>NC_092523.1:34144583-34840000 GCF_037038585.1 Patagioenas fasciata | reverse complement strand
AATGCAGCACTGAAAGCTGACATTCATCCTGCGTCTTAATCACCCCTGCCAGTTGTCAGAGTCTCTGAAATCCAGCACAGGCTGTAACTACCAGTGCAACTCTTCAAATGATCCAGCAAACTACAAGGGCATGGCTAATATGTACACGCTCTGCAGTACAGGCTATTATACCTTTGTAGGTTTGAACCATGCCTAGCTCATTGGGGTCTATAGGTGACACTGTAACTTCTCAATCAGCATCTTCAAAAACATACAACCTTTATAAAGCTCATCTGCAAGGCAAAATAACTGTTCTGAAGAGAAATATATGGCTCTCTGCTTTTCACCCAAGTGACTTGGTGTCAGCATTCCCTAATGAAGCTATGGGCTGGGAGAATAGCTCACACAATATTTTAGCACTCTACTTTCCTCTTCTTATAGAATAGCAATAAATAAACATACAGAGGCAAATTACTTAGCATTTTCAAATGCATTTCCTATGTAGCTGCTCAATCTGAAAAGACAAAGCTTGGGAGGAGGTTTAACCATATTTTTCACTGACATCAGGGTATATGTTGAGCACTTCTGAAACTCTACCCTACGTAGTTGTTGTACGTAATTTATTCCTGCATGTACTGTATAAAGAATGAACACAGCATAACCTTCCTTCAAAAACTGAAGGAGTCAGTTCCATCTGCGTCACTCACAAGGCAACAGTGACAACAAAGCACCACTGTAAGAGGCAAGGAATCTAAAGTACCATTATTAAACATAAATCAAGAAAACTGAAGCAGTTTAAAGCTTTCCTCTATAAATATACTGTGAGGGGAAGGAGGTCAGAGGCAGGCAACCAGTGCCTTGGTTCTACCATTCTGCCTTGTCCGTGCAAACAGCCGCCTGCTGCTTTAGTCAGCGACTTGCAGATTGGGCAGTAGGAGCCAAGTTAGTGATATATTTGCTTTCTGGAGTAGTGTCCTCCTCTTGGAGTATATAAGGAGTAAAGGCCACTTTGAGCACATAAGTCTTTTCTAATGTTTCAAAGGTAATATTCAAAATACTATATTTCCTTAAAAACCTTGTCTCACTTATGTCTCCTATGCCTATAGCAGGTTATTAATAACTTTTGTCTTTATTCATGCACTTGCCATCCTCACTAGTATGAAACTCCATTATAGAAAAAAAAGTTAGATTTTACTGTTCTTGCTACACTAAGCCGCTGTATAGTTTATCTACAATTATGGACAAAAGTTTCCACATTATCCTTAATTATTACATTCCCTCAGGCTCACAAGCTGTCTCCTTCCAGTCAATGCAATTAATTTCTCCTCTTGTCAACACCAATGAGACTGGGAACGAACACACTGTTCAGATGCTGAACAGTGGACTCACCGTGTACCTTTATGGTTTGTCTCAGGCCCACCTGGCTGGATAATGAGCGAGGGATAAGGGAAACAGATGACAGTGTGAAAGGGGAAATCATCACAAGCCAACGCAGAGCTATTTTTTAGTTAGATCTTTCAGACTGCTCCTTTCCAACCAAATTATCACCTTATCTGAAGAAAAACAATGCATTTAATATATAGTAAACCAAATTTCCAATTAAAATGTTATTTCGGTAAATGAAACATCTTCATTGCCATTTTAAGGAGATGTCTTAGATTTTCTTTCCTAAATGCTTCTTTTAACTTCCTATTTCACAGAAGTTAAAGATGAAGAGGTATGAAAAAATCAAGAGGCAAGATCTTTCCTTTCCTAAGAGAAAATGAGCAAGAAAGGTTCATGGGAGCGAGAAAAACTCTGAAACTATGTCTAAACTGAGACACCCAGGAGCCGCTCCAGACTCTGAGCCTGGCTGCGTACTGCGGCAACAACCTATGTCCATTCCAGTGACATCCTTCCCACACGCTGTGCTGTCGGTGGGAAGACCAGAAAGGAACCACAACATATTCCGGATTCATCCTTGATATGGAGAAGCTGGAGCTGTGACTCCAAGGCTTGCTGAAACTCATGCAGCTGTGTGATTTAGACCACCTAATGGTGGTTTCTTAATTTCTCCCCTAGCAAACTACATGCCAAAGGTCCACTGAGAAGGAGCCCATGTCAGGTCCTCTAAGCCCATGAAGCAGCAGCTGCATAAGAGAGAGAGAAGGCATTTGCACCATCTCAGAGCTACAGGAGATAGAAATCAACTCATTGCACCCCTCCAGCCTGGAAGGGAGAGCAGTCCATGGAAGGCCCATGGCAGAGCAGAGAAAAAAGAGCAAAATGGAAGGAAGAACAGAGAGAAGTCATTACATCTGACTATAACTCTCTACCCATCGCATGTCACTCCACTGGCTTCCTTGCTGAAGGAATTGGGTGTGGTGGTGGTAACAAAGAGAAGAGTCTGGAGTCAAGGAGTGAAGACTTGATTTGGGGAAATTAATTTAATTTATTGCCAATTTATATATATATACTTAATTACTAAATTAGGAAGAAAAAAGACAAACATTAAGACACGCAAGGGGAAGACCTTTCTCCCCACCTTTCCCAGGATCAAGTCTTTTTCGCCTGCAGTGGAAACTGGTAAGTGATCTCCCTGTCCTTAGTTCAACCCACGAGCTTTTCCTGTTACTTTCTCCCTGCAACCCACTGAGTGAGTGGCTGGTTGGGGGTTTGGCTGCTGGCTGGGGCCAACCCACCACAGACAGCAGAGAATCTGGAACAATGCCTGCAAGCAACATTTGGTGTTATAGGAGGAAAAACATTTGGAGGCAGGTGATGGAAGTGAAAATTATCTCAGTCCTACACTGTGTTCTGAGTTACACTCCAGTTTTGCACTGGAGTAAATGAATTTACCCCATATTAACACAGATGTAATCTGAGAGATGCTTCTGGCCTCCAGTTCTCACCATAAAGTAAATAAAGAGCTGCTACTTAAACTATGCTATGGTGCCTGTGCACTCTCTCCCACTCAACTTGAGCAACAATAGTCCCAGGGAGCATATATAATTATTTGTTTGTATCACATTCAAATACAGAATTGTGCCATGGCAAGTATAACAATTTCTGTATAAACGCTAATTATTTCTAAAGAACAGGTGTAGGCACAATAATAATCTTTGAAATTGCTAGATTTAGTGAATTCTGTAGGTTGATTTGGAAATGGGACTGAGCAGTAAAAAAAAAAAAGACTGCAGAGAAAGCATTTAATCACTGACTGATAAGGTTCTGTTCGCTCTGCTATGACAAAAGCCATGCTGTAACCTTAGTCCTAAAATCCCCTCCTCCCTTATTCTGAGTTTCTAATCTAATGGCTCTTTCTCCTGCAATTAAGACAAAGCACTTTTCCTTATAATATTCATCCTCTTTTTCATATATGGTCTGCCTGGGTCTGACAATGTTGGTATGCCTGAGGGTTCCCTGGCAAAGAAGCCCAGATGCTGCTAGTGCCCATGTATCTAACTTAAGCCCATTCTTGCATTTGATAGCAAAACACGTACAGGACTCATGCAAGACCTGACCCATGTAAAACTCAACTTGTGTAGTCAACCATTCAGATTCCAGAGGTTCTGAGGGGAATCCTTAGTACCTCACTGGAAAGAGATGTTAGTTTGGCTTCTAGGGTCCCATTATTATTTGTGGGAAGATATGAGGCTGGACATGTCCATAAATCCTGGGCTGACCTGAGGAAAAGAGGCTTCATAACCCCATCAGCTTTTTTTGCACTTCCTGTGGCATTTGTGTGCTATGTATCCGGGCTCCTTTCCCACTGCTCTCCCATTTATAGCAGGCAGCTTTAACTTGCCAATTATTGTAGATTCTTTCCTTTACTGCTTAATGTAACTGGACCAAGTGTTCTAAATGACTTTTGAAATTCAACAGCAGAGTCCTGGATGTTGTCTGTTTCCCTGGTAGACGTCAGCCTTAGAAGCAGGCTTTTATTTCCTAGTGTGTTCTCAGCTCACCTCAGATTGCAAAGGGCCTGAAGCTGGCAGAGCTTGGTTGGTACAAATAAGGCTTTCCACATGTCCCTATGAATCATGGTGTTCAGTTTTGTTTCTGGTCCATAAGAATGTCAGATGCAAGCCTGTCTGTGAACTGCTATCTTGCTGGCATCCTCAAGAACATTACACAGCACAGGTTTTTACTACTGAAAGAAGGGCTTAGTGATAACTTTCCTAAAGGGCTACGAGTAGTTGTGCATACTGTTAGGGACACACCTCAAGAAAAGGTGACTGCCCATGGTACACCCTGGGCTAAATGCAGCTCCTTTGTGGTGAAAATATGTCACCTTAACCATAAGTAAACACAAGAAAATAGTTATTAGAAACAGAAATAAATGCGGTGTCCAGATCCATCTTAATACATGAATTGATACACAAAGACAAAACACTGCTGAGAAGCAGCATCTTGCCTCTTTTAGGGACATCAGCTTCTCTTAATTTCAGAATTTATATGAACATGGCAGCTGAAGCAATGTGTCTGTAAGAAAGGCAGGAAGCACGAAGGAGGGTTACTGCAGCTGAGTGCATAGCAAGAGGAAGGAGGTATGGTCCAGTGTTGTGCAGCTCTGTATATTTTATTTTTTATGTTTCTGGTTTCTCAAAGGTTGGTCAGCTTTGCGAGGTGGCCTTTATCCTCTGTCACCTCTCTACACTCTTACCACAGGACAAGCAGGCAACACTCCTGGAGCTAAGACACTTCACAGAAATTCATGCACAACTGAATCCAGGATAGCTGCAGCCCCATCAGAGGGCTATGAAAGCAAGAACTGGAGAGGAGGCCTTGGCAGTAAAAGTATCTGAGAAACAGGAACCCACACAAATGTATTCAAGGATCATTTGAGACACCCTTGGAGATTGCCTGGGGGATACCATTCCAGAAGGTCATGTGCATCTTACGAATCCTGTGTCATATCTGACAGCCCTGTATGCAAAGGTGCGGACAGCTGAATTTGGCCCCAAAGTTTCACGAAGCAGTAAGACAAGGACTGAGGAAAAGAAAGAGTGGAAGAGCAATTAATGGAATAGAAAGGAAGCGGCAGTCACATCAGGTTTGCAATACTTAGTTGGTTTGTTACCTGCAGTGCAGGAAGGTACCCTATGTAATTTCAGTATAGGGAATTCAGACTTCTACCCACCCTTCATGTGTGCATGCAAACTGGACACACCCTTACCTGCTAAATAACTCATAAACATTTGCATTCCTCTTTGAGCAGACTAACTTTTATATGCACATGCAAGCGTGCATGAAAATACTGGAATTTCCGTCTCCACGTTTCACAGGTGGAATGGTTTTCCTCAGTCCCAGATTCTACAAGAGACTTTCACTCACCTCAGCTATGTCACAGCTTCTGCCCTGCTACTGGCATGACAGTTGTGGGCATGGAGTCCTAATTTTTGCAAAATAATAATATATCTCTATCTACCCCAATGCTTCTTTATTTTAATCAAACTCTAATTCACAGTTAGGCTGAGTAGAGCTTCTATGAAGCAATGAGACCATCTCAGAAGTATTTCAGACTACATTTAGGGCCTGTAAATGCTTCAGGTTCTCTAAGTGATACTAAGTATATTTATTACCATTTTTGGGAAATCATTATCTTTATTTAGAAGTCTGTCATGCTTCCCAGCCTACAGAATGAAGGTATGTTACATGCTTTTGAAGTCTTTCTTCTAAAAAATATCATTGGCATGTAAAGAGCAACTAAATTATAAACAGTATATACCCATAACATCAGCTAATTTTAAATGTAATCAGCATTCTCCATGCAAGAAATACCTCATAAAGGAGCACATTTAAGAAATGAGAATCAGCCTGGAAATGTTATGTGAGCCTTTCAGATTAAAAATAATTCCACTCACAAATGAGAAATAAAATGCATACGCTGCATAGCAGGAATCAAACCTGGCCATGAACTGGGGGTATCTGACATTTCCATCTTCATCAAGGGGGATTCTGTCAAGTGGCAGCTCAAACTCTTCATCAGTAATCTCCGCACCAAACCTGAAACAAACAGCAGTTAGCAGCGCTGGCTCACGGGGTTCACATTTGGGTCACTGGTACCCACAATACCCCCAGCATATGGCTGCCATTAACTCTTTGTTACTGCTTCGGTCCTCAAGATCAAGAGCACCACGTGAATATCAGAGGTTAATCAGGGTTTTGATCGCTTCAGCTTTCTCAAAGAAAGAAATTCTACCCTAGAATCCCTGCATTGGTGGGGCACAGAAATAGAAATACTAGCATATTGAACTGTGTGCAATTGTCCTTGATAAAAAGTTATTCATTACACTAAAACACTGGTATTGCTTAAACTAGTTAACTCTGAAAGGCTTTTCATTTGGACTATTTAGCATGAAAGAAAATGTAGAGAAAAACTGTCTTTTTGGGAAACAGCTTCTTAGTGCTTTTGGAAAGCATTTAATAATGGCTTTAAAGACATTTTGCATACAAATATTTAAAAGTGGCAGTGTTTATTCATCAGCAAGAAAGTGTTTTCACCTCTCCAGAACAATCAAAACATAATCCTTGAAATACTGGCATAAACAGGAATGACTTATGCAATCATAAAGAACAAGGCCTTCATTCATTATTTTGGAAAGCTGATAAAACTCGGCTGACTTTTGGGGGGATATATTCTCTTTTTGGCAAGGCAAAGAAAGGGTATACAAGACATAGTATTTATTTGTTTTTTTGGTTTCATCATCATGTTTTCCCATTTTAAATAACTCAGGAAACCCGTCTGTTGGAATGCCAGTTGTCCTTCACTTATTTGGGGGATTTCTGACTCAGAGGTTGGAGTAAGCGGAATGGTTCATTCTGCAGAATCCTTTCCCCTGCGGTATTTCTGAGACAGTCTGCTGAGGAGGGCACACACAGCTGCTTCTGCATTTGCCCTCAGCTGACAGTACCTTATTTTACTGGCTTTCAACTTCACTTGCTACAGTCACTTTTCATTTAGGCACGTGCGTTTAGGGAAGCTTGTGTTCTGTAAGTACACATAAACCCACACAGAAACAATGTCAACCTGCAGCACTTTTTACCCATAAAAACTAACTTGGCTGTGTGTGCCAGTAGGAACAACTTCTCAGGAATCCATAACTGTTCTGGGGTTAAACACCATTGCACAGGTCACTTGAAGACTTGCTATTTGCATGTATGATCAATGGACAAAATCTATTTGTTTACAGGATGAGTTAAACAAAATCTCCTGTTTGTTGCTGTCTCCTAATCCTTCTCTCCACCACTTGCATCAAGGGGTGCCATCCCAGAAAGGCCTGGAGGCTGTATATATGGCATAAGCAGTTGAAAGTCTATGCTGAGAACCAAAAATTTAAGTAAATTGGCAACTTGTAGCTCTACAACTGAGACAGACAGACTGTTTGGTCATATTACCTCTCTATATGTAACCATAATTACAGAGAAAGCCAGACAGGTTCCATGTAAAGGAATACATGAGATCCAAGGAAGAAAAAGAAGTCCACTTAGTGCAATGCAACATTTATGGTTTGGTATAGCAAGCATATGTATCAGGGTTAAAGTAAATGGCTTTTCATATTTATCATCACTATCTTCAATTAGGCAGGAGAGCAACAAAGCCACAGACTGTTCAAAAAGCAAAATCAAGCCTTTTGTACATTGTTCTGGAGTTAAGACAAAGAATTGCTGTGATCTGAAAAACAGGAATAAGGAGAAGAAAACAGGCTCATGGGATTGGAAGTTATGTCTTAATGGTTATTATGCATTTTGTCCTCTCCTAGAGTACGACTAAATAATCACTGCAGGGAGGCCGTACTTCTCTGGCAACCTTGTTTCTCAGTACAAGAATTTTTGTAAAGCCTAGAAGGAGACAGAGATTCACACACAGATTCACTCCAGCACCTTTAGCTGCAAATAAATAATATTTCAATTATAAATTAGGTAGACTTCTCTGGAGGCTCTGGATTATATTATTTTTCCTTCTCCGTAGCGAAAGATGGGTGCTCTGATTGTGCCAATATAAGTGTTTGTATGGAAAAAAAACACAACCAAAACCAAACCAACCAAACAAAAAAGACAAAACCAAACAACAACAACAAACATAGACTATGGTTTGTTTTTGTTGACAAAAATTTTTTATTTAAAATTAGGGAGAAAAAATCTTCACTTCTTCTGATAACCAACCAAACAAAAAATCCCACCTTGATAGTCAAATGAGTAAGGATTTTCTTAGTACTGAACCAAATCTGCTCATGACTTGTTGCTGAGAGTATTTCTTATTATATAGGATCAGTATAGCCCTGAATAACTGCTCATTTAATTTCACTTACTGAGGCTGATAACTTGTTACTGACTGGTAGCCTGAGCTAGACAGGCAGTTCTCTTAACATGGAGTGAACTGCACCACTGCAGCAATCACAACGAGAGCTGCTGGTCACACTTTCTTCATAAGAAGAAGGTCTCAAACTGCTCTGCATATCATGCTACATGAAGAAACTTCCAAAAAAAAAAAAAAAAAGTCATCTAAGTTTAATGCTCAAGAAAGTTACTGAACTACCAGCTCCAAGAAAAACTTATTTATGCCTACACAGAAGAATTAACTATCTCTTTCCTCTGTATTAGCCTATAACTGTGATCTGTGATACCTGACTTGGGCAGCTGACCTCTGAAACCTAAACATATACTTGACAGTGTACAAATATATTTTTTGAGAAAAATAGCACCGTCATTTTATGAGCTAAATAAATAATGTTATTTCTACAAGGAGGGTAGGTCAAAATCATGCTCTCTTGAACACTTCACTGTTCACCTCTGGTAGTTTAAAACAACCTTCGAACTGTTCTGACTGAAACATCAGCGGTGACGCACAACTCGTCCCTGGACGTGGCCACGAAGAAACAGTGGCCTGGGAAGAACCCTGCCATCTCTGGGTACCACAATCTCTCTTAGGAGATGTCAAAAGTCATTTGTTGAAGGTCCCCAAGCTTCCCAAATGCCTCCAGGGAGATGGGAGCTGATCTAAAGGTCTGGTCTAAGAGTACATGTGTATACATTTACTTTGCAAGGTGCTGAATCCTTTTGGAACAAGAGGGGAATCAATACAAGATTCTGGAGGGTTCCCTATCCCCGCAGTGTGTCATAACTACAAGGTCAGAAAATACATAGACTGGTCTGAAGGAGTAAAACTGGGGGAAGCGAGGAACAAGGCTGCACCAACTTTGCATACTGACATTTTCTCCATTATTAAAATTCCAAAGACCTATTTTACATTACTGATCTCAGGATTTCTGGAAACATGCTGTGACTACATTACATCCATCGTGCTCACTGGTGTGGAAACAGAAAAAGCATTGAATGAAGAGAGTGTACGGCCTATACCATTTGTTATCCCAAGCACTGATATTATACCTTTCATTCTGAACCTCTCCTCAAGCTTTACAAACACTTCCATGATATACAAAAGCAGTAAACAGAAGGATCAAGTGCTCCAGCACACAAATGCTGCCACCTGAAACTAAGCAATGATTTAATCAAACAGCAACAGCACACAACAGATGAATCACTGGGTTCTCCAGGGCACATTTTCAAAGGCAGGTGCAATGGGCAGGGCTTGAGAAAAAGATATGTATTAACTGGAGGGCTAAGCCTATTTAGACAGAAGCTCATGCAAAACGCAAGGGACTGGTTAACAGTGAGGTTGCGAGAAAATGCTTTGGCAAGAAGCCCAGAACCCTGGCAAAGGGAGCACCTGCAAAAAGTCTAATGTGGTTTGTCGTACCAATACCTACATTTGCACATGCAAACTTGAAATTGTGATTTCCATTTTATCATATGTTTAATATCTGCAATATCCCCAAATAAAGGCAGTTCTCACCTCTCGGATCTTAAATCAAAGAGACTGAGAGGAAGATAAGATACATTGGGAAATTCAGCAACTGTTTCAGTCAGTTACCAAAGTGTCTTTTAATCATCTATGAAGACACCACTCCTGGGTACCAAGGGAACAGCGGGTTTTAAAGAGATCATTAGTGGAAGAGAAAAGATGCAAAAAAACACCCTCTGCAAGAAAGCAATTGGTGAGAAGCACAGAAAGCATGGAGGAATAGCTTAATAGGGTGCCCAGACTAGCAGGAGCAGAGACAGCAAGGCAAATCAGAGAGCAGAGCAGGTCAGAGGGATACGTGAGCCTAAAACTCTGGTGAGCATTTGAAGGAAGAATGACGCATTTATAGTGATGTGATTGTAAGGAGAAGAAGGTGGAAGGAATTTTCAAACAGGACATCATATAGCCAGACAGATAAGCTAAGGGGATTATTCCAGCAGTGTGACCTCAGATCTGTCCAAGGGCAAGGCAGAGGTACTTGCAATAGTTGAGAAATAGCAGGCAATTGTGAGATGCACAGACACACAGCTCCCATGAGCAAACACATGTGTGGAAATCATAGTTTCTGCTGGCAGGCAGCAGATGAATTCACTACATGCTGCATTTGCTCAGAAAAACATGGCCCCTCTCAGCATCTCTTGTGTATTTTATAAGAGATCACCAGGTATCTCATCTGTGAAAGCAATATTAATGAATGAGAGTCACAAAGTGATCAGAAGCAATCTCTCTCTTGTATTTTTTAAGGAATCAGCATCAACACGTTGGGCAAGTACTTCAATATTTGTGAAAAGAGAATATAACACTGCACATCGAGGATTCTAAAATTATGGTTTATTGGCATAAATCACAGGTTATAGTTCCATCCAGAAAACCTTTTTTTTTCCACCTCTCATGGTACAAACACTAAAAATACCTGTGTGTCCTCATCTGTGGTGTTGGTGCCTATTTGGCCCTTCGATCCTCTCATCACTCTCGAGGAAGACACCAGATGTGTCTCACCAGACTGTGTCTGGCAGGCAGCTTTCCCAAAGGAGACATCTAACATGCAAAAACTAGGTTTAGAAAGCTGAACCACTGCCATCTCTGCATGAAACACTGCCTGGGAAAACTGACCTGCAAGATTCAGAGGCAGGGAAAGGGGGAAAACAAAACAAACCCAAACAAACAAAAATCACCCCCCCCCCAAAAAAAAAAAAACCCAACCAAACAAAAGAAAACAACCAACCAAACCAACCAGACTGTTTCCTACTTCCCTCATATGCGGTTGTCTCTCTGGTTCGTAATACTTCAAGTAACTCAGGTACTGCAATTCAACTCCAAGTCATCATTAGTTCATGCTATTGCAATATCTTTCTTGCAGAATGTTTCTCCAATTAATCAATTGTTTTACTCTTTCACAGTTACTTCCCAACATGTCACCTTAACCAGGCCCTTCCATTCTTGGCATTTACATCTGTTTCAGAGCAGACACCTACAACAGCTCTGTAAGCTTCTGCTGTTGCAAGCATTCCTCAGCTGCTGGGGTTCTGCCTTGTAGCACTTTCCCCAAGAGGTCCATCAGTTTGCCAAATGACAACAGTTAGACTTATATTGCCAACTGTACATTCATTACGGGAAGTACAAGGCCTTAGTTTCATCTCCTTACTGTTCCTCCAACAGCAGGTAATAAGTCAACAACCATCTCGACAGACCTCATGGGGATTCTGCCAGAATACAGAATTTCCTCAGCCAATTCAGAATTATCAGAGTTATCTTTCTGTGGGTGCTAAGCTCAGATACAGGGACACCATGCAGGACCACTGCTGTGTCCCCCACTTTTGAGTGCTGTATCACACACTGTGCCCAGGTCTAGCTTCCATGCCCCCGGGGCCTGAGAACACCTGTTATCCAGGAGTTGTCCAGCAGCCTCCCATCAGCTATGTGAAGGAAGATGATGTAAACCCCAGCTGTTCATCTGGATTGTCGACATTACATGCAATGGAGGGTGTGAACTGCTCTGGCTGATTTTAGGAGCACTGCCACACCTCTAAACCATGGATGAAAAAGCCAGGGTGGGTAACAGGCTACCAAACAGAATAATAGATTCTTTCTTGCTGAAAACTTCTTTCAGAAGCAGCTTCCTGTTTCAAGAATCGGAGTGTTTGGTACCTGAAGGATACAAGAGGTGCCATTTCCCAACTGCGAAGAACAGCTACAGATGTTACAGAAGATTTCTGAAGTTAGATGCAGACACAGCAAAAAGAAGCCATTCAGAGGGTGCGGGCAGCAAAAGAGAGTCTTTATTACAAAACAAACAAACAAACAAAAGTGATATAAAAAGGAAGAAGAGAAGAAGAGCTTTGTATCCACACAGGATGTTTTATCTGAAAAAGAAATTTAAAAACACCACTACTAACCTGGACATATTTTTGGTAAAGCAAAACAAAAATCTTATATGGACTAAAGCAATTGCTACTCCGTTCCTCTTCACTGAGGCTGTCTGGGCAATTCCACCAAGTGCCTCTCAGCAAGAAGCAGTTGTACCATCTGCAGCTCTGCCAGCACCGCCCAGGGCCGCCTGCCCTCCTCACAGCTGGGACCTGTATGCTGCAGCTGCTCCCGCGTGCCCGAAGGATGCTAAAAATACAGCATCTCCTGGCCAAGCACATGAGATACCAGGCTGATACCCTGGAAAAATACATGTTCAGCTCCAGTCCAGATGTGACTGGAAGTCCACCAGTTGTATCACCCTGCTTTAAAATCTGCCCTTGCACACAGGTGAGTAAGAGAGATAAGAAGGCTAAGTGCAAACAGAGTAGTGTATGAGTAGTGTATGTGCAACACAGGCAGCCTCAAGAGAGCTACATTTTTGTGTAACAAACTAGGAAAGCTAATACCTATTTCCTCTGAAAGCAGATATAGATTCTCCCAAAACTGAGTGTGGGCAAAACTTGGCAAAAAACACTGTATTTCATTAAAGCCTGAGGATCCAAGTCATGATCCAACAGGCTTAAGCGCTGTAATTTGTAACAAAGCTTAGCCAGCGGCAAATACTACAAGCAGCTTCTGAAAATGGGATAAAAAAATGCACAACATGTCACACCATACACCACTTGAAAACATTTTTCACTGAAGTTAACATGTTGAACAATATCCTCTCTGAAATAGTTTTTCACAAGTATTTGTTTCACTGAACTTACACTTTCCATTTTGTCAATTGTTTTTATTAACAAATTTTAAATATTTTAAAGTGAATTTTTAAATTTTTGTAATAAAGTATAAAAAACCTATTCCATAAAAAGGGAAATTAATCAGTTCTAAACACCACAACATATAAACTTGAAAATGTTGACATTTTTGTTCAACAGTTTATTTTGTTTTGAGCAATTGTGTTAAGAGTATCATATGCCTGGATACAGTCAATGCTAACTTGTCATTATACTTAAATAATTCACCTATTTTAAAAATCAGCTATTAACTAAAATAATAAATTCATAATTTTGAGAATTTCCCTACAAGTTTTCTAGATATATTAGTAGAGAAATGTAACGCTACAAACACTGTGACAAAGCACCCGGTTTGGTACATCTTTTACATGTGACTCTCATTAGCTCACAGGCTCAGTGATGTGGACCCAATCTCAGTGTGGTCATTTCCATCTGCCAATGTGTAATGCTCCATGTGAGAATGGAGGGGAGTTACACCCATTTTGCCCAGATGCACCTGTATGTCTGAGATGAGTAAATGTGCACAGCTTCCTCTTCTTAATATTCTGATGACTAGAACAACTCTGGCCTAAACACAAGCATCCTTTTTCTTAGCACCATTAAGCAAGTTTCATGCTGTTGAATTTATTAGGGTTACAGGCAGATGAAATTGGTGTGAAAAAGTGAAAATTACAGCTCTAACTCTTCTAAATGCACCTGCGGGAAACTGCCATTCTACACTATTAAAAGCCAGATTACAAGGTCACAACTTGGGCCAGTCTCCTCTTTGCAATTCACTTCAAGGACTTATTGAGTACTTCAGAACCTGGCACGGCAAACACAGCACATGTACAAGAGGCAGATATTTCTCCAATAATGTCACCAACACTGACTTGTGGTTTAATTGTGGGTAAAAAGACAGCTTTTCTTTATTATCTCCTTATGTCAAGCTCTGTGGAATTCAATTAAGATACCTATTGTATTGGCGAAAATGTAAAGCTGCATGCCAGTGCTGTCAAAAGGTCATAACATAATTACAGTGCTTTCCAGCACTCTACCCGGTCCTCACTCCAGCCGAACTCTCGATAAACTCTATGAGAGACTTGCCAGGATGTGAGCAAATTGGTGCTGAACGCAGCCTATTTTGGGCTTCCTTTACCCAAAGGGCGCCCTGCCATCTAGTGGCAAGGACATTCCAAAAATATCACTTCGGTTTTTCAAAAGTGGAACTTCATAGGGAAACATTCCCCCATTGTTGTACACGTTTCAGATTTAACTAAAAAAAAGTTGCAAAATATTGTACATCCTCCGTCACATGCTAAAGACCCCTGTAGACTGCCACCAAGAAAAAACACAGAAAGTAAAAAAATCTATTCATATTGTGTTGAAATACATAATATATGAGCAACTTTTACATGTAGTTCCGTAGCACACATTAAATATAAAGTTCCTTTTTCTTATTAACTGTTAATGAGAGATTCACACATCATAGCTTTGGAGAACCAAACCATTGGATGCTTTTTTTCCATATACAGTTTTATCTACCTATTTGGTTTAAAGCTGAAACAGGAGTTACAAACCACATGGTAACAGTAGTCATTTAGAAAGAAATAAGTGGAGTTGGGAGCGATTAATTAGGAGCATGTGAGAATGGTGAAGTACAACCACAGTATGACGGACACCCAGCTATGTCACAAACTGACATGTCTACTCCAGAAAAGTCACTTCTGTAATTTCCCCCAGCCCCACATCTATGTAAGTACTAAGGATGTGCTGAAAACTTAGTTTTTTGCAAGGCTGCACGATTGCTAGTGCTGACGTGGGACGAAACGGGGGAACATGTTACTGGAAGGGAGAAGGAGCTGAGAGCTGCCATTGAGTCATCAGGATCCTCACACCAACTATGAAACTGTACCCTCAATTTCTGATCTACTACACATCAGTGTTGCACCAGGTCTGGCAGGGATGGATTTAGCTTCCTCCATAGCAGCCCATGTGCTGCTTTGTTTTGCATTTGTGATTAAAACACTGTTGGTAACACACGAGCCTTTTGGCTATTGCTAGCAGTGCTTGCACAGCATCAAGGCTTTTCCTTTTTCTCACACTGTCTCCTCCAGTGAGCAGGCTGGTGAGGGTGGGCACAAGAAGCTGGGAGGGGACACAGCCAGGACAGCTGACCAAAACTGGCCAAAGGGTTATTCCATGCCATATAATGGTGAGCAATAAAAACTGTCAGTGGGGTCGTCTTCCAAGGTAACCACTGTAGCTGTTGCTCAGAGACCGGCGAGGCAACAGTCTGCTTGTGGGAGGTGGTGAGTGATTGCCTTTGCACCCCTTTGTACTTTTCACTTACTAAACAACTTTATCTGAAACCAAGAGTTTTATCACTTTTGCTCTTCCTATTCTCTTCCCAGTCCAGCCTGGGAGAGAGTGAGCGAGCAGCTGTGATGACTTAGCTGCTCGCCATGGCCAACCTATCACATCCAACCAATTCGCTTTTCATAGCAGATATCACAAAGAGACATTTCAGAGCTGATGGTCCAACTCTAGTCTTTTGCTCTGTTGGCAACACAACAATGTACTGAAATGACACCTCGAAGACAAGGAGGTCTTTAAATACAGCCAAAGGAAAAGCGAGGTAGAAACAAGCAGTGAACAATTACAGTAACTGATGACAATCAAGATGGCAGTTATTTCCCTGCGGAAAGGAGACTGTAGGAGGTGCAGTGGAGCTTGCTGTTCCCAGCCTGGAATAAGCAATGCAAAAAGGAATCTATTTCCAGAGGCAAGCACAGAAGAAACCTCTCTGGGAACCCCAGTCTCTAAGCTGTTTGACAGGACAGCTTCACATCCCCCACAATCTTGGAGAGACTTGGGTTCTATTTGTGGGAGCAGGAAGCAGGATCTCCTCCAACCATCACCTACTATTTTTCAGGACAACACCCAGCAATGCTGACCAGTGGAATGGGGGAAGCGGTTGAAGAATTCTGGAGACTCAATGCAAGCCCTTTGCAGGTATACCATGGCCAGAAAAATCAGAAGCTGGGTGCAGCCAGGCTTCCATCTGAAAGGATTGCGAGGGCCCTTGTGTAAAGGTATCTGCTGCTGTGAAAACACTGACAGCAGTAAAAACTCCATATTGTGGCCTAAGAATTTGAAATAAATCTGGAAAGTGCAGAAGAGGAAGAAAATTTGTGCTGAAGCAATGCAAGTTGGTGACTAATAACCACCATGTTGCTGGTGCCTCAATGCATTCAGACAGACTGCAATCAAAGCATTGTCATACTCATTCCTGAACAGTACTGAAATCTCCCTGTTAGAGATGGATGGCAGGAGATGTGTACCCAGGGAGACAACTCGAAGTTTCAGACATGTCTCTGTCTTACTTCCTTGGTAGCAGGGGTGAACTGCTCTCTGTAACTATTCAGAATGAAGTGGGAATAAAATCAAGCAATCATGCAACATTCCCCTTAAAGACATAGGACATTTAGTGACCCGTACAATGCTTTGACGCTACAGATACTACGCTACTCTGGACAGTGTACAAGAATCTCTAACGTGGCTGATCAGAATACACAAAAATAATCATTCTAAGAATAATGAAAAGCTTGTCATATTTTTAGCTTCAGAACATCAGTGTGTTGGGCACACTGAGGATGGGGAGCTGGCAGAGGATTGTCCAGCTGTGGTTTGAAAATGAAAAATCAGCTAGAAAATCCATTATCTCCCTGCCCCTTAAATAGTCTGGTTACTTCACATAGTTTCCCTTATACAGAAACACAACATTCATGCCTTGAATGCACTTAGCTGCAGGCACGGAGAGACAGGCTGCTTATGGAATGTCCATAGGAAGTTAAAATTCTATCTTCCCTCAGCTAGGTTGTTCTGGATAAAGAAAATAATTCTTAACTGCCCTCAATTGCTGTCTGAAACTTCTGCTAACTCATCACCTTTCTCTTAAATTTGTCAGTTTTTCTGAGAAAAATGTAAAAAAGACAAAACAATACTAAGAAAACACAATTTCATACACATTGAAAACAAATGAGCCCTAGGTTAGAGAAAGGATTAACCTATTTTAACCAGAGATTCCATCACTTGGAGAAAGGGTCCAATTCCATTTCAAATATGCTGCCTACCCTAAATGGTAAGTGGAAAATTGTCTCCCTTCCCCCTCCCAGTATACAGCTCCAGCCCACACTGTACAGGAATGGTGTAAGACTTAATGGGTTTGCAAAAATTCTGCGTTATATAAACAACATATTCGAGACCTCAAACAACCAAGCACAGTAGTGAATCATTTAGAACACTCTGCTGGCATGTTTCAAACTAAGCATTTACTTCTGAACTGGTCCTCTGTGACCTGAACTCCTCCAGAATAAAGGCTACTGCACTGAGAAAGCTCCCCATAAAGAAACATTAGCAATTACATAGCATGAGATCTAAACTCAGTTTTTGGTAACAATGGCAAACTCCAACTGCGGGGCAGATGAAACATTCTGCAAAGAGGAGAGCAGGCATCATCCTGGGGTCCAGCAGCTAGCGTTTCTGGTGACCCAGAGGCAGAGGTAGGCAGTTAATGGAGCATGTGAGACACCCATCAAATGCCAGCCAGATGCCAAGGTTTCTAAGCTACCAGGGATTCTCCTCCACATGGGACATTTCCACCTGACTCCTTAAACTCAGCTTCATATTGCAGAAGTCCAAATGTGACACAGACTGAGAATTTCTCTATCGATCACTGCCTGTGGTTTGTCTGCTGCTGTAAGGCACTGACAGCTCACTGAGGGATCAGGCTCTGCAGAGCAACTCACAGTAACAAAAAAAAACAACAACAAAAAAGAAATCAGGAAGATCCACGCTAGTACTCAAACACCTAGGATTTATAAAATCCACCTAACGAAAGAAGGCTGTGCAAGTGTGTGCAAATGTCCCTTCCTGAAACTAATATGGTGATGCTGCCAGTTTCCATACAACAGAGCCCACAAATTCTCAGCAATTCTCCTTTCCTGCAGGCAGGAAAGTGGTGTGCAATCCACCTGTCCCAATGCAGATATTCACAGTCCTTATCTACATGTGAACCAACTACCTGTGATGGAGAGATACAGACATTTCTAATGCATGATTTTTTTGACACGTCAGAGGATGCCCATGTGGTAGAACCAAATTGTGGCATCCTGTCCAAAAACTATTATCTTTGGAAAAAGATCCCTCCCTTCTATCACAGGTGATTTTTCTGTGTCTCGAATTTCACAGATTTCAGCAGCTCACACTCACAAAATGCTCACAAATTAAACAAAATAAATGTAATTGGACAGATGCTTACTAGAGCTTGGCCAAGAGTGAAATGAAATCAGACAAACAATTTTGCCAACTTGGCCGTAATTGCAGTCACAGCAGATGCTGGACCAATTCTCCCATCTCCCACTTATCTGTGAAATCTATGAAAGAAAAGAAACAGTCAGATTTTACCCATTCCTGATTTTTTCAGCCAATATCTTCAAAGTCTGAGACTACAAGTAAAACTGGACAATTTTTAATCTTCAATTAGAACTGTTTTCTGCTGCAAATGCTAGCCAACCAAAAACCAGTGTAGAGAGCAACATGATCACTGTTCTAGTCAATGAGGTCTTTCTGTCTGTGGTGTGAATATCACTTGAGCAAATCATCATTTCAGCCAGGTAATGGCATAGTAGCTCTCCTCTCTCTTCTGCTTTGGGAGCCTGAGAAATTAAGTCAAATGATTCCAAAACTGAAGAGCAAACCAAGTGGAAGGTTAAACAGGCACTTTTACTGGTTCTCTGTCTTCCCCCAAACAGATGCAGAGTTATGGCTTGATTATTGTTTACAACACAAGCACAAAAGTCCTTCGCTTTAAAGCCCAGCTTGAGGTTGCAGGCCTGAATGTTAGAAAATGGTTTCTCTAAGAGAAATCAAAAAACTCGCTTCTGAAAGCAGAGGGAGCCAAGGAACAGCCTCACAGCTCCACTGCTACAGCCACTTCCCCAAATGAAATCACACTTTCAAAAATCGTTAATTAACTTACATATTTTGATAGAAGGTTTGATTCATTTTATCATTCAGGAATTGCCTACACAAAATGTTGCCACAAACCTCTGCATATCATACAACAATTTGTTGAGTTGCTAACAGGATTAATGACAGCAGTTACTTCCATTAATCACTGTACAACACTAGTTGAACCACAGGGTTATTGATCAGCTCTGCCTTTATTTAGACTCTTTAGATTTTTTTTCCCTAATCAGAAAGTGAGAAGTTGTGTGGTGTTTTTTTTTTCTTTGACAGGGAGCAACCACTGTTGTTCTTTAAGCCATGGTGAGAATCAAGCTTATTTAGCTAAATCAAAATCCCACACAGTAGGGGCAGTATGTCTGAGACAAAAAAATTGAAGGCAAGGATTGTGAAATCAGTATCAAAAAGCAAAACATGAATACAACATTTAAAGGCACAAACATTAAGATGAGAATTAAGGCTTAACATTATAACATGTTTTTGGGAAGCAGCAAAGCAGTGAATTTCCTGAATCATATACCACACTCCCATTTACTTTGGTAGGGCCTTAGAAATAGCCCAGATGAGGCTGTTTTGTTTCAGAACAGAGCCCCAGGCACAGCTGTTAACAGCTACCAAGGATGTCTGCAGATGCGCAAGAGTTCAGGGCTACCCATGCCCCATGTCTAGCAGGAATGTGCTGCACTAAGGCTAGGAAATGCCCCTCAATGGCACTTCCCTCTAGTTCTGATGGAAATATCAGATTACTCCTGGTTTGCTTCCACACTGGCTCACAGGTTAGCTATGGAAAAAAAGTCCCAGACATCTCTATGCATCCTCTACTTAAACAGGAGTTATTTTGGATGGCTGTAGCTTTCTACACAATTTTTTATCAAGTGCTTCTAAGTAAGGAATTAAATAACTCCACGTACTAATAAGAAAAATAAGAAAGTTACAAAAATCTGACTGATAGAAATTCCTTCCTCTGCATCTCCCCTGCACACTGAAGCACACAGAATAATGCCAGAAAGTGTGATTTCTGGGACACAAGATGCTTTGCACAGCTGTGAGGACACTACCAGTGCTAAATACCAGTAAAACCATTAGCCATATTCTGTTGCCACAAATTGAACCGCTAGTGAAGAGATGAGGGCACATTTCAATTAGGTGAAGCCTTGTATGAAATGAGAGAGTGAAAAGATTCACATATCCACATACTGCTGCTCTTCTAGTAATTTTGTTAACATTTTTTCTGGTTTTCACCACTGCCTTTTACGGTTTTCCCGAATCCCACCATCAGAGGGCAGCACTACAGCCTGGTTCAGCCTCACACCAGCCTCTGAAAAAAGACCCCACACGATTGCTTCGCTGTTTGTCAGAAAGGTTATTCCAGGACACTTCTCTGGCACTGGGCACAGGCCCAGCCGTTAGCGGCCGGGCCTCCTTAGTAGGTATCTCCGGCTTCCCGAGTCACCCCAGCTATGGAAGGCCATGAATCCTGGCTCCATCCCAGGCTGACCTATTCAGGGGAAAATTAATCCTACTTCAGAAGGCCAATGCTAAAATAAACCCACGCTTGTCGGATAGCAGAGAGGTGGCTGGGAGAAGGAGCCTATGTAAACGCGTGGTTCTCTTCCCCTGCTGGAACCAGCCTCGTCCCGCTCCCACTACTAGTGCTCAAAGCTGAGCAGTGCCCAGTAGGAGAAAGTGCACAGGTTCAGAGTAGCCTTCCCAAACACCGTGTCAAGGCGATCTCTGCTCTGGAAGTAAGGGTGTTTAACAAGTGAAGGAAAAAGGGGAAGAGAAGAAAAGAAGATTGCTCTGCTTAAGAGTTTTTTTATCTTGTTTTGTAGAGGTGAGAGGTAGAACAGCGACAAAAGCGTGTAATAAGAAGCTGCTGGGTACCAGGGACACTGCTGTCTCACAGCTTTTCATTCTTCTAGCTCCTCCTGCCTGTGGATTATTACCAGTGAACAAGAAAGCCTGCAATATCAAAAATGCCACACAAAAATGAAGCATGACATAGATGGAAATGCATGGAAGCCACAGGAACTATTTTCAATTACATAAAGATCTATCTATTGTATTTGAACTGTTACTTCTGACCTGAGTCACTGGTCTAGTTCTAGGTATAGAAAACAGGTACCAGCCTACAGCCCCATGGCAACCCAAAGGAAGCAAATAATACACAAGCAGCAGATTCATGCAGCTTGTGGGTGAACCATCTGCCACTACGATCCTGGAAGTAACTTAGCTGGTCCAGGTAATTTATCCCAGTCTGGCAATTTCAAGGCTGGGTTATGTCTGGATGATTGTTCCCAATCATGTTCCCAATAGGTGAACATTCCCTCTCTTTGTTTTCCCATTATAGCTGTATGGAAGCTAGAGAACAGCTCTGTTTCTTCCATTACTGCATTCCACTATAAATGCAAAGAAATTAAATGGAGCAAAAGGACAATTCTTTCTATGGTGTTCACCTGTAAGACACTTTTACAGCTTATATTCATTCACACCTACCTATAATACAACTGTACACAGCACACATTAATTTCAAGTAATATAGCAACATTTAAGAACATATTAATATACTAGCTTCCTTTCTTTCTTATGACTTGTAAGGAAGTATTAAAAGGTCTCTTTTCCCATGGAATCAGAAACAGGCAGTCATACCCTAGGAATTATTAAATACAGATTGGGTTTTTCTCAAGCCGAGGTAACATATCACATAATGTCATTATTGTCTGACTTCTGTTTCTATCTCCATAATTTCTTCCCTTTCCTATCCTATACGTCAGCTCAGTTGGGCAAATTCAAATCCAAAAGGAATTTCTGGAACTGGACTCAAACTGCATCTTTTCCAGAGAGAGTTCTGAAGCAGAAAAATATCCCATCAAGGGACATAACAGATTTGACACCACTTGCCATTTTAAATCAGTCCCTGATGTCTTCTTTAAAGATCCCTCTTGCCTAGTTTAAACATGAAGCTTTGAGTTGGACTCACAAGCCTTTGGCAGATGCTACATCATATACTGAACACGTTAGACTACACAGAGCAGCACCTCCTAACTGTCAGACCCAGAGAGAGAAGCAGAAGCTGCTCATACCTTTGCTGTTTCTTTCAGCTGTCCATCAACTGGCCATGCTGTCACCATCACTGTCCACAAGTCTGCAGCTGACCGGATCAGGTCATACAAGAAGTACCAGAGTCACAAACCACTGCATATAATTTTTCAGTTTGATAATGGTTTTGTCTTGTGGTTTCACCCTGTTAATGGTGCAGAAGTTGAGACATCTGTTCTTACCCATATTCTCCTCAGTGATAAGGACACAAAGGGCATGAAAATGACTTACCGACAGTCATCTATACAGGACTAACATTCTATAATAACAGACATTCAAGTTTATTACGCAAAGTTAGCAAAAGTTAGAGAGAAAGACCAGATCACTGCAAACAAAAAGGCTCAGCAATACCACCCACAGACAGAATGAAGACCACACCTGCCAAATATTAGACAAATTAAGCTAAATATGACACTATGAGGCTAAATATCACAGACTAACAAACCAGAATTGATCCATCAGAAGATGTCTAACCAGCAAGTCAAGCGGACAGAGGATGTTCCAGTTATTACATTTTTTTAAGATCCTTAGCCTAAGATAATTTAAGATAGAGGCCAGAATGGAAGCGAACAGATCTGTCACACTGATCTCAAGACAAACTATGCCAAGAATAATCAAAGAAAGGTGCTCATTAGAACATGCATATCCTCACCTTCTTTAGCTCTGTCCTAGACATCCCTGGGTGTTCCTCTGTCATCCTCATCCAAGTACTTTTTTTCCAAGCCTTTAGCCCTCTCTCTGCTTTGTTCAGTTTCTGTTTCTACTGGCTTTTTTCCATTTTTCCCTCTCTGGATCTTGTTCACAAAGGAGAAGGAATTAACTCTGGTATCTAAAGACTGTCTCAACCACTTTACTCTCCCCTCAGTGGTGTGGTAATTGTCTTCACTACTGGCCTCCCAGTTGCTGAGGTTCTGGCTGTTCTGCAGACCTTTCTTTCCTTCATGCATATATGCTGGACTTGAGGATTTTTTTTCTGAAATGAATACATCTCCTTGCTTATGCTTTAATGATATGTATAGCTTCTGATGAAAAAATGGTGTTCTTGGCAAAGTCCTGATTAGCTCTGCTCCAGGTAGTTTTAGAGGAAAACGGTTCATGAGGAAAACTCACTGGCATAACAAAGGGGAAGAAAAAAAAAAAGTTGCTACTAGCGTACTTACAACTTAAAAAGAATCTAGGTCCCTTATTTCACTGTCCCATTTCACAGCCTCAGCTGATCAGTTAAATCAGAATACCATATTTTCTGGAGCAATGGCCCCACTTCTTCATCTCCAACATGACCTGAAAATAGGCTGCAAACATTATACACACCTATTCTTAACAACTACCGATCTATTGCTTCAATGTGCGGGTATCCTGTATCCAGGAATGAGGCAAGTATATGAGCAAATATGGAAAACTGTTACATGCTCAGGCATATCTGATAAGACTAATCTCTCTATTAACAAAGTCTCTTAGCAGAGAGGCAGCTTATCTGGGAAAAAAGTAAGATTTTTTGCTAGCATAATCAAAGCACCTCAAATGAAATTAGCTGTATCATAAAAAAAACCTCCTTTGCCAATACAAATTGCATCTCCATAATGGATGGGAAGGTCTATGTATAGCTCTGTAAGCCAGGGGTATGATTTTCTCCCACAGTCTTAATCAAGACAGCTACACTTTTAATAATGTGTGTTGTAGAGCTGGCCTTAATTTGCCATTTTCTTGCAAAATATAGAAAGAATAACACTTCAATTTATTATAAAAACATGTCTAGCATTATAACCAATGCTATTTGAATTATAATAACAATGTATTTGTGAACTATTTAAGCAGCACATGGGGTGATAAGAAATAGATGATTCAGTCACTGAGCAATATAATTTGTTAACTTCTCACTTACTTGAAAATAAGTGTGAATTTCTATTAAAATTGTTGTGGTAATAGATGTTGCAAGTATGTGTAACAGCAACATCTATGCTTAATGCCTGCAATAGTTTCTGTAATTTAATAAAATTATTACCTTGTTTTGGTTAGCTGATTGAGCACAAAGCTGTAATTTGGTGAAACATATATTGCTGTCAGAAATGGTTTCAGTTTGTCCTATAATACATGAAAAAAAAAATAGCTGTCAGCAAGAAAATTATGAACTATTTCACAGAAGAAAGACTAGTCTAAAGTAAAAGCACAGAATGAGAAACTCTACAAAATACCTGAAGACAGAAAGAGATAATAACTTGAGCAGGAGCTAACAGTGTTGATACTGTTATTAAAATGAAAACTATTATAACTGGATATTTTGTCAGAAATAACAGATGGAAACCAAACAGATCACTTCCATAATTTCATTTAATTAAAATCTGTCAGCCTGAAACAACAGATTTTTAAAAGTGTGAATACCTGAAAGAATAAAATAGCACACAGAAGCAACTTAGCAAATAACACTCAGAAGCAAAGATGACAAACATAAAAAGATTAACTTAAAATACTTTTTTGACACTCCAAAATTACTGCAACCCAAAGGATGGTAAAAAATGAATTGAACAGAGCAAAGATCAAGTATTTTCATTGTCCTGTTAAGACTGATATAAAAAAATGTTTAGAAGAGTAAGCTTGAGCAACACAATAAAACCAACCAAACAACAACAATAACAAAAACCCCAAACACTAAAAAAAGATATGAAATTCCCTCACAGTCACTGATTTGCACCAATGTTGTATCACTGATTCAAAAGGGCAATTGCTGGTTTACACAAACATAAGACAGAACAGATCCCTACAACTCTAAGAAGAGGAAGGCAACTGAACAATACGCAAGAGTCACCAGAGTCACAGAAAGCTGAAGATGAGAGCCATCACTCAGGGTATTGCAGGAATGATGAGAACAACATTGCACTATGCAGAGAAGGCTAGGTGACCTACTAGACATTCTTTCAACCCAAAAGATTTTCTGAAGAAGGTCATGTTGCAAACTTCAAGTCAGAAAAAATCTGGTTTAATACTAGGGTTTTTAATAGCTTCGCTTTACTAAGTTTTGAAAGCAAATCAGACAATTTTCTAGGTCATGAAACTTAAGAAGGCACATCTGAATTCTGCATTCACAGAACCCAATGTTTCTCCAGTCTGGAAACAAACATAAAAAAACACTAGGCAAGCAGAAGAACAGGTGAAGAACTCATTTCCCTGGTCAGGACCTAAACCATAGCTGGAACGCTACTGCTGGGAAGTATTACCCACTAGCGGCAAGAGAAACTTCTATCGCGTATTATGGAAAGTACAGTGGGCTTCAGCCCATAACTTAGCTTTTCTCTGATCACATACCTGCCCAGATGTTGTTGATAATGTTTGCAGCTGTCATTCATTCAAAAAAATCTGGTCAGCATCACAAGAAGCAGATCTCTGGGAATGAACCGGAACATGTAGAAAAGCAAAGAACAAGTTTAATTATCTCCCAACACCTATTTCAAAACCAAAAGCAAACTACTATCTTTAAGAAGAAGGCGACAAAGAATGATAGGAATAGAACATTTCAAGGTAGTAAGTAGGAAAATGAAGTTTTGAGTACCTATCAAACATAAAGATGAGGACCCTGGAAATGTAGACTTCTCTTGAGAAGGAAAGAAAAATAAAAACCTTTATTGACCTTCCCTTTGCCCTGAAGGTCACAGTTTTGGAATAGCTGTTGTAGAGCAAAACAATCTCCAGACCTCATTTCTTCATGCAACATATGTTCCAACTACATTATTTTAAAAATAATTAAATATATAAACGTCAGAGATCCTCTCAGCAAGTATTTTGATCCTGGAAGCACAAAAACTGAAAAACACTGAATCCAAGAACAGATATATGCTCCACGATGTAATGGTGCATGTTTGGCAATGACCAAAGAAATTATTTTCTGCAAAGATCTACATCAAAAGTACAACATTCCTTTCAGTTGCTATGCAGGCTTTCATCTTCTGCTTTATGCTTGTTCTGAGTAAGCTTTACGGGTATTATTGGAATAAATACGACCTTGACTTTTCATATTATTGCAGCAGCTTATGCTGCAAACTTATAGTTTTGAAGAAACCTGTTAGCTATTAGCCCAATCCTGACACCCTTACTTGTTTCCTTTCCAGATTCTCTTCTGTTGTCTTCAGCACATCTTGCCCATGAATAAAGGTTGAGCAAGGGCACTGTTCAGTGTGGATAGATTAATTTTGTAATTACAATGAAGGACCTTGCCCTGGTCCATCCATTTCACCTGCACCCATCACTCAGTATCCTGCTCCCTGGAAGAGCCACTCCTTTGATGTGATCTGTAGTAACCATTACTTTACCCCTGATCTCCACTGCCTGCCATGTCCTTCCTCATGTCCTGTCATTTCCTTTCTCTGTAATTTTAATCTCATCGGTGATAAAATCCCATCTAATCTCAGGCATCTTCCTCTTGCTTTCTCTTTCTTCTCCAGCACAGATTTGATTGTAGATACTGTTTCTTACTCTCTACTCCTATCTCACAAGTTATGAAGTCTGGTTGCCCAACACATCCCTCAGTCTGTCTTCATCTTCAATTTCCTGCTTGGCCTGCAATCAGGTTTACTTCATCCACAACCATTTAATTGCCTCCCCTTCCAGCTGTGCCATCCTCCAAATTTTTCCTCCTACTTTTCCAAGTTAACTGAAGATCTGGATGCCTTTCACTACTTCTTATGCACTTCTCTGATGTTCTCTTCCTGAACATCTTCTGCATGAATCCTCGCCAAAGGAAATATTAATATAGTACTGCCCGCTTCCTGCAAATCCATTCCCTGTGCCACATTTTGGGTATTTTTTCTTTCCTTCTTTTACACTTCATGCTTATCCTGTTACAATGTAACTTCTGATCTGTTTACTATCCATTTTTATCCACTTCCTCAGTTTTCTGCTGAAATTTTGCCCTTCCTCCAACTCCTTGTCCTCCCATTACAGATATACTCTAATAAACAAACACAGCCTGTGTTGGCTCCCACTACAATTTCCAGAACTAACACTTCTCTTCTCAATGCGCTGCTTACACTTACTGTCCAGCTTTCCTCCTCTCCAGCTGTAGGCTCCTAAGACAGAAAACACCAATACCCAGCTAAAATTACCGCCACTAATATCTGCCCAAAATAAAACTCAAACCCCACGCTCCTTGATCATCTTTGCACTACCAACCCTGTTATTCATTTAGCCTCTCTGAGGCTCTCTAGCTCTCCTCCTCCTGACCACAAACAGAAGCCAATCTTACACAAGGAGAATCTACTACAACCCTAAAAATCTTCCCTGAAA
The DNA here is from genome assembly GCF_037038585.1 of Patagioenas fasciata. Lineage (NCBI taxonomy): Eukaryota > Metazoa > Chordata > Aves > Columbiformes > Columbidae > Patagioenas > Patagioenas fasciata. The sequence continues at coordinate 34,812,586 of NC_092523.1, read as the reverse complement.
AGACCCCACATATTTCTTCTTGGCGTCTTGCCAATACACTGGCCACTCATCGCTGTCTGTGCTGCGGGTCAGGATGGTTTGACCGATTCCTTGTGCTCCCCCTTGTGACTGCTGTCAAACCCAGACTGCTGACTTCTGAGAAAGTTTTATTTTGTGTCTGGCCTAACCTCAACACTAGGTTTCCCAGTGCCTTGGAAATGCAAATAAACAAGGGCACACACTACTTTGTATAAGTTGATGTCCTGTAGTGTTTCAAGCTGGCTATTCACACATCAAAGAACAATGCAGTCAGTCATTAATCTCTTTAGAAATGTAGATCTAGGTTATAATTTTTAGCTCAGAATTTTTAGGAACAAATTCCAGTGTCTCTATGCTGTGTCAGCAGTGGAGAGCATCCACAAACTCAGTCTAGAAAGCCAGCCAATCCTTCTCAAGCTGCAAAGATCTAAGATAAGGCTTAAAAGTTGACTTTCAATAATTCAGAAAGTGTGCATTTTCAGAACTGTTTTAACCATTTGTCTGTATCACTAACTATTCTGAATATAAAACACCAGGTAACCGTATGAAAAGCCAAAGTTCCTTTAACTTTTGTTTAAATGGTATTTCCAGCTAGTTGAAATGCTCATCCTCAAGTTTGGTGGTACTGGTGGAGTCAGCAGTTAAGTTCCTTACAGGATACATTTGAATTCCTACAGTAAGTAGCATTAAAAGCCTCACTGTCATACAAAGGAAAGATGCAAAGCAGGCATTTGGAGTAAAAATTGAGCAAATGAAGAATAACCCTCAGAGTAGCAGATGCATGTTCTGGTCCAGCCCTCGTTTTGTTAAAACTGCTTGGAAGCTGAGCATCTCCCAGAAATAGACATCTGGGCTCAGGAAAGGGAGGGCAGAGGCAGAAAAAATCGCTGTTCACTTTCTAGGTGCTGCTTTCTTTAAATACTGGCAGTCTTGGGTAAACAGTATTACTGCTACAGAAGTACCTATCAATCAAAGAGCCTGTGTGGAGTGGGATGATGATGCACAACAATACCTTCAAAAACTAACCGTAATTCTTATGATAAAGACTTCACTCCCTCCCTGGTAGCATCCCACTGTCACTCTCCTGCCTCTCACTCACCACACACCAGTCAGCAGGGCACCAGGTGACATGTGAGTGCACACACTGACAAGACCCTATCAGTCTGGGCAGTGGGGCAGCAACTGTGAGCACCAGCATCCTGCGGGTCTGTACGCAATCAGTAGTGGAAGCCCTGAGATGTTAAAGGGATATTTTCTTTCCTGTGAAGAGACACCAGACGTAGCGAGTAAAGCATGAGGAAGAAAAAGGAAAGGTCAAGGGTACATATGTTAAACAATACTCCTCTCAACTCACAGCCTAACTCTAGGGATTCCCTATGCTTCCTGCTTGCACCTGCTTTCAGTCCTTGCTGAGGGAAAAGGTCTCTTTCAGAAGGATGCTCTTCCCCTTTCTTGGAAGCTGGGGAAAAGCTTTATCTGTTCAGGATGCTCAAGGTGCAAAGGCTGCTCCTAGAAGTTAAAGTTGTTGTCTGCTTCCCAGAGCTGAGATTAATGAGAGAAGACCTCTACCCCAACAGACATACGTGCAGCAAAGCGCGAGAGAGATGGGGGATCAAATTTACAGTCTCATTGACTTGTGCTAACAAACACGTCAGTGAGATTTGCTGTCCTGAAGAGAATGTCTCTTCATGGAACAGCCAGCCTTTTATCACCTACATTAAGATGAATCCTATTTCCATTATCGATACCTAATTACCAAATCAAAGCAGACCCCACTACCCTGTTCATTCCTCAGTATAACACTGTCCTAGGGGCACATCTTAACACCTTTTTAAAGCAAACTCTTAGTTATGCATCTACAACTTGCTGCATTAGCTTTCACATAACTATTCCACACAACAAAGACACCCAACAGTGAAATCATAAGCTCTTGCCTTCTTATGGAAGTCAGCCAGAAAGAACAGATGAGAAACAGGGAAACTAGTGAGGGAGCCATGTGATCTTCATTTGAGACTCAAACATTTCCCTGAGAACCAGACAGTGAATGAAGGCAAGAGCTTCGCTGCAGCCTTGACTCTTCCTTCACATCTGGTGTGAGTCAAGCAACAAGGCTGCCCTGGCATGTGCTTCCTGGAGTCCCTTCTCCTCCCTCCTCCAGAGGGGACTGACTGCAACCCCTGCAAGGGTCTGACCTTGCAGCGTTGACATGTGGGTACGATGCAGGAAGGCACATTGTTGTCTCCTCTTCAGGAAGCCCAGGCCCTGGAGCTTGCCAGGGTGTTTAAAGAGCTCAACGCCTGCCAGTTCACACAGCGTATCCAACATGAGGCAGCTCTCTTCGTCCTTGACTCAGAGAGGTCTCGCCCATCACTGGTTATCAGTGCTCATGATATCGCCCCACTGGGCCACCTCCCAGGTTGACCATAAACCCCCTGTGACCTTTGCTGGAGGGCACAACATCCACACCAGGGTGCCTGCCCAGGATCTGCATCTCCCTCACCCTTCCTGGTGCCAATCCATGCACACAAAGCCAAGACTTAAAAGTCTTAAAGTCTTGCTTCTTCAGGTTGGCTTCAGTCAACAAGCTGACCGGCTGCTGCATTCCCGTCCCTCAGGGTGAGCTTTCAGTGCCTGGTGCCTGCCTCTGGCCTGCATGAAACAGTTAACGTTGCCTGAGGTACTCCTGCCAGCTTCCTCAGTCCCCTCCTGTGCCTCCCGGGAGCTATTAATACCGCAGGCACATGCTCTGACATAGCGTTCCCCGGCAGCGACCAGATAACTTTAATTTGCCCTTTAAACGTCCCGAGCCCAGTGGCCCTCGCGCTCCCTCCAGGAGAACATGGCGGCGCTGCCCCGCGCCCCCTGGCGGAGGCGGGCTCAGGAGGGTCCCAGCCAATGTCCGTGCTCCGAGGGGACACCTCTGCCTATCGCGAGAGGCCGCGGAATATAAGAGCGGCGGCGGGGGACCGTAGGCCATTTGGCCGGTGGTGCGCGGGGGCGGCCGGGTGGGGTGGTGCGCGGCTCGTTGGCTCTCTCCGGGCAGGGGGTGTCGGACCGGCTCCCAGCATGGGTGACCAAGCGCTCAGCTTCCTCAAGGACTTTTTGGCCGGTGGGGTCGCTGCCGCCATCTCTAAGACGGCTGTCGCCCCCATCGAGAGAGTGAAGTTGCTGCTGCAGGTGAGGAGGCGGAGGGGGCCGGGGGGCGGTGGCGGCCCCGCTGGCGGCGGCGGGAGCCCGGCGGGGCTGCGCCACAGGTGGGTGCGGGCCCTGCGGGCGCCGGCTGGCGTGACTAAATATGGGAAGGAGCTCGGCCGGCTCTGGTTACGCGGGAGCTGCCCGGGTCCCTCGGGGGAGCGGGAGCCGGGCCAGGCGGCGGAGCGGACCCGTCCCGTCCCTGCCCTTCAGCGGGCCGCCGTGCGGGGTCACCCCTGCAGTGTCCTCTCTCTACCCTTCCACCCCTCCTCCTTCTCCCCCCTACAGGTCCAGCATGCCAGCAAACAGATCACGGCCGAGAAGCAGTACAAGGGCATCATCGACTGCATAGTCCGCATCCCCAAGGAGCAAGGCATCATCTCCTTCTGGAGAGGCAACTTGGCCAATGTCATCCGGTACTTCCCCACCCAGGCCCTCAACTTCGCCTTCAAGGACAAGTACAAGCAGATCTTCCTGGGAGGAGTGGACAGGCACAAGCAGTTCTGGCGCTACTTCGCGGGGAACCTGGCGTCCGGGGGTGCTGCGGGAGCCACCTCCCTCTGCTTTGTCTACCCGCTGGATTTTGCCAGGACCCGGCTGGCGGCTGATGTGGGGAAAGGAGCCAGTGAGAGGGAGTTCACTGGGCTGGGCGACTGCATTGTCAAGATCTTCAAGTCTGATGGCCTGAAGGGCCTGTACCAAGGATTCAGTGTGTCTGTCCAGGGCATCATCATCTACAGAGCAGCCTATTTTGGGGTTTATGACACGGCCAAGGGTAAGAAGTGCATGAAGAAATGTCTGCAAGGGAAGATCCATCCAGTAAAGGCACTGCAGGGCACTTAGCAGTACAAGGACAAGCAGGGCTTGGCTTAGCACCAGCTTGGGGTGCTAATGCTAGACTAGAATATGCACAAGTGTTTCTGAAATGCATTCCTGCCTCCCTCTGCTTGCTGCTCTCAGCAGATGCCTTGGGTTTCCAGTGTGTTTTCAGACACTTTCTGAGTTCTTTGTCTTAAAGCTTGCACAAGTGGGCTTGTATGGTAGGTTACTCATTGCAGGTCATGACACAAGCCTGGGAGGGTTCTGCAGGAGGGACCTTTTGGTCAGAGAGCTTGAGGAGGGCTTAGGTCCCAAAATCCAGCAGCCCTGTAAACTTGTTTCATTCATAGTACCTGTTAACAGCCTGACTAGACTGACTCCTGGTGTTGGTGGGTGATTGTTCCTTCCACAGCTGTCTGTCTCACAACCCTTTGCCCTGTACTGACTCTGCTCCTTTGTTCTTGATGGCAGGTATGTTGCCTGATCCAAAGAATGTGCATATCGTAGTGAGCTGGATGATTGCCCAGACTGTCACGGCAGTAGCAGGGCTGGTTTCTTATCCTTTTGATACTGTGCGACGTAGGATGATGATGCAGTCTGGCCGAAAGGGAGGTGAGAATAAGTGCTCCTGTGGTGTTCTGGCAACAGAGCATCTCTTCATTAAGATATGGTGGGAGATGCTGGGTATTTTGTCTTATAAAAACCTAGTGACCTTATTGGAACCCATACAAAAAAACTGGGAAACTCATTGCTGGTTATTTCTGTCATGTTCACTTAAGAGGCTGAGAGTTGATTTGGTTTGATTTCCATATGGAGATTAAAGCTGTTTTTCATTAATTGATTATAGCAAATAATTTTAGGTTAAGTAGTTTGCTTATTCCTTGTTTTAAATATATGAATGTTGAAACAGACTTGCTGTGCAACTTAAGTGTTCTGACTTTTGATGTCTTGTCTCCACAGCTGATATTATGTACAAGGGCACAATTGATTGCTGGAAGAAGATAGCTAAAGATGAAGGATCCAAAGCATTCTTCAAAGGTGCCTGGTCAAATGTGTTGAGAGGCATGGGCGGAGCTTTTGTACTAGTCCTTTATGATGAAATTAAGAAATATGTCTAAAACTTAACATCATAATGTAGTTCAATTGTTCTCCATCAACTTTTTTTAAAAAAATATGCTATTGTGATGTAATGGACAATGAAATATTTCCTAGGGAAACGGAATGAATTGAGTAACATATCTGGTTGAGAGGAGGATGCATTAATTTTAAAATTATCCACTACATCACAGTTTAATTTTGTATGAAAATTCCTCCAACATTTTGTATTGGAACCTGTGTATATATTATACTTCAAATTTCAGGTAATACATTTTGTCTAGAGACAAGACTTGGGTGGTTTATCTCTATCTTAAAATCTAATGTTGTGAACTGACAGAATGAGATCTTCAGAAATGTGTTATACTAATGATGTCTCTAGCTACCCAACAGCACAATGACATTTATAGCATGAATCTAAATCATGTTTTCTTCTAAGGCTGTATTTTTTTAATATATTAAGTTAAAACCATGTCTGGAAATATAAACTATAGTAAAGCACCAGGCTGAGTTCTTAACTGATGAATTATACCATCATATGGTTGAAACCATAATCTGTTTTTTCAAACATACTTTGTAGAAAAATACAGTGTTTCAAAAATGCCCTGTATCTTCAGAACACAAAAAGTTGGCTGCTCTGATGTGCAATTGAACTAAAACTGAAATAATGAAATAAATTAATATATTAATGAACTTTTTTCCTTGTAATGTGTTCAGTGTACTGAAAACAAGTACATGTCCTTTAAGGTGATGTGCTAATCAGCACACTGTTAGTGACTGCTGGTACTGCCTAAGCCTCTTAGAAGTTTTTCAACAGAGCTTTAGGTAGGTGGAATGGTTATTGATAATTCTACAATAGCAAAACCAAGGCTATTCAGCTTGAGGATACTGCAGCCAGTTGTCTTACTGATAAACTACCATATAGTCTTAGCTGCTTTGATAATTCATTTGTATTACATTTTGAAGTTTGTCTTCAGTTGACAGTGAAGTCATTACTGCTTATTTTACTTGAAAAGGTATTCTAGAATGGAATACTTCTGAGTTATGAAAATAACAGTTCAAGTTGTTAATAATGGTGTAGTCTGAAGTATTGTTAATTACTATGGAGATCAGATACTGCATGGTTGTGAACTCAGTGAAGAATAGGCTCTGTAATTAGACAAAGGAGGGAGAGTGAGTTGTATCCATTTCAGTGGTTCCATTAGGCTACATATAAACAGGTGGTTTATGTATCCACCTAGGAAAAGGGATAGGACTAAGCAAGTAATACTCATGTAAGCTTTTATTTCAGCTGCACCTTTTCTATCTTCATAGGTAGAAGTAAGGTGCCTCCATGGATTTTTTGATAAAAACTCTGGACTGCCTGTTATTTCTAGCACCCTAGGGTAGGAAAAAAAAGCCTGTGGAAACAAATGTTAGAATTGCACTAGCTATACTTGAAAGTAAAAGGCAATCTCCACATTGAATATAAACTGCAGCAGAGATGATATCTGGGCTAGTAGAATTTGAGTGAACAGGATTGCTCTGTTGAAGGTGTTATCACTGCCTGAAATGGGACATTCTTGCAGGTACTGTCAGTTGCATTTCCCTGACACCTGGTCTCACAGGGTTGCTTGGTGTGAAAGCTGGAGCAGTTTAATATGCAAAAGCAAGTTCCTGCAAAGAATATCATCCCTTGTTCTCTGAAAACATACTATTCTGGAGTATAAATGGAACAAGTCTCCCAAAAAGAATTTATTTGTAGACACTATCTTGGTTAACATTGCACGTGACTATCACTGAACTATCCAGTTACTCTCATGGACTGGGAGCACACTTATTCTCTGATTTTTATAATTGAGTATGCAGATGAGAACTCTGGATTTACCAGTTTTGTGAGTAGCAGTAGATGGAGAGCTAAGAGATTCACATTTTGATCAGTATGAAGTTCCAGTTTTCCCTTTCCTATAGCTGAGATTAATTTGTCAGATGCAGGTAAGTCCTAGCTCTCTGTCACTTTGTGTGATGGGCTGTGTGCCTCTGCTACAGATTCATATCATCAGCTCCATTCTCCCTGAAGGCAGGTAGGTATAAGCTACTAAACAGTATCTGGAAGCAACAACTATCTACCTGAAGAACTGAAGCATTTGGGAAAAAATGGTCCAAAAATTATCATCTATTTTAAAATTACCTAAATTTAATTATTTTTTCTTATGAAGATATTGTCTGTTTCAACCTGGCCCAATTTAATCTTTCTTTTGTGTTCACTTAAGCACTCTTTTCTAGATACGTGGTCTGTTTTCTTTCGACTAGTAAATAACCAAGGTTGCTGCATATTGAACCATAAGTTTGTACTCTTTTTCAAAGTGCTTATTGCAGTAGTTCTAGTTAAAAGCTTTACTTGCCTGCCTCAGCCATTTCTTTTTTTTCCTTCCTCCACACATGGTTCCTTTTGAGACACCTGCAAACACACTGCAACTATTCATTCCATATTTACCTCACTGACAAGGTTGCATATGGCATTTGGATGTTTTAGAGAAGATCTTAAGATACCAGAGACAACAAAAGATTGTAATACAGCAGTACCAAACCCTGGGGGGAAGTGTATGTGTGAAAGAGCAATACGAGAGGAAGCAAAAGAAACTTCAGATGAGCATAAATGAAAGATGTTACTATATTCCAATAACAAAAAAAGGGCAAAGTCTATTAAAAAGGAGAGTGAGGAGTAGCAATAGAGGAAGATTCCACTGGGGGAAGAGATAATACATGAATAGAGATGGAAAATACTTGCAGGTAACTGCTCATTAATTCTGCTTGAATGTTTATGCACATGCTCACCCTGTGCAGACTTCTGGCAGCATTCTCCATAAAGCAGCTCTGTACTGGGCCCATGGCAATCAGCTTAACACTTCCTGAAAATGTAACCTAAAATCCAGCCAGGAGCTCTGCAAAGCTGGAAGATAGAAGATTCTGCAGATAGTCTCCAACTGGTATCTGAACACCAGTCACATGACCCTCAGTTGTCACAGACAATTAATTCCACTGCCCCAATCTTTTTGCACCCTTGCAATACTAATAGACAAACTATGCAGACAAAAGCCTACATCAAAGTCATTGTTCCCTTATATCTCACACCTGAACACTGGGAAACCCGCCCTGAATAGCTTGGTAATATATCCTATTAACACAGGAAGACAAGCCCTCTACCATGCAGCATGTAGTGTACTGCCCAGCTCTGAACAGATACTACCCAGGGAGGGAACTGAGGTGCACTGATCTTTTCAGTGACATGAAGTCAGGAACTCTGGGTAGGTCTGAAAGAGAAACCTGTCTGTAAAGAGCGTAGCCTACTGCAGAGAGTGGGAGGGGAGAACCTGTGACAGCAGACTGAACCTTCCCTCCCTTTCTGAAGGTGACAACCACTCTGCCCTACACTTGTCATGGAAGAATCAGCCATCAGCTCTTTAAAAGCCATAAGGAAGAGTTTAGGACATGGTGAAAAGCATAGCAGAAGGAAAAAAAAACTTTGCTAAGATATTAAAAAACCAGTACATCTGCAGGAATGCCCCAGTTACAGCTATTAGATAATCTCAGCTGGAGATGGGGAGTCCCACCAGCCAACCAAGGATGTCAGCAAAAGAAGCAGCATGCCCCAAGTGGCAAATCTCAGACACCTGCATTCCCCTTGTGAAGTCCCCCTCACTTCAAACCAGAAAAATATCTCAATAGCATGTTCTAGCTCAAGAGCCACCATGTGCAGAGAGCTGAGACCTGTCAGTTTTTGTTCCAAGCTCAGACCACAGTCAGGAGAACTAAATTTTTTTTTAACAATCAGGGCCCAGAACAAAAATCATGGAGAAGAGCATTTTAGGACTCTGCAGTGAATAACAGGTGGTCCTGGAACCAGAAGTGACAGCTACAAGGATAAATGCTGCCAAATCCTGTGTTGTCTTGGCCAGGAGGAGAGTTACCAGGAGACATATAGCAGCTTTCCTGAGCAAGGTATTAGAACCACACATCCTGAAGACAAAACAGATGAGTGTCACAGGCATTAGCAATCTCTGCCATTATATGAAACAGGATGACCTCACCATAATTTCAGTCCTGGAAGATGGCTCCAGATACAACTCTATATTTCTGTATTTCCTCATTCATCAGGTGACATGTTTCATCCACTACTTTGCTCAAGACTTTGAACAGGTAAACACCACAAAGACATACTCCACGTACTGGGTTCATAAGCTTTACCACTTTGGTACCAAAGGAGCCTTTCTTCTCCCTCACCACTCAGCTTGTTGATACGTCACTGTGTATTCATCACTGCCTACATATGACAATCACAGCTGCATAGCTAGAAGGCTTGATATAAATCACTGTGATCACCTCCATCACACTGATGTGCAGACTGCACTCCAGGGAAAACCACTAGCTTTCATCTGCCAGGTGACGCACTGAGCTGCTCACATTGGGAAGGCACAAGTTATTTTTGTCTATTGACCATGGAGAACAAGGAAGAGCACTGGGATAAAAAAAATGTTATTGATCATCTGCTATAACGAAGTGTCTCAGGCTCTTTACAGGGGTTTATCTTGAAACTCCTTAGACGACAATCAGGAAAATACAGTCCAATGTAAAGTCTACAAGCATCATGGAAGATATACAAATCCAGCTAGCCATTTCATTTATGACAATCAAACCCTCATCTGAGGGGCAGGATGACAGAAGAGATACCTCAGGATCTTCAGTAAAGACTGCAAGCAATCTGATAGAAGACAGGCTCTGGCACAGCAGAGTCTATGCATATCAGATGAGGAATGGCCTTGTGTGATTATTCTAAATTAGCTTGAGTCTCTTTGGTTTGCTGGAGTTAAGACTGAGTTCTAAAGGATTCAGTGGTCTGCTTAGGAAATGCCCTTCACATGTCACCTACCCAGACAGGGGATGGATCATCGCCTCCTGTTCTTCTCAATTATGTGAGGCCTTCTGTAAGACCTTCAGTATTGTAGAAAGACTACACAGCAGGACCCTATCCTGGAAGAAATTGAGACCACAATGAGGCAGGAACACTTACAGAGCAAAAACATGACAGAGGCATCACACTCCATTTCTCATAGTAGTGAGATCAATACATCAGTACTGTCCCACAAACTGGTAATCCTGTCACTTCAGAAGGAAGACTGGCCCCCACCTGAAACTGTGTATCAAACCAGTGTGGCAGGTCAACTTAAGGAGGAAGCAAAGCAGCTTGCACTTTTCTTTCTAAGAAATCTTCTGAAGAAAGTTTGTTTGTTTGTTTGTTTTAAAAAAAGGTAGAAGAGAACAATTAAGTGGCAGCTTACAAAAAAGACAGAAAACAAGTTTATTAGAAACAGGATTTCTTGCTATAAACACCCAGATGAGATTATCTAACTTAATGAAGACCTGTCAATATGGGTTATTTAAAAAAAAAATAGTGTCACTAACAGGTAAAGTGTATTAATGAATAAACTGATTTTTTGCATTGTCCTCCACTACATATAGTGCAAAACACTTCTCCCATGACCTCTCCTTTGCACTTTAACATCAATTATTAAATTCTGAAAGAAGCCGCTGCAATAACAATTAGTGTTAGATATTTTATTTCTTATGATTTACAAAAATGACATACAAAACTGACAGTCTTTCATACCAAAGTTAAATAAGATGAAACAATTAAAAGAAATCCATTTCATTAATCCCTTCACAGAAAAAAATCATATGAACATTCAAAAGTATTTAAACTGTGATCCCGATATTCACATTCAAAGACAAAAATCTTTAAATAGTAAATAACTTCAATTAGCACAATAGTACAAATAAATACAGCAGCACTATGCAAAAAATTCCTTACAGTCCCTATCCATGAATAATAATTGCAACAAAAATCTGTTTGCCACAATGCTGCTTAAAGTTAAAAGTACAAATATCATCAAACAGCTAAATTTGATCTGCAGGTCACCAGGTGCAAAAGCTCTGCCAAACTATCACACAGGACCAAGTAGAAAGTTTGTTACAATGCAGAATACCTGAAAGCCTAAGCCCTCATGCAAGCATGAGCAAAGAATAAACTTCCCTTTTCACAGGGCTAAGACCCAGCATTACTGAATATAACTTTTTTTCTTTATGTATAATACAAAGATTTCCCATATCTCTCCTGAGAAGCAGCTGGGGAAGCAAGCAGGGTTCCTGCAATATCCATGGATATTAGCATCACAATTTATGCTCTTCATAAAGACTACAGTCCTACAAAATAAACTCAAAGTTTGCCTTTATGTACAGAAATAAAACACATTACCTACTATTTGTGATTACCAATTCCATTAAATTTTGTTCCCCTTGCAAATGGATGTTGTTACTGAAGCTTATGTGACACTACAACACATATTTGGTATGAACATGACATAAGGAAACAGGTTAAAAAGCATAACAAGATGTTCTGTTTTCTACTGTCTTTTTTTTTAAATACTGTTTAGTAGTTGCTCTCAAAATCAGATGTTCAGGGCAGCTCAAGCTTCTATCTGCCCACTGAGAAAGGCAAGAATCTACAGAAGCAGGGCCATGAAATATTTCCCTTGCTTAGTATTCTCTAGTCTGAGAAGTAACTAAATCTTACTCTTGTTTAGAGTCAATCTGAAACTGTTGTTCAGTTTCAGTCTTTACTGTTGTTCAAACAGCTTCAGATGCTTTTTTCCTACACAAGGTCCCAATACAACTTCCAAATTTCTTTTAAATCTGGAAGAGACACAGCCTTGAGTACAAACCAAATGTTCAACACCTGGAGTGCAAGAGTGGCAGAACAGCATCTTCTGCAGCTTCAGTATTCAAGCTAACCATGCACAATACACAATCTGCTTTTCACCCCTTCGTGCTGCTGTAAATACAGATTCTTTCAGTCATAACTACATGACCCACAAAGTTCAGAAGGCTCACCTAGAACCAGGATGAAAAGCAAGGACGATCTAGGAATTAACCATATGCTTATGAGTATAATGCAATATTTTAAAATATAAAGGAAATTTTTAAAATAATATCTTGCACTTACAGTCTAGCAATTCTGTCCTTCCATGTTATGGATACAAATTCCAGTTACAATTTGAGAATAAAATAATAATTATCAATTTCTATTTACCTTGTCCATTTAAATACTTCCTTCTCTTTCATAAGTTCTTCCTGTCATGGAATACACTGACAAAAGTGAAAGTGTTCACTTAAAACCATTTTCTAGCCAATTGTATCAACTGCAATGCATTTTAATCACTGAACAATGCAGAAAATATTTTTGCACATAGAATTTACAAATGCACTAAAACCAGAAGTCTGAGGATCATCTCAGAGTGCAGAGCAAAGAACGCACTTACAACCAAGCAGCACGAACATTAGTGGGTTTAGGTCTCTGTAATGCCCCACTGGCTGAATCACACACAGGTTTTTCATTCCTCTGGCTCATTGTACTTGGTACAGCAGATGCTCTTGAAGTGCCTCCTGTTCACACACACACACAAGAAGAGGAATAAGAATGCTTATGCTCAGTACAACAGAAAACTTCATTCTTAGTACTGCAACACTCATTACCATAGTTTACTATAAAAAATAAACCCAACCACAATATGCTGAATACAACACAAAATGTTATGAGTTGTTTGTAAATGATCAGGACAAAGAACTGAAGCCTATGCCATAGTGCTGAGGTTTTGTAACCTGACACATATGGATCTACGGGGACCCGTGACTCGCTTCTGAATGTTTCTCTCAAAAATTGTGTGAGTAATAAGGCTACTATCAGTATATTCACATTTTCTGAATGAGAATTTGAACCTTTTTTTGTGGTTTTGTGTGTTGTTTTTTTTATTTTCCATCTCTTCTCCTTTCAGTAAAGGGTACTCACAAAATTGGAAATATTTCTTTATAACAGTGATTGTCTGACCTTCCTGGGAAACATGATTAACAAGATAATTTATTAGAAATTTAGGATGGTAAATGATTCATATGGTCATCATACTTCTTGTATGATAAGAAAAATCACTTTAATGATTTCTGTGAGATAAATGACCAAAGGAAGACAGAGAAAGGAACTCATTTGCTATTCTTAGCAGTAAGTGCTTTACAATTCTGAATTATAAAACATAAACACATACAAAAAAATGCAAGAATCTACAGCTTCAAAGTTCTTACTCGAAGGACTAAGCTGGCTGAAAGCAGATTTTCCTCTTCTTACAGATGGTGAAGAACTTAGGTAACTCATCTGGCGCTGATAGTCCATCAATTGTTCAGAACGCCTCATACCAGCTGTTGGTTTCACTGCTTCCAGTCTTTTCAGGAAAGCCTTAATATCAAATAAAGATATCATCAAGAAAGAGAAAGAATGAACGAGAAGCTACAAACAAACATTCACAGCTTTTATTTGACCTGCAAGAACCCCCCAAATTTTTAGCATTGTACAACATGAACTGTTCCACTGGTGACCAGCACAGGCTATTCTGCTCACATTCAATTCTTTTCTCAGTGCTATAATACGACACAAACAGTAAGTATCCCTTACCTATCATCAGTTCTATGCTGAGTACAGCCTTAGTACCCCATAGTTCTCTCTACTTTGGCAGCTTGAAACAACACATCTGTTTGGCAATAGTAAAGGTGGTGGGTAGACAGACTGCATTCCCCTAATCCTACCTTTGGTTATTCCTCTCTTCTAAATTTTTGGGAGGGTAAGAAGTTGGTTGTTTGTGTTTGGCGTGGGGTTTTTTTGTTTGGTTGGTTTTTCAGAAATTCTAGTTGAAATTGTTATAGATAGAAAACCTGATGACAGGAAAAATTTCAAAGTACTCAGCTACATACAACTCCCAATTAACAATTTCACATTTTTAATATATCTTGCTCCCAATGCCTGCCTTGCATAGATCTATATGTTCCCTCTCCTAACTAATTTCAATTCATTTGATCATCTACAAACATTTGGCAATGACACAACCATTGCTGGTCAGGGTTATGACATGCATCCTACCAATGAAAGACAATGCAAACTGTGATTACCCAAGTCTCCAAAGTACTAAAAATACCTCTGTTAATAAGAATGTATTGTCTAGATGCATACTTACATGGTAGAAATCAAGAATCTGTTTGTACAGCCATTAAACTGCTCTTTGTATGAAACATTCTTCCTCATTCTCAATTAGGTATTGATTTTTACTTATGTATTTATTTTTAAGAATAAAAAAATGCAGAAAGTGACTTGGGAAATAGTATAGTATTCAGAGGATGTCAGTTGTCATTGTCTAGTTGTAACAGGAATCTACAAACTCCTGGTAGTTTACGCATAGGCACTGGAAACCTGCACAGAGTGCACAAGAGAGAAATGACAAGTGATTTTGGCTCAGACACAATATGTCACAAGCGCTTGCATCAAGTGCCAGTCAGTTCATCGTCAAGTGGAAATACCCAAGCAAGCAAAAGTCAAAGGAAGGACTTCAGCTAGAAATAGCTCTTCGCTAAATCCAGTTGCAGAATGTGAAATGGTAGACTTGTCTCTAAATGTTACATCCAACACTTTACTCACAACTTCATCTGCATCTCTTAACACAACTACATACATTTAGACTTGCAGAGATCACTTTTTTACCTTCAATGTTAAAAATGGAAGCTCTTAATACATTCAGTTCAATCACAAATGGATCGGGTACATTGTAGAAGTGACTTCCCTATGAAAGTTGAGCATGTTTCAAGTTCGCACTCCAACTGTAACAGCTTCATATTATTTTTATACCTTAACAATGCAGTAATGTCAAGCTTGGTTCTGAACGTATAATATTTACATAGGCCCACTTTCTTGCAGCCTAAATACAATTCTGCTTTTGCTTTTATGCCTGTATTTTGACAAGTAACAAGTCCCCATGATTAAAGCAAGAAAAGAGACCTCTCTCAGTACTAGAACATTACATTTTGAATAGGTTAACACTGGTCTTGATACAGCCCCGAGCAAAGCAAAGAGCAGATCCAGATTCTGTGGTGCAGAACCGTTCTAAGAAAAGCTCCTCTAACGAATGAGAGAACAGCTCCTGCAGTTCCCTTGCCCTCTGCTGTACCAAGGGCACACTAACTTGCATGCTATTTGCAGTTGTGAATTTTGCAGTTTGGAGATCAGGCTGCTGCATTACAGAAAGGAACTCAGCAACACATTGAAATGGCAGTCCTGACCGATTACATCTGCAATCCAGAAATAATCCAATTCTTATGCTTTTATTACAAACCCTACAATCTTGAGGTCCTTAACTAACAAACTACCTTGTACAACAGTACGAGTACCTTGAACAAATGTTCTTTTTCAGTTATACATATAAATCTACTAATTCTTTCATTGTGTTCTTCTTTTGAGAGATGAACTGAAGAGCACTGTCACTTTCCTTGTTCTTTTGAAGTGCTAAATCTCTGGATACTTATTCCTGCACCACTAAGGAAGTAGAAATTTTGTCATTGATCATAATGACCAAAGAATCCGACCATAGAACATAATCCAGGTCTTCAGAACCAAATATATATTCTCACTCAGATTAAAGTAATAAAAAAAAAAAGAAAAAAGAAAGTAACAGACATTAATGGCAGGAATGTCAGTTGCTCTAAATTGCATTGTAGGTCGCCAGAGCTCTGTCATATCATTGATGACCTCCCAGCTTGGCAAAAGCCTCCCAAGGCTTCTATTTCCTCCATCATCTTTTACATATTATAACATTGAGTTTACAATAAAATAATAATAATATAAGAAAAGAAAAAAAACAACACAAAGTATTCCTGCATGATTACCTTCTAAGAATAGGATAATCTTCTCTAAATCTAGGCATCTAGATATAGATTAGCATCTATAAAGACACTAAAATACATATTGTCAATGACAGAAGAAAATTTCAGATTGCCAACAACTGGAGAACAAAGGAAGCCAACCTTGTATCAAAAGATTCCTGCTATACAGTGGGCCACGATAAATGCTGCTAATGTACCTTTAGGCATATCAAGACAATACTAAAGCTAATTCTAATGCTGCCAGGAAAAGGAAGGAGAAAAAAGAAGCAGTACACACTTTTCTGCAGTTATGTTGGAAAGGAAAGAAAAAATAACACTGAAAATGCAGTACTCCTAAATTGAGTTCAGAGAGAGGGTAAAACAACATTACTTTTCTTGTTTTACTTTGCTTTTTAAATGCACTAAGGCTTCAGTTTCACCTCCTTTGAATCCTAACCAGCTGACTAGTGTGCCTTGACAGCTGTTCAAATTTATTTATATTATGCCTCCTCTAATGTCACTGATGTTAGCGACCACACTGTCCCTTTGCAGAGTCCAGGTGGGGGAGGGGAAAGAAGATAACAGTGCATTCAAGGACAGCCTTCTCTTCTTAGCAGTACAAGTATTTGTAATTTTCTTGAATTGCTAGTTGCATCAATTAGCTCTAACCTGACAAACTCTAATTTAAGTTCGTGAATCTACAGAAAAGTCTTTTTAACTGAACAGCTACCAAGTTCACATGTGGCTGGCATTATCACAAAGCGCACTAAGATTACAAAAATGAAAACGAAAAAAACGATCCCCCCACACAAAATTGAGCAGTGTGCAAAATAAACATAACTTTCCTTAAACCTGCCAGTTAGTCAATCTTTATTATCATTACCACAGCAGTGTTCAGGAATCTTGAGTCTGAGTCAGGAATCAGCAGACCACAAAAAATCTGACCACAAAGCACCTATATTTCCTACATACTATGATCACAGAATTGCACTATATTTGCACTGTACTGCAGCATATCATATTCTAAGCCAGGCACATCTGTGTGCCAGTCCCACATCCTGACAGCTTCCCCTGATGAAAAGACCATGGAAACATTTATTTTTCGCACAGCACTTTGTAATCTGAGGAACTACCGATACTTTGTCTTTAGCCTTGGTATACAATGACTTTGAACCCAGTAAGTGAAAATATCTTATAAAACTTGTGTGCTTTTGTTTCTAAGGAGCTACCAACACAACATGAACATTCCTGAGCTAAGATGACCCAGAAGATGACTCTTTCACTGCATTCCCTACAGCTTTTTCCTCCAGACTGAGACCAGTAAGGCCACACAACCTTGGCATCCTTTCTACAACCACATTAAGTATGCAGCAGCTGAGGCCTGATGCTTTCAGACCTGGGGGTGGTCCTTGCGGACAGGACAAGGGAAGGCAGAGGAAAAGCAGAGTGCAAGACACTGAGGAAGGAAAGTACCAGGTGCCCAGGCACAGTCCTGATGGACTACTGCCTTCCCCATCCTGTTCCTTTCTGTGCCTAGAAGTTCTCCCCCTGGTTGCAGCACAAAGAGATGGCAGGGCAGGTGCGGTGCAGCTCAGGGCTGAAGGCTGCGGCTCCAGGTAAGGTCAATTCTTTGTATGTGATGGCAGCCCATTAGGGGGATGGCTGCAGGCATTAGCCCTCCCTTGCCCTTTTCTCCCCATCCAATTACCACAGCCCAACAGCACCATTAAATCAAGAGGAGACAAATGAATATACATTAATTTCTAGCAGTACAGTACCCTCATTTCTAAAGGAGGTTCGGGTTTTCCAGCAAGACAAAGGGAGCCCAGACTGCAAGAAAAGGGAACCAGTTTGGCTGAAGGATCTCTGTGCTGGTAGAGGCCACAATGACCAGAGCAAGCAGTGAGAAGAAGCATTAATAACATCTGCAGCACACACATCTATGGGAACCAAGCAGGTGAAAAGAAAAAGACAGCCTTTGCAGAGAAACAAAGTGATTTTAAAAATTTGTGTGGGAAGGTGACTATACTGGAACTGGGACCAGAGTCGGATCAGCTGGGGCTTAGGGTACATCTTGGAGGAGTATGAGGTGGGGGAATGAACCACAACGTGCTCTGAGTCATAAGAGTAAGGGGTAGGAAAAACACACAGGGATGCATAGAAAGACCAAATATCCACAGAAAAGGAGAATACCCTAATCCCCCTCGATCTAAGGTTTGACAGCTGCTCTCCTAGACCTGCTCAGATCTTCCAGTGAACTTCCAGTGTGAACTCAAAAGGCCGCTTGCTCCCTAGGAACTTGGCTGAACACAACAGCTTAGCTCACTAAGGTCATCTAACACCTAAATCCTAGTCAATTAAGAAAAATGACAAGGAAAAAAACAAACAAACAAAAAACAAAAACCAACCAAACAAAAAATAACCAAACAAATCCCTAAAACATACAAACACCCACCCACCCAAATCCCAACAAACAGATACGAACTATTTCTAAGTTTAGAGGAAGTAACTAAAAAATAGTGTACTGGCTGCAAATCTCTATTTCAAGGTCCCCAAATAATTACCTGTATGTACCCATATAGATTTTTGCATCGTACAAAGAAACCATTAGAAGTTTAAATGGTGTATAGTGTCCAGTCTATAAAGTTGGGTACCTTATACTGGTAGAAATAACAATTAATATGTCAACATAGAGACACATACATGCAGACATGGGAAAAAAAGTAACAGATCAGTTGCACTTATGTTCCTTTCCACTGGAGAGGAGATGGGGTTGGAAGTATCTTCAGACACAACGGCAGAATGTTTTCTGAATCAGCAGCATCCTCTATTGGCAAGAGACACACTGTTCTTGCTGGCTCAAATAAGCAATCAAACGTGTTCCACATGTCACGGCCAAAAGCAGCAATTCTTACAGTGGTTTTAATGGCAACACATTTTGCTAATTGTACTTTTTCCACAAATTGCTAATTGCTACTTTATAACTACTGTTCTTTGGAGCAATGCACTATTTTATTCCATCATGGCTCTTTGTAGTCTGTGAGAGAAAGAGATATTCCCTGTACTTCCTTGCACCCTCTCACAAAGCTAGAGAGCACCAAACTGCTTAATTCCTCTTTAGTCTCCTAATATTTTAATTACTTGCCCTGCATCACCTCCAGTGCCACATGACCACACCAGAAATTTAGCTTTCTGATAATTGTAAATATAGACATTACTCCAAGAATGTTCTAGCAGAACAAGTGAAAGTTTTCCCTAGACAAGGTGTGAACTTCAGAACAAGAAATTATACAAGCTGTAATCCAATGGGGAAAAAAATAATATATATATCTCTGCATGAAAACTCTTTGACCTCCTGCACAGGCTACTGTTTCAGATTTCTATTCTTGATTTATTTATAAAACCCTGCATCCTTCTCCAACAAATATTTTGCAAAAGTGTATCATCAAGCAGCATATCCTGCATGCAGTACCTCAGGCCTTACATAAGAAAAAAACTCCTGCCAAGTAACAGAAGAAAGACTGATAAGGAATTTCCATGGAATTCCAGCTCCTCAATCTACAATGGTAAGTAAAGCTGCTGACCAGAAGAAAACAAAGTTCATAAAGCACATACTTTTATCTGTATAAAACAAAAAACTCTCATCAATGGGCAGGACAGGTCAGCTCTTTCATTTACAGTCTCTGAGAAAAGCATGTCATACTCGTAATCCCAAAAGAAAGTGCTAGAAAAATCAATGTTACAATTCTAGGTGCACATACACTTCAAACAGAATAGAAAAGTAAACAGAATTGCTCAAAAATGATAGAAATGTTAAACAAGATGTAAGACCTGTACTGATGAATCACTGTTCTGAAAGAGGAGCAGAATATATCATCCTGAATGTTTTTATAGCCTAAAATAGCATGATGTGCTAACATAAGTGGTAAGAAATGATTCTAATGTCAAACACATCTACTCATGTTGCTGACGACAACAACTAAAGCATAAATTAATAAGGAAATGAAGGATATTATTACTCAGACTGCAAACAACCACCATTTATCTCTAACATGTACTACAACAGCAATGTGTGAAATGACTGTATGTGTTTAGGTTTGCTGAATTTTTGATTCAAAACTTGCAAAGGCAAGGCATTCTTAGACAAAATGTTGCAACATATCAAAAGAGACAAGGTTTGTGGGTTTGAGTAAACAAGTGTATTGTAAAATATCATACACATTACTATTACTGTAATTGTCTATTGTTCTATGTAGAACAGCATATGACTATTAGATTGGATGTGACTGTGACACAGCACTTCTTCCCCATAGCCTAAGAGTACGCTCCTATTATCTATGTTCACATGGAAGTGCAAATCCTGCTTTCAACGTCTTAATAAACAAGAAACAACAACAGAAACCACAACACATGAAGAAAGCCCTGCTACCAACCTAAAAACACCAAAGCCTAAAAACATTTCTTCCCCAAACAATGAGAAGTATCACACAAGTATTGATGCCAAATTCTTTCAGAGTGTGAAGCAGAACATTCTTTTAGTTAACTGCAGTTTAGTGAAGCTGGGGAGAATGTTAACTTTTCTAAGTAGGAACCAATCAGGATGCCTGAAAGCTGGAAGATCTAAAAGCCAACAGATTTTCCTGAATAGGTCCCTTAGACTTTTTACATGTTGAATCTATACCTATCTGTATAAAAGCAAATAGCAACCTACACTTACATAGAAGAAAAAAGTGAATAAATTACTTCCACTATAAATTTTTGAAATATTTCAACTATATTTTCTCATTTTCAAACACACTAATGAACAATTAGAATATATGAAAATGTCATTATATGTATTACAATTCAATCACTAAAAATCTTACTCAAAGCAGCATTATTTTTATTTGACAACTCTACCAATATCATTATGAGTCTGAATTTCTGTTTTCTACTAAAGTTATTGCCATTGCCATTATATTCAAACACTGTGACAAGCAGAGTGCTACAAATATTGAAAGAGATGAATAACTATAAAATGGGTAAAAAACCAAAACTGACATTCACATTGTATCCTCTGTATTTCAAATATAATGGGTTTGATGCTATCATACTGATTGCTGTATTTTTTTGCAAACCTGTTCTTGAGACTAGTATCGTGTGAAGCAGGATGAATAGAGTTAGACTGCTATCCAAAGCTATGAGCATTTTAACAACAATGGCTGTTCCTCTTACACTGAATGATACTAAAGTGAACTCACAGAAAGTAAAACCTATTTTCATCTGAAAAAAAAATTATTCCCCCCCACAACCCACAAACAATTATGCAAGCAGCATAGTAAAGGAAATGCATTGCAGACTTACTGCAGTAAAGCTCCAAGTGCTGCCTTACCAGTTTTGTAAGTTTTTATCAGTACTTCATCTGACAACACAGTCCTTCTCAATTTACTGATCCAAATCAGTTCTCAAAACTTACCAGGTTTTCTCTTTCAATTCTTTGCTGCTCTTTTTGCCTGTTGAGGGCAGTGTGGTACAACTTAGGAGGCGGTACAGCTGACTTCTTCAATGCAGTGGTACTCCTCGGCTTTGCAGACTGTCTGGACAGCTCTTTTAGCAACCTTTGGTTTTCCCGATCAATCTGTCTTACTTCTTCATTAGTGAAAGAATAATTTTTCCTTGTTCCTCTAGATGGCTGATCGATGGTTAGTTTTTTTTCTTTTTTCTCCAACTGTAGGAAAGCTTTACAATGGCAAAAAGTAAAATGCTCAGATTAAAAAAAAAAAAAAAAGACAATTACAAAACCTTGCATTCTGTTATTAGGATTTATTTACAGACCTTCAAAACAAAGGTACATTTCACATCCCCCCATCTGAATTTCGGGTTTATGCATTTCAAAACTTTTCAGGGATACTCAGTTGTCCTCAGTACAGATCTTACACAAGTTTCACAAGCAAAATTAAGTCTAATTTTGGCTTGGTTAAAGCCAATCTGCTTGTTTCTCACTAGGAATCCCTCTCCTCCCATTTATGACCATTAATCCAGAAGAAATTAACAGATGCAGCAAACAACTGAGCAATATAAGACAATCAGCGATATGCACACAGACACTTTGTAAGCATTTGTGTAGAATATATCTGTTATTTAGAAATCAGAACATAAATCACCCTCATGCGCACAGTCATTTCTTCTGCATGGTCAGTATTCCTGATCCTCCCTTGGACTCTGACCACCCTTGATCTCTACCTTTACCAGTATGCTTATCCAGCTTCTACATTGACAAAATATGCTCAGACTCGCATCCTCAAATACTTACACTATAGTTACTATGGCACAAGCAATCAGCATAAGCAATTATATATCTATACATGCTAATGGGGCTACCATTACACAGCATGAAGGCTACATTGAACATAATCATTACCACAGTGGTATAATCTGTAGCACCAATAAAAGCAGAGAAGTTTTCCAAGCAACACAAAACACAGCTTCAGGAAGCCGGGACTAGAAATAACTTAGAGAAGCAAGAATTAAAACAAAAATTAGTATTTAGATGTTTGCATGTGGCAAGAGATTTAAAGTGTGCTCCAAAGATATCTAAAATATCTGCCTCAGCTGAACAGCAGAACAGAAATGCTGTTTCAGATAGAAAACTGACACTGGGGAAGTATGACTCAGAGAAACAAAATGCATTTCCTCAAGTGATTTTGTTGATCTTTTGCTCCTGAAGCAATCCTACATCACATCGGTGCAGGAATTCCAAAGGGAAAGATGAAAATTCAATTTAATGGATGAAGAGAAATGAGTGAGCATATAGAACAGAAGAAAAATCACTGGGGCCTGGCAATCTAGATCAGTGAAAGAAAAACAGCAAATTAAACCTGGATATGAGGTTTCAAGACAAAAGAACAAAGAACACACACTTGAAAATGCACAGCAAGACAGACTCGCACAATTGTAAGATAAAATAACTGAAAAATTTCACTCTTAGCCAGAGCAAGCTATGCTTATTACAGTTCCAGTGGAGCTTTGCTCTTGACCTATTTTCGAGTCTTTGCTTTCTAAAGCTCTGCAGCAGATCTTCTGGCAACTGTTTTAAGAGCTTTGCTGTCATGGTATTACCCCAAACGACTGCATTATCTATGGTACAGGAATGGCAGCACCAGGTTAGATCAAAGATTTTTCGAATTGAGACACAGACCAGGAAGCCCTACTCAAGCCATTCTACACATTCCTCCAATATCACAGTGCCCCCAGAAATCCTCCCCCGCCGCCTCTTTCACCCCTAAAAGTTTCACAAAAGCAAAACAAGCATCCAAAGCAGGAGCTTTGAGAAAAGCAGAAATAAAAAAACCAAGTATGCAGTAATATTTCTGCAGCAAACACTTCCACATCAGCAATTTTTTGGTGAGGTATGTCTGAGGCAACCTTTAATAGCTTAAAAACCTCAAAGAATGACAAGCTTATTCTTACTTCAAAACGAAACAAAAACTTTCTTGCAGCATCTTAACTGTGTTTATTCCAGAATTGATGCAAGCATATGTTGCTACTGTCTTCGAGAAACAGTAGCTAGAAGTGAAAATCCAAACAGCTAATAAATGTCAACATTCCTCTGGAAATTAGTAAGCTTCCACCATCAGAACATTTGTCAATATAAGCAAGAACTGCCCCCGGCAGCTCTGTGAGGTTGTTCACACTAGCAAATACTAGTTTACTTTGTCAAGAAAAGTTGCAAATCACCTCAAAACCAAGACACAATGCAAAATACCACAGAATCAAGTGTGCCAACAGGTTAATGAAGTATAAATGTCTTGAAAAGCATCTTTACAATTTAGTAAGTCACTCTAAGGGGAAAACTAGTACAGCCAGGAACACCATTTGAGGAGACAAACCTGGGATGAGACTCATCTGGATACACCTACAAAGGACAAAAAGAAACACACAGAAAATGACTAGAGTCACACAATTCACATGGTAACATCCAGCTGCAGTGTACTTTCTCAGTAAAAAATAATATGTCCTTATGGGAATATGCAAAACCAGCACTGCAGAACACAGTTAGAAAAAAGTGATTTGAACAACCATCTGAAGAAGATATTTATTATGTATCACTTTACATAATTGATAATCATATTATTATGAAGCTATGAAAGGTATTTTCATCTTTTGCCTTACATCCATAGCTTCACAAAGGTTAAACAAGACTGCATATCATATACAAGAGTGAAAATCAGATTGTGGCAAAGAATAGTTGTTCAACTGAAGTCCTGACCCAGCTTTGTGGCACAAATGCTCTTGGTGATGCAGTCTCTTACAAGAGGCATTTCAGCTTCTGGGTAACTGTCAGTGCAAATTCCAAACCGCTCTTTTTTTTTTTTCTGTGAAATGTGTGAACTAGTAAAATTCCATTTAAAGCAACAACATTCTGAATGAGGACATTTTTAATTAGAAACACAAGTTTCCTGTCTTTGCTGGTACATGATTGTTTTAAAGCTGACTATATACTTTGGTGGAGAGTGGATACTCTTCAGATGCAGCTATGAACTATACACAGTAAACCCCTACCAGCTGTGACTAAAAAAACTCTAAAAACAACCACCACCACCAACCAAACCAAAACCACACACACACAAAACACCACACACAAGACCAGAGCAATGGCACGGAACAAACACCTTTCCCTTTCCTCTCAATGCTGGTCAGGAAGCATTTTAGAAATGCTGCTTCAGGAGCCCTGCAGCAGGGCTCAACAAGCTCTGGGTCACTCCAATCTCTCATGGGCAGCGGTGTGGAACTTCTGCAGCATTAAACATCACTGGTATTTTACCAGAAGCTCTCTGGCAGCCAGTGTAAATATGTATCTATGTACATTTCCATGCATTGCTCTACTGAACACTACTACTTACATATGTGAGTAAATATGACAAAATTTTACTAACTTGACTCTCACCTTCCAGTTTCTTCAATCACAGCCCCCCAACACAGAAAACCTTTTTTTTTCCCATTCATCTCTTCTTTCTTCCTCCCCTCCTTAATCTCTCATAAGTCTTTTTTCCTTTCAATATATTTTCTTTCTACAGTACCTCACCCACACCTTTTATCGCCTCACCACAAAGACAGGTTTTCCCACCTGTGGCATGCAGAGGAGACTCCAGACCACTTTCTTCAGTATGTTGTCCATTCTCAGCCTCATTAGTATTTATTATTTATATTTACTTATTGTAGAAACTGACCTTACTATTGCCAACAGCTTTCTAACGAATTTTGAAGTTAAGGGCTTGCTAGCAGTGATAGTATCAAGTGTATCACAACTCAAAAGAAACATATTGATAAAGCAGAAGCACTAAGCCCATCATGAAGGTTCTGCTGTGAAGTTATTCAGTGAATCCTGAGCAGAAGATTGCCAAACCCCAGTAACAACTCCCTTGATATTTTGTTGAATTACAGAAGATTGATGAATTTTGCAACAAAAGTTCAGACCAACTACAACATGAGCAGCAGCAGGTTTTTAACAAGATGTGGGAAAAAGATCAGTCTAAAACTCTAGTTCCTCACTAGCTTCTTCAGTTCCTCAACTATCTTTTTATAGTTAGCCTTCTGTATGACCTAAGAAAGAACCACACTCGAAATTCCACAACGAGCTCTTCGCAGCAACAATGCTGCAATACCCCAATGCATTGAATCAGATAACACATTAAGAGTAGTTGTTTTACGGTTCTTCAAGCCAATATGTTAATAAATTACAGTTGTGTTTTTTCTAGTTAAGATCTATGTTAAGGAAGAATTTAAGCTGCAAAGACCTCTTCAAAACTAACCATAACTGACTGAAGCATAGCCATAGACAACCTCTTTTAAATCACAGCAAATACAACATGAATCTCCTTAGGAACAGCATAACAGGAGAGTTGAAAACTTTAGTAAAAAAAGCAACAAAACGGATGCTGTGCCACTTATGGAAAGAGAATCACTAATAATAGAGTTCAGTGCTTGTTCCTAACAAAACAAGCAGAAGGTGGGGGGCATCCATGAAATCACTGATCCTTAAATGATGCTCAAATAAACCGCAGTAGCAATCTAACAAAGCAGCAAGCAAAAGGTTCTGTGGGTCTTTCTGAAGCAGGGACGACACTATTTCCACGATCCACAATTAGGCTTCTGACCCTAGACCTTCAAATCAGCAGTAATTGTTTCCACTAGCTCCGGAGTTACCTGGCTGAAAAACTGTCCAAGCTGCACTCTGGAGAACACCACTTAAACAGCAATGCATTCCTATCCTCTGCACACTCACTATGGCAGAAACTCATGTAATTCACAGCAGGCATGTATATCCAACATGCACTGAATGTGCTTCAACATACTGGCAACTGCGTTGCTTTCACGGCAAAGGCAGTAGGTGTCTAACTGAGCTCAGCACAAGCCTACAAAAACAGGGATAATTCACCACCAATACACAAAAAAATATCAATACCCCATTTAAGAGGTAAATGCATTTATTCTAAACACTATTAAACAGTACAGGTAGTGTTATACAACTCAAATATTCAAGTTTCAAAGTCATTTCAATGATTTATTTAACAACGCACTCACACTAATCAAAAAGCAGAAGTGTTTCACTGGTTTATCTGACTGTTTTTGCAGTGGCCAATGACAACATGAGGCAACACTACAGTTTATGGTTACGATTTAAGGTTCTAAAGAGTTACTAAGTCTTGGAACAATTAAATAAGATTTACATGTAGCTTCCTACTCTATCAGTGCGTAATAAGTATTTAAACTAAATCCCTATTTACCACTTAATTGTCAGCCAGACCATAAATCAATAATTTGGGGGAGGGGGATAAACAAGCAGCAGCATTTGCATAAAGACCTGCAGAGTGTGCAGTTCTACTTCTCATTTACTCGTAAGCAGTAAAAGAAAACTCTTCTGGTGTTCACAGGATTTCTATGAAGGCTGGTTTCCATGGAGAGACACCTGACTTTCTTTTAAGCAATAAACAAACTGTTTATTTGCTTTCAATTTGTAAGCATTGAAATGACCTTGCAGAGTGAGAAAGACCAAACCTTCTATAAAACACAAATTATAATTAGCAAGTCAAATGCATTAAGACAGGGTGATCCAGCTGTCCTAATGGTATTAAATCTAAAATTAAAATCATGCACATTTCAGTGTAACTGTTGCAATCCCAGCAGAGGAAGATGCATTACATTAGTGCTTACACTTTTGAGTTTCCCTGCTCCACTACCACTTCTGTAACACAACTGTAAAACACAAAAGGATTAAATCACAATTCTTCATAGATTTCTAATAGTTTCAGTCTAAAATTATTTCCCTGTAGTACCTCCAAAAAAATCTTTCCTAGAATACCCATTATTCCATGTCACAGAACTCTTTAAAGAAGATTTTTGAGAATCTGTGATTTGATGTTATTTGAAGAAAAGGAGATTGTGCTTTTCAAGTGTAAGTTTCCCTCTTGAATAACTTACCCTAAATAGGACTGCTAGTCATTCCTTGATGCCGTGAGAAAGACAACAAATACCTTACAGGTACAGATGTTTTTTCCCAAAATTTACACATTTTCCTATGGATATTGGAAAAGTCCAGATGTCTTCACAATCTTAAAGATTTTCAAAATCTAAGTATCAGAATAAGCTGATAATTGCTCTTCTACCTCAACATGAGTTACTAGACCTGCAAAATCAATGCATATGTATACACATACACAATCAGTTAAAACTGTGAACACACAAACTAAAAAAAAAAAAAACTTAGTGAAAAAGCCACACATATTTAGTCCAGCTGCAGAGTTCTCATGTTTATGTATATATTTAAGAGTCTACTTCTAATGTATATATTGTTGAACAGCTATTCTACAACTACACTAGTTCAGCACGAATGAGCACACAGATAACATATTCCTAAGAAGATAAAATTTCAGTTATAAAAAAACCTTATTTCCAGAGTGACAAATTATGGAAGAAAAAAGTTAAAGCAATTGCTACATGTTCAGTTAAAGCTGCTATTTAGTTTTCTACTTGAATAATAATGATATTTATATCACAGTGCTTTCACCGAGTGAGCTCTGACTATTTTACAACAGAAAATCTAAGGCACAGAAGAGGCAAGAAGATTTATCAGAGAGCATTATAAATGAGCGCGTCAAGGAGCGTCAGGTCTTCAGCCTGTGGCCCATTGTCCTACTTACCCCATCACACCACCTCTTCAAGTTAATTATAGCTAATACCATGGATTTACAGCCTAATTCTCACAGACACTTTTGTAAAACCCCATTTTACAAAGAAGAAAACACAAAGTGCTAAATTCTTCAGCACTCTACATATCGTGTGCAATCCCATCACCACTGCATTGATACCCAACACAAATTTAGATAGAGACAGCAGTTTTAGCATGCCACACTGTTCTAAACTACAGAAATCAAGAGACTTGTCTAAAGACAGAAACTAAGTCTGTAGCATATGTATGCTTAACCCATCCCTTCATGTGTGTAACCTCAGTTCCTTACAATTATATGGGACACTGGATCAATACACAGGACCAAGCAAAACAGCGCCAGAAAGTTTTCCAGGTTTTTTTAATAACTTTCTTACATGAAGTCTTACCAAACTGATTTTTGACAACCTATTTCTTTGCATTGGCATATTTAATTATCTTTTTGTGTTCAGATTACTCAAGAGTACAGCAGAGGAGATAACTCTGACATTTATTATTATGGGTTTTGAATATCGCTCTGAGTTAGTTATTAATTTTCCAGAAGATCTTCAAGGTTGTGGAAGTAGCATTAACTCACAAAAGCATTACATACAGAAATCTATATTACATCATGAAACAACTGAAGAACTGTATTTCCACCTGAAAAATCATAATCACACCTGTATTTTTTCCATGCAGGTGGTGGAAGAAACGAAACAGTGATGAGAGGCCTGTAAAATATAAACCCTACTAACCCTGAGTAACTGAAATTGTGGGTACCTATGTTCTTGGCCACACTGATATTTGAATTCCTAAGCAGCAAGGCTGCCCAACTCCACAGTGCTACAATAGTTCATACAGTCATGCATGGCAATGACAACAGTCAGCTACATGACAGTCTTGGCATTGTTTGGGAGGCTTACATAATTTCATTACATTGACTTCTGTCTGTAAAAATGCATTTATGTTTCTGTAAATTTATATTTATGTAGAAATGCTTCTATGTTCACATGCTGCTCCTCCATCAGCACGAATGCAAAGACACATTGGTACAGCCACACAATCCGCGGGTTCTGGAAACTGCACAGTTTATTGTACGTGCTCCTCCCCTTTGAAGCAGGGCTCGACTCCTGTCTAATCAATGCCAACACAAGGACTACATTCATATGCTTTGTTTTTGGCAACATGTAGAACCTGCTTCTTGCCAGTTTTCAAGCGTAATCTCCACTTTGCCCTCAGCTATTGTTACCAAATAGATTTGCGCCATTTTGACTAAAACTAGTGCAGTTACTTTCCATGGGATGAACAGAGGCTGCATAGCAAGCTGAAGTACCTGGTAATGCTCACTTCAGCGAAAGCACACATAAAACAACAACTTTAAGATTTAGTAACCAAGTGTCATCACATATCTTTATCAATCTCTTGTTCAGAGTTCAAGTCACTAAAGAATATTTCTAAAAACCAGTGGTAACACTGCACAGCAATACTCACCTAAAAATAATTCAAAGTGAAATACAGAGCATTGAAACAATGAGATTTCCAACTAAAATTTTTATTTGTGAGATTTTAAATTATTCAAAATAGCGTAATTTAAAATTTGGCTTTTTAATCAAGAACAAGCATAGCTTTAGGAGATGTAAGGGCATGATAATTATTTTAATCTAAATGTGTTTTTAAAAAATGTTTATAATAATGAATAGTCTGCAATATGAGTACAATATGTATCAATGGCAGATAATACAGAGGAAAACTATTTAAGCTCCTTTTTAATATAATTGCAAGATTTTTCCTAAATGCTTCAAGTTAATGCTATTCTAAGATACAGAAAATACCTTGCTACTTAATAACCAGAGTCTTGCTCTAATCCAAAACTTATTCTTAGAACACCATGCACTTTTAACAGGTTTCTTCCCTTTCTTTGTTCTTCTGATTCATTTTTAATACAAGAGATTCTAGTCTTCCCAAATGTTCACATTACCAATGCATTGAACTGTACAAAATTAATCACTGAAAGCCCCCTAAAACAACACAGTAACAGATCACACTGAAATTTTGCAAGTTTCTGGGGACCTTGGGAAATCAAACTCACATAACTGCTGTAAATGCTTACAAGCATTTACAAATATTACAAGCGTATTTGACAAAAAATTTAAACTAAATTCTTCACCAGTATAGACTACTGGAATATTATACTTTATAACAAAATTGGAGACATCCTGATGATCATGTAAATCCTCTTCCATACACCCAGGTCTGGTCTTATCCTGCTCTCACCTGAAGCAATGTTCAGGCCTGTGCAGTTCTGACCAATTTCATGCAGACTAGGGGAGAATATTTGCCTCTTTTTTTTTTTTTTTTTTTAATGAGTACAGAAAAACCTGAAAGCAATAACTCAGAATAAGATTCGCTCCTATTTTCCCAGACTAGTTACTTTCCGTCATTAATAATCCTGTCCCATTTAAACTTCAAAATACTCAAAGT
Organism: Patagioenas fasciata; assembly: GCF_037038585.1. Lineage (NCBI taxonomy): Eukaryota > Metazoa > Chordata > Aves > Columbiformes > Columbidae > Patagioenas > Patagioenas fasciata. Next base: position 34,782,030 of record NC_092523.1, on the reverse strand, counting down.
AATTAAGCTATGTTGTGCTTGCCAATTCAGAGACACACTTGGGAGTAATATGCATGTTAATCAGGAACATTAGCTGCCAGACTATATGAATTCTACTTCTCATTACTCAGTCTTTATTACTGTTATTTAGAACTGTTTTTCAGTTTTGGGAAAAAACTCCCCACACACCTCCAAACAGAGATTCATCTCTGAGAATACTTATCCGGAGCTATAATACCCATTTGTTCTAGGGATGAGATGGATTCTTCCATAATCACCAGTTATTAAATAGCTTCTTGCTATCAGGGAACAAATGAAGATGTAGGACATCATCTTTTAATTGCCTAGCAACAATTCTTCTAACATCACGTTTTGACAAGTGGTTTGAGACTTTTCTAGTACAAAAGAGTTGCTGGAGCACGAGGACTATCAGAGATGAAAATCAGCTCTACCTTTCCTGATGGCTAGTTTTGCTTTTCTATCCATCTGTAGGATTTTACTTTTATGGAAATTCTCATTTCTACTCATAGGAAAGTTAAATGATGCCTACAATGTATTTTGAATCCTTACCCCCCATAGGCTCAGCCTGGCAATATGTGAAGACAGACAAGACATGCAGTTCTAGTCATGCCAAACCTACAGCAATAGGCCAAACTTGGGTTGAAATGCACCAGACGTGAACTAGGAAGCTTTCCTCTCCTGAGATCAGTAGATTTGAGCCAAGCCTCTTTTATTCTATAGAATTTACTATGGAAAACTCTGGTCCATGAAAACAAGCACAAAAGCACTGTGTGGACCTTAAAATAGATACATGAGATCATCCAGTATATTCTCAACCCATACGACAAAGGTTTGCAATGAATGCAGTGAAAGAGATACAAATCTCTCTCTCTCTCTACATTATTAAGACTTATTAAATCTATTGGCAAGAAGCAACTGCTCAAGTTTTCGGAAAGATTACCTGTTATTTTTCTCTTTAAAATACCTTTACTCAACTTTATGATATTCTAGAAGGCAAACACTTAGTTCAGAAAAAGAATTTCAATGATTCTGCTTCATTATCCAAAAAAACCTACCAGAAGTTTAAATATGACATATGCTTGTATTCATATATCATGCAATGTAGTTTTGGACTGCCTTTCTATTTTGAAGGTTGATAACCCACCATTTTATCAGAAAGGTTGGTGGCTTTAGATAGTAAACTGTGGCATAGTCCAGAACACCTTGATTTCTCAAAATGCATGTGCAGTTTTACTATTCAATTTGTATTATATCAAATCTTATTTAGAGATTCACCCCATCTGCATATCTTCCTTCTAGGTATATGCATATCAACACATGCCCATATATATGCTGCTTCTTTCCACTGTAGAATCAGTACTATTTACATACATAAGAATTCAAATAATTAGATCAACAAAGCTTAATCACAAACCAGTCTTAAAAATACATGTGACACATCCCGTTAGAACTCAGTTTTTCTCAACAGTGTACAGATGTCATACTTGGTTAAAAGAAAATTTAAAAGTCACCTTTCAAAAGCTGATTCAGGTCCATGGCATCATGCAAGACTTTTCTACTGTATCTGTGATCAAACTCGGAATCTAATGAAAAGAATACAGACGTAAGATTTGATTTGCCAGCCCCATAAGTTTTACAAATTTTGTGTTGTACTTAAATTCTTCAAAATTACCATATAAGTCTTGGTTCACATGTTCTTGTCTTTTTACTTTTAGTTTCTTATCATTTGATTCTGCAAGTTCAAAAGACTGGATAGGACTGATGTCTGGAGTTGACAGAGGTGTTACATCAGTCACTGTGTCTTCAGACTCCTCCAGGTAATCACCAAACTTTGGTTTTCCTTCTGCTAATTTCACTGCTGACTTAAATTTTTGTTTTGGAGACAAAAGAGCATTCCTACAAGTGTTTGAAGAATGAGATGAATCTGATAAACAGCTATCGGAATCTGTATCAGAGCAATCTGTATCTGAGCTTGAGGATGAGGACGAGGAGGACGAGGATGAGGAAGAAGAGGACGAGGAGCTGAGATTAGTGTATTTTTTGCTAACCTTTTTAATGTTGTTTGACTGCTTAGCTGACTTTGGCCTAACCTTTGTTTTTTTGCCATCGTCACTACTATCTTCTTCATCTGTATAATAATCTTCTTCACCTTCTTTAACTATTTTGGGGATTCCAGCAGGAACATTCTCCTGTGCTTCCCTACTTGCTGCAGATGACATTCCAGATGTACCTGCATTCTCCACAACTGGAGAAAGTGACAAAGACAACACATCTCCAAGATGACCTGTGCTGTTTTTGTGGGACTGATCTTCCTGCAAATCTTGCTGCTTTTCTTCACTTTCCTCCTCACAATATTTTGCTTCCTTTAAATTAGAAACCAAATCAGGGTCTGCAAGAACTTCCTTCGTACTGCCTTTCTCTACACATTCACTATTTTCTTCAGCTTTCTTTTTATCTTCCTCAAAATCACTGTCAAAGAAAGCATGATCCACTTCACCATCTGATACATCTTGAAACTGGTCCATACTGAAATATGAAGTGCCACCTGCAACCATAAGAAAAGGTTTTCAAAGGCTAGCATAAAAATGGATCAAAGTACACTTCAAGTATAATAGTTCTGTTCCTTACTCCTTTCGTTCCAGTAATTTGTAATTCTGCAGTTGATTGTGTTATATTGCCAGGGACACTCTGTAGTGAGTTTTATGAAGAGATTTTGTGCCACCTTATTGTACACAGCTCACACATTAGATCAAAAAGCTTTAGTTTAAGCCAACAAAACCCATCACTTTTTCAAAACTTTCACTGCTAAGGCAATTAGTCCAACACTGTCAGTGGCTAAAGAGTCTTACCTATGACAAGCAATTGAAGTGCCTTATTTTGTTCTTTTAAGCTGGGGTCATTTTAAGATAGAACCACTAATGAGTTACCATCAATTTGGATTTTACATTAAAAACCTTGTTTGTATATGTTGGTCACCATCTTGGCTGCCACAGCCATTGGAACTGCAGACCTACAGCACCTAAAGTAGTAGCAAGTTCAATTTGCATCAGAAGATCCATGGCTCTGTAGGTTACATTGTAACAGATGTATGGCAGGAGAATCAGAATATTTTACAAGATGGATGGTCTCCCTTAAACCACATATAGTTTATTGTCATTGCAAACCAAGGTGAAAAAGGAATTCCTAAGCTTACTTTGAGACTGTAAGACTATTCCCAAGAAAACTTCTAGCTAAAATTACTTCAAAATAAGGAATTTTTAACAGTCTATGTCACTCAGTTGTCTTGCCACTTCTCAAATAATACTCAGCTCTAGGGGAATTTGAAACGTGCTTTTTTGTATTTGGGGTGAATGACAAACCTTACAAGCAAAAGGTGGTTTTAAGGTTCACAAAGCCAAAAAACTGAAAATAGACTTAAGGTTATATGTTGTATAAAACTGAAAATGCTGTTAAACAACAGAAGCAGTGGTGAACTTTGGTGCCATGAAGAGAAACTTATTAAAGCACCTAGCTTCTCCAAAAGCAATAGAAAAAAGGAGTAAAGCACCTGGAAACTCAATTTGAAATGCTACATAGAATTTTTCCATCATCATTTCACGTCTCACGATCCCTGGCTTCAAGCACCTTGCATAGTCTGCAATGCCCAACTGTAATTTGAATTCCTGGAAGTTTTCCTAGAACAGCTTACTAAAAGAATAATGTATCAAAACATGTACAACAAGAGAAAAAAGAAAAAAACAAAAAAACAAAAAAACCCACACACACCAAAACCAACCAAACAAAAAACCCCAAACAAACAAACAAAAACCCCCCACAAACCACAACTCAGAAGAGAGTAACACATTATTTACATTTAATTTTCTACTTCATGTAACCTAAACCAAAATGGAACCAAGTAGAAGTTTGTGCACTACCTGCAGATTACAGATTATTAATTATTTATTTAGCAAGTACAATTTGGGCAAAGCCAATTCTATGACAAAAATGAATACAGGAAGTACAGAGTTAAAATTAAACCAAAACCCTTTCTTCTCCATGATGCAAGGTTTTTATCACTTAAGGCACTAACACATCACCAGTTTGTAGCTTCAGACAGATTATGACTGCTAGGTAAAAGCAGCCATGTGGCATATTTCACTTGTCTCAAACACACACATTTGATATACTGTTAGCACTGCTGTACATAGAGCATAAAATAAGGCAAAAAAAAAGGTTTGCAGGTGGATGCAGACCAACACGTACAACTTGAAATATAAAATTTTCTTGATTGTAATATACAAGCCTACGTATTTTTAGTTTATGTAACACTACGCCTGTAAAGGAGACTAAACTAACAGTATCTCACTGGGTATAATAGGTGGTCATACCATGACTTCTCAGATGTCTCTTTTCTGACCATGATCTTTTAAGTGAGGACAAGGTTTAACTCAGCAGCAAAAAGGCAGAGTAGAGATGGCAAAACGATATAAAAGATAGCAAGGAGCCTATACAGTCCTTTCCATCATTAGCACCAGCCATGGAGCCCACACGTTCCCACCTTGCATGACTTGGGACTAGCTTACCTGCCAGTGGGCTGTTTTCTATGAAAACTAAGCCATAACTGATTCACAGACAGTAACCACTGTTAGCAGGAGAAATGCAGTTTAGCAGCCTGACTACTTAAGCAGCAGCAGTTGTTAACACCAGTCATTTCATTGCCAAATGCTCCTTCCAAATGCTCTGGCACAACCCCCTAATTACTTCATCCTTCATCTTAATGGAAACCAGACATGCTGCGTTGGGCAGTTTCTCTCACTGACACTCTAATCACTCACAAACTAAACATTAATGAATTTCGTAGTTTCCATTAAAAACAAAGAAGAGGATATAAGTGAAGAGATGGTATTTTTGGTTCCTACTGCCCTCATGCATTTAGAATGTCTTTAAGGGAGCTGGAATTTGCCAAGTAGTAATACGAAGTATCAATTTTGCTGATAATGCCAAAATTAATAAAGTGGCTGTGCATGTACACACATACACACACTCACACCACTTCATATACAGGGCATAGTGCATTTTTATTTCTGTGAGAAAGACACAGCTCTCCTATGTTATTAGTTGTTAAAATATAGAATTAACAAGTAATATTCTGAAATCCCAAGAAAGCCGTCATTAGGGTCAAATAGTTATCATTAACTGCTGATTCTAATGACCACCATATTTATTTACAAAGAAGTATATGCTTCCTGTGGCTTTCTGCCATGAAACCCTCTAACACAAATATGATAACTCAAATGAGCGGGTTAGCCTTTATTTGTCAGATCTTTTTTAACTGTAATATTTCCACTCCCTATGTAATTCTCTGTTTCTCCCCCTATTTCTTGTAACTGCAACACCCACCCATTACCGCAGCCAAGAACGTCCATTCCTATTTGGCTCTTCCACACTGCAGTTCCTCCTAGTTTATACCACTTTTTAATCCCTTCACCTGTAAACACCAATCTTCACCCATTTAATATCAGAAAGCAGTGGCCAAGCAGCGAAGGAGAACATGCAGCCTGGCTGTTAGGGCAGTAGGGACTCACACTTTCTCATCATCTGACTACATGCCAAGATCATGTCCATGTTCTCACCAGCCAGCCACCACAAGAGCAAAGACCACTCAGCTCCAGGCCAACCACTGCCTGCTGCTGCGCTGCCCAGAGGACAAGAAGTATTTTGACATCCCCCTCCATGGTAAACAAAGATCAAGATCTTATTAAGGCTAAAAGCATCGAGTGTTTTTCTCCTGTCAACTGCAAACCTGCCAACTACACCACCTGAAGTATTTTTGTAGGTATTGCCTAATAGCAGGCCTTTAGGCATGGCTGCAATATAAAGTATCTTATACAAAGATAAGATAGGATGTAAAAAATGATGTAGTGACCATATGGATTTAGATGCGAGTTTGCATTTGAACATATACCGCCTTTTGATAACATTTTTGAATGTTGGAAACTAACACTTATGAAGTACATTAAGTACCTAGTGAAATATTCAAGGTGTTTTAAACTTGCTTAAACTTTTAAGTTATATAATCATCTTTCACTTTTTTTTAATGCATACCATCTAAAATACATGTATCAGAGACTACTGAAATAAATCACAGAAAAAAAAACACACACAAAACCAACTCAACATTAAAGAACAAGCAGCAATCAACTTTCTTTACTTTTAAACATTCTGCTTTCATATTCAAGTAAGAGAATGGTTCATATAGAAAAAGAACAGCTTTCCTCTATATCTAGTGACATACAAATTCCTAGCATGCAGAACATCACACTCTGAATTTGTACGCCATACATCCTCTAAAGGCCCTAAGTGCTTTCAGGACATCTTAAGATCCTGATATTTAATAAAAGTAGAAAACAAGCTCCTTACGTATGCTGTGGGCTGAATCAGAAATTTCTGACCTTACTGTGTGCATACTGTGCATCACCACAAAAGCCATAATACAGCACAGCTACAGTACACTCAAGATGAGTCAACAACGTTTGCTGCAAGAAAAAGGAACAGACGTAATCTTAGGATATATTAACAACCATAGATGTAAAGTATCAGAAGGAATAATAATCTTGTATTCAGCTCCAACTAGGCACCTTCTGGTTTAGAGTTATTAATTTTGCTTTGTAAGTATAATGGATACAGAAACAAGTAACCAGGCAGGCAACCTTCTCCTAGCCCATACAATTAGTGCTCCCACAGACTGCACCTCTCCTTTCAGCTCCAACTTTCTACCTCCTCAGACCAGGGACCCACTGTCCTGATCTCAGAGAGCAGAAACAAGTGTTTGAGAGCTAACAGGTTGGAAGGTCCAAGTGTTTTAATTAAGGATTTATACTACCAATGGCAGATGTTCCTTAGGACACTTCAAAATCCTCTGACTCTTATTTACTCATTATCGCCCCCCATCAGGGATCCTGCCCCCTTGAACCTGCTGACTACCAAATCACCTCTTTTTATTATGAACTTGGGCAAGGGTAAAAATGCTAAACGTACCATTTGACTAACATTTAAAAAATAACAGTCACTAAACAAGCTACCATGTAAAAACACATCAGTTCAAACAAAAGACAAAGAATCATACATTGTTTGATAGAAGTATCAGAGCTTCTAGAAAGATGTCCTTCATAAGGTACTTCACCTTTACAAGTAGGAGTGATGCCACACATGTCAAAGTCTCCTGGGCCTACTGCCATGCCCTGTTCCCCACTACCTGAAGAGTCCTGCCTCCAGCTCTCACAGGGACCAAACAGCAGGAAGATTCCAGGGGAAAAGCGGGTTCCTGCTTCGTGCATTGCACGCAGCAGAGGTATGGCACAGAAATGCTTAGAACCTGCAGATGCCCATCTGCTCCCGTTGGGAAGCCGGACCTCAAAACTGAAGCCCTAAGAAAGCTTAAGAGCATAGAACCTGTCATGCAAGAGCTCACTATCTATACTGTGCACATGCCACTTACCTTGGCATTTTCTGGATTTACCTCTGAGCCTGTCCCGAAATAGATAGCAGGACCGCAAAGGAAACAACTACACCACTTCACAAACTACTGACAGAGTTTGGCAGCAGACAAATCACAGCATACTACAGAATACCAGGCCATCCCTACCACGTGGCACAACACATGAACTGCCTCCAACAGAAACGTTCGCTGAACCAGAAGTTTGTTCATGCATCTAATGTTATGGATTTAGTCTGCTTAGTGACATGACTACACAAATAGGCAAATCATCAGCATCTCCCTCAACACTGTGCACAGATGTGCTTCCACACAGATCAAACAGATGAGAGTCTTGAGACCACATGATTACACCTATTCTCACATTTCGGAAAATACACATACGGTTCTACAGAGACAGTGATCACATTCTTCACAGCCACTGAAAATAATATGCAACTCCATTAATTTTCAGTAATTACATTTCTATGTAAAAGGAACAAGCACCATCTGGTATAGATGAGCAGGGTAAAGTACAGAAATTCAGTCACTAGATCAGCATGCAAGAAATAGATTAAACAGATACCACTTGGGAATAGTCTGAGTACACTTATGTTTCCTTAGAATGTGTGTAGGGAGCAAATGAAGTAAATGTGTCTTGAGATCCTTGCTCGCTTTATATTTTTGACTTGTTCGTTTCTTCAGATGATAAGTATCAGTACGGAAGAACAGATAAAATGCTGAGAGATAGGGCTCTCTTTTGAACTCAACATAATATGGGTTTCCTGGAGTTCCAGTGTTTATTAATGTTAGTAAAATGAAACACTTCAAGAATGACAAATACACATCACTGAATTGTGACAAACATCAGCTGAGATCGTTGGATGGGAAAACATTAGTCAAAGAACATGGGTCATGTTTTGACCATTACTACCACCAGTTTTGGTGAAGCATAAGGCCAAGAAGCAAAGAATTAAAAAAAAGCTTTATAAAGCAGCTCTGGCAGAAGTACTAAGGTACATCTATCATAATAATGGTCTGCCTATCTCCCATGAATTTAAGGAGATATCACGAGCTGGCTCACTTTCAGACTCTTACCTCTAAGCTCCAGATATATTATTACATCATCCAACTGGGCACACTTTCAAAATCTCCTATCACCTATGCCACTGAAGACCATATCACCTATCCTGCAAATTTTGAAAGACTCCTTAGATAAGCACCTGTATGTGTTGCTGGGTCAATCCTCAAAAGGGACTGGCCAACTACACTTTCAAAGCCTTAACAGGGTCTGCAGTCCTGATGGCCCTCTGAACCTGTGTCAACTCTTACGCAGAAACACTGGACCCTCTGAATGCCCTTTCAAACATGGGAAAGCACAAAAACAACACAAAAACCCCAGTAGCTCATAAAAGCTTTAAGACCCAAGAAAAAGAAGGGAATGTCCCAAAATTACTTGTTCTCTCCTTTTCTCTGGTCTCTATGCTAAACAATTACAAGTATTACCTATGCTGAGAAAATACAAAGGTACAACATATGCACTACAAAACCAACCAACCAACAGAAAAGAAAAACCAAAACACACAGACAGGATAAAGCAGTGGAAGAGCTTGAAGCAGTCCAAAAGCCAAGTCCCGATTTCTGGAAATTACATTTTAAAATTCCAATTATTTTATAAACCTACTCTTCAACTAATGTCTGGTGACCAATTTTCTAGTAATAATGACTTCATTTTAGTCTTTAAATAACTCCTCTGAAGAATTTAACTTTGTGGAACTTTGCCCTCTCTCCATCAACAACTGTGATTGCTTTCTATGCAAGGAAAAGAGATTAACTATTTTTTCACAGAAGCAAAAATGTGCACAATGCACTCTATTGAGCACCTTATAACGGACAAAAGTAGGGATACAAAAGCAATTTAGCACTGCTATTTCTGTCACATTAATTCAATACCACATAATTTTCCTGCTGTTTCTACGAATGTTGTGTAGAAGTTTTAACCACATAATTTTAAAACATATACATGGCCAAAGGCAAACTAGATGCTTTTAATCTATGTTTTATAGTAAGAATGAGCAAGTGTAAATATTGGTATACTGTAATAAAACCAATTTCTGAAAAACTGTGTGTAACAGAACTGTAAGGGAAAAACTTCAGCAAGGTATAAAAGTCACATGACCTTAGATTATGTTATACCATAAGCCATACTGCACTATACTTTAAAATGCCAGTTTCCCTAACACACTGTAAAAACTCCAGAAAACAACACAGCTTCATAAGCACAACGTACATTTCTTTTTATTATACCATCTCACTGACACGCTTTGGAATGAGCTCAGTATTCTGCCCTGCTGCAGGGGCTGCACACACGATAGCCAAGGCAAGGCCCGGGATTTGCAGTTACCTCTTTTCCCATTTCCACACAAATTCAGAGGGGCCAAGAGATTCGGCGGTCAGTTATCTTTCCAAACTGCAGCCGTTGGGAACCGTTAGTGCAGGGCAGGGCGAGTCACAACACCGCCGGCCTGAGGAAGCTGCCGATCATTTACAACAACACATTCCGGTTGACTCAGTTCCCACTAATTACACACCGTCAAAACACTTGACTAAATTCTATTCGAGCACCGCTTCAGCGCGTCCCCCCTCGCCCGATAACTTCAACAGCGGACGCGCAGGACGCGGTTAACTCGCTCCCAAAGCCAGTGACAGGAAGAAGGGCCGCAGCCCCGCGCGGTACCTCGGAGGAAAACCTCCCATTTCTCTTCCAGCCCCCCCAGGGAGCAGACAGAGCAGGCCCGGCACCGAAGCGGGTGTAAAATGTGTCTCACGGCACCGTGACTAAACTCCGGCGGCGCAACGCCAGCCGCATCCCCCAAACACAGTGCGCGCAACGTGCCTGGGAGACACCTACCTACGTGTCGCTCAGGGACGGACTCAAGTAGGAAGACAACAAATTAAAAAATAATAAAAATATAAGTTATGTAATTATTATACATATATATAAATTAAAAAAAAACCCCACACAAACACACACAAAAAAACCCCGCAAAAACAAAAAACACGTCCCCTGCCTTGTTTGATGAGGCAAAAATTACCACAGGTGGGGCAGAAAAATGCCTATCGCCCCCTCCCGGCGCCCCCAACGGCCACACACCCACTCCCCGGGCACCTTCCGTGGGGAGGAGGCAACCAGCGACGCCGAGACGGAGCCCCGGAGGCCCCGCTGCCGCCAGACCGGGCCGGCAGCCCCTGGAAAGCAGCAGCCGCCGTCTCCCCTCACGGTTTTGTTGTGGTAACGGCGCAGGCAGCCGGGACAGATACTCACACGCACGGGAGGAAAGAGAAACACAGCGGAAGGGGAACTCGCGCAGCGCTGCGGCCGCAGACCCGATGCTCCGCTTCTACGCAGCCCGGGCCGGCCCCCTCGCGTCGCCGGGCGGGGAAAGGCGGTGCCTGCGGGGGGCGGGAAGGCAGCCGGGGAAGTCCCGGCCGCCCCGCCTTCCCGCCCCTCTTGGCTCCGCAGGAACGGGGGAGGAGGCTGAGACTGTCCCTCGGGCGATGGCGCCCCAAGTTGAGGTGATAGTCCCCAGGCTGAGGTGATGGGGGTTGCATGCTGAAGTTAATAGTCCCCCAAGTTGAGGTGACTGTCCCCAGATGGAGGTGATAGGGCTCCAGGTTGAGGTGGTGGGGTCATATGCCGAGGTGATGCTGTCTCCAGTTGAGGTGATGGGGCTCCAGGTTGATATGATGATGCTCTGTGTTGAGGCATTTAGGTCCCATGCTGAGGTGATAGTGCCCATAGTTGAGGTGATGGTCCTCAGACTAAGGCAACGAGGCTCCAGATTGAGGTGACAAGGCTCCATGTTGAGGTGCCTGAACCACATGCTGAGGTGATGGTGCCTCATGTTGAGATAGTAGTGCTCCAGGCTGAGGTGCTAGCTTTTCCATTTTGAGGTGATGGCATCCCAGGTTGAGATAATGATGTTCCAGGTTGAGGCCATGAGGCTCCATGCTGAGGTGATGGTTTTCCTTGTCGGGGTAAGAGTCCCTGAAGTTGGGATGATGGCAGTCCTTGTTGAGGTTCTGACAGCCCACATGAAGGGATGGCAACCCACATAGAGGGCATGGTGCCCCAGGCTGAGGTCAAAGTGACCCACTTCGAGGTGGTGGTGTCCTATGTTAAGACAACAGTGCCCCAGGCTGAGGAGATAGGCCCTCATATTATAGTGGCAGGACTGCGGGACCAAGCTACACATCCTGAGAAAATGGAGCGGGACAACTGATTTCGATGGCTTCTTGGGATACCTGACTCAAATCTTTGGGGTCGGATCAGGATATTTCTGTGAGTGAACCTGACTTCAGCATCCTTGAATCTCAGCAGAAGTATTGCAGAAACATGGATGAAGCCTTCAGGGAGAGTTTAATTACTTCCAGCACTCACTAGGTAAGTGGTGACTACCTGCTTGTGATCTGCCACCAGGAAGCAGTAGTGTCCTGTATAAGGGTGGGAAAGTTTTCAGCTCTTTCGAAAGGCTCAGATGTTGGTATTTCTTTAATAATAGTAATGTTACTTTCTAACAAATCAGGAATGAATTGTGTGAAAAGACTTCTAAATTACTGATCCAAGCATTTAACACTAAAAATTCAACTTTACTTCGGCCCCATTGTTCATCATGGAAAGGATGTAATGATATGATCACATGTTTTTTTCTGAGTTGAATAGGGGCTGTGCAGTCAAGACAACTGTTGTGTATAAGTCCATGTTTCACTTGGCACATGAACATGCATACACATAGAGGAACAGATATATGTGTGTGTGTACGTGTATATATATAGACACATTTTTAAATATAAATAGTGAATGTGTCAGAACACTTCAAGAAAATAAAGAAAATATCTTGATTAAGACAGATGAGTGTCTCTACATTAACTAGAGTCTAGTCCTACTTGTGCTACATAGTGTTTAATGGAGGTTCTGCAAATTATGTAGACTAACTTTTCATGCCTGGCCATGTGCTTCATTCTTATTTTTCTGTAACCTTACTTGACTCACTGTTGAAATGCTGAATAATCACAACTGTGGCGAAAATCAGTTGAAAGCTGTACTTGGAAATTATCAAGGGCTATAAAATGCTGAGCACTCAAAAAAAGCACCTCACATTGGGTGCTTTTTGTCTTTTTTATTTTTTTTTTTTCTTTTTTTCCTGTGTGTTGGGTTCCTAACTGCAAATATGCAAAATAAAATGCTGTTGTCTCAAAAAGGCATAGCAAAAAAACTAAATTCAGTTAATATTAGTGTAACTTACATATTTTGTAGAAATATTGGCAACAAAATTAACAGGCCATGTTATAAACAGGTAAATTACACTCCTAGCTCAAAGGAAAAAAGTGAAGATGCTGACTCTTCCCCTAAATCAAACATAATTTCTGTTTTCAGACAAGATTAAAATAGTCTTAGCTTTGTAGGAACGGTATTTGCTGTAATGCTTCATCAAGGTAGAGTTTGAATATCTTATTAACTAGTTTCACGACTGAGTAAATAGTTACCGAAGGAGAATAAAATAACCCCAAGTTCAGAAAATTGACCTCTGAAGTCCTTTTGTCTTGGACAGAAAAGTAATTTTTAAAGTACAAAAGGGGAAGTTCAAATAACACTGAAGTAAACTTGAAAATTGCCATTGACTTCAGTGGAGCTAGAATGTCATCTCAGATATTAAGAATTGTACCTCAGGTTGAAAAGTCATAGAATCTTATTAAAAACTAAAAGAAAAACAACTAAATCTCCCTCTACCTCTGTGGATACACCCTGGAGTTGATTTAGACATATCTAATTCAGGGTATGATGTGCAAATCCTAGCTAAAATTGGTGGGATTACTCATTCAGACAAGAACTGTTTTTGTGCGTAAGCACTGCAGGACTAAACTGTTATTGCAGTTAGGTTTATTTTTTTCTCTTCCTCTCCACTTCTGAGAATTAATACTCTAATAAGAAAATAATCTCTGTTTACACAGGACTAACAGCCTAACATGCTCTGCTTCAGGTTAATTTAAAAATTCAGCTCCCTTAAGTAGTTTTGACAGAGGCCCGGGCAGTTTCCTGAATGCATTTGCACTAGAAGGCCTCCACACACTATGTCTGGTTTCTTGTGTGGATCTTTATTAAGATCCAAGAATAGATCTTGAACTCAGTCCAAAGCCCTGTATTTCCTGAAATCTTTGAGGAATAAAGTGTGCGCTGGGAGATGGATCTCTGCTTTTTGTTTTCTGCTTAACGAGAATAAAATAACTTTATAGGAAACCTTCTGGCATGTTGGGCTTTATCCAAAAGCTTTCAGACTCTGAAAGACCCACTCTCCATTGGTCTTAATGAGCAGGCGTATTGAAAAAATTTTGTTCCCCAGGCCTTTTGGTGAAGCATTAGGATCTTTTGGCACATGATAGTTCGCATGGCAATGGACTGTCATTGCATTAGTATTTTCACTGTTATGGTATGATTTTCACCTTTAGTCACACTACTTAAATAATCAATTTTGGACACTCTGTGAATGGTCTGAGCTAGCATATAAAAGATCTTTGTGCAATTGAATATCCACTAAATAGAATAAACTGTGTAATAAAATAGTATTTAAGTTACTGTAAGGACTTTGGATCAGATTAAGGAGCAGTGTCTCTTTTCATTAGTGACTGAAATGGGAGCTAAAATCACTTCGAAATTACTTTGGGATTCTGAGAAGAAATACATTGCTATGCAGACCCCTAACAGATAATGCCATGTGTATATGGAGACAATTTTGTATACAGATGTTTTACAGAATGTGAATAAATCAATAGGACTTGAACCCCAGCACCAAAAGCCGTTGTTTAAAAGGTAACATTCAGGGCTATTTTGCACAGAGTAGTGGCAGTCTGAAAAGTGTTTCCCACAAGTCTGAATACGTGTAAACACTTCTGCAGTGTTTAACTTTCCTAATGGGTTACTGCTCTTAAAATGAAACCCCTGCTTATAAATCAACTTTTGCACAGTCTGGCTTCCTCAAGGAAAGAACTGTCTCACTCCTACTCTGAAGAGAACAAGGCCTCCCATTCTGGCTGTGGTTGGTAGATGCTGTGAATCTGTCATTGCACCACACCTATGGCACGGTGAACATGGTTCCCAAGTCCGGCTGAAATATGGCAGAGCTTTTGCCATAGGAGGAATTTGTTGTCAGAATCTGCCACAAGCAGTTATAAAACATCAGACCAGAGGAGGTGGGGGTAGTGATGGGAGTGCTTGCAGGCTTTGTCTGGGGTACTGGGGCTGGTTTGGGCAGAATCTCTGTTATATCATTTAAATCGCTGTTCTATCAAGTTTTTATATCTGAAATCACGCAGAATCACAGAATGTTAGGGATTGGAAGGGCCCTTGAAAGATCATCTAGTCCAATCCCCCTTTCAGAGCAGGAACACCTGGATGAGGTTACACAGGAAGGTGTCCAGGTGGGTTTTAAATGTCTCCAGAGAAGGAGACTGCACAACTTCCCTGGGCAGTCTGTTTCAGTGCTCTCTCACCCTCACTGTGAAGAAGTTCCTTCTCAAATTTAAATAGAACCTCCTGTGTTCCAGTTTGTACTCATTGCCTCTTGTCTTATCATTGGTTGTCACATAGAAGAGCTTGGCTCCATCTTTGTGACACTTACCCTTTATATATTTATAAACATTAATGAGGTCGCCCCTCAGTCTTCTCTTCTCCAAGCTAAAGAGACCCATCAGCCTTTCCTCATAAGGGAGATGTTCCACTCCCTTAATCATCTTTGTGGCTCTGCACTGGACTCTCTCCAGCAGTTCCCTGTCCTTGAACTGAGGGGCCCAGAACTGGACACAATATTCCAGATAATATTCCAGATAATAAATACAGTTACTTATCACAGTGCCAAAGTGATTTATCTGGGATTTGAGATCTCCAGAGGACAGTGAGAATCACAGAATGGTTTCCCTTGGCTGATCAAAGGGGTACAGGCAGCGTACAGGTGCGTACAGCGCCTACTCAGGAGGGGCCTAGACCTGAGAGACACTTCAGGGCCTCGGTGCTACAGCCAGACCACCCCGGGCCCCGCTGGGCAGAGCCGCGGCCTATAGTCCCCAGCTTTCCGCGGGTCCCTGCTCCACACCGCAGCGGGCGGGTATCCCGCAGGGCAGGACGTCTCCCTCCTGGTTTCGTCCGAGCGCAGTAGCTGCCCGGCCTGTGCGCCGCGCTACAGCTGAGCACCACGGGTCCCACTCCGACGCAGGACGGTCGGTCCCGACCGCGGGGCGGCGTGGCGGCCGCACATGTCCCCGGCCCGCCCGCCCTCCAGGCACCGCCTCCGCCTCCTCCCCCTCCCGGTTACGGAGCGGCACAGCGGGGCCTCCCCGGCTGCCGCCACGGCGCTCGGCTACCGCCGCCCACCGGCGGGCAGCGCTGCCTTCTCAGGGGCCGCCAGGAAGCGGGCAGGCCGCCGCGCACCCGCCTGCCGCCGGGCATGAGCTCCGGCTCCTCCGGCGGCCGCAGCGGTGCCAGTGGCGGCGGCGGGCGGCGGAGGAGGCGGCGGAGGAGAGAAGGGGGCCCAAGAGCGGCGACCTTCGTAGGGGGCTGCCGCGGCGGGAGATGCTCTTGCTCCCAGCGGCGCCAGGAGCAGCATGTTCCCCGGTGCCGACAGTGCTAGCAGTACGGCCGGGCAGCCCGAGGCGGCGGGGGCTGCTGCCCCCGGCCCGCCGGGTTCGCACGGCCCCAGCGGTGAGGCCGGCCGCCGCAGCGCTCCGGCGGCCGCCGCTGTGGCCGGCGGCGGCGAGGAAGAGACGGCGGAAGATGAGGAGGACGAGGATCCCGGCTCGTCCCGCTTCGTGCTGGCGGCGGGGCTGGGGCTGCTGGCTGTGTCCGTCGTCCACCTGGGGCAGGAACGGGCCGAGGCGGGGGGCGGCGGGCCGCCGTGCTTGGCCCTGCTGCTGCTCCGCCTCACCCTCTACGCGGGCTGCGCCGCTGTCGCTGCCGCGCTGGGCACCCTGATCGCCCTCGTCTGTCGCGGCCGCCGCCGCCTTCCGCCGCCGGAGTTCGCCGCAGCCGCCGCTCCGGTGTTGCGGGTCACGGTGGTAAGTGGTGGTGGGGGAGCGGGGCGGGCGGCGGGGCGGCGCGCCCTCCTCTTCTCGGCGGCGGGAGAGCGGGAAGAGGGGACGGCGTGACGGGGCCCTCGCTCCGGCGCGGAGTGCTGGGCCACCCAAACCCGGTGTCCCGTTGCCCTCCCGCGGCCGCAGCAGCCTGCCCGTTCTCTGCACTCGTCGGGGCTTTACATGAGAAAAGTTGTGCTGGACGGTAGCAGGCTGGCAGGGAAAATCGAGACTTTGTTCTGAGAGAGACCTTCGGATTGCGGGAACGCTTATATAGCAATTTGTTGTTGGCTGTGTCTCAAATAATTTTCTGCTCCTTCAGTTGAAATGTCATTAGTAAAAGAGGGAGACGTGTCCAAAGAGCTAGTGTAGCTTTGCTTAAATGTGTGCTTTAAGGTTGGGCAGCTTTAGATAGTGTTATCATAATGCCTTAAGGAGGTACCAATGTGTTCTCAAACAGATGCAGACCTCTTGTGCAAAAGGTAAACAAATTTATTTTCTGTACATCTAAAACGTATTAACTCATGTTCATGTGCGCTTTGTAGCTCACTGCTTAGGAGTGTTGTTTTGGTTTCTTCTGAATGGGACTGGTACCACAAGGTTTTGGAGACTGACTGTAGGTGCTGGTCAAAATAACTTTCTTCCCATCCATGCCCTTGCTCCCTATCAAGTCATCCGACATTCCAGACCTGATCCTAGACAGGTGCAAAACACTGCTGCTGAAAATGAAGGTCTGCTTTTGTTCTTGCTCTTCCCATGGGTCACAGGGATGTGTGCATGGCCCTTCACCCCTGAGTCACAGACCTTAGCGGGGTGAAGTGCTGCAGCAGCAGACAGTACCATGTAAGTACTGTTTCGCTTTGGTAGTGTCATGGAGGGTACCTGAGAGTGGTTTGCAAAGAAAAAGGAGCATAATTTGTGCCACCTTGGTGTACAGGCTAGCTGTTCTGCTGACCCAGTTCATTGCATTTAGTACAGGCGCTCTTCTTGTTAGTAGCAAGTAAATGACACTATTGCTTCTGTGTTTTTTGGGTTGTGGTTGATGCAGCTGAATTTGCAGAAAGCAGAGGGTGTTGACAGGGCAGAGAACCTGTTAGAAATCACTCACTGAAATGGTTTGCCCTCTTTCCATCTTGCCAATTGAATTGGCTAATGACCTGCAGCAGTGGTTTATTCCTCCGTTCTTTGACCTAGAGAGGGAAAGAACCTGTGTTTGTGAGCAATATTTTTTCTAGGCCTGCGTAATGGAATCTGGCAGAACATTATTGTCAGTCGAAGGGATGGGGGTTGGTGACTTCAGTGAATAATACAACTCTCAAAGGTGTGTTCAGGATCTGTTTGTGGCAGTGTGTATGTGATACTTATTTTGTCTTCTGGGTAGACTGTTTTAAAATCTTCTTTGCTTTGAAGACTCCACATCCTACTCAGCTTTTTGAAGGGAGTAAAGAATAAATAGTGTGTACAAGCATTAGAAGAGGGAACAGGGGAAGCAAGAAGTCAACAAGTGATAAGCAGAAGGTACCTGCCCTGTATGTATTGTGTTAGGTGGGTACAGCTAGGGATTGTTCAGTTGGTTTTTGGTGTAGGAATGCTAGGGAACAAATGTGAATTAAATGCATAAGCATCTGGTTAGTAAAGTACTATATGTTTTTGCATTTCACCATTCAACTGCCTTACACCAAATGGGGGAAAAAAAAAAAAAAAACAAAAAAACCAAAAAACAGAGAAAAGAAAAATGCATCAGTAATTAGTTCCTTTTGCCTTGAGATTTGCAAGATTAAATACTTCACACATAATGCCATAGCTCCAGTGGTGTTTATGTGCTGGTATAGTTATCTGAACATGTGGATGAGCGTTAATTTACTTTCAGGAGAATGTATTGTATACATAGTACAAAAAAAATCTTTATATACGCTTAATAACTGTAATCTCCCTGTTGCCACAATGAGGAGCAACTTCCAGATTTGTGGAAGAGCCAAACAGTGAAAATCCATTTAATTTGGGAAGCCAAGAATTGAAGAAAAAAAAATTGCTCCCTTTCTCTCTCCCTTTGTGAAAAACAACACGTAAGACCACTGAGCAGGAATGAAAGTAGAACTGTCTGGAGACAAAAACTATCACTTCAGTTACTAAACCACATGCACCATCTTTTTGTGGTATGTTACTATCTGTTTCTCTTCAAGGTGTTCTCCTTTTGTGTCCCTTTGTTGGATTTGTTTATGTAAATAGTGCACACCTGCTCTTGCTTTCTGTGGTCTAGTATGTGGTGGTTGGATTTATTGTAGCTCTGTGGTGTGTGTTCGTTGTTTCAGAAGGGAATTGAAATCCGTTATTTAAAAGTCGCTGCTAAAGCAGTAGTACCTGCTTGCAGTCCTTTTCCTGGGATCATTTCTTTACCCTCTCTGTGATCCAGTTAAAATTTCTTTCTTCCCTCTTTGCACTGTTCTCAAAATTTAACCTGGCTGTATGAAAGGGAATGTCAAAAAGGAGCTGTAGTTCCAAGCATCTTATTTGGGTTTCTCATGCCTTCAATTTAGTTTTGTTTTCTTTCTGATACAAAATGGCTTCAGGGCCACAAAGCTCTTTGATGTACTTTTTTGAACACAGTTTTGTATAAGTTTAGCTGATTTCTTAATTAGTGCTTCAGCAACATGTAGGTGAAGAAAATAATAGTGTCTAGACAGACAACATATAGAAATGTAGGCCATTCACTAAAATGTTTATTGCAAAGTTTCCTCCATACATGTATATTTGAAGAATTTATAGCTTAATCTTTTTATTATACATCATCCTTTTGTATTTACATTGCTTTATTATAATTCAGTTGTTACTCTCCTATTTCTTGTAGAGCCTTGTGATCCTGTTGTCTTTTCTTTTCTGGGGGACAGTAGTATGATGACTGTAAAGCTATAATTTCTTCAACCTTGTTGTGTCTCTTCCTCAAGAATAGGGAAGAACCCTCTGTTGGCCTAATAATTTAAAGCTTTTTTTTTTTTTAAAGGAAAGAATTTTATGGCTGGCATCTTGCTCTGCATGTGTTGTATGTACATGAACTTAAGGCAGATCGGTTCATTTTTCGTTCTTTTAGTGATTTTCACGTTGGGGTTAAGAAATGAAGAAACACTAAGTATTTGGTAATAAATATTTACTCTAGTGGGAGTCAAGCTCAGCTCTGGGAAAGTGAGTGGGAGTACTCTTGATCAACTTCAAAGAGACTTGAATAGAGTTCTTTATGCTGTGCTGAAAAAAAAGGAGTTTTTGTAAGTTCTTAATTCTATAAGCACTTACAGTGTGAGTTCCCTGCTGTTGATTTCTGTGGACCTGTTCGTGGAAGTGAATAACTTGGGTGAGGGTGTGCTGTGTGGTGGGTTCAGACTTCAGAATAGCAAGGTATGTACCTTTTCCATTTTGCTTGAACTGGCTACTAGAGAATCCATCTTTCCAAATGTGAAGCTGTGCTTTGTCCTAGATATTGTTTGTGTAACCCTTTTGGGACTTGAAAGGTGAAGACTTTCTGATAAAAGTCAGGTGTCTCAGCAAGAGCATTTGAAATCTGCTGAGAACTGCAAAGCAAGGTGTGCAGTTTACATCCCCTCAGTGAAGTGTGCTTTCAACATAGTCTTCCTGTACACGAGAGCTCTGATTGCAAGGTATATCTGGGCAGTCTTCTGGCTTCCGCATAAAGCTTTGTGTTTCTTCCTGTGTTCTTTTATGTTTTCGTTGGAAAGAGAAGGGAAGAAGGGTGTACAGGCAATTCATAACACTGTTTTACTTAATAATTTAAGTACTTGCAGGCAATAATATTGGGAAGTAGTTTCCATTCATATTGAGATAGTGGGAATCGAATGACACCTTGGAATTGTACATTATGCTATTGTCAGGTATTTTTCAGCACTTCTCAGGAGCTGTTTTAGGATAAGGTTACTTGTGGTGGAGAAGGACAGCAAAATGCAGACAAGAAAAAGGCATGGTGACCCAATTGTAAATCTGTAAAAATGTATGTCTCGAAGGGGATTTTCACATTTCAAGTATCAATGGACTTGCTCATATGGAAGATAGCCCAGGTTGGAACATGTGTCACCTTTTTAAATTCAAGCTCGCTCCCTGTGCGGCTTTTAGCTTGTGTGGTCGTAGGGGAGATGGCTTTGACTCATACAATGAGCCATGTTAACAAGTTAGTGGGAATGGGAAGGAAAACGCATTTTCCCACGTTTCCAGTGTGAGTTGTTTCTCCGCCAAAATAACTGGCAGAAGAGAGTTTTCTTTTCAGCATAGTGTTTTGTCTCTGATTCAAAGCAAAAACTCTGAACGATAGAGAGTTGGGTTATCAACTTCATTTACATAATGCAAAATCTAAGAGTTAGTTTATTAGATATAAGGACTGCATTTTAAATTCAGATCAAATGCGTGGTTCTCTTTATAGTGAATGATCTACCTAGTCTGTCCTGTAGCACTAACAGAAAAGTAATAAATGTGGTTTTTGTCAGCAAAAAAGTTATGCTTATTATAATGTCCTGGCTTTAGTTTTCTATGACTAACAGTAGCCAACAGTTTTGAGTATTTATTTAAAACTCAGCTCCTGACGTATTTGGTGACTCTCATTATCTTCTGTTCAGTAGCTCTCTGTTTTCAGAAATAGTTTACTCTTTCTGGCTCTGAGGGAGACAAATGTGACTGTGTTTTATGTTCCTAAAGGCTTGCTCCGTCCCTGATCATGGACTCTTTTATGAATCTGACATTAATGGGAGGGCATGGGTAAGTCTTTTCTCATTGGATCATGTAATTGTTGAAATCTCTGAGTCCTGGAAGATGGTACTGTTTTTTATTTAAACCATAGGAGGATGAGTAGTGAGATTATTGGAAGTGTTCTGAGTGATTCAGATGAGATGACAATTTAACCTAGGCTGAGAATTTACCATGGTATCCAAGCAGAGTGCTCTGCTCTTTTTGATGAACATAAGGGAAGTGGAGAGAAAGGACACCCAGTTTTATTCTCTTTCATGCTTGGACTTTTCCCACCAATGGAAGCTTGTGAAGGTAAACTGGCAGCAGCCCCAGCAGCTGTAGGAAGTGGAAGATTTGCCAACTGTGGGCAACAATTTCAAGGGTGATGCAAAGCAGTTCTTGAGGTGATGAGCAGTTTGAAGCAGCTGTGAGGGAGACAAGAAACTTCCTAACTTCTTGCAGTCTTGGATCTTTACACCTTAGTAAGCCTTCAAAAGTATTATGGATCTTAATCAACTGAAAGCCAAGCATGCCCTATGGTCTGTCTCATTCTCTGCTCCACTACGGAGTATTTAGAGTTCTGATACTGCAGGATTTTTACTGTTACTGCTGCCAGTCATTACAGTCTCTGCTTGCTGCTCTTCTGTTGTGCTTGTTTTAGATCCTCACAGGCTTGCAACCAAATAGTCTGATCTACTGCCATTCTTTTAATTTATCACTTGTTTCTGGATTAAAAAGGAGAGGATGTGTTTAAGTTTTATTTGTTCTTAACAGAACTGAGAGTCTGATACATAGGCTTCTTCCATAGGCTTGTTAACAGCTTTTGATGATATGGGTGAGTTAACTATTAGGCAGGTCTTGAAATTAAAATAATCAACAGATATTATAACATTGCCTTCAAATTTCAGGAGTATTTAAAATTTTTAAGGTAATGTTGCATGAATCTCAAATGCTCAGTTCAGTGGGGGCCTGTGACACTTTGGGGCCTGTAGTCAGGACATTTCTGCTATAGTTTATCTTTAGAGATCTGTGGAATATCTGTTATCCTTATGGATTTATAACCTTTTTCAGAAATTAAGTTCTGTGAGGACTGTATGTGTTGATTACCTGCGGGTGAAACTTTGAAGTGATAACTTTATTCTCACAGGAGACTGATCTCAGGAAATGAAATGTTTTTTAGACTCAGTGCCTCACTAATTTGTCCCATAACTCCTTAGTGATGAGCAGACTTAGTTTTCCATGCATTTTTTTGTCCATCATGTATATTTAGAATTTTATTGTCTTGTCATGCAACCCTTTCTGTTTCTTTCTATTGTATCATGTGTTGTCTTCAGCTCTGCATTGTATTGTGCTTGACATTTAATTTTCTCAACATTGTGGTAGATTGACATTTTATATTTTGCTGTGGATCAGGGTACTTTTACATTTATAGGGACTGCTCCTCACTTTTCTAAAGTGTTATATGACAGACAATGTATCTAGGGAGCCAGTTTACTTCTGATAAGGGAGCCATGGCCAGTCAGTAAGGAAAACAGGTGGTGGGCTCACGGGGCTCTTGCTGTCCAAGTCTCTGGTAGGGGAGTCCTAAAGGTGGAACCAAAACCTCTGTAGTAAGGTCAAGAGTGAAAGCATCTTACGTTCAAGATATGCTTTGGGATTGAAAGTACTGTACACATGTAGCAGAAACATTTTGAAAATAAAATCTGATCATGTTCTTTCTTACTGCGAGGTCTTGGTTCCTCATGCTCTGCAAAGTAGAGCAGTGAAATTTACCCAAGAAAAAGGCAGTTATGCCTTTATACACTATGTAATTTCCCAAGCTGCCACCTTGTTAAGTGATAAAAAAAATTGTATAGTAGTAAGGGGAACAAGTTTGTGTTGCGTCCATGGGAGATTTATATGACCAGTAATTCTATACGATTTTTCCCCTCCTGAGCACAGTGAAAGAGAACAAGTTTAATTCTGCATGTTTTGTGATGCTCTGTTAAAGACAGAACACCCTATGTTTGTAGGGTGAAAAGTCATGTGGGAGGGGGGTGGATAGCAATAGACAAGGCAGGAGTTCCTCTCTGGTCATCAAGCTTGAGCCTCTGCAGCTGAGAAATGAGCCTGTGCAGATTTTTCTGGCTTGGCAGCAATTCAGTTTTCATAGCATATGGCTGTTTTGGCCTTGAAGTGTAGACCATAGGTTCTTCTCTGTTTCTAACAGAAGAGGAGAGTGTAGAGATGCGCAGTAGGCTGGGGCTGTGCATATACCCTGAGAATTCATGTAGGCCGTTTGATGGTGACATTAAAGATACTGCAGAGAATAATGCTGTATTTCTTGCTGAGCAGAAATTGAAATGCTTAATTTCAAATTATTTCTTAGCTGTACTGATTGGAATGCAAGTATTACCTGAGAAAAATTTCACTTTCGTATTCTTATCTGTCTAGTATTATATGAAATCTCAAGTGAAGGAAGTTCTGCCCTGAATATAAAGTTTTTATACCACCACAGTTTTGTCAGTTTTGACTGTGGTACATTGAAGATAGAAGATTTCCATATAATGAACACAATTTACATCTTCCAGAAGCTACTGTGTTAGTGGAAATAAGATACGCTGATCTTATAAAATTGTTATTGAGATAATGATTCTTAACATAATAGGATTAACATACTTTAAGTATGTTGAGTCTTTTTAAATGGGTAGTTATGGTATCCCTAAATATGTGTACATTAATGCTTAATGTGACAAATACGTACGTGCTTTGTAATCTAAAATAGAACTATAGGTATTAATTAAAAATACTAACTCTTCTGTGAATAGAAGACTTATTTTTGCATCATAATTTGAAGTAATATTTAAGACTATGAGAAAACCTTTATCCAGATCAGTTACAGCTGAATTTATGGAGAGTTCAGTGGGTGACTCCGTCATCCAATTCCAGTCTGAAGTCAATATATGTTTTACGAAGAAAAGAAGAAAGTTAATAGGGCAGCAGCAGGTGGAGTGAGTGGCTGTGAGGAGCTGGATAGTTCTTGTACACTGAATTAGAT
The DNA here is from genome assembly GCF_037038585.1 of Patagioenas fasciata. Classification (NCBI taxonomy): domain Eukaryota; kingdom Metazoa; phylum Chordata; class Aves; order Columbiformes; family Columbidae; genus Patagioenas; species Patagioenas fasciata. The sequence goes on along the minus strand of NC_092523.1, from coordinate 34,757,695 downwards.
GTTGTCTTTGCCTTTTAGATCAGTGAATAAATTGAGCATCTCATGCACAATGCCCATTTATATTGTGGGGTCTGTCCTGAGCTCTGTTCTAGTTTTATTGTAATTGAGTTAATGTAATAGAAATAATTACTAATTTTTCTCTGCTTCTGGCTTTAATTGCATAGCAGAGTAAGTCTGTGTGTGGCGTGCCTGTAACATGTGCCTGGCTTTCTACTGTTACGTTTTAAGAATTGCATTTGATGACTGAGTGTTGCAGATGGATTTCTTGATGGTGGAAGGTATTCCCGTGTTCTCCGTGCTTTAATGTCTATTCAGTGTAGTTGCTAAAACACCTTAATTTATCATTTAACATTTATTGTTTTATTCAGAACTAATTTTAAATTACTTAAATTGTTTAAACTAATAAATGACATTAACTTCATTTTTGCTTCTGTTGGAGGTTGAACCTAAGACAAAATTTCAGGCTCAATGCCAGCCTTGCCTTTTTTTTCCTGGGTCTTTCAGACTGTTGTTGTCTGCATCTGAAATAATTCTCAAAAGTATCAAACAATGACTGTTATTTAGAATTCTCCAGGAAATGCACACATCCTCTTTTTTTCAGCCTACAAAGTCAAAACTAGGGAAAACTTCAGCTGTTCCAGGAAACAGGCCTCCCTGTTAGCAACTTCATTCTTTGCATGTGCCTTCCAAATGTGCTCCACCCTGCTCTTTCAAGTCATCTTGTCAAGCTTTATTGAAGTTTCAGCCTGGTTTCTGACATTCTTCAACAATAAACTCTGCAAAGTGAAGCCCATTTTTTGGGAGCTGTGATAGAGCAAGTCAGGACTAGTGGGAACATACTAGGCTTCAATCAGTATGAAAGAACATTTAAGCTAGAGAAGCTGCAGCTTTGACTGTGTTAAATCCATTTATGAACATTTTTGGCTCAGTCAGGGTTATGCCAACTGTTTCATGAAATATAGCACCATTTTCCTTTAGATGAGCAACATGAAGAAAAATGTGAAAATATTCAAATCTAGGCTTTCTAGCTGAACCTGTTCTCTGCATACGCCCTCCATCTGACTTGAGGCAGGGGTGGGAAGAAAATCTTACAGTGAAATCTGTTGGAGTTTTCATTCTGTTGTTAGAGCTGAGTTTGAACTGTGAATTTTCTGAAATCTTTTGGTTGTCACAGGTGCTGGTAAACCCATGTTACCAAGTTGTTACTGTTGGGTTTAAGGTGTTTGTTGCTGTCTGTCATCAAACTCAGTGGTGCCTGCTTATTTAGTTAATTCATCATTATTGTTGTCACAGAAACAGCATGTTTTAAAAGCAGATATAAGCTAACAAGAGTTAAGACTTCCTTCTGCTGAATGCAAGTTTGTAAGGCTGAAAGAGGAGTTCAATAAGCAGGCAATTTAAGATCTGGTCCATTATTAGTCACTAAATTAAGTTCACAGTTCTCTGAGGTATCTTCAAGAATCACAGAATAGTTCAGGTTGGAAGGAATGTCTGGAGGAGATCTAGTCCACCTTCCTGCCCAGAGTGGGTCCAACTAGGTAAGGTGGGTCAGGGCTTTCTCCATTCGAGTTTTTCATATCTCCAAGGACAGAGACTCCACAGCCTCTCAGCCCACCCATTCTGGGATTTGACCAGCTTCATAATTACAGTAGTTTTGCCTCTTGTCCTGTGTATCTGCAAGAACAGCCAGATTTCCTCTTCTCTCTACCCTCTTGTTTGGTAGTAGGAGACATCAATAAGGTCTCTGAATTGTTTTTTCTTATGCCTGAACTAACCCAATCAAGATCACTCCAATGCATTTAAGAATTCCCATTTATTCAAATGTTAGAGTCTCATCTGTTCTTGAAAGTTTGTTTTTAAACAAAGTTGAAATATTGTTTTTAAATGAGGTTTATTTCTTGTTCTGCAATTCTCTCTCAGATTATTCATGGTCTTGTATGCAATATTGGTATGAGTATGGAAAATTTCTCAGAAAATACAGTATACTGTGTATGTTCCTTTGCTCTTCAGTAATTAGATTTGCGCAGCAGCAAAATCATCATTGCCAGTGGTGGTATTCACTTCTTACCTTTTACATTCTTTTTGATCACTTGTGTTACTTGAAGTTTCCCGTGCCAAACATGGATGCTACTCCTTTTCATAAAAAAAAGAAAAAAAAGAAAGAAAAAAAGCCAGTGCTTTTTCAAAGTCAAACATGCCAACTATAAAGGATGCTGTCAGTGAAATATATTCTTGCAAGCTGAAATGTGAGTTTGTATCTTTGTATTTAAGAGGCAACATTTCACTGAGGCAATAGTCTGTCGTGTTCTTAACATGAGTGTTCAAGATTGAAACATAAAATGATTGTTTCTTGCTTTGTGGAAATGTGTAGATTGGATTGTAGTGTGGTGATGTAGAGAGAGCTACTTGCAACCATGGATCCCCTCTGAAGGCATTTGTTTTGTATTCGCTCAGTTGATAAGAAGTCCTGAACTGAGGCAGGTAGTGAGGTGAAGCAGAGTTCAACATTTATAATTTTCTTATGCCAGCTTGTGCTTCAACAAGTTTGGAAAGGACTAATTTGGGTAGGGTTTCGTGAAAGGGCTTACTGATGTTTAGGCTGTACAAAACCAGTCCTGCAAACAAGGTGCAAATGGGAACTGTTGATGCCCAAGTTAGGGGCTTGAGGTTACCGACCTCTCTCCAGGTATGACTGGGTTTAACAGAAAGTTTAGTCTTATAGGATACGCACAGTAGCATGGGGGTTAAGGAAGATGGAGTGTGTTGAGCATAGAGCTTCAGTCAGGATTGTGGCCTTGTGTTCAGGAGCTCTTCCTTCACAGAAAGACCTGAGTGACTTTGCTTAATAGGGCTTTCTGAATCCTTTGCCCCTCCCCAAACGTATTTGGGGTGTTTAATGTCTCTGTGAGTCTGTCTCTTCTCTTTTTAAGTCGGAGTGGTTATGAATCATCCAGTTTCCTGCTGCAAATAAAGCAGAAAAATCCTACAGTAATTGTGTGACTAGCATTAACACATCTTTGTGTGGAGGAAGCATAACAACATTAGCAGTCAGAGGTGATGTATTGGAGCATTGCAAATATTGTTATTAGGTGTTCTTCTAAACAGCAAAAATACTTTCTGCAGCCATTTAGGTGGGTACGGCTTTAGCTTTTACCAGCATCGTGTTCAAGTGAAAGGGACCATGAAAATCTGTAGTGGTTTACTATTCAGATAATGCTCTGTTTTTACTCCTCCTCAACTATCATTCTGGTAGTAAGAGCGGGCTGCAAATGGAGGCAAACGTGCTGAAATCTTGCTACTCTTGCCGTTGATAGTGTTGTCAAGATGGGAAGAAAATGGTTAGAAGACCACAGCCATGCTAGTGACTGGAATAAGTCTAGGAGGTGTTGATGCACTTGCCCCAAAGCTGTAACAAAATAAGTGTGGGTGGAAAGGGGGCACTCAAGGCCCGCAAAGTATCTGTGGCAATGCTGTGTGGTAGGTGCATGTGAGTCCGAACAGCTTTATTTTGCTGTTGGGATAGTCCTTAAACTCCTTCATCTGTGTCCAGTTAGATGTGCTTTACCAGACTCCGTGTGCATGTATCTGAAGTAGAAGGAAAACATGTTACAGAAAAATACACTGAGTATTAGCCTGCAAATTGGCTGACATAATGGCATACTACCTTTAAAAACATTAAAGAGTGTTTTTTTTTTTTCTTAAATCCCCCTTACAGTTTAAACTGTGTTCTTGTTTTCTATTTGGTGAACATTGGATGTTTCTAAACCTTGGTTTCCTTACCAAGGAGGCTCTGAGCTCCCATCAAGGGGAGAAAAGTAAGCAGGGTGGCACTGGGGACAATTTCTGTTTCTGATTGGAGCTACACTCCTTTCTGTATAAGGACAGCATGAATCGCTGATCTTTGTCTACACTCTGAAACATGTTTCTTGGTCTACCCACCTGTTTGAACACTATAAGAGCTAATACTTCAAAACAGACAAATGTTTCTACAGTACAGCAGCATAAAATGCAGTGGCCAGAAATGTCTTTGAAAGGAGAAAACCAGAAAGAATATGAATGAAAATTACTGTAGGAGACTGAAGGGTTTTGCTTTTATTTTAAAAGTGGTTTATGACACTAAATGAGGTTCATCATCTCAGTTGGCTATGAAGTTGTTCTATTTGCTATTGGGCTGTCTATTTGAGATCCTATAAAGCTGTAAAAATACTAAATGGAAGAGTTCCAGTTGTTTTATTAAATGCATGTCCTATTCTCAGTGCATTGAATTGCAAATGAATAACAGCTCACTTCTTCCAAAAAACCCAAACTTGAGATAATTGAGCAAGTTGTACAGTGTACAATATACGACAATGGGTATTAATATGTGCTTAATGAATAATGTATAATAATCTCATAGACAGTTGACACTCATCTGTTTTAATCATACGGGGTGTCGATGTTTGTATGAAATCCAGATGATATAGTACTCTCACCTTGAATTCCAGTTTTCTTTCTTTTGTCATTTTTGGTTTATTCCTTCTTCTTATGATGAATGTCCTCTTTGCATTTCAGAATAATCGGTCTGATTCAGTCCAGTCAAAGAGAGTGATCATTTCTCACAACATGGATAAAGCACTGAAAGAAGGTGAGTCTTAACTTGAACAAAACAGCATTGGATTCTGAATACCTCTTGTCCTCTTAGCAAACTGCACAATATTCCAGGATATTAGAATATGACCATGACTTCTTCCTTGATATAAAATAAAAGTACAAGGTCTTTGTCTTCACAAGAGGTCCACTGTAGTAGGTAATGTGATGTTGATTTTGCAGTGTAACTGGTATCTAGTTATTGTAGTGTCTGTGTTTTACAGAAATACATTACTGTAGAGTCCTTAGTACTTGCGCACGAACCAAAAGGGAAGCTTTTCAAAGATTCTTCTTTGGATTTTCCTCAACCGATCAATCCTGTAGACTCTTTCAAACAGTCTTCCCATTTAGTGTAATTCCTGCCATGAAAACTGAATCTGTAATCAGCGTTTGTATTTCTGGCTGATACAGTCTATGGAATCTGTGGATCACCAGTACAGTCATTGGGATTTAGATAGTAAAATGTGAACTATGATCATATGGATTTAAAATATCCTGTTTACAATTCTTTAAAATAAAGAGTAGCTACTACTACACACATGTCTTTTTACTGACTCCTGATAGTACAGAATGTTGTAGAACTTCGGATAGTGTCAGAATTTGAAGCAAAAAAGTTTTTTGTTTTATTACTTTGAAAGTTATGCTAGATTGGAACTTAAAGATGATTTGGGGGGAAGATCTAGCTTGTATATTAAAAGAAGAAAACACATGAAGAGTTGTGTACTATAGCTTTTAAAATATATTTATAAAATTTGATGCTGTTTCAGTATTTTTGTAAATATTCTATCTAATTTTGAATATTTTTTTCTTTAAGATTCCTTTACAGCGCTATTACAATTTTTTTTTCACATCTGTAAAGTATGTATGAAAATTAATGTTGCTTTAAACAGGTTGGTTGTCTTGTGAAAACTTTGTGGGATGTGTGATGTTTTTAAAGTTACTTTTATCAATAACTGTTAGCAGGATGTGTAGCTAACATATAAAATTAGAACACTTTATATACTACGTCATGTTTCTGTGAAGGTGAACTGTTGTATCATAATTTGTTTTTAGGCAGCATTTTCATCTGGAATCAGTCAGATTATAGGATTCCTGATGATGTGAAAAGGAAAGTAGTATCTAAACATTACACATATGAAATGAGCACGGCCAAGTTATTTGCTGTATTCTCTCGCATGCGTACTTTACATTTCAGATAGCGTGCTTTGGAATTTGAAATGAAGTCTTGACATAGTCGGCACAGAATTCGAGGTAGTGGGTTCTTTGGAGACAGACAACAAGTAGTGTGAAATACTGTGGAAGAAATAGTTGTGTTACGCTTCCCTCCTGTTACGTGCACGTAGGAGTAACTCGTGTCTGTAAAAAATACAGAGCCGTCTTCACCTGAGGTATTTATCCTGCAGATCATTCACTTGGATGCATGAGTCCATCCTTGCTCAGTAATGCTGAAAGTAAGTTACCAATATTTAAGTGATTCATTTTTGAGTTGAGGACCTTCTGTTGTGACAGCTTACTTGCCTTTCTCCTGTTTCTTTTCAGAGTAGCTTTTACTCTCCATTCTCACTCTGAATATTGGAGAGCAAACCTGTCAGATCTGGTTGTATTCCTTCCAGGCTGTAGTGAGTAACAAAGCCAGCTGCTCTTCCATTATGCAGTTTCACGAGGATGAGACTGTACTTCTCATTCTACCAGAAGTAGGCTTGAGTAAACTTTTTGGTTTTGGAAGGTGTCCAAGTCAACTTAAGGTTTAGATACTGAGTAGCAAAAAGAAATGATGTTTTTTGTTGTTGTGTTTTTGTTTTCTTTTTGGTTTTTTTTGTTTTTTTAATTAGAGTGAAATGATTGGTCTGCCTGAAAATAGGTTCCTTGTCCTGTAGCAGTTCAGAAATTTGTAGTTGTCTTCATATTATAAACGATTTTTACAAGTTTTACAAGTTCATGGTTAAATAAAACTTTATTACTAACGATATAAAAAATACTGTCTGCATTTCTGTTTCATTATTGCCGTACTCTAATGCTAATCAATCCTAAACTGATGAGGATTAAAGTATTTGTAGATACAAGAAGTTTTAGCCAGCTTCTTGCTGTCTAGATCTAACAGGCTGTTCAATAAAATGCTTTAAAAAGTCCAGTTTGTTTAGTTAAGAGACTTTCAGTTCTCCTGCGGTTTTAATCTTGGGGACCAGTTCGGACTCCTACCACCACTTGAGGTTTCGAGTAATGTTGTCAGATTATCACAGTTGATGGGGTTTGGCAGTGTTTTTTTTAAATCAGATTTTACATTACCTTAGAGATGAAGGGTAACATTTCAGAGGAGCCAGCATCACCTAATTTCAGAAATGCTATGGCTGGTTATGAAGAGACAGCCCTTTGGTTAGTACTGTTAGTTTGGTTAATGCTGTTGGTTGCTGACTACCGTGCATCCCTCCCAAATTGCCTGCTGGCTGGTCCCCCAGTCATGCCATGCTTTTGCTGGTGTTACAGACAGTCTGTGGGGACTTTTCTCTCTGAGTTTAGAATATCTTTCCTGAGGTTCTGTGGTGTGTCTCGCTTGACAAGCTGTCACGAGTTTTACTGCATTTTTCCTGATGTTCTCATCAGTCTGTTAATGTGCATGGAAGGACAGAGATGAGTGATCATCCTTAGTTTTAATTGAAGGAGTTGAGCTTGTTTCCGTTGCAACTATCAGTCTTGTTTCAATAAATTTAAAAATGTTACGGTGCTTATATAGTTTTCCTGTGATGGTCATTGACTGATAATAGTTGCTTGTATCTTGGACAGCTTGTCATCTTGCCAAAGCCGGTGTGACAGCTGCTGGGAATTTTCTTTCTATTATACAATGTTGGTCACCAGGCACCACCAAGAAGGAAATTGTGTTTATGTCGGTTTACAGCTCAGTTCTCAACTTCTTTCCTGCTTCCCGTTGTCGAGAGAGTAATATAAAAGGACGGTGTTACAGAGTGCTACTTCATTGTTAATTACAGCGTACTTGCATAAGCTGTAGATACAAGGTGAGGGAAAGCTGTGAATTGGCCCTGCTACTGTGTGGTGTGTTTTATTAAATCTAAATACTCAAAACCAGAACAAGTGTAACAGTATAAAGAGGTTTTCCTTGTAGAATATGGCAGAAAGAGCAGGCATTTTAGTTTCAAACCCCAGAATCCCTCTTTCAGTACTTGAGTGACTAACACTGAAATGCTGGGGATTTTTCAGTATTTTTTCATGCTTTTTCTTGATAAATTGATTTGATTCTTGTTTGCCCTTCATTTATCTTATGCAAAAACAAACAAACAAACAAACAAACCCACTTTAACAAATACTCTTAGCCTTTTAACGCTTCCTGTTGCTTATGCAATAACTTCATGTTTTCAGCCCATGTCATATGGTGGTAGGTAGTTTAGGATTGTGTCCCTTCAGAGACCCTGTACTCAGTCAGACCTGTGCCGCTGTTGCTCAGCACACTGTTTGGGCTGAAGGCTGTAGCTGTCAGGGTTACCTGCTGTGTGTGTAGACTGTCTTCCAGGATCTGAATTTCATCCTTAACTTCTATTGTCCCATATTCTGTGGTCTTTTTATTATTATTGACAGTCAGTCTTGGTCTCTACTGCTTTAGTAGAACCAGGAAGACTGGTCTCTGTATTGCTTACCTGCTTTATGGGATGATTTACGAGTCAGTAGAACAGCATGGGCCGTAGCACGGATCCCAGCAGAACTCCAGTGGTGAAATTCTTCTGCTGTGAAAACTGTTTATTCATATCCTGTGTTTCCTAGCTCTTAAAATATTTCATGCCAGAGAGCCACCTCTTCTTTCATAGTGGCTTATCTTACTCCAACCCTGTGTTGAGGTGACCTCGTTGGAAATATTTTGGGAATTTAATTAGATTGTACGTGTGGATCAGATCTTTCCTGTGTTCTAGTTGACCCTTTAGAAGAACTCATTAGGGATTTAAGGCAGGACTTCCCTTTACAGGAGTTTTTTCCCTGTCTCGTTTCCTAACTTAAGATCCACACACTGACATTTAGAAAAAATAATGCAGTGGCTTCAGCCCCTCTCTATTTGAAAATCTGTCTTTTTTTTTTTTTTTACCCACACACAGTTCTCAAAAAATGAGTTGAGTCCAAAATATGAGCAAGACTTAATTTGAATTCATGTTCTCTCTGCTACTGGGTTTCAAACACTTGGAGCTAAGAACTTTTGGCCAAGGGTACATGGGCAAAACTATTTGAACAGAAATCTGCCTGATATTTTTTACGTGTTTCCTAGATCCTTTTAACACATTTTTTCTCTTATTTTATGTGTTTACATGTTTTTCCTGTGCATTCATAATGATTATTAAAGAAGCAAATGTCAAGAAAGTTTTAATTAAAAATAAATGGTGTGGAATGTGAGACTGTCAGGGTCTAATCCCTTTGCACAATGATAACATCTGGTCAGTTTAACGTGTCAGTTTTGTAGAGTTTGAATAATTTTGTAAAATGCAAGTAAAAGAAGTGCTAGTGTTTTTTCAAGCACAAACTTTAACAAGAGAACTGAAATCTATAAATCACTGTTGCTGGTGACTGGGGCAGGTTGCCATTCACTGGAGTACAGGCTTTTGCACAGCATTTGTTCATTCATGGTCTAAATAAAGATTTAGTGAGCATGGGAAACTTCAATAAATAAAGTTAATGTTAAGTATAAAACCTCATCTTGATTTGTGTTGTGTAGCTAAAACATAATAAAATCTAAAATACAATTAAGTGAATAATGGCCTTTATCTCTTCAAATTTAGAAATCGATGTATTGAAAATGACAGAGCTCCATCTTCAGAGTATTTATTAGTAATTTTTAGGGACTCCAACATAGTGGCTTTAATACTTGAGGTAGATCTTCTGAGGATGAAAATAAGGCACTTGTTGGGTTTTTGTTGATGGTGCTTTTTTTTTTTTTTTTAAATTGAATTGGCTTTTGGCAGTGTGGGGCAAGCAGTAGCTGTAACAAATAATGAAGCATTTACCTTCACTTCTGTAGAACTGTTCCTTGTCAGGTACGTAACACTGGTTTAGTCTGTTGTATTTTTCTGTTAAATTTTTCTTGAGAGTATTTTTCTTTGGGTATCGCTTATGATAACCGTATCATGCATGTAAAATCTAGTGCTGTAGTAGCACAGGATTACAATAATACTTCTTGACTGTTTGGTGGTTTCCTGATCCAGTGCTTTACACAATTCATATTGATGTTGCATTTCTATTTTATGGATTGCAATGCTTGCTGTTGTGGATGAACTCAAGCCAGTGTTGTTGCTACACCTTCTCTTCTGTTGTTCTTGTAGTCACAGGAGAGTTTTGGATTTGACTGTAACTTAATGTAATGGTTCTGGTATCTCTGGTGCTTTCAGAAAAAGGTATTTACTTCTTGTTTGAAACTTGGAAGTCTGTGCCTGCATTTGCAGAGGGAGAGTATTTCTGGTCTGTTTTTTTAATGGTGCTTTGTGAAAATGGGTAGGCATTTAGTCCTTGTTGCTCAGATTTCTGTGTTGTTTTTCATAAAGTTGGGTAATGAATCTTAGCATAAAACCTGTCTAAAGCAATGCTCTGTAAATGGCAGGTTTGAAGCCATTCTGACCCACTGGCTCTTGGGGTGCTGCTGAACCTCTGAATGAATGAATGTGGAAGAAGAGGGGGTAGCAGTTGCTGTAGACCTAGTGGGGTTAGGAACGAAGGGAGGGTCTGGAGGGGTGTCCTCACTAACCTCTGTACAAGCATGGCTCTCTACTTCCAACACTCGCTCAGTTTACAATCTTTTAAAAGAGTAATGGAAGAGGTTCAGCTTCATGTTCGTGCAGAAGTGACTTTTAATCAGCTTATAACAACTGGGGACTTGGATCTTCTGAACTAATTTAGAAAACCCAGTAGAAGTTTCTACAGTTCTGCACCGGATGCGTTGCTGTCTGGTTTGATCTGTAGAAATTTGTTTTGTGTTTGTAGCAGCTGAGCTAGTGGTAGTAAGCTATTGTCTTGAAAGTGTGTTCTGCTTTTCTTTTTATTCTTTTTTTTGCCTTCTGAGCAGTTGTTTTCAATGTTTTAGAGAACATACAGTGTAAAAATAATGAGAGTACATTTATGAGCAGATTTCTCCACTGAAGGAAGCAAGCTGTGCTGTATAAAATTCTTACATTTATTTTCTGTATTTCTTTAGAGTGTTGAAAGAGGCACCAGCTGCATCGATAGGCATGAAACCAAAGCAGCAGCAGCGCATCATTGCCAGGATGACACATGTGGCTGAGGCAGTGTTTGATTAGTGCCTGTGGCTTGTGTCCTTTTAAAATTTCATAATTTTTTTTTTTAAAGTCATAAAAGCTGTCTTTTGGGGCATACATTCTGGGCACTAAAGTATGCAATTTTTATAGAGAACTGTTGTGATGCAGGAAGGGCAGCAAGGCTCAGAAGTGACAAGGGAACTGTAGAAAGCATATAAAGGAAGAGAGTTATAAAAGGAAGGTGCAGGAAAATATGGTTTAAAGTGGGATAATCCATTGAAGCTGTTGAAAGTGTGTAAATGGCAAAGAGAAGCACAAATTAAGTCTGTCATAATCGCATGGCTTAATTTTTGGTGATGATAGGTGATCTTTTGTCTCTAGTTTGATACTGCCACTAGATTTCGTGGCTCTTTTATGTTGATGCAGCTAGATGAAGAACTGTACCATCACTTTGCTATGTCTGAGCAGGAGTCTTCCCACCGTAATAGGTCTTGCTCCAGGTATTTCAACTGAGACTATAGTAAAGTTGCAAGAGTTGAACTGTCATAGTATTTTACTAATTAGCATTGTTATATGTTTGAATGTTGTTTTTTACCAGACCACAGAGACTTAACATTGGATGTGATTGTGATTATGGTGTGAATGAGGAGCAGAACTAATTTTAGAGAGGAGTTGCCTAAAAATGCAGTTATAAATTAAGGGTTGGTGGGAATAGATAAGTATTCTGAAAGAGAATGTGGTCTAAGGGGTTGGAGATGGAAGTTTTACTCTTGTACTCTTGTTTTGTAGAGTCTATCCAATTGATATCCGTACGTCTATACCATGACTTGGCTTCTTAGGCAAAAGATGCCATTGAAATATGCTACTTTGCACCGTTGCAAAGGGTAGAGTGTCTGTAAGGAAATCTGAAAAAATCATTGTTTACCAGTGACGATGATAACAAATACCGCAATGCAGTGTGTTGTGAATGTACTTGAGAAATTATGGGTCTCTTACACAGTAGATAAAAGGGAAGAATCTGTGCTGTGATCAGCTTTCCACAGCATTTCAGGTGTTGCAACAAAAGAGAGTAACCAAGCTGTAAGGAAAAGGTGGTTGCAGAAGAACCTGGGGACAGCTGTTGAAAAATAGATAATTAAAATGTGTTTTGTGATAGGAGACTTGAGATAAGTAATAAACTTCAGTTTTAAAAAGCTGTTCCCATTTGCTTTTCAGTGTATCAAGGGATTATTGCTCAGCTCGCTTATCAGAAAACCACTACCTTTGTAACTGTTTTTATCACTTTGTATTATTTGTGCTGAGAGTTTTTTCAATAAAATATGATTTTAGAAAAGTAATGAAATTGGATATGTTTCAACATTGGAAGTTCCCATCCTGCAGTGTGGCTCTGCATATTTTTTTCTCTTCTGGATCAGAAAAAAACTTCTGTTTATTTACTTAATTAATAATTAATTTAAATGCCTTGAAATGGCTTAGCAAAAGGCACTTAACTCTATATTTCAGCATACTCGATGAAGTGACTCAGTTTCTTTCTTTATAAACCCGAGGAAATTCATTTATGAAGCACTTGACTAGAAACTTTTATCAATTTTAGCCTTTTCTTTCAAAATGTTTTATTGGATGACGTCTGCTGGTATTTCAGGCAGGCAGAAGTATTCAGCCTGAGTTGTTCTGCTGTCAATGTGTTATTAGTTCACTGTTGCAGTGCCAGGGAGCTTTTTATGGTTTGCTAAGCTGCCAAACAAACCGCCTCTATCAAAGTAGAAAGTAAGAACTAGTGGGGTCATACAATTACTTTGCACCACAGGCTCACACTGACAAATGAGATGTACTTTTGATACAAAAAGTCTGAAATCAGAATGTCTAGTAAAGAAACTGTTCAGATCATCAGGCACATGCCTTAATTTCCCCTTCCTTGTTCAGTTATCCCTCTGGTAGATGCAAACTGACCCTTCTACCCCAACTTTTTCCCCATCTTGTTGTGACTGCTAAACATGGATCATGCGTGTGCCCTGAGCACCTCCTGTTCCCTCCTAGACCTCCCGGGACATCTGCTATAGTGAAGCATCAATAACACTGGCAGCAGACAAATGTCAAAAATAAAAGTCAGAATGGCAGAAGGTGGTGTTGCCATGGGATTTGTAATTACAGTAATCTTGGTTATTGCTTGTAGATATGGTTTGGAATACCTCATAATTTTTGAAGTTCATGCTGTCTTACTAATCCACTTGTTCTTTCTTATCTCTAGCTCTTCTGATCCTATAATGTACTTTCTGCAGTGTTCATCAGTACTGTATATATCTTTTTTTAAATCCAAAAATTGTACCAGCTCCCCCTTTAACTGTGCATTTGGAGTAGAAACTCTTGAATTCCTATGAAAAAAGGCTGTTATCAGTCTGCAACAGCCTAACCACAGTCAGATTATATGATAGTTTGTATAACCAAATCCACTGTTGAGAGACAGGTGTTAGTTTGAGGTTAGTATATAGCTAGTAACCTGACTGAGCAAATCCACTTACAGGCTTTGCTTTGCAAAGTGACCTACAGTAACCTGTTAGGTGCAAATTTCTGGAACTTTGCTAACCTTACTTTCTTTGGCAAGAACTTAGAACTCAGAGAAGAAGCTGTGAAATCTATTACTCATCTAATTTTTGAGGAGAAGAGTGGAGAGTTACGTTTTTCCTATCTTGATGTGCCACCTTCTTTTGCAGTTTTTGCTATTTATTGTTTTGTTTTTCCTTTCAGTGTTTGACCACAGCTATAGAGATTACATCCTGTCCTGGTATGGGCACCTCAGCAGAGATGAAGGACGGCTGTACCAGCTGCTATCTGAAGACTTCTGGGAGGTTGCCAAGCAGCTGCGACAGAGGCTGAGTCACATTGATGTAGTTAAAGTTGTCTGCAATGATGTAGTGAAAGCTTTACTCTCACACTTCTGTGACCTTAAAGGAGCCAATGCCAGGTAAAACCAAAACTCTGCATTTCATTGGAATTTTCTGCTTCTCTCTTTGCTTTCAGATGTGCTGTATTAAAGCAATGAAAAGTGTAACGCCTTTGTAGGCAACTGATAAAGAAAGAAGTTCAGGCTTATGACCAGTTTTAGAGATCAAGCAGGCTTCAGGGCATCTATAAGACCTGTGGAAGGAAACACTTGTCATCCTTTTTTCAGAGTTCGGATTTGCTGCTGTTCCATTTCGTCCTTGAATCCTTTGCTCACGGTAGGAGGTGTGTGAGTAGTTCCTGCAAGCAGTGTGGACCTGCAAGGGAATGGAGAGGTGCTGTCAGAACTGTCAACAAACAAGAAGATAGTTATTTGCACCTTTCCAAAAATAGCACCAAGGTTAATTCCATTCCGTTTCCCATTTCTTCTACCTCCGGGAGGCAAAGCCTTGTGGTATTTGTAAGTGACCTGTCCTGCAGTAACAAGATTTTTCTACTGGAGAAAAATGCTGGCTAGACTTTTTCTCTGTTTGGGTTATCTTACTAATTCCATGAATTTCCTTTTGGCAGGGCTTTCTTTGTCCACTTAAAAAGGTCAGCCATCCACTAAATGCTAGAGTTGCATACAAATTGTATTAATAATTGCAAATGGGAACTCTTAGCCTATGCATTTCCCACATCTGAATGCACAATTTGTGTAACTGTGCATAGAATTTTGGCTTGTGTCTGCACTTACCTGCGTTTCAGTTATTCTGATTGAAATACACTTGGGTCATTCAGATTTAGACTATACATTTTATGCTTTGAAGTTGTTTTGCCTGCAGTTAGATCCACATATTCTAGCACTCCTTCAGTGAATAAAGATCAGCAGTTTTCTGTCAGTGACCAGTCTGTGTATTGCCATTTACACTTCTTTGCATTTTGGAGCAGAAAATAGAGTTAATGTATTTGAAGTAGATGCCAGCTTTATGTAAACTAATGTGTAGGAAATAAACACAAAAAGTAAACTAAAGGGTATATTAAAGAAAAGAGGAAATTAAAGTATATGCACATTGCAATAGATTTTGCTTTGACTTTCAGATATTACTTTCTTTCAGCCCTGAAATGTGCTAGAAATCTTTTGGTCAGGTAAAGCCCCTAACTGTGCTCCGTGATTTTTAAGCATTTTACTTACACTTTTATGGCAGTAAGGTGTTTGCTTTTGGGAAGAGTTTGATTTCAACAGTTAAAGGATGAGGATGGTATGTTTTGGGGTTTTTTTTAAGTATGTTTTCCTGTTTGAAGCTGGGGCTGTAGAATCTACTATTGTAGAATTATTGATTATTATTAATGCTGATTCTTGATGAGGTTCCTTATCTACTGAGAATTATGACCGCTTCTTCCAGGTCTTTGTTGTATTGTTATGTCTGCTGTATAGAACTAAAATAAATTCTCGTGGGTGTTTCCCAATCAACTTTTTCATTTTGGCATGGTAAATGCACCTTAGTCAATGCTGGATGAGGCAGACTGCATTAACATGGTAATGAAGAATCCTATTAAGAATCGATGTGATAGTAAGTTCAAAAAAAAACCCACAACAAAGCACCACCACCAAAGCAACAAAACAAAACAAACCCAACCAAAAATACCCCCACAAACAAACAAACCCCAACAAACCACAGAGCAGTAATTGCAGATGTTGTATAGGTTGAAACTGGATCTGTTCACTGTTTTTAACAAGCTGCAAGGCTGTGAATTCATAAGGAGACAGGTCTGGTTTTAAGATGCGTAACAGCAGGTGAGCAGCATGATGCTACGTGACGCAAAATGTGATGCTCTAGTATATCCTCATGCTGCTCATCCAGACTTGCTCAAAAAGTCTAGGAAGCTTTATGAAAATTGCACAGGGCTCACCTTTTCGTGGCAGATGGAGAGAGGGCTTAAATGCAATGTGTGTGCTATGGCAAAGTCAGCAGAAACGTGATGTTGTGCTCATATGCTACAGATTGAATTTGTACTGCCAGATGATCTCAGCGTGCATGTAATAAACCTGGAAGTACAGCCAAAGACCGTGATACTGTTTTCTTTTTAAGGGAATTTGTGGTTTTAAGAATAATTTGAGTTTTGTACTAAATTGCTTACTGCCGTGGAGTTTGCTGTGCTAGAACCTGCTGACGTTTTAAGCTATAGACTGAGAACTACAATGTATGTCACCTCTGGTTTGGAAGATAGAGTTTCTTGGAAATCCTTCAATTCATTCCTATATTGCTGCAGTTGAAACACAGAAAATTCTTCTTCCCGAGGTAGGGAACACAGAGATCTTGTTAACAGAAAACAAAGGCAGATTGAAGTTTTAAAGATGGTAGCACATTTAATTTTGCATTAATGTATTTCCCTCTATCTCTAATAATGAATCAAACTAGTTTTGGATAATAAATGTACTGGAAGAGAGACTGTAATCGGAGCACGGTATCTTTCCTGTTGTGTTGCCTGTTGGAGCGCTGCATCTGTTTTCTGCTGCTGAGTTTACACTGCAGTGTGACAGCAAAGGGCATTTTGTCTCTTATCTGGTGGTAAATACTTCTTGTACCACCTCTGGAGGAGGTGCCAATTAAGCCACTTTGTCTCATTTTTCCTATATGACAACAGGTAAATTCACTAAAATAACAGAAAGAAACTGTCTGTGCCCAGGAGGGCAGAGATGTCTCTTTCTTCAGTGTGAAGTTTATGTGTTTTGTTGCTGGGTCCACATCAGCCACAGGAATCACTTTTCTACTTTCACTGACTAACTTTGAGCTGTGATATATGACAGATCGGGATGTCCAAAGGGATGAAAATATGCTGCGACCTTTCAGAATGAGGAAAGATGCTACAGCCCTTCCTTTTGCTCCTCTTTCCCTCTGTCTTATCTTTGTCATCATGAGGCTCCACTTAGTAACAAACAGCTCAAGATAAATGGCCAACAGATGAGGAAAAATGCTTCCCTGAATGAGAGAGAGCATGAAAAGAGGAGAGGCGGCTTCCATGGTGGCCAGTGGGAGGCAGGAGCCTGGTAGAATTAAGTCTGTTTCCCCTTTTATTCTATGCTCTGTCTTTCTTTAATGGCAACTGTCTTTCCTGCACCTGGCAGACACTTCTACAGAGTGAAATAAGGGCAGAGATGCTCCTCTAGCCATGGGCAGAACTGTCTGGGGTGACACAGAGCACAATACAGAGACAACTCCCAACTTTTTCATTTGACATGTGTCACTGGGGTGTACCTTGAGGTCCAGCTGATCCAGGTCCAAATGATCCTGTCACTTTTCAGTTACAAAATTTGTGGTGGTGCAGAATATTTTAGATAGGAAACAGTTTCCTTCCTAATATTAGCTTAGTGTAGAAATGCAATGTGATATTTCCCTGTGTCCAGTGTTAGCTAGTTTATGAGTTTGGGATATGGAAGAAAAATCAGCATTGGATTTATTGGTAGAAGCCACTGCCCTTTCCCCCTATGTTGTACAGAATCAGGAGCGCATTGACAACAAGCTTAGCCAAGTGCATCCTGCAGGGTAGAATGGGTAGTATTTGGCTGTTCTCGTTTTATAGCAGCATTTAGCCCTTCGTTCCTTTGTATCTTGTACAAGTGTCTTTCCCTGGCTACTTTAAGCATAATATAAGCAAACTGAATACTGGCAATGCCATTTTATGTGATCAAGAACAGACCGTGAGCTGAGTAAGGTGGTGTATAATGCTGGAAGCATTCACATTGGTATGTGAGTGCAGCATTGTCTATGGTGGCAGTGTACCTTCCAGGGGCTAGAATTACCTGAGCCCAGGAATGTGGTCTTACTCTGGTAACATGATGTATTTGTTTAAAGCAGGAGGCAGCTATTCCTGCGGATGAAATGCACAGTCAGCATGGGAGGGACTTATGATAAGTGAAAACAAATAGTAAGCATCTTTCTGTGAAGCTGCCTGCGTGAGAGGAAGTTCCCTTACACCTTTTGTGGGCTAAAATCAATCACATCAGATATTACTACGGAACTATTAATATTTGGTAAATAACACCATGTGCTGGTGGTCTCTAAGCTGCAGTGTAGGCAAAGTGAGATTTGCCTGCATAAGTAGGCAAATGGGATTTGAAGATGGTTAATCCTTGGCTCTTCTTGAACTTCCTGACAAGCTGTGCCTTTTGAACAAACCAGTGAGAAGAGGTCACAGTGAAACTGATTTCCACCTCCCTTCCCTGCGCCCCGCATCCCTACATCTTTTGGTTGGACTGTTCTCTTTTTGTCTTTAACCTACAGCTGGGGCACCTTGATCCCAAAGGTAGAGGAAGAATTGGCTTCTGCAGATATGGGTATGTGGTGTGGCAAGCTGCTTTGGCAAGTTGACTGCTACATGACATCTGGTGAGATGCTCAGAAGTGTTTGTGTGCCTGGATTTGCAACTGTCACGGTTTAACCCCACCCTCTAACTAAGCCCCACACAGCCGCTCACTCACGCCCTGCTGGTGGGATGGGCAGAGAATTGGAAGAGTAAAAGTGATAAAACCCATGTTTGAGATAAAGACAGTTTAATAAGTAAAGCAAAAGCTAAAAATGCAAGTAAAGCAAAACAAGGGATTCATTCACTACTTCCCATGGGCAGGCAGGTGTTCAGCCATCTCCAGGACAGCCGAGCTCCATCACGCGTAACAGTAACTTGGGAAGACAAATACCATCATTCGAAACATTGCCCCATCCCTTCTTCCTCAAGCTTTATATACTGAGCATGATGTTGTATGGTATGGAATACCCCTTTGGCCAGTTTGGATTTAGCTCTGTCCCTTCCCACCTTCCTGTGCATGTCCAGCCTCCTCCCTGAGAAGTCCTTGGCTTGATATAAACATTGCTTGGCAACAATCAAAATATCAGTGTATTATCAACATTCTTTTCATACTAAATCCAAAACACAACACTATACCAGCTGCTAGGAAGAAAATTAACTCTATCCCAACTGAAACCGGGACAGCAGTGTAAGTCATGACTTAACAAAATGGATGCTTGGGGGCTGCAGGCTACTCCCAGTCCTGATGCAGAGCCCACATTTAATTAAGGGCTCAGAACACTTGGAAACTTGAAGAGGGATGGAACACTGTAGGGAGATTGCGCTTTGAGCGGTCAGTGTGACAAGCAATACGGGGATTTAAGTTTGTATTGTGCATATTTTTGTTTTCTGTGTGTTACTGATAGGGTTGGGAGAGAAAACTCAGTTCTTAATTTTGTTGGCTCATGTGGATGACTTTGCATGTAGAGAATATATAACTATTGTATTTTTTTGTGATTACAATATGTAGTGTGATAAGATACTTAATAAAAATAAAAGATGCTACCACCACAAACTGATCAACAGCAGATTGATGCAAAGGGAATTTAGGCACTTGAGATTTAACTTGGTTAATAGTATAGATGAATATAAGTTGTCAGGATAGCTACTAACACCTCCCACAGTTCTTGATTTTCTTTTATAATTCTGTTTGCCACCCACAAACCAGGAATACCAAGAACTACTTACCACACTCAGCCTCTGGAAAGGAGTATCAAGAGGATTAGTATGAAATTCTAGAGGTTTGTTGAAATGGGAGCAGCTGCATGAAAGTACTGAGAATAAAATAGTCACAAAAAGCCAAGATCTGAGCACATTGTTAAAGCAAGCTCATGGGTAGCACCAGGTCTAAAGCTCACTGTTGCTTTCAAGCTTCAGTGCAGGGAATTTGGGTTTCCTGTTAATGACTGAGTATCACCCAGACACCGCAATAAGTATTAGGACCTCCTGGTGCTGATGTGATCATACCACAGCTTGTAAGCCTTTCATACATTCTGTGGGTGTTGCGGTTCACTGTGCAACGTAAGTGTCCTGGTTCAGGAACGGCACGGCAACCACTCTCAGGTCGCTCGGTCCATCAACTCGCAGACATCAATGTGGTGGAGAGCAAATGGCATTAATTGGTAGGTAATAAAGCAATATATACCTTGAGTTTTACAACGTCACATCCGTCTGCTTAGATAACACACGAAACACTACACCTATCAGGGGAAGGGCCACCATCTTCCCGTACAGCGTGAGATCTTCCGAACGCAAGACCCTAACTACCGACATGTGGGTCTGTTACCAACGTGACCTATCAAATACTTTTTCCTGAAAGAGCTAACTGTGACATGTATACATGGTATGGTTATCCTCACAGTAATGCTGGGTAAAGTGATTTATTAAACTTGCTGATGTATCTTGATAAAATTGGCAGTTGTGGAAATGGTGGTGTTGGCTTGGTCCTTGTTTTCTGTTGTGCTTTTTGGATTTGGTGTGGTTTGTTTTCAGAGGTTTGGTTGGTTTTTGGTTTTTTTTTGTGTGTGTGTTTTTGTTAGCTTTTTTTTTTTTTAGGTACTTTTTTCAGATGTGTTTATGATGCTGGCTTGTAAGGGTATAAAGTTGTTTCTTTTATTTCTTAGAAAGTTCAAGCAGTTTTCATTGTACTGCATTGTTAAGAAGCCTAGAGATCTGAGGCTGATGCAGGTGAAGAGATGCAGGCTGCATATGGTTCTAGTTGTTCTCAGAATCAGTTTAATGAAAGAGCCTGGTGAGTGTTGAATGTACTGATGAAAGTCATTTAGAGTGAGTTGCGTGTGCACTTCAGCTCACAATTGCACTGATTGAGCCTTAAGTGTAACTCGGCAAGACGCTCTCTTGAAAGAGTAATTAAAGAAATAGCAAGGCCGAAAGGAAGTTTGTGGTTTATTTATTTATTTAAAGAGAAAGGACTCTTACAGTTTCCTGTAGAATTGTTGTTAATGTTTTTACGGACTCCTGGGTTTCTTGGTTGGTTTGTTATTTTTTTCTGGGGTGGGGGGGGATATAATTTATTTGCTTGCTTCCTATTTTCAAAGCAGACAGATTTATTTTGTTCATCATCATTAAGTTCCTGGTCGTGCATGTCTCCTAATCAGGGTACTTATTTTGACGTTTCTTGCCCTTGAACCAGTGGTTCCACCAACCTCAAACCTGCAAAGTCACAAGTTGCATGGGCATTGTAAACGAGAACTTTGGGGTTGGCTTTTAATTTTTTTTTCACCCCTTTAGGATTCATTTTAAAGCTCTTCCATGCTGTCGTGGGGGTTGAGACTATATAAAGACAATACTTCATGTCAGGAGTGTGTACCCAACCACAACTACCAAGAGCTTTTAATACTCCTGACTGTAATGAGTCTGTACAGGGAGTTACCAGATGGTCCTGATTAAAACTTGGGCTTTTTAAAGTAGATCCTAGATAAAAGATATACTTCCATGAGGTCCTTGTGTTGGAAAGCCTGGGAGCCCAGTCATAGATGATTGTCTAGTATTACAGAGCTACAGCGGGTCCTGTATTCCTGAGAAGTGAGGAATTGTTGTTAAAGAGGTCTTGATATTATCTCAGAATTGCTCGGTTTTAGCATGGGAAGGAAATGATTATATTTCTATAATGTTGGTAACGTTTTAACTGCTTGTCTTCAGGGACACCAAAGCAAATCTGCCGCTCTGCCTTGCTTTATGAAGCGTTGGATGAACTCGCAGATTTGCAGCAGTAAGGGGTAGTCTTAGTACTGATGACGTTCAGCAGGATACACGCTCAGTGATTACACGAATCAGTTTTGGAGCGGGTGGTAGTTACAGTAGGTGTCTGTTTGTTCCCAAAGAAAAACACTGCTTGGAGCAGGTGAGGTACAAAGGAACTCGCTTTGGCAGCCCTGCCTATAGGTCTGTATTCACAGGCTGCTGCCTGATCTTCCATTGGTTTGGGAGACAGCTGAAGGAGATCGCTTTGCGTTCTGATGCTGTTAAATAGCATTAGATAGTGCTAAAAATGCAGATCAGGCTTAAAGATTTAATAGAATGAAAGTTACGGAAAAGAAACTTACACAAGGTTAAGGCTGGCTTTGTAGGAGTGAAGAGGGATATATGACCCATAAGTGTGCTGTGTAAAGCATGAGCTCTGTCTGCTGTTTTAAATCACTCGAGTCACCTGCATCTTGATACACCAATATGTGTCACTATTACTTCAGTCTTGATTGTTTAAGAGGACATGAATGAATTAAGTTGTCACTTGCCATTATTTATCTGTTACCTAAAGCCGATAAAATGAGCCTGGTTTGCACAGCTTGGATCGTGCCTGTTTTGGAACTGTTTGCTAGAGTACCACATTTATATTAGTTCACTGCACACAGTTGTACTCAGAATTTATGGATAATTGGCTGGGCTTTCAAAGTTCGCTAAATAAAGATCTGCACACAGCTTTACTTAAGAGTTTTCTGTGATTAGTAAGTACCCTCTTGTTTGGAAAATCCAGCCACACAGTCCTAATAATGTGTTCAAAATTGGATAGGAAGAGAAATAATGCCTGTGTTACTATTTGAGTTATTTAATAGTGCTCATTATCTTTATTGACACTGGACAGATGTTGCAGTACTCTTCTTTGTGTACATACATGTGGATTGCAGTTAAGTTTCTGCTTTTGCTGTTGGTCTCTGCAAAATGAACAGTGCCTTATTCTTCACATTCCCACAGAGTTGAAGATTTAGGTTTTGTATCAAACCTTAAGAATAGGCATGGTTCGATAGCTGGGCAGTGGTGTTAATACTTCTGTGATTGCTCACTGCACCTTTTTTCTAGTGGGTATCAGTGAATGGGAACCCACGATACAAAAGATGCTGTTTTCTGGGCAGAGCTTTAGTTGGCATACAATGTGGTTTCCCTGCAAGCTGATCAATGGTTATATTGAGGCAAATAGAATTGTAATGCTTCATGTGTAAATGTAAAGGAAGGTACAAACCTGGATGTCTTGTCTGTTTTACCACTGGCATATGGATTTATCTTGTAGCTGTTAGGTCTCCCCTCAAGCTTCCTCTCCTGCTTTTAGTGTCCCCTTTATTTCTCTTAGCCAAACAGCAGTGAAAACTGCGGGATTTGTTAACACAACTGTTTGCAATGATATGCAGGGCTTGTTTAGAGTTGAATTTCCTGAAGACTTTGTTTCTCTGTTCTTTTCGTAAAAATCTGGTGAGGTTCTGTGACTTCCCTTTTGCTTTTTTAGATCACATAATAGGTACACTTCAGCTAGGAACACAATTGTAAGAACTGCTCCTCTAGACAATCATGTCTTCATAGGTAATGGAGATAAGTCCAGAGAAAACCAAAACTCTTCTTAAATGGCTAGTCAGCTCCACTCCCCCCTTGCATTCCTGTAGGCAGGAACTTGTTAGACAGATTAGAAGGGTAAGAATCAAATATTTGCCTTCCTACTGGTTTATTTCTGTTCCATTTTCTGTTTGTGTTCTGTTGAGTGTGTATCAGGAAAGTCCTGGCATATGTTCAACTCAGCCAAGCTGTAGGTATTGGCTGTGGACTGAGAATAAATCTGTACAATAAGGAGGCAAAGATTATGAGAAATGACTTCTCCTGCATATATGATAGTATAGGTGCAGTTAATGCTGCAGGGTGTTTGCAGTCCCAAACAGACTGGCATTCTGCAGGAGACTTGTGGAGAGATACAGAAGGCAAGGAAGACTAGTCTCAGTATAGTTAAATTATGTGTGTATTATGGCTCTGCTTTGTGCTTTACACACGTTATAAAAGGATAGCATGATCTAATCATTATGCAGGATGCCCCACAAGTAAGGTAAGAGTGTCCAGAAAGGATGGGAGGGATGTTGTGTGTTCACGGGCAAAAAAGCAGTCACCACTTGCTTTTAGTTCTAACTCCATCTTGTTAATACACAGTAATCGGTCATTGGGAGAGGTTAGTCTGCTGCTGGCCAGCTGATGTTCAGTGTAAGCCATTCTGTTTGCCAGCATCTTGCGTATGCTCCTGGCTGTGTTTCTAAGTGGCTGACTTTGGGTGGACCAACCTGTCCAGAAGAGGAAGACTTTACTTCCCCAGTGAGATGTGAATGTACATGAACAACCCAGACTTTCTGTCGGCCAGTAGTCTGCCTGGGACGTGTCTGGTTTGGGTAAATAATGAATGCCTTTAGGGAGAGCATGTGATGGGGGAGCGTTTGATGCAGTATAGAGAGAAGGCTGTAGGATATGTCTGGACTATGCAAGAGAAATGGAAATGCACTGAGGAGAATAGCCGGGTATTCAGCTACCAGAGAGAAAATATCCTACCAGAACAAGATAAACAGCTTTCTGAGCTCCATCAGCTGTACCACCTGTGCTGGTTGATAATGAAGATTACACATCATCTTCATAAACCACTGCTCCTCAGAAGAACAAAGTGTTTACATCCAAGGGACATGCTTTGAAATTTGTTTGGTTTGTGACAACTTAAACCCTCTCCATGATCCATATTTGAAAACAAAACATTTGATTTGGGATTGAATAAGAGGCTTCAGTCCAATCAGAACCAAATGTCATCTTTACATTCCTGTTGTTCTGAAAATTAATTAAAAATTATTGGCATCACCTTGAGACAAATTACTTGTATTGTTAGAACAGAATTAGAGCTATTAGAGTATTGTTACTATTCCAACATATTTGCTTTCTCCTTGAACTGACTGGCAAAAATCAGTAGTTAGACAATGTTGCCTGTCACTAGCAGCCATATAGTTGTGTGTAACTGAAAACTTTTGGATTTGACTGGGTACAGTCACTTGGTCACTTTTTTCCATGTACAGAGGCAATGAGCTTGGAGCAGCTCTGTGAGTCGGTTGACTAACCAGGATAGCAGCTCTGGAAAGGAAGCAGACGTGACAGATTGCGAGAGGAGGCACTGGTGTGAGATGTGACATCTGAGCCTTTGTAACACCTCAGAACCTCCTGCTGCAGACCACTCCTGGCTGCCTTTGGAGGTTACCGGGGTGCCTCTTGGCTGACTCTGTGTCTGTCTGGCTGTAACCGCTGGCATGGTCACCTTGCCATTAAACTGTACATCTGTGACTGGAGCACATCACAGTATCGCAGTATGTTTGGGATTGGAAGGGACCTTGAGAGATCATCTAGTCCAATCCCCCTGCTGGAGGAGGAACGCCTAGGTGAGGTTGCACAGGAACATGTCCAAGCGGGTTTTGAATGTCTCCAGAGTAGGAGACTCCACAACCTCCCTTGGCAGCCTGTTCCAGTGCTCTGTCACCCTCACTGAGAAGAAGTTTTTTCTCAAATTTAAGTGGAACCTCTTGTGTTCCAGCTGGATCCCATTACCCCTTGTCCTCTCATTGTTTGCCACTGAGAAGAGCCTGGCTCCATCCTCATGGCACTCACCCTTTAGAAATATATAAACATTAATAAGGTCACCCCTCAGTCTCCTCTTCTCCAAACTAAAGAGACCCAGCTCCCTCAGCCTTTCTTCATAAGGGAGGTGCTCCACTCCCTTAATCATCTTTGTTGCCCTACGCTGGACCCTCTCCAGCAGTTCCCTGTCCTTCTTGAACTGAGGGGCCCAGAACTGAACACAATATTCTAGATGGGGTCTCACCAGGGCGGAGTAGAGGGGAAGGAAGACCTCTCTCGATCTACTGACCACCCCCCTTGTAATACACCCCAGGATGCCATTGGCCTTCCTGGCCACAAGGGCACAGTGCTGGCTCATGGTCATCCTGTTGTCCACCAGGACCCCCAGGTCCCTTTCCCCTACGCTGCTCTCTAATATGTAATTTCCCAACCTGTACTGAAACCTGGGGTTGTTCCTGTCCAGATGCAGGACTCTACACTTCCCCTTGTTAAATTTCATCAGGTTATTCCCTACCCAACTCTCCAGCCTGTCCAGGTCCTGCTAGATGGCAGCACAGCCTTCTGGCGTGTCAGCCACTCCTCCCAGCTTAGTGTCGTCAGCAAACTTGCTGGTAGTGCACTCAATTCCCTTGTCCAAATCATTAATGAATATATTGAATAATATTGGTCCCAGTACTGACCCCTGAGGCACTCCACTAGATACTGGCCTCCAACTGGACTCCGCATCATTGACCACCACTCTCTGGCTTCTCTCCTTTAGTCAGTTTGCAACCCACCTCACTACTCTATTGTCTAGACCACACCTCCTCAATTTAGCTGTGAGGATGCTGTGAGAGACTGTGTCAACGGCTTTACTGAAGTCAAGGTAGACCACATCCACTGCCCTGCCATCATCCATCCACCTTGTTACATTCTCATAAAAGGCTATGAGGTTGGTCAAGCATGACTTACCCTTGGTAAAGCCATGCTGACTACCCCTAATAACCCTCTTATCCTTGATATGCCTTGAGATGGCACCAAGGACAAGCCATTCCATTACTTTCCCAGGGACAGAGGTGAGGCTGACCAGTCTATAATTACCCGGGTCCTCCTTCTTGCCCTTTTTGAAGACTGAAGTGACATTTGCTTTCCTCCAATCCTCGAGCACCTCTCCTGTTTCCCAAGACTTGGCAAAAATGATGGAGAGCGGTCCAGCAATGACCTCAGCCAGCTCCCTCAGCACCCGCGGATGCATCCCATCTGGACCCATGGATTTATGGATGCTCCCTAACCCAGTCCTCATCGACTAAAGCAAACTCCTCCATTGACCTGGCTTCATCCGAGGTCTCAGGGGTACAGGGCTCCCCAGGACAGCCTCCAGCAGAGTAGACAAAGAAGGCATTCAGTAATTCTGCCTTCTCTGTATCTTCTGCCACCAGGGCACCCACCCCTTTCATCAGTGGGCCTACATTGCCTCTGGTATTAGTTTTATCTGCTATGTATTTGAAAAAGTTCTTCTTGCTGTCCTTGACCTCTCTCGCCAGCTGTAATTCTAAGGAGGCCTTGGCTACCCTAGCTGCCTTCCTACATCCTCTAACAGCAGCCTTATATTCCTCCGAAGTGGCCAGTCCCTGCTTCCATGACGTGTAAACTCTCCTCTTCTGCTTGAGCATACCCAAGAGATCCCAATTCAACCACGCAGGCCTCCTGTCTCCCTTCCTCAACTTCCAGCATGTGGGGATGCTCTGATCCTGAGCATGGAAGAAGCAATCTCTGAATGCAATCCAGCTCTCTTGGGCCCCTTTTCCTTCAAGCAGTCTTGCCCATGGGATTTCCCCCAGCAATTGCTTGAAAAGGCCTAAGTTGACCCTGCTAAAGTCCAGGGTTGCGATTCTACTTGCTGTTCTGTTCCTGCCACACAAGATGCTGAACTCCACCATCTTGTGGTCACTGCAACCCAGGCAGCCCTCAACCTTTACTGCTTCGACCAGACCCTCTTTGTTAGTGAGGATGAGATCCAGCAGTGCACCTCTCCTGGTCGGCTCCTCCACCATCTGCATGAGGAAGTTATCATCAATGCACTGGAGGAACCTCCTGGACTGTGGCTGGCTGGCTGAATGATCCTTCCAGCAAACATCAGGGAAGTTAAAATCACCCACAACAACCAGGGCCTGTGACTGTGAGGCCACTCTCAGCTGTGCATAGAAGGCCTCATCAACTTCCTCAGCCTGATCTGGTGACCTGTAATAGACACCTACAACAGTATCACCCCTGCCAGCCTGCCCCTTGATCCTGACCCATACACTCTCAACTCATTCCTCATCCGCTCCTGGGCAGAATTTAGTACATTGTAGTTGCTCTCTTGCATAGAGAGCAACTCCGCCACCATGCCTGGCTGGCCTGTCTTTCCTGGAAAGGGCGTAGCCATCCATGACCACATTCCAGTCATGTGAACTGTCCCACCACGTTTCTGTAATTGCCACCAGATCATAATCTCCTGACCGAACATAGGATTCTAACTCCTCCTGCTTATTCCCCATGCTGCGCACATTGGTGTACAGGCATTTCAGGGAGCGAGCAGAGCACACCAATTTCTCCCTAGGGGCACAGGAGCCCACGTGGTCCTCATCAGTTTTAGAATGCTCTGAACAAACTGCTAGAGCACCTTGTCTCTGCTTCTACAGCTGTTTTAATATAAAGAAAAGGTGCTGCTGTGGCCTGTACTAAGGAGTTCCCTTGGCATGTCCAGTCAAACATGCTCTGAGAAGTTCAGAAAACCACTGGCACCTATGAGGAAATGAACTGGTCAGTATTTGGCACAAAATCAAGGCAGGGAAGGTTTGCTGCCTGTTTCTTTCAGAGCTGTGATCAGAAGAGCTGTTTGTGGGGAGTCTGCAACCCCCACAGCTGGTGCTATTGTTGCCCATTCAGCTGCATATTACTGTGCCTGGTCAGTGGTGCTCAGCATCTACCTGCTGCTTCATGCTGCAGCAGAGGCACAACCACCCTATCGCTGTTAGTTCTGAAAGACTCTGTCGTGCCCTTTTCCCAAAATACACCTATCATGAGTGCAAGGAGCAGGGAGGACTTACTTGCCTGTTTGATGACAGGAAAAGGAGTATATTAGTATAATACATTACTATAAAGGAAAGCACAGCACACTATACCTGTGTGAACTTCAGGCATGATGTACTTTCTGTAAGTTAGGATCTTAATTCTTTCACCAAGTCCAGATTGAAACCAGCGAGAAATTTTGAATTTCCTCCATCCATTAGTATCCATCTTGCACAACCCTTACAGTTAGTGAGTGGATGGTAGTGAATGCCTTCCCCAGCAGCCTGAGAGTGATTTCTGGCTGAGAATATTCTCATGCTCCTTCTTGAAGCTGGACCAGAATTAGCCAAAGGAAAGGATCTGACTTCACTGAAGGCAGGCAAGATGAACTCTAAAGCAATTAGGATGATGGAAGAAAACTGTGACTTTGTTCTTTAGTTTTTTTTTATTTTTTAATCTGTGATTTATTAGCATAAAACATGACCATATTCCGGCTTCATCCTGCTGATCAGAGGACTTAGCTTGAGGCGAGTTCTCTTGTCTCTTCTCTGAATGGCTCTGTGATCTCTGCGTGCCTGAGATGCTCAGATCCAAGCAAATGTTGTTACTTGATCTGGCTGAGAGGTGACTCACCAAATGTGTGATTTAGCTGAGAGGTGACTTGGATGGGACTTGGAAGATGCAAGTTCAGACCTAAGAGAGTGAGCGGAGCTTAAAGTCCAGGGCCTCTCATCCCCTCTGGGGTGAGCATGCTGCCCACAGGGGTATTGCCCCAAAGGTGGGGTTGCACACACACACTGAGCCCCTACAGTTTATGCTTTCCAGTTTCATGCTTTATATACCCCACTGGTAACAATATGGTCGGTTCTCACTTGTCAAATTCCTGAGGGTACTTGTCTTGCCAAGTTTCTTTGCCATTTGGGTGTCAATTCACCTTTCTCTGTTTGCTGTCACAATTCCACCCTTTTTCTAAATCTGTGAGTGGTTTTTTTTTAATCTTTTTCTAAATTAATTTTCCACTTACAGCGTATATGGCTGATAATGCCAAGTCTGTTACTATATAGGTATCTTGCACAGACCAATTTGATGCAGCCTGCAGGTGGCAAGTTGAAAACTGCTGTTCTAGGAGAAGTCAAGTCAAACAGGCCAGTTATTTACTGTGAGATTTATTTGCCAGTAGCTAAGGAAAGATGGTAATTTCAGTATCGAACAGGTAGACCAATTTCTCAAACAGGTTATGATAGGTTCAGGTATGTAATTAGTTTGCTCTACGATAATGTATTTGCTGCTAGAGTTTGATTGTTCTGAAAAATTGGACAAGATTTCACTATAAGTTCAGTGATGGAACAACTAGGTTGTTTATTCAGAGAAGCTTTTTTCCTCCCCCTTGCTGGGCTCTCTCTATTTTAAAATACTGTATTTCTATTTTGGCAGGTGAAAGCATTGACAGAACAAAGGAATTTGGAAATGTATCTTAACATCATTATGAAAAATTAGCAGGATTTGAAAAATATACATGGTTTGAAGTGTTTCTTTACTGAAGTTACTTACCTGATAATGGCTTGTGGATATTTTATCAATTAACAACTAATTATGATAGAAGTGGTATGTAAGTTTTCTCTCTTCTTTCCTTCTTTTCTGTCTTACCCAACTCCCCTGCACTCCTCACCTTAGGCAGGAAGATCCTCCAAGACCTTTTTTGCTGCACCCATGCTTGAGGAGCTCTGATGAAGAAGTAAGATTCCTGCAAAAATGTTCCCAAATTCTGGTGTATTGTCTCCTACCCTCAAAGGATGTCCAGTCTGTCAGCTTGCGCATAGTCCTTGCAGAAATACTTGCAACAAAAGGTAGATCAGCGATGATTAACCATTTGCATCTGTACGATATTAGTGATTACAGACTTCATTATATATGTCTTGATGCTCTGTTTTCAAATTCTGAAATTTAATTTCTGTGATAACCAGTAACACACTATATATTCTCAAAATAAAGCGTATACTTACTTGATTTTCCTAACTTGATGCCAGGCTATTGAGCACCTTTCAGGATAAACCATGATTTTTTCATTCAATTCTTCCACTTTTTCATAGAGGAACACTCTTCCAGTCTTCCATGACATTATTCTTAGTGATTATATGAATAATTCTGTCCTTTTATGTTTTATTCAGTTACATGGAATCCATAGACTTAAGGATGTGGTTATAACTGAATCATGATAACAGATTTAGTTCATTTTTTCAGACTTCAGTTTATCTAGTGTGTTTTTTTAATTGAGGGCTTTCTGGTTTGCTTTTTGTATTATTGGCTGCGCTTAAAGCTGATTATAAAACACTAGTTATTTCTTGTGTCACTGAAGTCAAATTCAGAAGTCATGAAGTCTCAAGTATATTATGTGATTCAGTTTACTTTTCATTTATAGTGGCTATAATGTCATAGCCTTCAAGGCACATAATAGAAAGAATAAAAACACTTGGAATTTTCCAAATAGAGGTCAGTTTTGTTGATGTACATGAATTTGTGTGATAGAATAAACAAACAGAAGGTACGTGCAAACTCAAATGTACTGTGTAGTCCAGAAGACTGATTTTGGATTTTTGTCAACTTGCATATTTAGTTTTGCCTTTTATCTGCAATTTTCTTTTGAAGGACAGCAGTTATTCTTCAGCATAAGGATTTTGTTTTAAAATATTTTTCCTCTCCAGTACTGAAACCAGTGGTGGAACTGCTGAGTGATCCAGATTATATTAACCGAATGCTCCTCAGCCAGCTGGAGTACAGAGAACAGATGAATGAGCAACAGAAGAAAGACTACACATATGCTCCATCTTATGAGGACTTCATCAAGCTCATTAACAGCAGCTCCGATGTTGAGTTCCTGAAACAACTGAGGTATTTAATGTCCCTCTGTAGCTCATTCAAAACTAAACATGCTTCTTTTACCAGCCCATTACTGAGATCTGAATGAATTGTGATTTTTTTTTTTTTCTTTTAAAATTCAATTTTACATTTATTTTTCTTTTGGTGAAGCAGAGGCAGTAAGGTTGATAAACCAGAAGATTCATTAAATCTCTAATATAGTCAGCTTTTTAGTACAATGGCAGAAAATGTTAACAAATTCCGCTTAATCGTATGCTGGAGATGACTGTATTGTTGGAAGGCATACTGGGCCTTTCTTTACAGCTTACCTCTGTGGAGTTAGATGAAATAATATGCTGAATTTCCACTAGTGTGTGGTTATGTCCATTATCTTTATGAAGCATGGAGGGCCATGGTGGTGTGGTGACTGTGAACTGCAGTGACCCTATGGACACTGGGTGTTCAGAGCAGCTTGCTGTGATTCTGTGATGCAGAAAGAGGGGGTTGAGTTCCAGCACATTTTACCATTGGATCAGAGGTTTTCCAGGACTGTTGCAGGGATGTGCTTCCCAATTGCATCCTTCTTAAACATGTCAATGAACTCAGAAGAATTCCTTAAAGACCAGAAGAAAACACTGAGCTCCTACATATTTGTTTGATGCTCCTGTTTTCCAATGCAAATAGCACCTGCTCACTTTCATTCTAATTCGCTGCCTCACAAAAATCTGATCTCTTTTTCCTTCTATCTTTCATCATAAACTAAGATGCCGCTTGCATCTCAAGCCTGCTTGCCCAAGTACAAGGTGTTTGTGTTTGACCTCTTTTATAGCTGAGCTGTTTAGCCTCTGATGTCTGATATAAAAGAAAGGATAAGGAACAAGTGACTGGGAAGCAGGGAGCAGAGATACTACTGTTGTAGGCTCTCCATAGGTGTCTGTGAGTTGCTTTTGTTGAGAACACCAAAGCTATTGAAGTAATTTCCAGAGTGTTTGTTCTAACCTGTTTACCACTAAGCAGAACTGGTATTTTTTACTCTTCTCTGACTCCCTTCAAATTGCTGCTGCAGGTCATCTTTCTTTCTTCCTGGGTGACTGCAGCAACGTTTGAAAGACACGGTCATGTTGATCCCATTTGGTGCACTCTGTGTCATCTGTTGTGACCCAGACCTTCTATTAGAGTTGGCTTCATCAGCTCAAGTGATGGTTTACAGAGAGGGAGTATGTGGGTTGCATAAATAACTTCTTTCTTTCTCTTGTTCTTCTCTTTGATTCTGAAACCACTCGCATTTCTGAGATGGGAAAATGCATTCAGGTGATGGTGAAATGATTTTGTTGCTTGGCTACTTATTGTTCATCTGCTGTATAATTTGCTCTTTACTCTGGGCCAGTGTGCCTTTCCTGAGAGCAGAAATTAGTCTCTATTAGACTCCATCTAAAACCTAATTGACATCATATTTATTAGCATAATCACACTAATGGATCTGCTTGTTTCAAAAGAAAGCCCAGTCTTCTTTTGTTGTTGTTCAGGCACATTAGTGCTCAATGTGCTCTCTTTTTAGCTGATAGGTCACTTTAAATTGTGTTCTTTAGCATCTGATAGCAAATTTGCTTTATGAAATATGTGATTTTGGCTGCACTTAGGTTTTTCCTTTCTAGCCTGTGGAGTCCCACTACCATTATCTTGAAATGTGTTCTTCTACACCCTGTGTAACGTTGATCAGTCTGAGCTGATCAGTGTTTGAATGGAAAATGTCTGAGAAAATATATCTTCTTTTCAAAGAGAAATAGTGTTTAGCTCTTTACAAACAGAGGAAGGAAGAACACGGTCTCCAAAGTCAATCTCTGGGAAGATGGAAAGAGCGTTCCTGTGCCGGAGGAGGGTTTCTTGTTCTGCTTGGTCTCCAGCACTACAGGAGCACCTAGAGGGAGATGGGCCAATCTGTGGTCATCTCCACGTTACATACGAGGGAAAGTTTACAGATTTATGTCAAGGAAACCAAACAGTGGTCTCTGTATGGATGGAAAAAATGGGTGATACTTTAGGTGAGCGAAATAAATGAGATTACAGGTTGTAATTCCCAACAGTCAACCACAGGAAAAATCTATAAAGAAGGAGTTAAAGAGGAAGGAAGAAACAAATAAGTCATTGTGCAGTTATCACTGAGAAACACAATTAGAGTCTGTTGGAGTGTTCTCTTCCTGCAAAAAATAAATCACTGGCAACTTGTACTTGAACAGGTTTCCCAGGTAGATGCTGTTCTGGGTAATATTCTATTTGTTGAAAATTCCTGTTCTTGATTTTATGTGGAAATAATTTTTCAGTACTTTTTCTAAGCCAGTGCCAGACATTAATGAACTGTAAGCATCCTCGTATTACTCCTAATGTTGCCATGTAGCATCTTGGTAAAGAGCAGATATAAGTAGTAACAATTTTCTGTGTTGGCTTAGCTTTGAGGGAAATTTATCCCAAGGCACTACAGTTGATGGGAAAATAATTTATTTTGAAACATCCCTGCCATGATTTATCTTTGCAGATTAATTGTTATCTATTATACTCGGACTTTCTAAATCTTATTTCTCTCCTTGCTTAGAAGCATTACCTTAAGAAGAAATATCGTATTGTTTTTCTGCATTGCTTTTATGGATTTTATTTTTAAAACTTATTCAAATGATGCAGGAAGTACTTATTAATTTTGGAGATACTTTTGGGTGTACATTTTGTTAATATAGTGGGCCTCAAACACGTGGTCACTATATCTCTTACAAGAATTTATCTATATTTCTTTGTGGAAACATCCCTTTAATTTTTAAAAGGGACATTTGGGGAGCTGATGTTTCTTTTCATAAAAAGTGATTTGCTGATTTTTTGAGGAGTTATTTTGTCTTTTTTTTTTTTTTTTCCCATAGCTTTGTGTTCTGAAATTTTGGATTTGTTTGGGGGGGGGGGTGAAAAAAAAAAAACAAATCAACAAAGCTTGCAGAGAAGGGACCATTGTATGGCTATCTACAAACATCCTTCAAAGTCACTCTTTATAATATTTATCTTTGTTGTTGCTTGTCATGAAGGGGGAGGCAGAGTTTTGTTCCTGTTTTATCAGGTCTCCACATAATGTGTTGTCCCTATTTCTTTGAAGAAGAAAAAGTTAGGCAGTGAAATTTCACCTTCATTTCCCCTCAGATTTAAGGTAGTGTGAATAAATTGGCAATCTGCTACAAATAAGGAAGAGAAGATGAATTCTTCTACAACGGATGTAAAATAAATTTGCTTGCTCTGTCAGAAGAAGACTAGAGATAAAAGACATGATGAGTTAAAAAACAGTGATAATGAAATACACTGGTGGATACTTTTCATTCTGCTTTCAAGATCACATTATTGTGGTATTTATTAGAATAACAGCAAAGGTCACTACACAATTCATGGTAAGAAGGACCATTATCACTGGCTCTGTGTCATCTTTTGCTTAAGAAATGAGGGAAAGGGATGAATAGGGTAACAGGGAGGAGGTAAGAGCGGGAAGGTAGAAGTAATCTGGATGGGAACCCATGATTGGACCAGTTTATCAAGTACAGTTCACTGCTTGAAAATAAAATTAATACATCACATTTAAAACGTCCTTAAATGTTTACTCACCAGCACCTCAGAATATGTAGCAGCTAGAATATTTGGAGCAGTCTTTCAGGGAGAGGGGATCACGATCTGACAGTGTAGCCAGGGCTGGTGTTCCTGTGGTGCAGTGCTATACGATACCGCACTCTCATTGAGTAGTTACAGCCAGAGCTCCGTGCTTAGGAGGAATAGACTAAATAGCATCTTTGAGAATGTGACTCAGACCATCTCCCTTACTTGAGGTAATGAGGAACAGAAACAAAGAGGTGCTCTGTTACAGTATTGATTGTAAAAGCATGTAAAACCGTGACTGTGAACAAATGGGAGTAAATTTGGAAGGAAAAAAGTTGCAAGGTAAAAGTGGCAACTACCTTCCATGTGCAGTATTTACTTGGTTGTCCATACCTTATTTGATAAATTCATAATGCTCACAGTTACTGTACAATGTCTGAGTGAGGTGAATGAATGCTGTTTATAACGCATTTACAGATGATACAACAATGGCACCAGAAGTCCAAGTGATCTGCCCAGAGTCATTTGAGAAGCCTGTGTCTGAGCAGGGAATTAACTGTGGACTTCTGGTCACCAAAATAACCACCCTCACTTACAGGGCTGTTCTTCTTCTGAAGGAGTGGGCAAGAACTGTGGGGGTGAGTGGAAACCACCAAGATACAGTGATGGCAGAAAGAAGTAGGGTTAGAAAAAATAAAGCTTTGCAAACAGGTTCTCAGGTTTCAACTTGTTAATTGAAGGAGTTGGGTAGAATAAAGATTACAGGAGAATTGCGAGTGTATGCTATGTGTGTAAAACTGTATGTACATACAAGAAGCAGAGACAATCAAAATCCTAAGAGAATTCTAGTAGGCAAGAGGAATGGGGTGAATTGAATAATTCTGGTGAAAGAAGTGTACATGGAAGAAAGAATATATTTTAAAGATCATAGACAGTTGCTTAAACAGAGAATAAGTAGTCATGGAAATAGCAGACTTGCTAGGAGGCTTCAGCCTTCATCTAGGATCAGTAACTGCCAAAGTAAATGCACAGAGAGGGGTTTCAGAGTTTATGACGAGAACTTTGATGTTTATGAAAGATTTGACTAGGAGTAATTTTCTTTGCTCAGTGTGTGGTGTCTGATAGTTACTTAAAGTTCAGGTTACTAACTCCATTAGCTGTCTTCTATTACATGTAGTATAGTTCTGGGTGATAAACAGTTTTCAATTATTTCTGGAATGTTTTAGTTATTTTAGTTTAATACTTTTTTTCTTCTTAAGTTCTGTATGCTCCATA
Organism: Patagioenas fasciata; assembly: GCF_037038585.1. Lineage (NCBI taxonomy): Eukaryota > Metazoa > Chordata > Aves > Columbiformes > Columbidae > Patagioenas > Patagioenas fasciata. The sequence goes on along the minus strand of NC_092523.1, from coordinate 34,721,906 downwards.
TATGTATTGAGGGCATTCGCTTAGAAGAACCTTACAGACAGCTCTTTGCTTTTGAACCGAACTCCTATCATGGTTACCTACAGATAACTTATATTCACTTAAAAGCGTGACTTTACATTGTGTTCACTGAATATTATTAACTGACTATGCAGTGCCAGCAGTTGAGAAAAGGGGTGGTATTATTTTTAGTTGGATATTTTCCTTTTGTTTCAGTGTAAACTTTTTTTTTCCCTACTCCATATGCACACTGCTCCTTAGGTAGCAGATATACTGAGAAGTTATTCTGTTTCCAGGTGATGACAAGGTGGAAGTCTTTTCATTTTTGTTAATTCTTAAGTGTGCTATATGAAGAATGCATTGTAAAAAACTAATACTTTTTTTTTTTTTCTTCTCCCCTCCCTCTCCACCCTTATCCCCTACTGTTTTTAAAACTAGGTATCAGATTGTAGTGGAAATAGTTCAGGCAACCACAATCAGCAATATTCCCCAAGTGAAGAGGCAGAAAGGTAAGATTCCATTTTGTTAAGTCACATCTGTTGTTTCAACTTCAAAAAGCTGTTTGAACTCCTTATATACACATGCAATCAGTGTGTGTGGGATTTTTAGACAGATTTTAGGAATGCTATGTTTTTAGTATTTCAGTTTTGTATCATTTGTCTGATTCTTCCAGAAGCTCCCATGGTGTGATTATCCTCCCACCTCATCTTCATCTAAGCTGATGGATCATGAGAAAGGTCATATCTATGATGCATTCATTTTCAGAGCTTGCAACTAGGATTTTTGGCATTACAAATTCGTATGCTGAGAATCTCACTTCCTCTGTCTTTTTCAGGCAATCTATTCTTTAAAGTCTCAGTCTGTTCTCCTTTCAAAACACAGAAGAAGGAATGATACAGCATAATTGTCAGTCAGACTTTATTTTGACTCTTCATTGTATTATGTTTTTGTGTTGCAATACAGGGTGCTCTTAAATCCTTCTGCAGTGTTTTGCCAGCATCTACCTTTTAAAATGCACATGCATCTCGCATTTGTACTTAAAGTTATTATATATACTGCTTTTTATGGTTCTCATAATGTATCAAAACTGTGGTATATCTTCAGGACATTATATTGATTGCAAAATTATGGACCAAATTTTTGCTTGGACAGGAATACTTAAGGTATACCAAAGCACAATAAAAAGCACTGGACAATATAAATTAAGTTGTTTGTAAACAAACAAATCTAAAAGATCTTGCTCTTAGCTTATAATGTAATCTCTGTCAGGTTAAAAAAAAAATTTTTCTTGCTCCTTGTATCACAAAGGAAAGCTTTTTAAAGTGATTCAAGCGTCATGAATAATCCAGAAACAGAAAATAAACATGGTGTGAGGGTGGTGGGTGGGGGGAAAGCTTTGGTCATTCTAAAGAGTTTGGGCTCCATGCTCAGGTTTCTGAAAATATAAGATTGTCAACACTGATATGCCTGTTATGTTCTAAAATAGAGCGAGATGTGCCTTCCCATAGGATCACTTACTTGTGTCAAACCAAGGCAAAAGGAGAGGAAGGCATTGGTTTTTGCTCGAGTGTACATTACAGAAAGAGATATTAATATTTCTCAGATGAAAGTTAATTTAATGGAAAGTCTGTTTCGTAAAGTAATAAAAAGAGAACAGGGAAGTTAACTCTGAGTACATTACACATTACAAAAAGTCAATCTTCCTAAGCCTGTATTTTTATTTATGTTGCCATTGGTCTTTGTTGTGACAAGAATTGATTTGGGGAATATTTTTGTACAGTTTAGGTTCCTACAACTAATTACTGTCTCAATCTCCTCTCTCTCACTTGAGTTTATCTGATTAACTATCCACTCACTGTTCTAAACCCTGAACACAAGATGTTTTTCTGAAGCTACAAGTACCTGGTACTGCAGAATAGATATAAAAAGATTACTGCTATTTATTCTGCTGAAATATGTATGATTCCCCTTCTTCTGTGGTAAAGTTGGTTCTGCATTTTTATGGGCTCTTGACTTAACCTGTGTTAAAAACCAGAAATTCTACTAGCTGGTGCAATGAGCTTTTGTGTTAAGGTGTTTACTTTTATTATTAGTGTAGTCCTATGGCAAATTTGTATCTCATTTATGAGTTGATTACCACTGCTGGCTATAATAGCCAGTGAGGCTATTTTGGCTAAACCTTTTATTTATTAAATAGCCGTGGTTATTCACACTGTGCCTGGAGAAAAAGGTGATGTTTTTTGCTTGACACATGTATGGAACAGTATATCCAACAGAGGCATGCAATATGATCTTATTCACACAAACGTAAGGCAGATTTGTAATCTGAGTTGTTCTGCTCAGGTTTTTATCTACCAAAATTTCTCAGGCTCAGCCTATTTACAGTAAACTTTAGGAGGGCTATCAAAACTGTAGAGGGTTAAAATCTAATTCTGAAGCCTTTTTTGTGTCTTGTTTTTCCTGAAGTAGGTGGAAACGTTTTTCCAAATGTGGTAATGAATCTAACATGTTCCTGAATTTTAGAAAGAAAAGTTTAAGGAAAATCTATGCTACCTTCCTTAAAACAAAGCCAACAAAACACTCAGCAAAGCTCACTGCTGATACAAAGATTGCTGATCTCTTGTAGAACAGACCACCACATTATTTAAGTCACCTTTTGATGTTTCCCTTTCTGGTTGCCACAGCATACTGCTACCCCTACAACAGTTGGGTTTCATGGTGAATAACTAAATGTAAGCTTTATGTAAAATTGAAGTGTGTCTGCACACTCTCTCATTCTTTCTTTTTTTAATCTCTTCCCCTAATACCTGTTGCATACCTGTAATAATGTGTGTGAGCATGGGTGTTTGGTGTGTAGGACAGTCTCCCCGTCCCTGCTGGTATGTGAGCTCTTGCCTTTTGTCTCATGAGCATCTCTTACCTTCAATTCCAGCCTGGCAAGACATCATCTTACTATTTCCTTTTTCCTATGACAAACTTGCATCCTGAAAATTTAAGTGCTTCCTTAGTGCCTGGGTGTTCAGCTGGAGCTGCTGAACCTTGGCCAGCTAGCAGTCTATTGAGCCTGATATCCACTCTCAGACTATAAGGGTAGAGCAAGCGTAGAATAAAATGTACATTAATATGGTCTCAGCCGTCATCAGTTTGAGGCATGGAAGCTTCCTGAGGCAGCGTTTTCTATAGAAAAAGATACAACAAATGTGAGGAACACTTAGTGCAGCAGGAGTGGCCAATACTCCGCAGCAGTGGGTCCTTAGCTACAGTCTAAGCAAAGTAAGTGTTGTGCAAGTACGTGACTAACCATAATTATGTCTGAGCAGGGTTGTATACCTTTGCTATTGCTTGAGGAGACATAATTAAGTCTGTAAAACTGACCAAAAATATTTAGTTTATAAAAAGATTAGGTGTCTGTTTTTAAAGGATTAATAGCCTGAGGACCAGGTTTTGGCCTGATGACTTGTCATATGAGCTACAGTTGCTTTACTTATTTTACTATTTTATCTGGTGACACCAAAATACACATTTTTAATGTTGGTGCCTAGAGGAGTTGGAGTGGAAGGCTTGGCCCTCAGCAAGGACACTGTTCTTTACACTTGATTTAACTAGTGTTGGTGACACCTGTTGGCAAAATATTTAGCTGTTAAGGCCCTCTAATGAAAGCAAGAAAATACATTAAAGTACTTCTAAACATCATTGTATTAAACCCTCTGTTGTAAAAAATGTCATGCTATAGGGTCTTTTTTCTTCTCAGATTTCTGTCACTTGAATCTTCTGGCATGTGAGCATAGGAGAGCAAACAAAAACATACAAGCATCTGATTCATGTTAAGCAGTAAGTTTTACATTTGACTCCCTGAGAGTCAAATGTCTTAAAAGGTTGAGACACAAAATAATTTGAGACATCTACAGTACGATGCCTGTTGTGGGTAGATAATATAACTTCTGTGGCCAGGAGAATTGCTTTTGGTCATTGCTAAAGCTGAATAAGAAACCTAATGTAGCATGAGTGTTTTCAGAGGTGTTGATGGTTTATTTCAGAGCAGTACAGGCCACTGTAAATAGAAGCTCTGATCTTGCATGCTGACATTACACTGCTTCCCTCATTTGCACAGAGGTGCTGAGTCTGATGTGTACGTCTGTCTGTGTTACTTCAAACCAGGTTCTCCCATGTATTCTCTTCCAAAACAGACTGGCTCGCTCCAGCAGTGACTGTAGGAGGAGGCTTGATTTGGTGGTTTGTGGGGTTTTTGTTTGTTTGGGTTTTTTTTTACTGATATTTGGTTGGAAGAACCACATCTTTCTATATACCTAACTGTAAACCTCTCTCCTCATCTTGTGCTTTGATAAAGATTCCTTGGAAGTACTGAACCAAATTTGAGCTAAATTTTAGGTGGTTTAGGTTATGGTGGTTTTTTTTGTTGTGGGTTGGTTTTGTTTTGTTTTGGGTTTTTTTTTTTGTTGTTTGGTTTTTTTTGTTTTTTTGTTTTTTTGTTTTTTTTTTACAAAAATCTATGTGTTAAGGATTTTGAAGGACTGGAAATGCTTATCTGAAAATGTGTGCTGCATTTTGATCTAGTAAAGCTGTATGTAAGGGGACAAATACGCAGATTGGGCATTGTAGCATGAGAGAGAGAGGACCTGAGTTTCTAGAAGCAAGAGTAGATCTTCATTATTTCTAATGAAAAGGCTTCAAAAAACGATAATGAGATAGAAACGAAAGTAAGTTGCCATGTTGATATTTGCTGTAATATGAATAAAAAACTGTTTAAATACACTAGCTCTAATTTTAACAGAAACATTTTTGTTTCTTGTCTTACTGATGCTATATTACAGGATCCTACAAGAATTTGAGCCAGGATCTATTTTTACTAACTGCTGTTTAAAATAAATACAAAAACTCATGAAGGCATGTGCCTTGTCTTGGGGTAAAACAGGGCAAACCTGTCAACAGATTTTTTTTCTCTTTTCCAACACTCTAAAGGGATTTGTTTGGTTTATTTTCTGATTTTTCTGTGCCTTCTTACCTTATACATGACTTCACAGCGTGACCAGAAACCACCCTCCAATGACAGGATGGGACAGTTTTTCTGATACCACGTTGCAGTCGAGCCCAGGGCATCCCTATTGAGAAAACTGCTGTTTTGCAAGCAGGGATTGCAAGACAGATGGAATAAGCAGCCGTTTCTGTATGAGGAGATCTACTGTGTTGCAGTGGAAGATTTTTCCTGCTGAGCGTTCCCCCCGTGCATCTAGACATTTGCTTTTATAAGTGGAGCTGCTGGGTGGTACAGAAGCAGAAGTGTCTATGGGCAGGCGTTTTAGGTACTGTGGTTCCAAAAGAGGCTTGAGTGTTCTGCTGCAAAAAGGGACTTTTCTTTTAGAAACTGGGACTCCAAACTAACTTAGGTGTGTGGGTTGCGATGTGTGGGTTTTGCCAAGATGGCAATTCAGAGTGAAGTAAAATGGATACTTCTGCGTTCCAGTGCATTACAGGTGCCATCTAATTTAATTTTAACAAACTATCTTATGATTCCTCCCCCTCCATCCTCCACACATGGATAAACACACATACACAATTATTTTTGCATGGCTTTTTGGCCAGGCTTAAAGAGCTACTGTTGCACTTGCAGGTTGTGCTCAGGCAGTACCTGTGGAGGGAATCCTCGTGGATGCAAGTGAAGGTTGCTGTCACCCTGATCGGGGTAGGCTCGTTTGTTTCGATTTGGGATTATTTTTTTTCAAATCGGTTCCATAGAGGAAGGTTGCCTTTCTCCTCCTGAGATCCTTTGTGTGCTGCTGATGATAACGCGTGTTGTCCACAGTTGGTTTGGGGAGATGCCCATCAGTAAAAGGGGAAAGGCAGCAGCTGACCGGTCAGACAGAAGTGATCAAGGGGGACACAGGGACCTACAGACAGAGGCTATATGTGGTGGATGTTATTTTACTATATAGTACATACTTGCTGCCATACTGAAATTTACCGTACTGCCACTTTGTGTTTTGTTTTCTTCAGCTGTGGCTGTGATGTGGGAAGCTATGTTGCACCGTGTGTTGCTAATGATCAGTGCCCAAATTCTTCCATGATCTCCGTTTAAGTCCCTTCCCCCAGATCTGTTACCTGAAGTGTATGGAATTTGGCACTTTTTTTTCACTCGTTCACTTGTCTGACCACAGAGCTGGTTTTCCCTTTGCTTGTACTATGGGCAGTAGAAGAACAGCGTGTACTGTTGTTCTCAAAGTCTAACCTGCTGTTGCAGAATTGAGCAAATACTTTTCCAGGCCTATGTGGCCTTTGTAAATGTGTAATTCAAAATTTCTGAGAGTTCAAAGAGGTCTGTGTTGACTGGTAAATTACATATAGAAGGTGAGGGTTACTGTTTACACGCAAGTGTTAAATCTGTGTTTGCTCCCTAAATACTTGGGCGCAGCATTAAGCGGGCACTGCAGGTGCTTAACTCGGCTCTTGCAAAAAGTCCTGCAGCAACTCAGCTGATGTTGTGTGCGCACACAGCTCCCTCCAAGACACCTCGGATGAGTCAGTGCTGCTGTATGTGCTACCAGGTGTCAGGAATCTGTAGTTCTTGCAGCTGTGAAGAAGTGAGAACTTGTACTTCCAGTTTTAATCAGGTTTTTGCAATATAACTTTGCAGTTAAGAAGTCTTTGTTTTATGCTGCTTCTATTAAGAGAAGGAACAACTTAGGAAGTGCTACAATACAATGTAGTTTGTGCTTTAAGCAGTCTATATGTATTGTATCTGTCTTCATTTACATTATTTTTACATTGTATCATTCGCTGTGGTGTGTGGTAATAAAGTTTGTGTGGGGTTTGTTGGCATAACTATTGTTTGCAAGGCCCAGCATTCTGACTGAGCTGCAGATGGTGTGAATACATGCAGCAGTGCAATGTATTTAGTGACCAAGTAGCAGAACTGCTGAAAAAGACAAGGAAAGAAAATGAGGTCTGAGGAAACGATTCTCAGAAGTGGTTTTTGTGGGTTCTAGGAGCCGCTTCTGGCATAATTCAAATCCAGGTGGTTAGGCGTAATGCAGAGGAGAATGTGGAAGCTTGGTCAGAAATCACTGTAGATATGCAAAAACGGATGGAGTAAAAAAGATTTGCACAGATATCTTTACTTTTACAGTTTGCAAAGTTTGAGCTCATTTGAACCGTTTGTATTTTAATATTGTCCAGTGCGACCTAAATTCTCTGCAGCTGTGGATGGATAAACAGAGTTTGAAATTCTGCTTTTGGTACTAATTGCATTTTGATGCCCTTGGGAAGGGTGCACAGTGCCCCTCTGGGTTTTGAAATTCCTCCCTGGCAGTGCATGTCTTCTCAAAGTTCATGCTGATCAGGAGAACTATTTTGGAAGAAGTTGCTAAAAGCCTCCACCTTTGGAGGTGAAGTCCTTGCTGAGCTGTCCCTGGAAACCGTGCATGCAACTCGCGTGGGGAGGAGGCACCAAAGAAGCATCTCTCTTGTTTGGCTGATGAAGAGTGGTTTTATTGATTTGTTTATAGTAATAATATCATCTACAAACTGTAAAGTTGTTACTAGCAATAAAAAAAAAAAAGTCCAAAGGATGCATTTCCTTTTCTTGCATAGTGATGAAACAATGTCTTACTTAGTAGAATATATTTGTTCCTTTTCCCTTTATTGGAGCTTGCTGAAGGGTATGTGAATAAAGGCAAACTTTTTTTTTGTAACTTTTTGTTTTTATTTAGTTTATGCAACAATATGAATGTAGTGAAAATCTTTGCTGACATGCAGAAATGGCAAAAAAAGGTCTTTATATCTCAGTACTTTAGTGGTGAGGTAATCAGGCAAGAACAGATTAAGAAGATAAGTTCTCTTTATAGCTTAAAATACCTTTTTGATAGGACTTAATATGGGAGAACAACCACCACAGAGCTGTTTAGTTCTGAGAATTCTCAAAAATCTCAGAAGGCAGTTAGAGTTAGGAGGAAACCAGTGATACTCCTGACGTTCCTCAGTTAACATGAAAATGCTCCTCCTGACTTCTGCTGGCCTGTCTTTCATACTTTGGACAGGGGCAGTCGTGTCTGCGTTGACTGTGCTCCCACGCCGTCCCTCGGGCGCTGCAGTGCGTCACCCGCGCTCCGTGCCGGCTGCACTTCATCAGCTGCTGGTTTATTTGTGAAGGCCGTGGCCGCCAGGCTTCCATGGGGACCAGTCCCATTGACCAACAGAGCAGGAACAAGCAGGCAGCGTGATCTTCGTCACTCTGCCCTTCGTGTTTCTTACATGGAGTTGGCTCCTTATGGGTCTGAAGAGCCGAGTGAGGCAGATGTTTTGGAAGGATCTTTGTTAAGAAAGTAATTAATCACTGGAAGCAGGTGGGATAAAGGGCTCATAAGTCTCTCCCGGAGGCCTGCTGCAATCACAGGGTGATAAGACTTCAGGTAAAATAGACATGCTTACTTTGAAAACCCTCCAAGAACGCCTTGTTTTTATGAAGAAGGGTGCTTCTGTTTTAAGAAGGCTGAATGGTCATTGTGTAGCACTGATCGTGGGCTTTCAAAGTGTGGGTTTTCAGGTATGCATTTTGAACCCAAAGTATTTAAACCATTAAGAGGATTGAGAACCTTTAAAAGTCATCTTAGAGTCAAGTGCAGGAGGGGAAATGTTGGGTTTTAATCCTCACTTTAAAATACTCTCTGTGTATTTGTATTAGCTGTAAATGTTTTAAATTGAGGGGAAGAGCTATTTTGTCCTTAAGGTATTTTCCTGCCATTTGTTTTCTCCTTTCTTTTTCTTTCATTAATACTAGTACCTCTGGTCAGGGAACTGAAACACTAAATTAAATGCTCCGTTGACTTCCCTGTGGAGATAACATGCCAGGAAAACAGATGGCTTTTTTTTTTTTTTCCATGCTAAACTCATTTTATCTTTTGCTTCAGCGAGTATCATCTCTGTAGTTCACTGTTATGTGGCAGCTCAGATGCAAATGATATTTATCCATTAAAACACTAACAGTCTTTGAATCAGGAAGGTTCCCTGCCAGCATACATGAATACATGCAGAGAATAAAGTGAAATTAAAAATATGGGAAAAGATATTGGGAGAATATCTGTACTCACATTATGTGTAGAAATTCAGGGAGGTCCAGATACCTTCTATTGTCCTTTAGTATACAAATGACAAAACTTATGGTCATATACAGTAGCTACATGTACCTTTGAGAGAGAAATAAAAGGATGAAACAGTCCTAAAAGGAGAAGGTGCCATAATATTTTAGAAATGCGTTTAAAATGCCTATTTTAAATCATACTTTATTTTTCTGTGTGTGCATTCACAAATGTAGCTGAGTGTTTCTTTCCAGCAACTATTTTGAAAATGGAATGCCATTTTCATCTACATCACTTTACTAGCATTTCATATTTTGAAAACATACTAGAACAGATCTCTATTGTTTATGCCTGAGCAATGAATTAATCCAGAGCTGAGCACAAACCAGGTGCTTTGCTACCGAGCTCTAGCTGCAACCTGCAAAAGCGAGAGTATTATTACTGAACAAAAGGAAAATAAAACTGGTATATAAAGTGAATCACTTGCATCCTGCAGATATAAAACAATAATGATTTCAACACAATAGGGTTTTTTAATCTGTTTTATCTGCTGCTTCTTTTTGTAGGCCCTGGTAATTAGCTGAAGAGGCTGGAATGTAGAAGACACAAACATTACACCTTTTATTACCAAGTCTTATTCAAATGACTATCATTTTCATGTTATTTCACTATTTAGCAGTATTGTGCTATCTTGATGTGACATTATAAGATTTTTTTTTTAATTTATTTTTTTTTTCTTTAAATTTTTCTTAGTCATCTGACCTTTTTGAGTGAGCTTTGGTCTGTGTTGTTGTCTGGAGCAGACACTGTATCATGTGCTGTTCACATCAGGCTCAGGAAATGTGGATTTGCAAATGGGGTGCGTGGGAGCTTGTGATGCTGGGCTTGAGGGATTTTAGTGCAGTCCCTCATGACTCCAGGCAGTCGGTGTTATGTTCAGTAAGGTCCACAAGCCATCAGCTCCATGTGTTATCATATGCCATGGCTGTAGGTAACTTCCTAATGCCCGCTGATGAATGTACACCCTGTAGTACAAGTCTTGGGCCTGCGTCTTGCTGCAAGCTGTGGAAAAAGAGCCAGAGGGGTTAGATTTCACCGGACATTTGAATAAGGATTTTTTTCTGAATCACTGTTGTGGTTTAACCCAGCAGGCAGCTAAACACCACACACAGACGTTCACTCATCCCCCACCCCCCTGCAGTGGGATTGGGTTGAGAATTGGAGAAAAGGTAAACCTCGTGAGTTAAGATAAAGACAGTTTAATAGGACAGAAAGGGAAAATGATAATTGTAGTAACAATGATAATAATAAAAGAATATATAAAACAAGTGATGCACAATGCAATTGCTCACCACCCATCAACCAATAACCAGCCAGTTCCCGAGCAGTGATTCCCGTGTCCAGCTTCCCCAAAACACATACTGGACATGATGTCATAAGGAATTGAATGTCCCTTTGGTCAGCTGGGGTCAGCTGTGTCCCCTCCCAGCTTCTTGTGTGCCTGCCATGGTGTGAGAAGCTGAAGAGTCCTTGACTGCTTAGTAGCAACTAAAACATCAGTCTGTTTTCAACATTATTCTCATACTAAAACCAAAACACAGCTCTATACTGGCTACTAGGAAAAAACTGCCAGCTGACAACAGGGCAACTGTTTTATAGAAACCCTTGAGGTATAATTGGAGAATGTTTCAGAATCGTCATTCTCTTTCAAATACAAACTTTCCAGTATCTTTGCTTATATACATAATTGATTCCCGAATGACTAATGCTTTGATCGGGCAGGTCACACAGGCAATGGTGCGATGATGTTTCATGTTGTAAAAGACTGTCTCTGGTGTGCTTTATTCTTAGATTCAAAAGGAAAAGAAACCGCTGCAATGAAAGCTGACCTACTGAGGGCTCGCAATGTGAAGAGGTACATTAATCAGCTGACGGTGGCAAAGAAGCAATGTGAGAAGAGAATAAGGCTCCTGGGAGGGCCTGCTTATGATCAACAGGAAGATGGCATTTCTGATGAAGGCGATGGTCCTCAGAGTCAGAAGGTATTAATCGAATACCACATACATCCTCTGAAGGTCACTCTAACTGGATCATATTAGCTTCACTGTCATTTATCCCTCCCTTCACCCAGGAGGCAAGTACAAATTAATTGCTGCATAGTTTGTTTATCTTAGGAAAAGATCACTGAAGTACCCAAAAAGACACATTGATCACTCAGCTTGGAATATTGCTAAATGTGAAACTTCATAAGGGACTGAGTGGCTCATGAGCAGGGGTGATTTTTCCGACATACTGCATGTAGGGAGTTAACAAGGACATGGTTGTGGCACTTCTGAAGGCAACAACTTGCTTTCAATTAAAAGATTGCCAAAATATGTGCAATGTTTCTTTGGCCCTTGTTGTATTTACTGTAGGAAATACCTGTGTGGTTTGCACATACTGAGTTATTCAAAAGGCAAACACTTACTTGCAGAAGGCAGTTGACAAAATTAAGGGCAGTTGCTGAAGTAAAGCTGTTGACTAAATGCTGGTTTTCAACATCAGTGTAGTCTGGAATTAAAAAAACTACCATTGTATTAGCCAGCATCTATAAAATTAAACCATGGGTGCTTACCCTTGCTAAACTTTAATAAGTTTACTGATTTCCTTTTGTGATCTACTCTGTCTCCTTTGGGCAAAGCACAGTAATTGATGTATTCAAATTAGAAAGAAGATTTTATCTTTTTCATTAAGGGAATTCTTCATTCTTCATGCAGGAATCTTTAATTTTTCATGATGTCTTTATAATAATAGTAATTTAATGGCACGTGAGAAAAAGTTGTGTGATGGAGAAATCATTCATACTATTTGTGTTTTGTCTTTCTTGAATAAGGTCTGAAAGAGAGCAATTCCCTACCCCTGACTTGTCCTTAAAGCGTGATTTCAGGTGGTGTGCCACAGATCGTGCCAGGGCAGTCCTGCTCTGTTTCCTGGAGTTGGGTGTAGTGAGGGGTGCTGAGGAGAAAAGGGAAGAGGGAAGCGTATGGCAGCACCGCATGAGCCACTGATGCCACTTTCAGTGCCTGCTGAGATGTTACGGGCTTTCCAGGATAGATACATGGCGACATGAGATTGTTTAGAAATGGGATCAAGTAGTGAAGCTGCACTGGAGAGGAGCAGGGGTTGGTCAGAGATATAATAAAATACGATATTATTGTAATTAAAATCAGAGCAATTCCTGATGTTAATGTTGCATGTTTTATGACCTGATGGAAGCTGCTAACCTGAGATTATATCATGCAAATATACCCATGAGCAGCTCCATATTGAGTTAATGGTACTGATGATGGGAATAAAGACTTCTTGCAGAGGCATTTGTTGTAGTGATGGTGGAAACAACAGGACCTCGGGCTGCACTGCTGCTAAGCTTTTGATGTATTTCTATGAGGAAGCCCTAGAACCCATCCACACTCGTGTCACTGTAGAAAATAAGAAAACTGCTTCTCTTTTCCGTTGTCCCCGATTCTGTTCCAGGAAAGAGGTTGAGGAAGGCTGGATGTGGAGATGGTGGATTATTTGGAGCTACCAATGTTCTCCTCTTACAGATTTAAGAAACAAAAATTGTGTGCTTTGGAATATTTTTTTTTTTCCTTTCACAGCAGAAGCTAATTATAAAACAGTGTCAGTTTTCTCTTTGATAAATACATAAAAGTCAGGGGACTCTATAGACTTTGCACGTGTTTCACTCACCTCATTATCCTGAATCTGGGTTCTCTAGGGAAATCCTGAGTATGTGAATTATAATAATTTGTTTATAAACAAACAAACCTCAGCTACTCTCCGAATCTGAATTCTGTCATTAGCTCTGATACTGATTTATACTCTGCCCTGGGTGTTAGATTGGCTTTCAGAGAAAATGCAGTTTGAATTAGTGTAATATATAAAGCGTCTCTTATAATTTTTTTGTGGTCAGTGTAGTTTTAGTCCTTTTTCTTAGGAACTGTACCTGCACCATACTGCAGTAATTAATTGAGTTCTTGTTGTCTGTGTTTATTCAGCAGACCATTTGTTTGATCTGTTAATTAATTACCGTCCTTGCTGGGAGCCTGAATGGGGGGGATTACCTTGGATGGTAGAGCCACAGAGACCAAGGTGACCTCTCCCTCAAGAAGTGACAGCACGTACTCTGCTTTGCAAGTGATTTATTACCTCTGCTATCATTTACAGAGCTGACAGTCCTGGAGATGGTGAAGATCTCTGTTCAAGAGGATGAAAGACCCTCTTCCTCTTGTATTTGAAATAGTTTTTCGTGATAAAAAGATTGAATAAAAAGTATGATGATGCACAACGATGAGGCCAAAACATAGACTGGTCTTTAAATTGTCATCTCTGTTCTTCTCTTTGGCAGTCTGGTCACCTTTGCTGTAATAAGCCTGGCTTCACCAAGCCTCTCTGCTGTTCAATGAGGATTATACAGTGGGCTCTGAAAGGCAGAAGTTTATGTTCATATGCCTGAACAGCTCTTAAGCTAAGAGCAAGCCAAGTCCAGATGATACTGGTATGGGAAAGGATGAAGAGAGGAAGGGCACATGAGTGTCACTGAGGAACTTTAAAGATGAAAATGAATGTTTCAGCTGAGGCAGATGCAATTTACACTGTCCAAAATTTGGGAGAGCTGGTTCAGATAGAACATACATGGCTACAGTTTTTAAAGAACCTTCTTTGGCTTGGTTCATTAAAGAAGTGACTCATGCCAGTGGTTGTGTATGTACACACGTATGTGGTTTCCTCTTGTACAGCTTCAGTCCAGCAAACTGTTTTTCCTAAATGTAACCTGGTAGTAGAGTCTCACAGGTAGTTTGAACCTTCCCAGAAAGAGAGATGCTAATACATGACCTGAATTGTGTTATTATTGAGTATTGGAAAATCCGTATTAGAGAAATCATTAATGCCTCACTCTCAGTTGGAATACACGTCTTGCTCCATACCAAACTATTTTTGCTGTAAAATGCAAAGTCATAGGAAGTTGAGATTCATTAGCCCTGGCACTTAAGTACCTGCTTTTTTTCTCAAAGAAGTCAGCATGGGTTGGTTGGTGTCTGTGAGGTACAAAGCAAGAGACCAAGACCACTCAAATGTACTTAGATTCCTGGTGATATAAGTAATGGCATTAAATGAGCTACATGAAAACTGGTTTAGCTGCGAGACTGAAAAGTTGGAGAGGACAGGGTGTTTAGTTTTGATAGGGTGTTTTGAAAATTGGTCCTATTTTTCAAAAAAAAAGACAAAGTAATTCATTTTGTTCAACGTGGGAAGGTCTGTTCATTTTGTCAGAGACATGTTTTGTTTCGAGGTGTTTGTCTCAAAGAAAACGCCTAGATCCACAACAATGGTAGAGGATGAGGAAGCAATAATGTTTTTTTAATCCATCGGCTTAATGGCTACAGCATCTGCTTGAGTGTGGGAAGTCTGTGTTCCATTTCCTTTTCTGCTTGACATACACCCTCCTCTCTCACCTCAGGATGGGTCCTGAGCGTTATATCACAGCCCATACTCCTCTCTGGCTGCATTTCTGATAGATGCTTTTCAATAACGCTCACATAATGGGAACTAGCCACTAAAGACCCAGCTGCCAGGGTAAAGTACTACAGTCCATCTTTTCTGTGTTCCTGGGAGTAACAGAGATACGTATTAAAGCTCTGTGGCATGGAAACTACCCTGGCATTACTCTTTGTTTGAATCAAGCAGAGAATAGATCAGTTAGCTTTCAGCTTGGCTCCTCTGCCTTTCAGAAACACTGCAAGTTACATTTTTGGCAATGGCATTTCATGAATGACTTGAAATGCCATCTTAGTCCTTTGAAAGGTAGTCCTACCTCTTGGACAGAAAACATGTGGAAACATTTTCTGTCTGGTAGGAGCATAGATGCATTTATCTTCTTTTTTTTCTTTTTTTTTTTAAATGAAAAAATCTCTTACTGTAGAAGGTCTGTGCAATTTAATGCAGTTGACATATCTGTGGGATGCACGGTGCACTGGGGGCACATCAAGCGAAAAGATTTTTCTCTATAAGGAATGGAGAGAAGCTGTAATTAGGTGTTTTCCCAGATTTTACTCTTAGTTTTCCTTTCTTCAGATTCTCCAGTTCGAAGAAATTTTGGCCAACCCTTCATACCGAATGCACTTCCGAATCTACATGGAAAGGATGGACAAGATGGCCCTCATCTGTTTTTGGGAGTCTGTGGAGCATCTGAAGAATGCTAACAAGGTTTGCAAGTCCATGTGGCTTGTGCATTAACTGAAATCTCTGCATGTTATGATCCCGCTGCTAGGAAATGTCTTTGTATTGATGTTTTAAATATAGCCATAACATGGAATGGGTATTAAGCAGTTTAGGGTTTTTTTTAACTCCTTCTGTCAAAGTCTGGGGATAATGTGGCAACTAAAAATTGTGGACTGTTGTGGTGATGGTTTACTGTTGTTTTGTGTAGCAGCGTGACCTGTAGGAAGGATACTTGATGTGCAAAAGTAGTAGAATTATTTCCCTCTCCACCAGAGAAAAAACTTGCAGTAATGTGTTGGCTTTAGTTGTATGAGCTCATGTGAAACTTAAAAGTACATTGCTGTTTGATAGTCTGTACATAAACTTCTCATCTTGCCAATTACAGGTAGCCTATTCAATCCAAAACCGTGAGAAAATGTGTATATATGTTTTAAAATCCTTTAGAAAAAGAAATTTTACTTTAAAAGACCAATTCTTCTCCCTGTTCTGTTGCTGTATAAGCAGCTACATTTCTCCGGGAATGCTGCCCTACTGCTAGAGGGAAGGAACGATGCTATACTGTAATTTGTGCTAAAATAAAGTAGGAATGAGAACCCTGAAACAAGGATAGGAAATATCGCTTAAAGTTTCAAGAAGTACCCTGGAGCAATAGTGCAGAGCAAGAATGTAGAGGACAAACTTGCTGCTTGTGAGCAACGGGGTGGATTTTGGGCAGAAACTTTTAAATTTCGAGGGTTCACACTAGCATGAAATACAAATTTAATCATTAAGTATCTCTTAACTTTTGTTCACTGTAATTTTCTTCTATGTAGAAAGATTCTAGTCCATTGGAAAACAGAAATAGTATCCTGTAACCAAAGTGGCCAATCGTGGAGCATGAGCAGTGAGCCATTTGCATGATCTGAAGAAATGGCGAATAACCAGCTCAGGCTAGAAGGCGTTCACAAAAAGGGTTTGTCAGGCACTGTGAGGAGAGTTGTATGAATTAGTTTTGATTTGCAAACTGCTCATGATTAAAGAAGGTGCTATAAATAATTCTCTGAGCTTTCAGCTGTGATTTCTCTCCTTGCTTTCAAAACAGTACGTAGAGTGCCTTTATTCAAGACTTCCCATTTTTTTAAAGAGGTTCTACTATTCTGTGCTCCTGTTGCTCCACGAACGTGAGGGTTCTCTACCACTACAGGGGCAGTTTTGATTACAAAAAAGTGGCGTCATACAGCCATGTGGCTGTGGTATTGTCACATAAGGCAGGCAACCACATTGTGCCATACTTAGGGAGTGGGTAAAACCTTTTTAATTTGGCTCGGTTTAGAGAGATAATAATTCAGAGGGATGATGATCGCGAACCGTGCTGCATTGGATCTTTCCTGTTCTATTACTGCAAAGTTCAATCCTGCGCACTGTTCTGCGCTCACTGGGAATACCTGGCCTCATGTACTGGTAAATGTCTTCAAGTGTGCTTTTTCTATTTTCTTTTTTTTTCTTTTTCTTTTCCCCTCAAAAATCATAGTCACACATAAGGTGAGTTGATCCTATCCAGCAGAAGACAGGAGAGCTGATACAGCTCAACGCCGCAATCTGAACTTAAAATGGTGACCGCAATGTTGCTCTAGCACTTTATTTTTATTTTAATATCAGCTTTTGGAGCATACTTTTAAAAGCGGTGCATGTGGGAGCTGTGGTGATTTTAGAGCACAGCTGTTTCTTCACCTGACAAATATCGATATTTATCTTGTGAAACTGACTGCTTAGCATTGGTGCGCAGCCGAGTGTTTGATCTCAGTAAGACATTCACAGATGTGTTCTCGTACATCTGGGCGTGAAATTAGCTTTATCATTCTTCAAATTATGCACCTGGATTCTGAGTCATCCTGATATTTTTAACATGTTTTTATTATTCTTTTCTCTCTCCCTCCTTACTTCCTAGGCTGAAATACCTCAATTAGTGAGTGAAATTTATCAGAATTTTTTTGTGGAAAGCAGAGAAATACCTGTGGAAAAATCCCTTTATAAAGAAATACAGCAAAGTCTCGTGGGAAATAAAGGCATTGAAGTATTCTACAGAATTCAGGCGGATGTTTATGAAACTCTAAAGGACAGATACTACCCCTCGTTCATTGTCAGCGATTTGTACGAAAGATCAGTCAGGAAGGAAGAAGAAAGAAGTTCTGCTCAGCTAACTCTTGAGGACAAAGATGAAGTGGTGAGTCACCTGAACAGTTTCTTTCACTGTTATTTAAGGTGATCTGAAGACAATCCCAAGTAAAGCGTAGTAGCATCTTCTCTCCTTGAGCTTTGCACTACTTTTCTTTTTTTTCTGATGAAACTACAGGAGTAATGGTATTTACAAATAAATCAGGTAAACCTTGTATGTTTACAAGCTCTTTGAAACAGTGGTACAAAATGACTGACTGCTTAAGCTTTAAATTAGTTCAAGTAGATATTTCAGATTTCCAAGCCTTTTGTATTCTGTGTCTTTTTTTATGCTCCTTAGTATCAAGAGAATGCAAAACACACCTCATATGAGCTCAGCTGCTCTGCTTTTCAATGAAGGAAATCTCACAGAAACATCAGTAGGTTTCTATCTAGACATTGTGCATTAACTAGGTACTAAATAGGTATTAAAAGTTGCAAAAAATAGAAGAAAAAGTAATGCTTTTTTATTAATTTATTAAATAAATTAATAGACTATGTTGGAAGATAAAACGGACTGAAATAATACTAGAACTGGAAATACTAAACCAGAGCATTCCAAATGTCATAAGCAATAACTCAATGGCAGCTCTCTTGGGGCAGGGTTTTTCAGTGGGTTCTCTAAATCAGTCATGTCAGGGGAACTTATGTTATGTTTATCCAAGAACATTTTGACAAGAGCATCTCTCAGACTAGTGAGCATCTTTCTGTCAGGCTGCCGCTTCATATCAGCATGAATATCTTCATTTTACATGTGAACTTGCTCAGAACACAATGTGTGATAATTTGTCTAAAACTGGATCTAAACGGCTAAATAAGAAGCAGAATCCAGAGGTGCTAATCTACATTCTGCCATTTAGAAACAATTTTTCCAGAACCTAAGGCTTTTGTATTTACTGCTAAAATATGACTTTCATTTCTGTAGGTGAGCTATTATAGTCTCTGCAGTCTGCGTATCAGCAAGACTGCAGAGATGAGCTGTTATAGGTAAATCACTTCCAGGGCAAACTTTTAGAACTTTTTGAATTTGTCTTTGTTTGTTTCTCCCTGTATTATTTTCCTTCATAAAAGGTTCAAGACACGTTTTCTACTTTTCGCACTGCTAACTCAGCTGCGTGTTGAGGGTGGTAGGTACTTCGAAGACTTTCTGTCCTTGTGTTTGCAGTCCTTGGGACTTTGAGAGAAGACTGTTACTGGTTTTGTCTACAACGTTGTGCTTTTTAATCTCTTTATGTATTTTATTTGGAGTCTAACAGAGAACCATTTCTCTAAGAAAACTGACACAACACTTGAGGACGAGCTGTCCTCTGTCAGATAACATTTACTATAGCTGCTGAAAAATTAGGTTTTTGACATCAGCATCATCTGTCCTTCCTCTGAGTCCTTGGATATATACGTGCCAGACTTGAAGGCTGCATCTGCTGTGGAACCTTCAAGGCTAACACATTGCCAAATTTGCTTGTATGGTTAAAGTGGTTTTGCATTTTTAACAACAAACCAGGTCTGAAGTTGCGTATACTGTTAGAGTGTCTCTCAAACAGAGCAATCGTAATGGCTCTGCGCCATGCTTCAGGGTCTTTGTGGTGAAAATAAATTACAAGGAATTTTTCTTCCTGGAGCTTCCAGTGGGCTTTCAAAGTGTTGGCAAAAATGCACTACTGGCTAATATCAGTGTTGTATTTTTTCCCCTCCCTGTTTGTAGGAAATCACAGCTGAGAAATCTGGTGTTTCTGAAGGGATTCATATTGTTAGCAAATACTACTTGTTTTCGCTTTAGTTTGTGTTTTGGAGGTCTGTGTCCTCACTTCCTGGGACACTGCAGGAGATACCTATGTTAATTTTCTATAAATTTCACTGTTACAGCTGGATAGGTAAAAAGCCATCTGGTGTCCTCATGAACTGGAGGACAAAAGGATGAGCCCTGATTAAACGTGAAAAAATCAAATCAGAAGATAGGAATCAGGGCAAGGCCGAACTCTGCTGGTTCTGCTGCGCGTGGAACAAGCTCTTTGTTCTTCCTTCTTCCTTCCAATCTGTCATCACTTTTTGCTTCTTGGACAAACCTCCTCTGAAAGGTCATGAGTAGACATAAAAATACTGAAGCGAGCAGTGCCTGCATTCAGTATTTTGAAGAAAAGAGGGTCAAATAAGCCCCGAGTGTGCATTCTGCAGCGCTCGTAGAAATGGAATTCAGGTTCAGTTCAGCAAGCAGGGGAAAAAATAACACAATCCTTTATGAACTCAGCTTTGAGTGTGTTTGTTGGTTGTTTGATAATTTGAATACAGGTAACTTGTTATCTTGTAATTGTAGCACCTTTGTGGTAAACCTAGTGATTCAGCAGTGTTTTTTGCCCTGTCTGAAATGTTAATGACAAAGAAATCATGTGGCCTGCCTCTGGGAGCAGAGCCTTACTGACTGGTAATTAATTGCAGTCCTTTGATTACTAGAACAAGACTTCATATGAAAAGTCTTTTAATTCTTCAGTGTTGAAGATAGCATTTTTTATTATTTTTGACCTTTGTTTTATTTTTTATTATTTTTTATGGTTGTGTTTGATAGCATTTTCAATAACACCCGGTGTTGCTAATTATTCTTTGTATTATTGTAGTGCCAGGAGACAGCAGCAAGCTTCCATGAGCTGAGCTTGGAGGCAGCCTCTGACCTGAGGAGTTCAGTGTCCATGCAGAACAGGCAGAAGAAAGGATGAGGTGTAGGGTTAATGTTATTTACTCAGCCACAGAGCAGGCAAATGCAGAGCTGGAAAAGGGCATGGATTTCTTAGCCTAGAACTCCTGACTTCTGCATTACGTTACTGTCCCTTACGAGGATCAAACTAAGGAGATTAATTATTGTTGCTGCTGTATCTCAGACTTTTTAAACTAATATGTAAAATACTGCAGAATTTACAGTAGCTTTGTCTCTAAAACTCACAGAATTAATAGACTGTGAGGCTTCCTTCTGTTACCTTTTTGTTAATTATATAAAGATACAGCTTACTTAGTGGGAATGTCATTAACTAACACAGAACTTCAGTTCATGAGATTAGATTCGTAGCCTCCCACAGAAAAATTAAGATTTATTCAATCACAAGCAGACCTCAAAGATCTTTGAACATGGCAACAGTAACATCACAGGGCTGCGTTTGCTGGATCACAAGGTCTTCATGCTGATTTGGGCAAGTACAGTAGGAAAGAGCGGGCTGAGGCAAATGCCAAAATATGTTAAAGAGAATGTCACTGAAAGGTGTGAAGTTTTCTGGTTTTTTTTGCATGCCTGTAGTACACAAGATGGAAGAAGCTATTGGTTAGTCTGAATGAATATAAGAAAATTATTTAGGGTAATGCATATGTGCTTTTAACACATTTTTATTAACACTTCTAAAAACAGCAGTATAATCTGTTTATGAAGAGAAAGGACTTGGTTTAGATTGTTCTGCAGGCTGATAAATCTGTTTTGTGAAGGTTTGTGGGAGGCAGGACTGTTTCTTAGAACTGTGGGTTGGTGGCTTGGTTGTTTTTTTGGTTTTGTCCCCCCCGGCCCAGTCTCAATATCTTTCAGCTCAGAGTTAACTATTTGCTTTTCTACCTGGCTCCAAAGATTAACCGTGACAACTAAGCTGTTGTTGCTTTTGAAATAAACTTTGATTCTTCCTCTCACTCATACTAAAGCCTTGGCTTAGAGGTCATTTTACATAGTTGGCAAGAGTTGCCAAGGAGCTGTAGTATAAATGGTAATGAGGCTTTGTCTGTTGGTTTGTTTGTTTTTAACAGACTTTGTTTTATGTTGGATCTCATGATTGAAATACCTGTTAGAATCTGTTATATCTATATTTTTGTCTATATCAAGAATAAGTGTTCTTATACATAAAATGCTTATGGAGCAAATAACAGTCTCCTTTTTTACATTAATGATGCATTCGCTCCCCTCCTCTATTCTTAGAGCCAAGGTTGTCAAGAAACTACTGAAGAATGCAGCACAAGAATCAATGAACAGGCCAGTTATGCTGTAAATAAACTTCGCCAGCTAAATGACAAACTTGAGTATAAGAAACAGGCTCTAAATTCCATATGTAATTCACCAAAACCCGACAAAAAGGTAAGTACCTTTAGTGTCTTCAATCATTTTTTTTTTAGACAGGACAGATTGCTATTTCAATCAGCCTGCTATAGAAAATGAAATCAGAGCTTAGTTTTAGTTGTTGTTGTGGTTTGGTTTTGTTTTTTGTTTGTTTGTTTTAAAGCTATTATAACTGAAATTGCAAATAATATTTATGTTGCTTTGTTTGTCATAGAATAATGACATCTCTCCCAGTGGTCTTGCTCCTTGGTTGGTGGCAAATAGCATTTCTTCCTTCCATCCCTACCCACCTGTGTCTGGATAATTTTTTAAGGCAGATGGTTTCGTGCCCCTGTTCATCTGCAGCACTGCAGCACAGGGCTGTGCTGCTCAACTGCTGCTCCCTCTGCTGGCTTTGAAACACCACAGCACAATTTCACAATCTCTACAGTTGTGATGGGCTTTCTCAAATGCAGGGAGGGGGGAAAAACCCCATACCTATAGAAGTGGCTGATTTCCTTTGTAAGGAGCTAGGAGAAATCTGCAGGGCACACTTTCATCAGACTGAAAATTCTAAGGGGTGTGAGTCTTCAGCTCTCTGAACTTGGATTAAAAAAACCAAAACCATATATTTTTGCAAATTCCAACCGTTAAGCAATATAAGAACATATTCAGATAGAAGCGAGTGATTTGCATTTGGCTTAGGCCAACTGGTTTGCATTGCTAACAAGGATATTACATGACTGTTGTTCAGATGTAGTTGGGCCAAGCTTTTTGGTTGTAATAAGACTGGTTGCAAATGGAGATGGTGGGTGAGATGATCAAGTAGTCAAGGTGTCTCCCTAAAAACGGCCTCCTGGTAGAGACAGCAAAAATGTACCTGGGCATTAGTCATTGCTCAGCACCCAGATTCTTTGTACATTTGTTCCTTTGCTCACGGTGAGTGCCAGGGTGCTGGTCTGGATGGAAGTGGCCACCCTGCTTGTTCTCTGCTGCCTCAGCTCTGGAGGTAGCTACGTCCAAGAGAAAGATGTGGATGGTGGTGTTGGAGGCCACCCTGGCTGGCTGTGTTGCCTCTGTCCCTTCCACATCCCCCTGCTGCCAGAGGTTACTGGACAACTGGAAATGTGTCCACAGCTGTTCTGGGGTGTCCCTCTCACAGCTGCTTTGCTGTGTGTGGCCTCAGCTGGCAGAAAATAACTTTACCACACTCCTGTTCAGTGTGGTAAAAGCACAGATGTATCCTTTGCATGTATTACTGCAGTAGCATTTACCTGTGGAACTTTTAAATGGACACTTAGGGTTGACAGTGTGATACCACCTTGTGTCAAGGACTTCATTTTTTTCTCCTGTGGATGTGGCAGGTAAACATTTTTGGTTCTTGGTCATATGAAGTAAAAAATGTTTCTAAAAATTCTAGTTTTGTGCCATATGAAGATGAATGCAATGCACATTTTTGTATTAGAATTTTTAACCTCAAGCTTTTCCTGGGTTGTTTTTTCCTCTTTTTTAAATCCCTTTTCCATGACACTCATACAAAACATGTATGTACATCTGAAGTGACTTTAGGACTCTGTGACTCAGATGCCAGATAGTCAACTGCTCATTCAAGTTGCCTGTGGAATGATGCTAGTTTTAAAAGGAAATGCTCTGTAGGGAGAAGTCTTATTTCAGTTCTTTTTGTGGAATATAAAGAGTAGCAAACATGATGCGAAAAGATTACAAGCAGTCTCAGGCAGCATCTCTGGAGTCCAAGGCCCACTGCCATAGAAGGTGGCTTCACCTTTGGAGGTCTGTCACTGTGGTGCCACCTTTGGTGCCTGTCTCCTGCCCGAAGCTCAGTGTCTGTCTCCCTGGAGTCTGTGACATCTCCTGCCATCCTGTGCAGCCACAGTACTTGTGCAGGGACCACATTTCTTCTAGAGTCCAATCTTGTCATCCTCAGCGGCAAGGTGAAACCTTGATGTTCCCCACCCAGAGCACTTTCTTTAGCTTTCTAAGCCGTACTTTCAAACAAAACTGTGTGGCACGATTATTGAAATTAAATGGGACTTTACTGAATAGAAAAACGCCTCTGTCTGTATCAGGAATTATGTGGAAGCTTGAGGGGTTTGTGTTAATTGTTGAGATCTTTTGCATTTCCAGAGGAGCTGTACCAGGAGTGAACATAAAACTCGCTGTGAAAAATTGTAAGAGGTGCTCTTATAACCAGTTGGGTTTTCAGTTAAAATACGCACCATGGGCAAAAACAGAAGTACAAAACAAGTACTAAACAAAAATGGGTGTGCATTTGTTTCTGTAGCATTATAGCTTTGATTTCTCTTCTTTGATATGAAAAGTACTATACTATATAACTAAACATTTATATATTGTTGCATTTACATGGATGTAACACTTGAATGTTCCCTTTGCATTCTTGAGAAATAATAGTTATATTCTTTCTGTACCTTAAGCTATTGGGGAGAGGGGGATTGTACCTCTTCTAAAGTAGTGACTTTTTTCCCTGTATTTTTTTTCTCCTAAAATATTCTTTGTCTTTGAAAATGTATACTTACTTAAAACAGAATAATAAAATGGATCCAGTATCCTTATTAAGTATCAATATTTGTTTTATAAGCATAGCAGCTATTAACTTACAATGAAATGTTACCAGTTCTTCTGTATTTATTGATTGTTCCTGGATGCCACTTACAGAAGTCCACAGAAGGTGACTGCAGAGAAAACAGTATGTCAACAGTAAATAAAATTAAAGACAAAATTATTCTGAAGGTTAGATATATGCTAGAAGGTTGTTATATAGCTGTCATATAGATAATATTTCACATCTTACAAAAATTCTGAAAAAGATTTTCTTTAGCTTTGTCAGACATACCACTTGTGGTTCAAGTTGTACAACTAAGTCTCAAATCTTATCATAATTTAAAAAAAAAGTAGTGTCAGCTGCTTTTGCTGTGTTTCTAATGTTACATCTTATGTGTACTTCCACCTTTTCTTGTCATACTGTCTGCTGGTAGTATTTATGTTTACTTATTTTTTGCTGATGTGATGAGGTTCACTGTTTCTCCTTTATGAAATGATGACTGTGAGCTATGTCTTGATGAGAACATCTTTTTAAATGTGTGCTTTCCACAATAATAAATTGTTCCCTTTCCAAAAGTAAAATGAATTAAGTGGTAACTTCCTGAGTGATTGTTATCGTAGCTAAGTCACAGAAATGAAATCTATTCCTAGATTCTTTGGTTGTGTCATGTACATCTGAAAATGGTAAGGCCTTCAGTAGTCCATATTTCAGTTATTGCAATTACAAGTTTGTATAAAACATATAATGTATAATATATAATCCTGTCTAAAGTGCCTTTTATGCTGATAGTGTGGTAGTAGCATATCCTTCTAACTTGTTTTTTATTTCAGTGTCAGGGTCGACCTTTAGGATTACTGTGTGTCCTACAAGTTCATAAGGGGCATCACAGATTCTCTGACTTGGATTTTTTTTTTCATGTGAATTATTCTTTCTCCCCCTGCTTTTGTGCTTTTTCTCCTTTCTGAATAGTGTCCCTAAAGACACAATTAGGTGTGTTACACAAGCTTTTTCTTACGAGCTGTAATCGATACATTTTCCTCTGCAGATTGTTTCTAAGCTGAAGGATGAAATTACTCTGATGGAGAGAGAGCACAGTGACCTTCAGCTGCACATTGCAAGAACAGACTGGTGGTGTGAGAATCTTGGCATGTGGAAAGCCTTCATTGTCTCAGGCGAGGTATGAGGTTTTGTGGCTTTTTATCTTCTGGGTCAGTTCAAACTTGCAAGAATAGAAGGATAAAAACCTGTATATACTTTCCTTATACCTTCGTGTACACTGTGTATATTTCATATTTGCTTGAGGGAGGAAGGAATCCCCAACCTCTTCTGAACTTCTCTGTTTCTCCAGTGACTACTATGAGACATAAGAAACATTTCTAGTCCTCAGACACTGTTGTAGTGGAGTTACAAAAATACCTACGTGTATGTGAACTGGCATTGGCATTGAGTAATTTGCTATCTTAGGGTCATTGTTTTTAATAAGAATTGTCTCTTTTTATATTACCGTATTATCACACTTGGGTGCAGTTGTCTCTGCTGTGTCTCCAAGATGCACTACTTAAACTTTTTATGTTTTGTATTGCTATACTTAACGGCAGTACAGTTTCAAGGGACTAGAATACCCAGAGAGAAAGTGCTTTAAATCTGTAAGTTGAGAGACAAGTTAAATTCAAGTTAAATTTTTCTTTTTTTTCTTTTTTTTTTTTTTTTATGTCTTGTTCTGCTCTTCTGTTTGGGCATAAACAGACAATTGTAGAATGAATGTAAAAAAAGTTGTAATGGAAACAAAGTGTTACCATCCCATGGCTTTCTGTTATCATTTGCCATGAAAGGAATCCAACAAATGCTTGTTACGTAGTAACTGTGGGCTCACACCTTCCATAAACAATCTTCCTGACAGTATCACTTCAGAGAATTAAAGATTGAATTGATTGCTACTGGCTTGCATTCTTGTGCTGTTAAGAAAATGTTACTTAAATAAGCAGTTTCCTTGTGGTAATTTTTCTTGGGAGAAAAACATTACATCCTATTGAATTTATTTACTTGTGTCTTGAGCTCTTGTGAACTCTTGGCAGGTCTGTCAACAGTTAAACTCATTGTCTGTAAAAGAAGAAATAAATCCAACAGGTTAAAACCTTAAGGTGCCATTTTTAAAACCAGATTCCCCATGTGTAAACATCTGGGTTTGGTTTAGGTTTAATGCTGTTTGCGGGTGACACAGCTGAGAGCAGTGAGGCTCTTGGTAAGACTTTCTTGTAGCTTTGGGAGCCTGGTTTTGAAACCCGGCAATGCTGTGGGTGTGCGGCAGGACTGTGGAACAGCAGCTGCCCAGCGCCTCCCTGCTCACCAGACCCCAGGTGTGGGCTCAGCAAGAGGGAGGTTGGGAGAGGCTTCTAATTACTTGCTGCCTTAACTATAGCTTGTAAACAGCACTGGATTAGATAATTAAATGTAGGCTTGCATTAGTTGTGCTGTTTGCAGCTCTGTGCTTCAAAGGGTAGGCTGGAGAAAACGTCAGTGCTGTAGTTATCCATGTTAGTTAATTGCTCGGGAATGTTCTGGCTGCCGTTGTTGATTTGGGGAGGCATGAGGAGGTGACATTGTCTTCCTAGCTGCAAAAGATGCTGTTGCTAATCCTGGCTTGTAGCTCTGTGATTTCAGAGAGAGAAAAACCTAGTGGGCCTATGTTTTTCACAGAAAAGCTTAGTAAAAGTAAATTTTGCCATAGGATTTGAGCTGAAAGTGTAATAGCATGTCTTCAAGCTTTTAAACTGATTTACTAAACCAGTTAATAGATAATGCATAAAAACCTAGAATTACTTTAAACTTGGGGAAAAAGCTGTGTGTCCAAACTGTTGTTTGTACTCTCTTAGCTTGAATCTCTCAGTCTCTACAGTTTTGAATCATGTAAGTGCACTAGCTGTGTGTGGGTGTGGAATATATATATATATATATATAAAACCCACAAAAAACAACAGTGTAAATGGAATAACCTACAGGTATCTTTCTGTAACTGATATTTCTGATAAAACATCTTTGGAGACTCAGTGTTTTGGCTGAGTGGAAGAAGGTGGAAAAAGACAGTAGGAACATGCAGGGTTAGGGGACCCATGATAACAAATCTATTTCTGTGAGTCGTTTGCCCATGACAGGCATATTCCCCCCATGCCAGGAGATGTAAAAATTACAGCTACATAACCTAACCTGTTCTACTTGCTTTAGTGGTTTTGGACTTGTATCTTTTCATATTGTAGCAGCTGTTCTACCTCCTCTGTTTCAGAGCAGAATGTCTTTTTAAAAATCTATTACTTTCATAAGGAATGGAGGTTGTAGATTTGAATAAGGTGAAAAAATAGTTTGTCCTACTCATTTAAATATGCTGGAATTCAGGATGTTTGTGGTCAGTGGAAGTTAATAAAATTAGCTTCCTGTGAATTGCAGAAAAGGGTGTGCCCGATACACCTTCTGCATGGCCCTTCTGTTTAAAAGAGACTTCTGTGGGACCTTTTTTTTTAAGAGCAGTCTGGTTAGCCCCAGTTTCACTGCTGCACAGCTTGGTTGGGCTCTTTTAGAGAGCTGCTTCGGCTGGAAGAAGTTTCTGGTGAATCATGCAGGTCTTCACTGGCTTAATGGCTGGCCTAATTTTTATTAATGTTTAATAGTTCCTGATGGATGTCTGGGCCAGCCTTTAGTGCTTCTAACAGGTGATTCAAGGGCTTTCTGTGGCAGCTTGTTACTTTATTGAACTATAGTTACAGTTCTGGCAAATGTTAAGTTTACATTTTACTTGCTGTAGCTAATAGCTTTAGCTTCTCCTGGAAAGTATTTAATAATATTTGTTCCTCGTTTGTTTTTGCAATATTTCATTGAATGTTTCTTACTGTTAGCACAGCACACACCCAGGTAAGAGGTGCTCATGTTTGGCATATGCCTTACAGTTTTTATTAATGGATGTAGGTGTGTCAGCATTCTTCTTTATATCACTATCTGCTTCGGAGCTTTGTGCCTCATATAAAGAAGGTAGAAATCTTTACCCTTTGTGGACTAGGTGTCTGTGGCATACTGGTAGACATCAAATTCTGAAATAATTCATCTTTAGGTTGTCTTGAGGCCATGGAGTTGCTGCCAGTGCAAAAAGCCCCAATAGCCTTAAGCCCCTTTGAGTACTTGAGGGCTGATTCTGTCCTTGCCAGGTAATTAGCAGCAAATAACCTGAAAGGCTCCTGTGTAAGCTGAGGAAAGGGGCTTAGAAAAGGGCTGAGGAGAAGCCTTGTGGAAATGACATCCTAGGG
Organism: Patagioenas fasciata; assembly: GCF_037038585.1. Classification (NCBI taxonomy): domain Eukaryota; kingdom Metazoa; phylum Chordata; class Aves; order Columbiformes; family Columbidae; genus Patagioenas; species Patagioenas fasciata. Next base: position 34,693,436 of record NC_092523.1, on the reverse strand, counting down.
GCTAATTCTGAGAGCCCATGCCAGCGCTGTGAGACAGGGCTGAGATGGTCACAGGACATTTGGACTGGGAAAACCAAACCAGAGTGCAAACACTAAGTTTATGCTCATGAAGAAGCAGAGCTGGAAGAGGGTTAGGATGGTTCTCAAAGCACTGGATAATTTTTAGGATGGGATTCTTAGAAGTACGATGAAATTTCACAGCATGGTGTGTGAGGTTCGGCCTTCTGCAGGAGCTTTGCTGTGACCCACTGGAGCAGCTTCTGAGAAGCCACCAGCGTTCCTGCTGCTTCCAGCCAGATATGCGGTTCCTCTCCAGTGGGCTGCAGGTGTGGAAAAGGCAAATACGGCCCTGGAATACATCAGGAAGGAGTTCCTATTTGAGATGGGGAAGTGTTACAGTTGCTCTGCAGGTGCTGGGCCAATGTGTTTGAGAAGGGTGGACTTAAATGGGTTGAATGAGGAACTTCTCCCATGAGAAGTGATTGTGAAAGCACTTTCGTTTGCTTAGCTTAGCAAAAGGGAGAAACAGAGGAATAAGACTGTTTATAGAAACACATTGATAAGGGTAAACAAAAGGGAGGGGTGAAGAGTTGCTGGAACAAATGGGGAAATGAGTTTAGAAATTGAAAGGAAGCTTCCAGGGACCAGGGTGAGGGTCTAGACCTGACATTTAGTGTAACAAGGATGGAATAAAAATTGTTTGACAAGTTTGAATTAAGTCAGGATAGCAGTTGCGTGAGATGGTGCCTGTTACAGCAAAGGATGAGATCTCCTGGTTTAGAAAACCTCCCAACATCCCATTTTTCTGTGTTTTCCGGTTGACTCATGAATTTTGAAAAATACTTAAGTTGGTGAAAACTTTTGCATTCTTTAGGAGATCCTGAAGACTTTCAGATATTTATATGAGGTTATTTGAAGGAATTTGTAATGTGTTTCCACCTAGTAATTAGAATTTAAATTATTTTGCACATGGATGCTAACTTGGAAGCAGCAGGAGTACTACGTCCTCCCATTTTGAGATTGTGCTCCCAGGGGGATGACTTTCTCCTGACAGTTCCAGTTCAGGTGATCCTACACACATGCAAATCCCTGCCCTGGGGACAAATGTGTAATGTAGGTGATTCAAATCAGCATTTTCAGCTCTGATCTCCCAGTGTTCAGAAGCAGCTGCCAGGAGATGTTTGTGTCACCTACAAACACAAATCCAATCTAGCGTGGGGCAGACAGGGCCTGTCCCAGGAGATCCCAGTTGCTCTGTGCCAGGTCCCTCTAACCTACGTTTTTGAGGCTATTCAGGCATCTCTTTTTGCAGCAGGAGAAAGGCAGTTCCCCAAACAGCTGAGCTGGGGACCAGGCACGTTTTCAGCTGTTCAAACTGGTGCTTTATATTCTGTCCAGATGCTGCTGCAGCTTTCTTTTGAGAGAGAGATGTGAAACCCAGGCCTCAGATTGGGTTTCCCTGTGGTCCATGTGGAGCTTCAGGAGGAGTGCAGTGCAGGGAATATTATCCATGTACATACAGACCTGAACAGCCATAAAATATGAAAATACATTTAGCTGTGTCTCTTTTACGGTGGTGATGCAGCTGCTTGTCAAATTATCTGTCACTAGCATTAAGTGTTGTCAGACCCTTACAGGCTTCTCAGAAAATGTGTCATAATTATATGAATTTTAAAGTTTATTTTTCCTGTAATTTGATTACTTAAATATTCTTTAAAAAAAAAGTCCCAAAAACTTACAAATTATTACTTTCCTCAAAAAGATTGTGCGAGAGCGGTATTTTATAATTACCTTTGTGTTATTTGCATATATATTAAACCATGTATTTGAGAGTTTGACTTAGCCAAAAAAAGCTGTGTATTTTATGCATGTCCCTTATTTGCCTTTCATAATCTATTTAGCTGTCTCATTAAAATAAATAAAAATCTGTTATCATTAGGGCATAAGGGTGAAATTCTGGGTGGCTAATCAAATTAAGAAAGAATATGGTCACACTGCTGGTGTTGTCTCGAGAAAAATCACTTCTTTGCTGTACCTTTCCCATCCCACTTGCACGATGTGGTTAGTCGCTCGCCCTTCGTCTGGCTGGTGTTGATTTATTAGTATTTTTGTAAAGTTGCGAGCCCCTCAGAAATAAATGCCACGTGGGTAGCGCATGTTCTGTGCATGCAGAGCAGCTCAAGTGAGCAGAGAAGTCGCTCTGAAACTGGAGCTGCTGTGCCCAGCTTGTAGGTGAGCCCGAGTACCAGCACTGGGGAAGAAGGATGGGAACAGTGGGAGAACAGTCAGGAAAACACAGGTGAGAGAGATGCAGTACTGGTAAGCAAGCAGGAAGCTGTGCCGTAGGTGCCTTAAAACCTGAAAGATATGTCAGAGAGATTTGATTGCTGGTGGACAGCATTGTGAAGTGTAATAGTGGCTGGGGCACTGATTCGGGACTGACAGAGCATTTGGGGTAAAATTTAGTCCATTAAGAGTGTTGCTCCATCCGTAGCCTTCAAACTGCAGGAGAAGCATGGGACAGTGATGACAACTGAATTTGCAAGCCAGTCACCTGTCAGCCCAAATGCTCCACTGTTTGCTTCCAAAGTAGGTAATACCTTGTCTGTTGGTTTCTTCCCCACAAGGTTTTAGAAGAGAATGGAGAACAAGTGCCCTGCTACTCTGTCATGGTGAGTTTACAAGAAGTTGGTGGAGCTGAAACTAAGAACTGGACCGTTCCCAGGAAGCTCAGTGAGTTTCAAAACCTGCACCGGAAACTCAGTGAGGTACGAGTCTCAGTTAGGGGAGGGAGTAGATGCAAATTGCTAATATTTGTCAGAATGATGCTTGGAGAGGGGAAAACCAGATAAAAACATTAATATTGCCAGTTTGTGTGCCAGCCTTTTGATTATAACCTTTTAGAGCTAGTTTTCTATATTTGTCTTTCTGTCCTCTTACCAGATGCTTATAGAACTTGTTACTTTTTTTTTTTTCCTTAATAATTACTGTTTTAATGGACTGACCCAATGTCAAAATGGTATGTGCTCTGCACTGTCATGCAACAGCCTGCTTTAAAAACTAGATTTTGTCTCTGGCTTCCAGGGAGGTATTAGAAAAGACAGCTTTTGGGGACAGGGAAGGTTTCCTTTTACAGTGCTTTAACCTCTCGGATAAGGGATAGATAATGATGGTGGTGTGAAGGGAAGGGATTTAGATGTGTCAGCCCATACTGGGTAAGCAAAGGTTTGTTTTTTTTCGAGGTGCTGAGAGGGGTGTGGAAGGGAGGTGGGCTTACAAAGGAGCATTTTCATTTCCATTCTGAAGCACCTGTGTTTTTCTGCACATGTATGTTAAGTGAGCTCTCCTTTCTCCTACACAGTGTTTTCCATCATTAAAGAAAGTTCAGTTGCCTTCCCTCAGCAAGCTGCCCTTCAAATCTGTAGACCAGAAATTCATGGAGAAATCCAAGAACCAGCTTAATAACTTCCTGCAGGTAAGAAAACCAAGACAAAAGCAACACGTCTAAACAAGAGAATTGAATTGTTCATCTGGAGTGGATGTTTTCCCTCTATTGACTAAAGAGAGAGCCTAGAATAAATAGGTCAGATATAAAGTTTGACGCTATAAATGTCAAAGTTGTCTAAGAGGCCTGGAGTTAAGTTTGGCTGATAGTAACCATTGCTCTAGTGGTAAGTAAATTTAAGCCTCTGCTACTTTTAACTATAACACTTCACAACAAATTTATTACAAATTAAAACTTTTAAATTTAGAAAGAACGAACTAGCTTCTTAAAGTATCTTTGTGAGACACGAGGGGTTTTTTCTCGCTCTACCTCTGAGCCAAGTCTTAATCAGTTTTATTGGATGGCATGACACATCTTGTTCCTTAACAAGAAATACTTAATTGATGTGTTGTTTGTGTTATTATTTTTCTTTCACAGAAACTGCTCTCTGATGAAAGACTCTGCCAGAGTGAAGCACTTTACGCCTTCCTGAGCCCTTCCCCAGAGCACCTCAAAGTTATTGATGTGCAAGGAAAGAAGTCATCTTTTTCACTCTCCTCATTTCTAGAACGACTTCCTGGTGATTTGTTTTCTCATCAGGAGGTAAGTGGTAGAAAATCAATCATCTCAAATTCAATTACTTATCCAAACTAAGCAGGGAGAGCCATTAATATATTGCATTTGAATGGCAGGTAATATTGGAAGGCATTTCCGAAGGTCATTTTTAATTTACTGTAAGTGAACAAAGAGTCAGAAGTAAAAACTGTCTACAAATTTAAAAGGTGTTTATTAATAAAAAAAGTTTCCTGCTCTTTTCTCAATATATATAGGCAAATGTGTAACATATCATAACTAAAAAAATTGCAGTCCATGTGGGATTGCTTATTTTTTATAGCAGAATTTCCTACTTTTTGCGCTCTTGACATGCATATTTCTGAGGGTTTTTAACAGATAAAAATAATGATTTCTTAGGAAGCTTCTCTTGGCAGGCAACAGCTGTGTGTCCTTAATAATTTCTGGACAACTTCTGAAGCAAAGCCAGTTTTGACAAAGAATGTCAGAAAATGATACAGGCTCACTAAGGGAATTTGCAGATACAGGTGGGAGCCCATGTGGGCAAACCAGTTGGAAAATTTGATACTAAGCCATAAAAAGCCGTTGTCTTTCACAATGCAGTGAAGAATAGATTAATGACTAAAATAGCTCATTGGCTAAATGTGACCACAATTCCATGGCTCCCTGTTCTGTGTCATTCATGCTGCAGATATGCAGCCTCCAAGGAGCTGTGACTATTCCCCTTTTTAATTATACATTATATGAAATAATTCTTTTCTTACATGCTGTAGTTGTCTGCAGCGAATGGGTCTTCTGTGGGATAAATGGGGTTTGGAGAACTTGTGCAGTTCTAGCTGATTAATGGGCAAAAAGGCGGTCTTGCGTCTCATGGAATTAAGAAAATCCCGTGTATTTTCATTTTTGAAAGTGCACTGTATTTGGACCTAGATGCTGAATGCATGTGTCTCTTTTCAGGCTAATAAATTCACAGAAAGTTTGAGAAACTGATTTTACACTGTGATAGAAGTACTGCAGTTCTAAAAATAGTGTGTTCACGAAAGTGACTCTTAGGTAGAAGTAGCATAAAAGCATAAACCATTGAAGCTATTCGTATTTTGCTATTTAATTGAAAAACATACTTGAGAAAAAAGCCAGGCTGCACATATATGTATTGTATTATGTGAGTGCGTAGGAGAAGATAGTTAGGAAATATGGGAGAAGGAAAGGGAGTTTGTAATAAGTGTAAGAAAGGAGAGAGAACAAAGAAATTAAGCAGAAATGAATGAACTGGTACTGAAAAACTGAAGGAAGCACAGCAAAATTGCCCAGAGAATGTGGCAGCAGAGGGGTTGGAACATAGCTTCTTAGTTTAAATTTAGTACTATTTCTTACTTGTTACTTGTGGGACCAGGAGCTTCATTTTGGCTGGACTGTATTATGCCAGGCACTGTGCAAATGCAAAGACCGTCCTGGTTCACATTTGCCTTCCCACTCCTCTCCCTTTCTTTCCTAAGCTTAAACATAAGGTGAGACAACAGAATACAGATGGAAGGAGAAGAGGAAACTGTTAGACTCTGAATCAGTATGGCAAATGTTTGTCCTAGTTTAAAAATAATTATAAAATTAAATGGAAGGAGCGGAATTGTGAGGTGGTCTGGGATCAGCTCTAATTTTTGTCGTTTACCCTTGTCTTTCAGTGTGAGCTTTAGATCAGTTTGATCTTGCCCAGTGACAGCATTTTGGATAATTTACTAAAGCAGTTAAACTAGGGTTAAATCATTTGGTACAAGGTCATTAATGGAGTTAGTTCTGTTAAACCAGGCATTACAAAGCTGTTACAATTGTGTCCTCTTTGTAACTAAGAATTCCTGGTTTAGTTCGTATTTTGGACTTTGTGGAGGGGAATCCTCTCATACAGCTCTCTCTTCACCTTTTACCTCTCATCTCACGTTTTTCAAATATGCATTAGAGCAACAACATTAACTCTTGAGAGCTATTTTCAGGATTTGATACTGCAGTGATTTCAGATCTCTTCTATACAGCTGCTTAGACGGGGCTAGCTTCAGAACATACTTATTAGCTCTCAAGACCAAAACCAAATCAGAGGAAAAAATGTAGCTGATATCGTCTAGAGGAAGGGCTTTTAGGTTTATGAAGTGTTAATGAAAATGTACTGAGGTGTAATAATTTACACTTCTGATTGCATTTTCTAAACGACGGGGGATTCACTGAACAGCAGAAAAATAGAGCAGAGACCTCAGAGAGTTTGTTGGGTTTACTCTCCTGCTCCACGTAGACTCAACTGTACTGGCAAAATTCTTGGCACGCATTTGTCTAATGTGTTTTTAAGTCTCTGGTATCCCATGTGCTCCAGCTGAGCAAGGCAGCATATCCCACTTCTCAGCTATCTTTGTGGTTAGAAACCTTTCCTTACTGTCTAACCTGAATCTTCCTCCTTTAGCCAGCAAGCTCTTGCCCTGTCTGCAGCAAACGCAGAACAGTTCGGGTTAGGATCATCTCAGTTATCAGGAGTCACTACTTTCCTTTTGTCTTTTATTCTTTTATTTCTTAAACTGAGCAGTCCCAATGTCTCCTAATTTTTGTTAGGTTGTGTTTTATTTAGTTCTTATGGTTTTCTCTGGGCTTATCTGATGATCCGTGTTTTTCTCAGAAATGTGGTGACTAAAATTTGAAACAAGAGACTCCCACTAGGTTTTCCTATTCCCATGGATGAAAATAACTTTTATATCTATATATGTATGTCATAGAAATTATGTTAATGCTTAAACATCATGGTATGACACTTGCCTTTTCCACAGCAGTATGGCCCTGTGATATTTTTCTGTAGCATTATCAATATCAATTGTTCCATTTCCTGCATTCGCACGGTGAGTTATTGCTGCTTTGCATTCGACTTTATCAAACTGCACCTTGTGGGCTCAACTACACATTCAGGAAGCTCACCTGCAAATTCAGTTTTCTGTTCTGTTGCTGAAGTGCTTAATGAAAATATGGAATGATATCTACTGTGAATAATTAAATAAAACCTTATTTCTTGAATAATTACAATGATGAAGGGCCAAGAAGCCTGTTGACCAGAGGAAGTTTGCTCTAGACTCTGTCCCTGGAGAAAACTGTGTTCATCATCAGTGAATTTGTGTGCCTGTGTGGTAAGATGGGTCATGATTTGTGGTTTCCTTGTGTGGCATTTCTTGTCAGTATAGCGTGGCTTTTTGTTCCCTGCCCTTGGTCACAGCTTTAGCCTAGCATTAGGAGAAGCTTTTAAAAGCTGGGGACTCATCAAGCTGTGGAAGTCAGTAAACAGCAATCTGCATGAACGTCTAACAGTGCACTTCAGTGCAGCAAGGTTTTTTCTTTTGTTTTTCTGGTTATGAGGAGAGAAGCAACATCTCGAGCAGTGCTGGAGAAAATGCCAAATGTGACACAGGGAGTGAGGGCTACAGGATCTGTAAGTGTTGGAATATGCAACGCTGTGGCGTTATTTATTTATAGACTACTCTGCAGTGCCATGCCTAGAGAAGATTCAGGGGCTGAAAATGTACCCAAAGTCAATGATGTGCTTTAGATGGGATTTGGAGGCTGTGAGGAAGGAGTAGGGCAAACTGATGTAGAGCTGAGATACTGTAGGGTACTCTCTGTATAGCAGGGATCAAGTGATGGGCAAGGGATGACTTTAAAGATTGTGACCATAAGAATAAGGCCAAGAAAGACACCAAAATAATGCAAGAGAAGTAGAGCCATGGTTTTCCAGTCCAGCTGGTGAGATGGGGAGAAAACAACATTAGATTATGGAATGATAACGAAGAGATGACTGATTTATTTGAAAGCCAGGGCTGAACAAAGAAAATTTGTCCGCTTGCCATTGTGACCATCCATGAAGCAGACTGGGACATTGCACCGGCCTCAGTGAGGGTTGAGTCTCCCTCACTGTGGCTTTGCTCTAAGCACTGGTGGGCGGGGGAAGGTCCAGGAAAGCAAAGGGATGTGCTGGCTGCCACGAGTAATGCTCAGTGGTGTAGTCCTGATGCTGAAGCAGTTCTTGACAATACTGAGAAACAACCTGTTGTCTGCGCTTCATTCTTGAATAAATGGTACCACCAGAACTGAGGTGGTTCAACCCATTCTTCTCCTGTGGGTCTGTTCTGAGTAACTCCCTTCAGTGTCCCAAGCCTGGGTATCCTCAGGTCACTAAGTACCACCACGTGATGTTTCTGCCTGTGACTGGTACTCATTAATGGTGCTTGTCTTTGCAGTGGCCAGTTCCTCTTCTGCTGCCAGGCTGGGTTCCTGGCTTTACTGCAAGGACAGCTGGCTGGTGCCTGATCCTGCTGAGCACAGTCTGCTCTCCAGGGGAGACACCTACTTGCTGCTCCCTGTGCCATAACCAGATTCTCCCCCTTTCTTCCTCACTGCTCGCATTGAAAACAGCTCCAGCTGGCTCACTCCCCATCCCGCATGTCCTTCCTGGGTGTTGTGTCAGAGGAAGCTTTGCAATCACAAACGCTTCTGAGTGCCACCTCCTCCTTCCAGCTCTTGTCTGGTGGGAGGTGCAGTCCCTTTGCAAACTGCCTGGTGATGTTCCCATTTGCCAGATCCTGCCAGCAGCAGAGTTTTTGGCTCCAGTGCCCTTTCCTGAGAGTGTGGCAATACCTAAGTCCATTCTGGAATCAGGATGGGGAACTGCAGCGCATATCCATATTGTGTCTCTTCCCAGGAAGAAACAGAAGAGGATAGTGACCTGTCGGACTATGGAGAGGAGATGGATGGGAAAAGGGACTCTCTTGCTGAACCGTGTTTCATGCTGATTGGAGAGATTTTTGAGCTGCGAGGAAGTAAGCTGCAAACCTGCTTATTTGCTAGTGGAATCCATTGGCCAAGAAATCTGGGGCACTTTGTAATTTGGATTTTTCTGCTATTTCAATAAGTGGAAATGTTCTTGCAATTTATTATAGCGAGTTTGTTTGGAACAGAGTTGTTCTTCAGTAGCTCATAACTTTAGAGCTTTTATTCAAAAGTTCAAGTCCAGTAGAACATGGCAATAAAAATGTAACTGTTAGTAGAGAGCATTTACATGCAGTATTCGTAAGTTTTTCATTTAAAAAAATCTGGAAAAAACAGAAGTACAAAAGCATGTTTTCTGTAAATAGGCTGCGTGTTAGAATGTATGAATTATGAGGAAGGAAAGACGATGTTATCATAGAACATATCATTGACAAAGCAACATAATTTTAATGTCCATTTTAAGCGTAATATATATGCATTTTAGTTCTAAAATTTGTATAATGGGGAAGATGCTAGAATTCTGGTGTCTCTCAGTACCAGATTTTTCTTTTCCTCCTTTACGTAACTGAATGATGGTAATAAAGAAAACAATTTTTGTTTCTATTTGAATGTGCAGGCACACTTGATGCCCTATAAAATTATTTACAGGGTAACTATTACAAAATGCAGCACCTTCCAAAAATGGCAGATGTATCTCCCAAATATAGACTTTCTTGTGCTGATGGTGAACAGCATGAAAGAACCAGTAATTGCTAGGAGGCACACTTGTTTCCTTTATTTGTATTGAAAAGCTAACTGCTTGGTTTATTTGAGTGAACGTGTTTTCAGAATCTTAATGCTGCTGCTGTGTGCACAACAATGTACCAGTAGGTATGGAAAGGATGTGAATTTTGGGGGCTTGGGTAGTTGTAAGGTTCAATAAACTTGAAATAGTGCTAAACATAGAAGTTTACAGTATAAACTACAAATGCATATTACAGATATGTTTATGTAATCCGCAAGATTTAAAAACCATATAGCAAACAGTACAGGGAAAGCAGTGAAGAAAAATGAGACTCAGGTACAATTAGTGAAATCTTAGAAAGGATTATAACAGATATGTTTACTGTAGGGGTGGGTTGTGTTTTGGGGGGGTGAGGGGGGACAGGTTGGCAAGGTTTTGTACATGGTCATGAGTTCCCTAATGTTATTAACCTCTCAGTCTTTATTTTCTGTCGTTTTTCATTATTCTAGTGTTCAAGTGGGTCAGAAAGACATTAATTGCACTAGTACAAGTCACTTTTGGAAGAACTATCAACAAGTAAGTAGCTGTTACTTTAACTGAATGTGCATTGTTGTTCTATGAAAAAAGGGCTGAGAGCAGAATGGTTAAAACCATTATCTGGGCATTTTGTTGTATATCATAATCTGCTCAATTTGCAAATATATTATGTTGATTAGACAATACGCAGATGTGTGAATTATCTTTTTCCTTATCTTTTCCCCTACACAGGGCTTTGCTTTTGGAAGAACACAGTATTTTATGGGAGGCAGAATTACAAAAAGAGACTTCTTTCTTTTTAGTGAAGCAGCTTTGCATATATGTATATACACACACACATATATATGTGAAAATGTTAACTGCTATCCTATTTTTCTGAATGGCCTGGCTCTGAATGGCTTTTATTAGTTTGTGCTTTATCTTACAGTCCCATGAAGATTTTTTGCCAGATCTGAACCTAGGTTTCCGTTTTAAGTAATTTCTTTCACGTCAAATACTGTTTTAGTCACTTTAGAGAAATATGTGTTTTTACATTATGAGAACTATTAATTTATAGCATGAAACCTGTACAGGTGTAACAGTGATGTGTTTTCATAAAGGTATTTTTCTGTATAATTTGAAGACGTCTGCCAAGTGAGGCCTGGCCGAGGCTGTGGAGAAAGTGTGCGTGGCTGTACGCACCTTTCACACGTGGAAAGCTGTGTCACTGGTCAGAAAAATTTTGGAAGAGTATTCTACCAATTGGCCAGTCAATGACTAAATTTGCCCAGGCCAGCATGGCTTTCAAAACAGTTCAGTTTGCTGAGTTTTAAATTCATCAGTTCATTTGTTCGCACACTCCTGATAACCAGCACGAGAAACACCTGAGAGAGGACAGAGTGTGTGTGTGAGCACAGCACGCATGCCAAGCGGCTATCTAGATTTTCCTGAACTGGTTGAATTTCTACGTTTATTTGATTTTAAGAGTTTTGGCTGTACCGCAGCACAGTTGGGCAGCGCTGCCCAGAGCCTCCTGTCTGCCTGGGGCTCTGTGCTGGAGGCTCTGGCGTGGAGGCTGCTGCCTTCGTTTGTAATCCCTTCCCTAGTGACCCCTTGGTATATATAAGGGAACTTACAGTGCTTTGTTATACAAAACTTCATCTGTTTTTATCCCACCAGGCACATCTGTTTGGAGTTCTCTACAATTAGTTAGCTGATTTTTATATCTTTACCCAGTGGAGCCTTTGTACTGTCCATCCTTGAAATATATACAGATTTCAGTCTAGTATTTGTAATTTGTAGTATACGTTTGTAGATTACATTGAAATGTAGCCTTTTCCACGTCTCAGTCAGGTGTCTGGAGTGATCCAGATCCTAGAGCACACTGTGCTGAATAAGAGTTGCTGTGATGCTGGTGAAATCAGCTTAGACGAATTGGGATGAAAATGAGCATCACTTCTTATTCTTTCAGGAGTAAAAATAATAAATCTGCATAAAATGGGAAAGACCAGCTCTCATGTGCTCCCTTCTATGCTTCTTTACAGGCAAATCCGTGACACTGTACACTGGATGTTCAGTGAACCAATGCTTGTTTACTACATTGGGGTGTTTAGAGATGCTTTTTGGCCAAATGGAAAGCTAGCGCCACCACCGAGAGCCAAGAGCGACGAACAAAAGCAAGAGACGAAACAGAGAGCACAGCAAAAACTACTTGAAAACATTCCAGGTGAGATCACTTTCATTCTGCTTAATCACAGATTTAATAATTAGTAAGGAAGCTGGTTAATCAAATACTGTTCTGCTGCATCTTAGATTTTCCCTGTAGAGTTGTAAATTACAGTTATTTGCATAAATAAGGATAATTTGGGCCTTACTCAGCATCCTGGACTGAGCGGGGTTTCCAGCACTTCCCTTTGCCTGTTCTCATCTCCCAAGCCGCAGCAGTGTCATCTTCAGCATGTGCCTTTTTGGCGGCACCATCCTGAGGTGCTTCATCCTCTTCACAGGACAGGGAGGCCAGTTAGGCAATTCTGACTCTTCAGAGAACCTGTAAATCCAAAGGCATCCAACTTGGAAGAAGCACAGTCCATTCCCTTTAGCCCTTGGAAATGCACTTAAGCATAGGTTGAATGCTTTTTATTTCCCTATCTGTATAGAATGTACTTTAATGAGCTATTCTATGGCTTCACTGAGATATCTTGTATACCCCTTGCATTAGGTTGTTTAATCAGCCTTTACTGCAAAAAAAGCAGAAGGCATGTGGGCAAAATATTTGTCATTTGATGTGTAAACAACCCTCCGTTTACTCTCCCTGTTACATACTCACCTATTTACCCAGAATAGCTTTCCATAGTTCATTTGTGGTTTTGCTGAATGCACTTTAATCATGAAGCATTGGATCACTATTTATTCTCTAATCCAAAATCTAAATAATTGACTTAGAATTCTCTTATCTGCTTTACTTGTGGGAAGTATTTTCTTTAAAGACTGAGAGACAATTGGCTTAAATCTGTTCTAAGTGTTGTAGGAATTCTGTCTTTGTGGCTGAAGGTATATTTAGGCGAATGGTTTAATAACGTATGAGGTTAGACTTCACTCTGTGATATGAACATAGTATGTATCATGTTAGAACACTTAAAATGTTGTCACAGAGATGCATACTCTATTATTGAACTGGGGTTACTTGAGAAAAAGAGTATCTTTTCAACCTGTGGCCTGAGTTACCCATGTGTTTTTGAAAGGTTGGTGATGGGGACAATGGATCTCGTAACCAAGGGCCACAGAGCGGGTGGTTCTGTTTCCCTGCTCCGTGGGCAGCGCTCTTGGTAGCAGTGTTAGCTCTGGGCTCTGCCCAGCTTGAGCGAAACAAGATAAGCTGAAGTAACGTTTGTTGCAGATACTCTGCAGAGTCTTGTTGGACAACAAAATGCCCGTCACGGTGTAGTGAAAGTGTTCAATGCGTTGCAAGAGAGAAAAGCTAACAAGCATCTACTCTATGTGAGTAACCACAAAAGTAGCCTTTTAACTTTATAATCCTATTAATTGCTGAGTTCTGCTCACTCAGTATTAAAACTTGGGGGGTGTGGTTTTGCAGAGATTTATTTTGTACTGTTGTTCTGTGTGCAAGTAACTTTTTTTGGTATTAAAATAAGTCAGACAAAATATATTGGGTTCCATCATTTAACTAATTTTGAATAACAAAAAGCTGCTTAAGTTTAAAAACAGTATTGCATTTGTCCAAGAGACATCCTCTACCACATCCAACTTGCCTGACTTCGTAAATTGCAAACTAATTCCTTCATCCAGCTGAGGGTAACAAACATACCTTGGGGAGCCCTAGGGACGGAGAGCATCAGGACTTCCTCACAGTTTGGACATGCCCGCTCTCCAGAAGTCCCGCTCCCCTCCTGTTGCTTGGGATTGGATCCACGTGCAGTCCCGCAGCAGCCAGTGACTGTCACAGCCCACGCATGCCTGGTGCTGGTGTGGCCGCTGCGGCTGCTGCAGAACAGCACCAGTTTATAGCGGGTGGCAAATACCCATCTGAAAGCAGCTGCCCATGGCACTTGCCTTCCTCTGGCCTGAAGACACTCCCTGTGTCATCTGTAGGGCACGTGCTTACTTTGGGGTGAAAGAAAAGTAGTTGTGTGAATGCTGCATAGAATGGCCCCGCGTGCTCTCTGATGTGTGATGGTCTGAACGCGTCAGAAGGGAAAAACAAATTCTCGTTTGGCACCCACGCTGATCTTACCTCTTTTCTGTTTTTCAGGTTTTGCTGGAACTGCTGCTAACTGAACTGTGTCCTGAGCTAAGAGCTCACGTAGAGCAGCTTAATGCCACTTAGGTTTGAATCTGCACAATTGGACCACTAGAGAAATGTCTATGTCCAATAATAGACATGAAACTTATTTTCCTCTTTTCCATAGAGGGCTGAGAACTATGATTATTTTTAGCATTTTTCTTTCCTCTTGAGTTTTTGGTGAAGTAAACAGACTTGAAAAGATCTGATGCTGTAGTAGGGTAGACAAGATAATGCTGTATAGTTGCCAATTTTTATTTAAATTGTTCTATTTGACTACTCTTCTGTTTCAAATATAGATTGAAAAATAAATGTTCATATAATCTGAAAGAAACCAGAAAATATTTTAAACATTTATGAAAAGAAATTTTGCTTATAGTGGTAAACTAATGAATGTTGTACAGTTCTAATCTCCTCACTGAGGATTTGAGCATTCCTTTTTTCTTGTGTATTGAAAAAGCTTGTCGTGCAATACTACATGTAAAGCTATCGTGAAAATTTTATCAATTTTGTTTTTACCAAAGATTTCCTGTAGTTTGAAGCATTTGTAAGCAATAAATAACACGACTGGATTGCAGTACTTGATAATGAAGCTGTACTGACAACTAGTGAATGAATTTGACAGCACTAGGTTTGTAAGGAATATTTACGTTACTTTGAAGTCTGTGTCAAAAATATGTATTGTAAACTGGTATGTCCTAACAGAATGCCTGTGTTAAATGTTAGTTCAGAGATTAGTGCTTATGAATTGCTTCTATGAATGATTAAGTAGACATTTAATTAAACCATTCTAATAACTTCCCTGATATTACTCAGGGCTGTTTTATTCAAATACCCCAATTTCAAACAACCTTCAAATCTTTCCCTTATTTTATACAAGGAAAGAAAACTGTCTTTGGTGGTTTTTTAATTTATGTAAAAATATGTAAATATGGTCTTAATGCACATCTAAATAATTAAACATCATCAAAAATCCCTAGATGACACTCATTATTTTAAATTCAGTACAGCTGTGCTCTTAGAAAAACTGCTTGCAGTAAGGACTGGCTGTAGGTTAAGGTACATAAAATCCATTATGATGTCTTTAAATCAGTGTTTTTAGTAACATCTAGCCTTCTGTTCCAACAGTTTCAAAAAAGTTTAAGTCACGACAGAGTCCTAGGAAACAGGCTGATTTTTGCACATACAAAGTTTTACAAGTAAACAGATGTTTAAAACTGTGCAAACTTGTCATAGCAATCAGCAAAATTTACTAGTGGTTAACCAAAGTATCTTTGGATAATAGATTCAGCGTAGCATTGCTCAGGGACACACACTCATAGCCAAAAGTTTTTCAACTATTTGTAGTACAAGCAGAGGCAGTATGAATGCAATATGAAGAAGGACTGAGGAGCACAGGCTTTGTGCAGAGGACATGTATGTAGGATGTTTCCATACTAATGTTTTTTTCCATAGTTCTGTAAGTAGTTATCTTCTAGTTTTAGAAGTTGACATGGTTTGAAGCTTAGTGTCATACAGGCCAATTTCTAACTTTGAATCTCTGCAGTGCAAGAGTAAAATATGTTAAGACACGTAAGTAGATCAAGATGTGTTAGAAAAGCATGTAAAGGGAAGTATACACACCGCTAACAAAGGGAAGATTTAAGAGTGGCTGTAACCTGTGAGTGGGTTGTATGTGAAGACTAGAAAAGTTTGGGTTCAGGCTTTTCAGCTTACAATTTAATGTTTAAATACTAAAAATTCAAAAAAGGAACCAGCCATTTTTATTTGGTCTTGGTTTGATTCATGTGCTATATAGCAGTATGACATGAAGGCAACATAGGACATCTGCCCAAGTAAAATGTCCTTAATAAACCTGAAGTCTTCAATAGCCTTTTTAAAAGTCTGCCTTCGCCTCTACTCAGTTAAAGGATGAGTGTGAGCTTTTTGCTTTCTCTCTTTTTTTTTTTTTTTTGATAAAAAAGAATCAGTAAATTGCTTTAAGTAATAATTTATAGAAAGTTGAAAAGCAAACAGTAAGTGATGAGCAGTCTATAATTGCTGGAGATTAGAGATGGTTTATTGTTGGAAATGCATTTATATACTGCAGTTCAAGGAAACACTAAATTCTTCCAAGATTAGCTGCCAGTTGAAGGTCAGAAGCAACACCAGGATCCAGAAGGCATGCCTTTGAAAACAAAGAACAGGGAGTTCTACTCATATTAATAGTTTACAGCTAAAATAAAATTGTATGTTGTCAATATAACATTAATAAGCTCTTTAAGTTTTGTTGGCAGTATCTCAGATAATTGACTTGTTAAAATATTAAAGACTTAATATATTCAGCTTTAAATCTGTTTCTGATGCCATGTAAGAAAAACACAGTATTTAAAATGAGCGTACTTGACTGTAGTGTTAGGCTTGGTTTTATTTTTTTATTCTGTTTGTGGGTATGGCATGTGCTGGTACCACAGTCAGACACATGAATTTGTGTACAGATTGGATGGTTTTCATTCACTTCCATCATCTACCTCAGTACGCTCTGGGACACCCATCTTCTCTTTCTCGCCTCTTTCAAAACTGACTGGGTCTAAGAACGGTAGGCCAACCATGCAGCTGAGCAGTTCATTAAAAAAAGCAAACATGATTTGCATTTAAGTGTACATTTAAGTTAACATGAGAGTTCTTTTCCAGATACAAAAGAAACCTAACACACGCACAGCTTTTGTCTTTTACTTGTTTTACAGTTACTGTGTCAGATAGCTTAATGTATTTTTCTGTCCCTTCGCTTTTGTTGTTGATGGAGAGGTGCGTGGCTCCAGTCAACAGAAATCATCTCTCTTTGTATTAAGAAGCTCGTGACATTCCTAGACCGGTCTCAGATGTACCACTAGTGAATGATGAGTGAAAGCTGCAATTTTCTTTCAGCTGTAGTGTTTACACTAGACTTGATGGGAAGGGCTGTACTCCCGCAAAGCCATGCAGCAGCACAACCCTGGTGGGCCCTTCCATTCCCGAAGACTTATCTTGGACTGCTGGCTACAGTGTTTGGAACACCCCAGCCTGTGTTCCTCCTGTGGTCTCTTCCTCATCCTGTCCTCTAGAACACTTGTCACAGCAGGAGAACAAAATGTTTGCAGGGTTCGCATTCAGAGGATCACCTGCTCTGCCAGGCCTCTTGTATCAGCAGCTTAACTGAGTAAGGAGCCACGAAAACTGTTATTTGATAACTTATCATTTACATAACTCTCCATTTATTTGGGTTGCACCAAGCTGGACATCAAAGTATTCTACTTGCAGAAACAAATGGTGTCTACATGCACAGAAATCATAGAATCTCACTGAAGCACAATCTTGCTACCGTCCTTTTAGTTAGCATAATCATCTTGCCTTGACTGTACCTTTAGGCATCGCTGATACTATTTACCAGATTCATCTTCTAGAAGCCATTATTGATCTTTTTCCTCAAGCAATAAATCTTAATTCAACTTCAGAACTTTCAAAAAATGTGACCTGTTTTTTCCCCTGTGTATCAAGTAACACTAGATCCTCAGCTATTGCTAAAAATGTAAACATAGAAAAGACAAGTAGTTATGACTGATTTAAGTATTGTTAATGAAGCCTGTAATTGTTAAAGAATCTATAGAGGAAGATAAGTTATGATATTTCAGCTTGAGAGAATGACAGATGGCAAATCAATTGGGGAAAAAAATTATTAAAATAGTTCAGCTAATTTATCTTGCAAGTTACCAAGCTGTGCTGTCATGATTATCACAGATTTTTTTGTTTGTTTCGCAGAATGCATTGTTTGGTTAAGCAAGTGGGCAGATGGTATCCTTTCAAGGCTATTTTTAGATGCTTTCAATATAATTTTATCACTCTTCACTTTCTTGCACAGATATTTTTTTTAACATAAATAATGTTGGAGTCTTTAACCAGACAGTAAATTTAAATATTCAAATCTGAGGTGTCACTCAATTTCATGAGATACAGACTTCCCCAGCTTACCTTAGAATAGTATTTTTCAGCAGCAGCTTGATCTTGCTGTGTACCATGGCCAAGCTGGAGGCACCTGGCCAGGTAGAAAGCAGCCATAGCAGCCCCCTTGGCTACGTATGTCGGAAGACAATCAGTGATCTTCGCCAGCATAGCGATGTCGTCGTTTTCTGTAGCCCTGTTGTGGAATTTGCAGCATTAGGTCAGATAATGTTATTTCAACCAATCATCCAAGTTGGCCGCATATGACGTGACAATGCCTGCTTTCTGTTTCCATCATTATCCAAAATAAGCTGAAATTTATGTGTATTCAGCAGCCTGATGAGGACTCTTCTATTCAGTATTTTAGTCTTATTTGAATCTTGTGATATTAAATAGCAAACAAACACGTTACTTTTGCAGTCACTTTTGATATAGTTATGCTAGTTATAAAAGCCAGTATATTTTATGCCAATTGTTTATATTAAAATATTTCATGGAAACTAATATTTATGTGGAAGAAAGGCAAAGCTCTTAATATAATAGAGCAACCTCATCTAGTGGAAGATGTCCCTGCCCACAGCGGGGGGGTTGGAACTAGATGATCTTTCGAGGACCAATCCAAACCATTCCATGATTTTGTGATTCTAAAATTTCAGGTTCTTACTAGGATATTGGCAAGTCATAGTAGTCTGAAGATCTTGAACATACTTCAGAGCCTCAGGTTATAAGACCCACTTATGACGACCACTTACATCTAGTTCAGCTCAATTATTTTCTTCCTTCTGCATGCATCTGCTTGCTGTCACCTTATTTTTAGCATGTTGTTTTTACTGAGAACCATATTAAGAATCAGAGGGACACAGTGAACATTGTTTTAACTACCAGGCTATAATAACCTAATATAAGGTACAACATTTTTAAGTGCGAATGGATTTTTTTTTCTGTTGTCTTAAAACAGATATCCGCAAGCCCCGTGTCCTTTTGAGATGCCAAACAGTAATGATATGCTTCTTCACACATCATTCTAGTTAGCTGTTGTGTGCAGAAAAAAAAGGAAAGTGCAAGTCATTTCAGTTTATAGCTACTCCCTATAAATCGGTGTTTATGAAAGATTATTCTGAAGTAACCTTCTGCAAGTCAGTGCCTGCTAAATCACTTGAATGTATTGACAGCAATATTCTCCCACCTAATTTGGTCCTATTAACAAATACATTAACACAACAGAAAAAAAAAAAAAAAAAACCAAAACAAAACAAAAACAATAAAACAAGCTACCAACCCCCCCCAACTTATTAGCAGGAACATTCAAATATAATAACAGTAACCTGTTACCTCTTTTATCTTCCCTGACAATACAGCATTTTTGCCTGCCTTTCCAAAAGGTGCACAATGGGATGCTGATGCAAATAACAATACTCAGTCAATTCTAGTTCAACACAGCTGACTTGAAGAACATAACATAGCAATGGGTAAGTAGAACTGTATGGGATAAAATAATTGTAATCCACACTCTAAATATTAGGCAAGGTTGTACTGTACATAATCACGTAATGATTGTATGTTTGTACATAATGTAACAACCTGCATAGTTGGTATGAACGTAGGAGGCCAAACAAATTCTAGCAGGAAAGGTGCTTGATACAACTGGCTGAACTGCTGTGAGATTTTTGCCTCAAGGCCAACTGCAATCCCAGTTTGGTGGAACTGTTTGAAGTCTGGTGGCAGCATCATTTGGTTGAGAAATTGTCACTTCTGGCTGCAGTGTGGGAATTCCATTGCTGTTTTCTGCAATCACAATTGCAGCTGATGAAGTGTACTGTTCACTTGTCTGAATAATCTACCGTGCAGCATTGACTGGAGGGGATGCATTCCAAGCGAGACAAGCTGGACTAGACTGAATAGCCATCAGTCTTCTTACAGTGCAAGAGAAAGAAAAGCGGCAGTTCAGAGAGAAAACAATCCTTTTCAGCAATGAGTGTAACAAACAGCATTCATAGCCCAGCTCCTGAATTACTAGAGCTGCTGCTATGCAGTGGAATATACAGGTTGTATGTATTAAGAAACACCCAGTATATATGCCTGGTATCAAAGCTTGCATTTCCTGTAAAGGACATGGGAACGGGACCAAAGCACGTTGAGCCACAGAGCAAGGAAGTGATGGAGTAGAAAACAGAGGGTAGAAATGATACTAAGATGGGGGAGGTGGAGAGCAGAAGAATACTTGTAGGGGTTTAAAAGGGAACGGTGGAGGCAGGAGCCTGGAGGAGTTCGTGGACTGAGGAGACGGGAAGGTAGGGTTGCGTGTGGCTGCCTACTGGGCATTCTGGTTAAAGGCTGTTGTGCTCCACGGGATCAGAAAGAAAGGTCCAACTATACTGAGTAATTAAAAACTTTTTAGTATTAATTTTGTCTGTGATATGCTATTCCTTCTTTAAAGATGAGCATTTGCAATTCTTTGTCTCAAATATCTCTTGAGTTTGAGAGATAAGAGCATGAACTTCCCTGGAGACATTCAAAGCCCGCCTGGACACATTCCTGTGCAACCTCACCTAGGCGTTCCTGCTCCAGCAGGGGGATTGGACTAGATGATCTTTCAAGGTCCCTTCCAATCCCAAACATACTGTGATACTGTGAACTTCTTAATCATTTTAATCCAAGTTACATGATCTTACATGAAGAACCATAATAAAAAATAAAGCAGAATTAACTTTACCTTTTGGCTAATGCAACAGCTGTTGAGTAAAATTTTCTATTGTAATAATATTCCACAAGATGGCCTTGAGCATAGGTGTTTCCACGTTCTGCTGCTTCTTTCAAACACTCCACAGCAGCTTTGGTGTTTTGACTTACACCTTGTCCATGGAGATACATAACACCAAGTGCTCCCTGTGATTCCAGATTTCCATTGCCACATGCTTCTGAATGCCAGAAAAAGGCCTAAAGAAGAGGCACGAAGTTGGAGGATATATTTACTTCAGATGTCTTTCTTGCATACTTTTTCCATCAAAGTTTTTATGTCACCCATCCTGCAAGAAGTGTGCTTATACATAAAAGAAAGTGGAATCCTTGTAAGACTTTTGAACCTGCTTCATTTACTGTCAGAGCTGTCAATCAGTGACACCTGCTTGATTTCTGAAGGTTACCAAAGCTGACAAAACTTCAACCTATTCCATCATTCTTCTTGATACACCCACAAAAAACAAACAAACAAAAAACCCCAAACCAAACCTTCCCGAGCAGTGTCAAGTGAGTCAAAATGAGGGAGTCTGGCCATCTGTTTGTACAGGCTTAAATGGATGATAATGCCTAGCAGTACTTAAAATACAGCTTTCAGAGTCAAATCCATCACCGTAATCTTTCTGTGAAATTCAGAATTAATTTGGACTCGAAACTCAAGAGCTACGAGTGGGCTTTACCTTCTTCAGATCTTTTTGAACTGACACACAATAAAACAGTCCTAAAGTGCTTTGGGCCTTTACGCTTGCTTTTGGATTCCCATGGTCTGCAGCAATAAGCCACAACCTAAGGAAAAGGAGAGAAAGTTCAAGTAACACAGCATCTCACATTTGTCAGGAGAATTACTGACTGCTGTTACCTCTCAGCTTCATCAGTTGACCGCCTAACACCGCATCCTTCATAATACGCTCTGCCAAGATTGTATGCAGCTGCAAACTTCAAGTGTCTTGCTTTTGGAGAATCAGAGGAGAGTATTTTCTTCATGTATTCCACTCCCCTTTCCTAAAATTGAGACATTTTAGTTATTCAGATTGCAAAGAGGATGTAATTAAAGAACCTGAGAATCCACTAACTTCTGCAAGACATGTAGTTTTTCCACTTTGAAGAAAGGCTGAGGCATACTGGTAGGACAGTCTGGAGAAAGCATCAAAGCAGAACTCATCTTGGGTTACCAGACAGCCCCTGGATCTTTGACTCCAATATATTTTTAATGTGAAACATTTCCTTATAAAGGGTCATCTGATATTATATTACTCTTCATTGATGAATATTTTGTCAAAAATATTCTTTCGCTTACATAAATGAATGTGGCATCCTAAGCTTGCTACATTTTCGATTTTAGACTTCTGTAACTTTTTCATATTGCACAATGTATCTGAAATTATACGAGCGGCTGTATGGTGTATCATCCAAGGACCTCATAAGTATTTTGGAAGCAAAATTTACACTGTTAGGATTTAGTATGGACACCCTGTTAAAATACACTAGAGATAGTCCTTCATGAAAGGTTCTTCTTGTATTCACATCCCACATTGCAATACATGAAAAACAAAAAAAAACAAAACAACCAAACAAACAAAAAAAAAAAGTTTACTAAAATGTTTACTTGCAAGTAAACCAGTGTGGTAATTATACATGCACACAGAACAATTGAACCACTTCTAAAAAGCACCAGAACATTTTCTGCTCTGCTGACAACACTCTAAGCCCCAGACAAGTCCCATCTGCTTATACACTGTTTACACTGTCTGGTTCACTTTTTTTGTCCTCCCATCTTTTTATCTACCCTGTCTTTCACCCTATTTGTATTCTTTCCTCATACCACTCTTTAAGGTCATGCTCTCCAATAAATTAACTGTTTTTCTTCTTATTGTAGCAATTATTTGCTTTGTCGTCCTTTTTTTTTTTTTGTAATGTAATTTTAAAAATTTAATTCTTCAAATTCTTGCAAATGTAATTCTTCATTTGTCTAATTTAAAAATATTACTGCCAACCACTGGCAGAAGCACAATCTGCTTTAGCATCCATATTAAGAGAATAGAAAGTGCAACAGATGTTTTACACTTTGAAATATAGTTGTTTCCGTTTTTACATTTTCATTTCTATACACTGCTTATTAGAAAGTAACTAATAGCAATTTTTAAACGTAGCTTCCACAAACCCTTATAAGTTATATTTTAAAATACAAATGATCATATTTTTCAGATAAACCTGTTTTATTATAGCTATTTTTTGAGAAATTCTTCAGCTCGGAACTGTCTTTAATGACACTTAATAAACGTCTGTACTTAATGAAACCAAAGCAAAGACCTGTTTATTTTAAACTAAATATTTAATCAAGTTTACAAAGAAGCTCTTAGTAATTATCAGCTAATATGAAAAGTAAAAAGTGTACAGCTAGATTACTCACAGGGTTTTCTCTAGTGCCCAGTCCATCATAGTGCATTACACCGAGCTGATACATTGCTTGAAAGTCTGTATCCTTGATTTTTTCAAATTGTATTAATGCTTCTTCATAGAGCCCCTAGGAAAGAAACAATAAACAATGAAGTACACAGAACAAAGAGTATATATGGCAGTTTAACTCTCCGGTATGTACTCTTACAGTTTTTCAACCTGGAGCATTTTCCTCATGAACAAAGAACAGAAATCGAGTAAGTCAACAACCCCAAGAAAGTTGGATAGGGTGAATGCACTAGCTTTCATTGTTTTTACATATATTTTAAAACCCCTACATATAAGTAGTGGTATACAGACATCATCTCTGAAACAAAAAGACATTCCAATAACCTTTCTTCCCCTCCCTCAAAATGCCATCTTTTAAATGTATTGTCATTTTTTATGTATGGGCAGCAATATATAACACAGACATCCAAGCCAGCTCATCAAGAAACAGGCAGGTCTTCCGCTCCATGGGGTCAGTATTGATCATGCCAAAATCAGGCAATTCATTGATGAGAACATTACGAAGAACAGGGCCCAGGAAGCAGAAACCCTGAGTGAGTTAATTCTGCTCCTGCTGCAAACCCTGAAAGTGATTTACACTGTGCCACCTCTGCACTATTAACAGTACTGAATCCATGCACGTCACATTTGAAAGGACGTGTACTACATTTATTGCATCTTCTTGAACTGAGTTATTCTAATTTTCACAGTAAACTAATGTTCGAGTAACCTGCCAGACAGACTTGCACTGTTTCCTGAGCATTTACTTTCAAATACAGGGGCAACCAATTTTAGCTAAGTAGGCAGGGACAGAAATCTCCAAGATAACATTTTTCAATGAGTTTCATCAAAACCAGTAGTTAGCTAGGGAACAAAGACTGAAAGCTGTGTCTTTGGTCAGGGACCAAGTACCACATAACTGAAAACACTCGGTGTTGTGTTTGGCCAGTCAGCTGGCCAAAAACCAGCTCAGCTTGGAAGTTAGCTGTAGGGACAGGGTGCTGCTTATGAGACCTGGGAGGGAACTGGAAGACACCACTAGATACTCGGAGAAAGTGCAGGAAAAATGCATTTAGAGGCAACACCTGATGATTTTCATGGTGAAAAAACCCCAGTCATTGCATTTTTTTAAGGTGTCTCTTCTTCCACTGAAATGGTATTAAATATTGCCAGCTTTATAGTATTTACTTAAAAGAAGGAAACAACCACCTCTTCGTAGTACAGTTGTCCTTTCAGAAAACGTGCCAGAGTATCTCCACGTGCTAGTCTCTTCTCCAACAGCTCTTCTGCTTTTGCAAATAAAGCAGCATGGCTGCAATTCTCTGCTTAAAAACAGACATATGGTTGGGGTTTGTGGTTTGTTTGTGTTTTTATTTTTTTTTCTTTTTCCTTGCCCCCCCCCCCAAAAAAAAAAAAAAACAAAAAACCACAAACCAACAAAAAACCAAAAACAGGTGGAACAGCATCAATAAGCACACTAAAGGTCTGAAGCTGGTGGTGTCCCCTTTTTATTATTTTTTTAAAGACTAAGTTGAAAGAGAGGGCTATTTGATAAAAAGCTGACCCTTGTGAACGTTAAGTTCTCCATGGAAGAGCTTAAAAGGCAACCCAAACAAAAGAGGGAGGCTTCACACCACAAAACGCCTTTCCATGTCAGCTGGGAAGCAACGAGGCTGCGGGACTCTCAGCACCCGGCCCGCGGGACGGCTGAGGGGCGGGGTGGGCCCCGCTGCCGGCTCCGTACCTGGCGGCCCGCGGGCGGGCCCGGCGTTGCAGGCCCGGGGCAGCGGCTCGCTCCGCAGCTCCATCCCGCCCCGGCGGTGAGCGGGCTCCTTCCCCCGAGGCTACCGGCCGGCGGGAATCCGGGTCCGCCCCGCCGCCTCCGCCGGGCACCGGCGCCTCGGGCCTGCTGGTGTCGGGCTCCCCGAGTCCCGGCCGTGGCGGTGGCCGCCCCGCCGAGTGAAGCGGAGGCCGCCTCCAGGCGGCGGGTGGCGGCGGTTGTCCCAGTTGTCCCCGTGTTGCTGTCCCGGAGCTCCGGGTTGCGGCGGCAACAAGCACTGCTCCACAGCCGGGCCTTGGTGTCCCACAGCCTTCGACAGGGAGGGAAAAGCACCGTCCGTATTTTTCCTTTAGGTTTTGGTCCATTTTCCGACGGACGGGAAAGTGACAGTGTCATGTAGGCCAGGAGTCTGTGGAAATAAAAATTCTAGTGTTGGCCAGTGCCAAAAAATGTGAAAATACGTGACGGGACAGGACAGGCTGCAGCTTGGGCATCCATAGGGGCTTTCCTATTACCTGCCGGTCCTGTTGCACATTAAATCACAGAATCACAGAATGTTAGGGATTGGAAGGGACCTCAAAAGATCATATAGTTCAACACCCCCACTGGAGCAGGACACCTAGGTGAGGTTACACAGGAAGGCGTTCAGGCGGGTTTTTAACGTCTCCAGAGAAGAAGGTCACCCCTCAGTCTTCTCCAAGCTAAAGAGACCCAGCTCCCTCAGCCTTTCTGCTGTGCAGAAAGCAAATATAGGGGAAAATGACAGAAACTCTTGAGTGCCATTCCATTAAGAAGGCACCAGGCCATGAAAGTTCAGTCTGGCAGACGGGACTTCCTTGCTGCCTGTGATCACAAACTGTTTGTTGTGATGTAGTTTGTTTTCCCCATATAGATACTACAAAAGTTAGAAGCATAATTGAGAGAAAATGCTGTTTGAAGCTGATTTATCCTGAAATATAAGGCATTGTTTCTACTTCTGTT
The DNA here is from genome assembly GCF_037038585.1 of Patagioenas fasciata. Taxonomy (NCBI): domain Eukaryota; kingdom Metazoa; phylum Chordata; class Aves; order Columbiformes; family Columbidae; genus Patagioenas; species Patagioenas fasciata. The sequence continues at coordinate 34,667,656 of NC_092523.1, read as the reverse complement.
GACAGCTTCGGGCTGTCTCTCTTATAGAAAGGGAGATTATACCAAAATGCTGTGAGAGTGCTGTAAATAATAATCTTTAGCTGCATTCCCAGGTTTCCCCCCCCCCCCCATTTATGGCTATGCAATCTGTTTCTCTAGCAACAGGGACAGAGGCAACAGTCAAAACAGCAGAGGAATGCTTGCACATTGGTGTGGTTAAACCTGCGGGCTCTGCGTGATGTTTTCCAACAGTCCCAATTTACTTTAAGTGCCAAAAAACTCCTAAAACTCACCCTGATTCATTTTGTGGGGGTCACACAGCCTAAGAAGCCTACAGGAAAATGAACTTTTTTTAAAACATCAATGAATTATTCAATTTAACAGGCAGAGTGAAGAGCAATACCCTTCAGCAAAGGCCATTAACACCGGGCTGGGTTGCTGCTTTTGATTCTGAAAGGTGTGAGATTCAACAGCACACCTGGGCTTGTCCAATTGCTTACATGTATTTATTAGGGCCAGTTTTCCACTTTCTGGGTACCTGTGCAAGATGAGTGGTCTGAGATATGAAGTGCAGAGGAATTTTTAGCCAGTTTTGTAGCAGAACAGCTGCAGCCTGGAAGCCTCGACCTTAAGTGGCACTTGGGCTGGGCCACACAATATCAGAACTGTTGCAGCTGTATTTATAACCAATACAAGTATCGGTTCTTCAGAGGCAGAAGAGTTTTGCAGGTGCTAATGAGCTGGGCAAAATCTGACATGAAGCTCAAGAACTAATTAATAACAAGAATTTGAAGAGAGTTGTGCCTAGCAGGATGTGAGAGTTTGCATATGTGGTTAGGCTGGAAACACGGGATTCCTGGGGTGCAGCTTGAAACCTCCAAATTGTTGAGGTAATGTAGGGGAGGAGGGTTTTTTTTAAAAAAAAAAAAAAACCTCTGGGGCCATCCAAGACTTTTTACTCTTAAGCTACTTCTGGATATGTGTGTTTTCAGAAGAGTCTTTATAGCTGCATAAACAATGACTGTGGACTTCTGGCATCTGTGCAGAGTTATTTCATCCCTAACAATGCACAGGTAGAAGAGTTGGGGTTTTATTTGTTTATTTGCTTGGCTAGCTGTTCAGAAAAAAAGAAACATTTAGTAATTACTTAGGTGTATTTCCTTCTGTATGAAAGGTGAAAACTGTCACTTACTGAAATAATTCTGCTGAATTTATACATTGCTTATTTACCTGGACTTTTGCACCTTTAAAAATTATATAATGTATGTTCATATTCCACTACCTAAATAATTTATATTTGCTTTCCCAAAGGTGAAGCAGGAGGTAATTTTCATAACGTGTGTGTGTTTATTTCAGAACTATATATACCCTAAAGGAACACTGTGAAGCTTCTTTTCCCTTAACTCTGTTTATCAAAACCATGATTTTTTTTAACATGACTTTGATTCCTTTTTTCAAAATGATAGTAGCAATTATGAGTAACTTCCATATGAAACATTTAGGCATCTGACACACTACAGTGCTAAGGAAACACCCTTGTATGCCTTGGACACTAGGTTAAGATGCTCTTCACATGAGGCTTTTAATGGCGAGGCGTGATAACTGATAATTGAATCCTCTGTCAAATTGGATTTTATAGCATGGAAAGGACAGGCGATTGCTTTTAAAAATAATCTGGGCAAAGGCTGTGTCCATGCAAAATGGAGTTCTGCAGTTGTTTTTGAAAACTGAAAGCAGTCCATGACGGGGAGTGTGGTTTATCTGCGCATGGACATTCAGCTCCCCCACCCCTGTCTTCCCCAGCCAGCACAGGCACCAGTACTGGAGCTCTGTGGGGGAAAAGCTGGTTTTGCCATGAAACGTCACTGTCACCACATTCAAGAGATTTCAAGCACTTATTTTTGGTGGTAACTGTCTTCGAGTGTGGCTGGTTCTTGTCTCCAGCGCAGACTGGTCTATAGGTGGAAAGCTTGTCTATGTTCTTAGGCCATACAGTACGTCTGACTGTATCTCTGATACTCAGTGTTCAAGGAACTGAAAATGAAAATTCAATTTTTGCAAAACTGTTTTGAACAGAGGTGTAATAGGTGGCTCTCTTCACCTTTGCCATCACCAGCCCCCCTCAGACAGGTGAGGAACTTGCTGTAACCTGCACCCAACAGGAGCCCAGCGGGTCACAGGCGGCCGCGCTTGTCTCGCCTGCTCCGTCTCCTTCGCCTCCTGGCTGCGCTCGGGAGGAAGATAGCAGGGATTTCTTCACGCTGACTTTGGCTTTTTTGGGGGGGAAAAACTCAAAGTTAATCCTCTATATTTTGCTTTCCCAGACCCAAGTCTGCCTCGATGTGTACTTTCCAAACCAGCGTTAACATAGATTGGCAGAACCACTGTGGAAGTTGCCCTTCACAGAATCACAGAATGTTAGGGATTGGAAGGGACCTCAAAAGATCATCTAGTCCAATCCCCCCACCAGAGCAGGAACACCTAGATGAGGTTGCACAGGAATGTGTCCAGGTGGGTTTTGAATGTCTCCAGAGTAGGAGATTCCACATCCTCCCTGGGCAGCCTGTTCCAGTGCTCTGTCACCCTCACTGAGAAGAAGCTCCTTCTCAAATTTAAGTAAGTGGAACCTTTTGTGTTCCAGTTTGAATCCATTGCCCCTTATCACTGTCACCAAGAAGAGCCTGGCTCCATCCCTGTGACACTCACCCTTTCACATATTTATAAACATTAATGAGGTCACCCCTCAGTGTCCTCCAAGCTGAAAAGACCCAGCTCCCTCAAACGAACAAACTAAATGATGAACATATGGCCCAGGGCTTGGGTTTCGACTGAAACCGTGTGCCGCTTGATGACGACGGCGTGAGAAGTTTTCCACAGGCGCCTCCCCAGGGCCCGGCCGCTCTGTTCGGGGCCGCCGTTCCTGCCCTGCCCTGCCCGCCTGTGAGGGACGTGCCGGGCCCCCCGCGCGCCATGGCCGCCCCGCCCGCCGCCAGCCCTGTTCCGCTTCCCGGCACCGCGCCGCCGGGCACAGGCGGGGCTGGGCGGGCCGGCGGCCTCGCAGCGACCCCGGGGAGGCCACTCAGGGCCGGCCGGGCAGCTTTCCGCCCATGTGCTGCTGTTTGTGTACGTGCCGCTGCCGGCAGCGGGCGGGGGCTCCCGCTCTGTGGCAGCTGCTCGCCGGGCCCCGCAGCGCGGCCGCCCCGCAGCCGTGAGAGGAGCGCGCAGCAGCACGGCGGCGATGCTGGCGCTGGGTTGCAGCGCTGAGGTGAGTGAGCTCTGGGCACGGTCGGGCTGTTTCTGTCTCAGGAGCCCAGCTACGGAACTCCATGAACTGCAGCTTGCCTGGGCTGCTGCGAGATATGATGGGGCACTGCCCGGGGCGATCAGTATTTCTGGTTAAGAGATGAAAAGTCATGCTTGGATTCCTTTTTTTTTTTTTTTAAAAAATATATATATATATATTTTTTAGAAGGGCATTCTCAAGGAATATAAAGTTCCAATGATTTCCGAGGGTGATGTTTTCTGCTATGGTGCAGTGTCCTTTAACTAGCCCTGGCTTAGACTGGCAATAACATAGTGCCTTAGTGCCTTTTTATTGTAATATCTTGTGTATTCTAGTCTGGCAGTGTCAGCGATCTGTTCGAGGCAGGAACCGGTGTGAACGCACCTGCAGATGCCTCTGGTCAGTCTCCAGCTCACTTGGCTGCTTGCGGTGGTGAAGCTTTTTTCCTGCTTTGGCAACTGCAGACAGGGGCGAATTTGAACCAACAGGTAAAAATACAGAAGTTTTGTTTCTTCCACTTCTCATCTGGCACGTTTGTAAATCCAATTAATATTATATGCAAAATTTATCTAAGAGAAGCTTTAGATACACAGTTGTAGTGCATAAGGTATCAGGGGTTGCTTCTTTTAGAGTAACTTTATTACAGAGTGAAGCAGAAATCCTATCCATATTGTGTTAGTGATTTCATTTGATATGTATAATACAATTTCCACACTCACAGTGCTGCATGCAGATGTCAAAAGAACTTAATTCTTTTACACAAATGAATATTTCTTTTTCCTCTGAAATTTTGCCTCTACTTCCAGTAAACATAAGGATTCTTCCTCTAGCTGCAAAGTTTAATTTGCTTATACTTCTGAGCTGGTAGCAGCAAGCTGTTGGTCACAGCCTGCCCTGAACAGTACTGAAAGATGCTGTTCATCAGTGTACAGAGCATATTCTGTGTAAATAATCTTTTAGGAAGTAAAGGTTAAACAGTGTGTAGTGCATGGGACAGTATTTCTCCTTTGCAGTGATGAATATGCTAAACATTTAATGGCAGTTACTGAGTACACTTCACTAGCTATATTCCTTTAATTTCGCTCTCCAACTCACAACAAACTAATGGCAGAGAACAAGATAGCTACATCCTATTACCCTTTTTTCAAATGACTGCTACATATAAATTGCATTTTAGGATTGCCTCGGAGAAGCCCCGATTCATAAAGCAGCAAAAGTTGGGAGTTTGGAATGTCTTGCTCTTCTTGTTGCTGGTGATGCCAAAATTGAGTAAGTTGAACAACATTTAGTCACTTCAGTAACAGTGTCAAAGGATGTATGTATTTTACACAGCATGCACACTGAACAAATTCTAAGACTGTAAGTATACCATGTCTATAAGTAATACCAGCAGTATTAAAAATTGCCATAAAGACCAAAGTAGCACAGATCATACACTGTTGTTTAGTTCCATGTTGAAGACCTTAATAGTAACTGCTGAGAGAATATTCCTGAGCATTAATTCTCCTTGCTACTTTTCCATTCTGACTAATGCTGTGCTCACCTTCCTCTTGCCTGTCTGATATGCTAAGCCAGTCATAGTCCAATGACAAATTTATTTTAAAGTAATTATTCCTTCTTACTTTTAATAGCAGCCCTCTGTATGAGGAAAGCCCCATGCTATCCTTGACAAGCCACCTTGGTATTGAATGCCTGTACTAATTTTAAACTTCAGTCTAAAGTTACCACTTAATTAATCTTGATTAATGCTTGCTCATCATATATATTCTACTTTAATTGAATGGTTATTGTTAATTCTGTGTTTCAGCTTGTGCAACAACAGTGGGCAAACAGCAGCAGACATTGCACTGGCTTATGGTTTTCTGGAATGTGCCAAGTTCCTCACAACAATTGAGCACACTCAGACAATGAAACTGAGAGGACAGTCTGGCTACTCACTAAGTGACAAACGTGGCTTGCTGAGAGCGGAGCCAGCTGCACAAGAACAAAGTGGCAGATGCATAAGCAGGAAGAGGAGAAGATCAGATGGTGTGTAATTCCACTTGCTTACTGCAGTTCAGAATATATATATTTTTTAATGCTTTTGGCATTTAAGTAAATTTGGTGTTAGAGAGAAGTTGGATTTAGAAGCCTCCCAGTAAAGATCAACTTGCACTAGTATTTAAGGTTATGGTCTTCTCAAAAAAGGATTGTACATGGGGACAGCCACTGAAAAGGTGACTTTAAAATGGGGGGTGAGAGGGGTGGAGACCAAAAAAACCCCAGTGCATCATAGGTACTTTTACTGGTGTACTAATGGTGTAGTTCACAAAGACAGCATCTTTACCAACACCACAGGTTTAGCTTCATGTTTTGATGGCATAGATACAGACTTATTCTTGGTTTTTTCATATGACAGATCTTGTCTCCTAGCTGACAAAAGAAACGGCTTGTAATCCCAAAATGAAATTGAGGGGAATCTGAAGTCTGAAGAAATATGACTGGACTGTGCACTGAGAAGACAGGTGGATGCTGGTACATTGTCTCCTTCTGAGAAGGAGGAAAGCTTGTTTATTTTTACTTCTTACAGAAGACTGTTGTGGGGTTTTTCCTAGCATAGTTGTATTCATACAGCTATAAATAAATAAGCATGTAACAATTCTCTCACATTTTTTTCTGTGTAAATATAAGAACAAAGTTCATAAAATTTAGTGTATCTAGCCATTTTTCTCTGACTCCTCTTCTAAAATGCTGTTATCAACAGCACCTGCAGCAACAGATTCATAGTGCACAAGACAACTGGCTGTATGGAACCTGAAAGGTAGAGGACAGTTATATTTTTGGCAAGAAATAATTATATAAAATAAAAGGATTGGACATTTAATCTGTAAAGATTTTAGCATAACAAAAATTGCTATATAAAGTTGTCCTAGCCAAAAGAAGAGTATTAGTTACCTAATAAATGTATTTGTAAGAAATATAATTCACATCAGATAACTCTTATTTTTAGAGGTTTCATTTAAAACCAACCAAACAAAAAACCCCACACAACAAAACAAATTATTCAAGCAACATTTATATTTCAACTGGGTTTTGATTGACTTAAAGCATTATTTTGATAAATAACAAGACAGTTATATCTAGATCAGCTAGTATTCTGGCTTAGCATGTTCCAGCGTAAGAGTGGAATTTAAATAGTTTTTGGTCGCTGAGGTAGGCAGAGATTATAATAGGCATCCTTGTTCCAAAACTCCAGGCCCTTCCATCCACACCAGCCCTGTCCAAGAAAAAGCAGGAGAGCGTTTAAATCCACTACAAATTCCAACTTTCCTATCTACTACTATTGGATATATTTATTTCACTGATTTTAATCTAAGCTGTATGAATTCTTTTAAAATGTGTATAGAATGCAGCGACACAATTTTCAGAAACTTCTCTACATGTCTGGAAATACATACATGGGAAACACTTTGCAGAGTCTCTCTCTCCCTTCCCCTCCCCCCTGCCCCAGTTTCTAAAAAGTAGCATCTATTTGTTTATTTTTCTCCCTCTTTCTTTTTCCCCACTTCCCACTACCTTCTGCTGCTATAGAGAAACTAATATTCTGTATCTACCATTCTCCATTTCCATTTCTCTTGTCTTGAAGAATCCTTGCAGCCTTTGGTAACTGTTGATATTTCAGAGCCAAACAGAGCTCTTAGTATCAGAAGGTGGGTTGTTGATCATGATTTAGCAGAAAAACAGTCTAGCAAAGCTCTGAAGTTTGCATAATGCCACATAATTGTATCATGTGTTTTTGAAGAAGAAAAGCTAAACTTAACAGTCCACCTCAGTCCTTCCCCTCACCTCCCACTTTTGATGAAGAAAGGGAGTTCAGCATCTATTTTATCCTCCTGGACGACTCCTGAACAACCTGTACCTGTAAAAGCTTTTGGTTCTACATGTCCACTGTAAATTGTTTCTTCCTGTATTTATTTAAAGCCTTGATCCTTCTGGGACTAGCAAAATGTTTCCTTAACAGCTTTTCTGGTTGGGCCCAACCCAAGGGTATCCAAGATACAAAATAAAAGTTGATATTTGCAACTTAGTATGAAGAACAGAGAAGAAATGGATTGCTTAACACCTACAGGATGATTTAGCCACCTTCAGAGTTCAAGTTTCTGACACTACTGTTTTCTCATGTGCTGTCATCCCTTTCAGTAGCTTTAAATAGGGAAATAACATTACATATCCTTTAGTTCTTCAGAGTTTTCCCAGGTTTTCCAAATAGTTCAGTACCCAATACCTGCCCTTTAAACTTAGTTTAATGCCTGATGTGAGAATGTCTATGTTTTGTATTTGAAAATAAATAAATAGTTATCTTCCCTGCTTCAGTTAACAGCATTTTAGAGGCTGAACACATTTTTCTGTTCCATCCAAAATACTAAACACATTTGTTGTATATATTACTGGGTAAAAGGCGAGATGGTTTAATTCAGAGGAACTAAAGAACGTTTCTTTGTACTACAATAACTTTATGTAGTTGCTGACTCAGTGTATATTCTCCAAATACACCAAGTTTGAGTAACTAACAATAAGCAGCATATATGCAGGTTAACTGGGATCAGAACTGAAGAGCCATAGAATGACCAATTCATACTTGGCTATATTTTATTTAATGCCAAAATATATGTGTACACATGCATATGTGTCTGTGTGTGTGTGTGTGTGTGTGTAAGTGCATCGAGTCTCACCTTCTCCAAAACAACATGCAGGTCTTCTCCTCCAGTGTAATGTGGGTCTAGAATCAAATATTTTATGTGCCCTGTCATCTCATTCCAAGCCACTCCTAGTATTGTGTGAGCCAAAACACCTCCACCTAAAATAGGAGGAACACAAATTGCTAAAAAATTTTCACTGAGATTGACTAAATATGCAAGTCTAAAATAAAAGTACATCAACACTTTCTATTATCAGATTAGCTTGGTTATCAAAATGATTCTGAACCTGTCCTATGTAAGATTCTTCACATTCTTAAACAACATGTCTTTACTACAGTTGAGAAGATTACTTATTTTAATTACTACAACTGAAGAATTTTCTTTCCAAATTTCTTCCATGTCAGCAAGGAGGGTTAAATCCTCAGCACTTCCACCAGGTGAAGTCACGAATATTTTAAACAGCTGGTTTGCTCACAGCAGCTTTAAGAACACCATTGAGATGGACTTATTTTTAGCAGCTCTAATACTGAATGAAAAGATACCAGCCAGACTAAATTGTATCATTTTCCTGGCTCCCTTGGGAAAAGCATAATTTTTAATTCATCTAGAGTTTTGATTAACTCTTGTACAGTAAATTGAATGAGTTCTAATTAAAATTAAGTTCAGCACAGAGAGACCACACACTTTCCTTGGTGTTCTTCGACACTTGAGCACTTACCAATCATAACTGGAGTTCCTTCAGTCTTGAAATGATTAGCAAGCTCTCTTCCCTGCAATGCTAGTTCAGAACCCTGGCTAGGAAAGAAAAACAATAATAGGTTGGTCATCCTCACTAGGCTTAATTCTCTAATTATCCATTATAGTTATTAAGTGCAGAGGTAACTGATTAGAAAGTTGCTCAGAGTTTTCTTGTGTGAACATCCTGGGAAAATCTGAAGTAGTGTTGTTTTGTTTTGTTTTGTTTGTTTGTTTGTTTTTGTGGGTTTTTTTTGTTGTTGTTTTTGTTTTGTTTTTTGTTTTGTTTTTTTCCTTAAAAAAACCACCTTTTTTTAATGCAACTTACAGATTCTGGTCAGACCAATGAGTCTGCTGTAAGCCTAGTTGCCACTGGAGCACCTGGAGTCAGCAGCTTCTGTATGTGTCTGCTGCTTGTCTCCACAGCTGGGACAGCTGGTAACCCCAGTGGCTCCCTTAAAGTGGCTGAAAAACAGACAGGCTATATCTGTCAGCAAGGGGGAGCCTGCAGTGACAGAACTTTATCAGAAACATAACAAAAATAAGGTCTTGATGAAGTTGTTTATAATTACATCTCTTAAGATAGGTTTCCATTGTAATTACACAAGTAATTGCAATACTCAGTCCCAAGCTGGCTTTAAAAATCAAATCTCAAATAACAGTAGTAATCTGTTCAAAGCAACACTGAACTGAGCTTTGCTATCATCTCCCTGCTTTCAGCCATGGAGACCAGCCACAGACAAAAGTCTACAAGGAAGAGAAAGGCACACACATAATACATGCACACACTCCAGGATTCAAAGCTGGAGACAATATGTGTGATGGAGACTCATATGCCCCTTAGAAGACTGACAGTACTCCCCAAAGTAGTGACAGAAGCTAGGCAGAAAATTAATACAAATATATTTAATATCTTGTCTTTGTATTTCTCTTGAAAACCCAAAGAAAGCATGTATGCCTGCTTCTCAAGTTTCTGGAGAGATGGATTAAATGCAGACAGAACACAAAACTGCAACTCTGAGAACTGGTGCATTTACAATAATGGATTCAGTACTCGTGTTGCTGGTACAGCTGTGAAGTCTTATTTCCATGCAGAGTTAGAAGTGCTAGCTGGAAATAAGCCCAAGACAGAAATGCTGTCCACCACCAGGGACCAGCTGAAAAAGATGCATGACACTTCTTAGCCTGTTAGTGATGTTGGCTTTTCAGAACCCTGAAAAACATTGGTGCTTTCTTGTAGCAGCACTATGAGCAACTTTACTCAGTCCACAAAGGAATCTACTCTATAGTCTTATGTGCAGGAACAAAAACCTTCATATTGGCAGAGCCTGTCACAGCTGCTATAAACAATAGGTGGATCATCTGCAAATATAAGCTCTGGAACAAAAAAAGATTTAAATTTGCTATGTAAATCCTGACAGAATATTGAAGAACTGAACTGTTTTCCTACCATTTAGAATCACCATCACCATGGTCATATGCTCTTTTAGAATATCTACAGTAGAATTTATTCTAAATAAATACAACTCAAAAGTAGTATTTTGTTAGACCAGAATTTTCATATCTGCTACATTAGCATATATTCTTTATTTCATGACTGTATTTATTACAAAATGTTCAGGGATTTGTTAGCCTGCTTAGTGTTGCCCAAAATGTTAAAAGTCCAGTAATTTTACTTCTGATAGATGCTGAACTTTATTCTTTTTCTCCCAAATACATTTGTCAGGTTCTTTATTGTGTATGAGACCGTCACATTGTCAGAACTGAAATATATCCCTTGTTTTATCTGTCATACAAATCCACAAAAGAGAAAAATATTTCCAGGGTGCTCAGCAATTTTCTTCAATCCTGAGCTGACAGGTTAGCTCTGCAGATGAAGTAATAATTTACGGTCAGTGTGCATTCTGTTCATTATGACTGCCAGACTGTGTGCCTGCTTCAAAAATTATGTTTGTGGTGCGAAGGAACAGGCTGAATTCCACATCAGTTTGCATATCGTTAAGCAATTTACAGCAATTGCAAACTGGAACCCCAAGCCCACAAGAAACTTAGCAACATCTTCATTTGTAAGCACTTAACACAATCAAAGGCAGGAACAAAGGGTTTATGAACAAGGAATCCTTAAAAGATTTATTATCTCTTTTATTATCCTATTTTTTCCACATATTATGATGGTAATTTGCATTTTAAGGCAGTCTTTTTAATAATTACTGAGCTATTAAACAGATACTGATTCTTACCTGACAAATAGTATTTTTGACGTTATTCCAAAAAGCTGATTTAAAACAAGCTGTACCTCAATTGAACCAATCCATTGCCGTGACCCAACAAATGCTGCAGGTTTGTCTCCAGCATCAACCAGCGCCTTCACAATATCATGATGGACAAGAAAAACAAACATCAACAACATAGTTGGCAATTCTACCACTTTTTGTGAATGAAATTGGTTTATATACATGGGAACATGTTTTGAAGCTAGCCAGTCAAAAGCAGTTGATGGATGTTGAATTTATTCATTGCAGTTCCACTTCAGAAACGTCACTTGAACACTACCCCAGAACAGTGCCTGGAAACACAGAGTGTTAACCCCAGCTCCATGGGCAGAGCTCAGGCTGGGCTGCATCACCTGTGCTGCAGGGGCCACTCCACAGACAGAGGTACCTGGAGTCGCATTCAACACATCTCTGAAGAGGATCCATAAAATACTGCACTGAGGAAGAGGCCACTGAAATACACTGAGGGTTGTAGTTTACTTTAAACTCTTCTCCATTTTGAGGCTTGTATGCTATATGCAGCACTTGAGAGGGGCCTTTTCCACTCAGGATACAAAGCCCACAAAGTCTCCTGAAGGTCACCACGCTCTTCTAGATGTCTAAAAATACTATAGGAGCATATGGACTTCAGTTGCTTTTAAGTGTGGGACTCAAATGTTCAGGAAATGCAGTTTTCAACTTTAGCGCTCACATCCCTGTTAGGTATGATCAAAGTTGTTTTATGGACTAAATCAAACTTTGCTTAAAATGTTCACTGAATAAATATAACTTTTTAGAAGACTGAAGATGAATTGCAGTATTTCTTGCTAGGCGTACAAAATTAGCTACCCAAGCCTACAGTTTTTCTACAGTGCTATGAACAGAAATGAACATATTCAGGTATGCATTTGAATTCACAATAGAAAAAGAAGTGAAGAAGAATTTAAAAAAAAAAAAAAAAGGAAGAGCCCACTACTCTCAAAGGCAACTTTGCAAAAGCAAGCAGTGAATCAATGCATAGCATCTGGGGACCAACCCAGCTGTCACTGAATACAAAAGTCAGTATTAAAACTGATTTTAATATGACCCATTGGGTTCGTTTTCTTTCATTTGGTAAAAACAGTGAAAATATCATAATCTGAGCTTCTAATAGAACATTAATCAAGAAAGATATTTAGAAGACTATTTTAATGAGTCTTATTTGTACAGATAATGTTACCCAACACTAATAAACATTCGGAGACAGACCTCCTATAATAAAACTTGTTAAAAATAGTAATTCAGAGCTACTGTAGTTCAACTTAGGATATAAATTAAAAATAGCACACAAATCCGAAGACTATGAATTTGGTATTTTAAAAGTAATCTATACAAACTTTTCTGGACACACATGCATAACATTATTAATCTGCTTAAATGTTCTGTACCTGTTGGATTTCCTTGTGCGTTGGTATAGGGGCATCAATGTAACCTTGGTGCTTGAACCAAGAACAGATTGTCTGCAAAGACCGATAGGCACAGCCCCAACCACTGTCATCAATCCGATCCTGCATATAGTGGTGATAACTATATACACCATGCACTAAATAAACCTGCACATAAAGACATAATACGAATGCACCTGATCACACTCGCATCAATTTTCAGAGAAGTCACGTAACTTATCAGTTGCACTGTAAGCGCTTTTAGGTGAGAATTGCAAATCTTTGGAAGAAATGAAGAGTTGTTATTCACATGTGATTACTCCTCCTGTTTTTGTCTCCTACATGTCTCAGTTCATAGTTTTCAGTTCTCTCTTGGTTCTGAGAAACTCTTAAAACACATGCTGAAAATGTATACACTGTTTTCCAGGAAAACACAATTTCTTTGAGACAAATATAGCTAAAGTAATGCTGTTTTGGGCAAAGAAGCCCTTTTGCTCGAAAGGCCAAGTCAGTTACTTCACTTTCTCATCTATACAATACTCTCAAAATTACTTCTTTTAATAAATCTCAAGTAAAGTAAAAGTACTTCCTCACAAATGTTTCAATTTACACATACCATACCAGACTCCATACCAGGCGAATTAAGATGTAAATGTGGATTTCTAAGATATCCGTCTTTATATGGTTCATCTGGAAAATGATAAGCATTTGCTCTCTTGAAATATGGCCTGTCGCAAGGCAGATTGAATAACCCATGCAACTCCTACATGTAAGTTAGAATAAAAATAAAGAGCACGATTCATATTTTGGATTAAAAGAAAAATCACATTGTAAGTAAAAAACAATTTTAAGAGCTTAGTTTAGCAAATCAATATATTAAAATTTGCTTAATTAAACATTCAGCACGTACTTTTACTATGGCACCTCCCCCCTCGTGCAGGCTTAGCTCTCAGCTAACGGGCCCACTATTTTATGCAGTTCTTTTAAATAACACGTGCCACTGGAACCCCACTGAAGAGATCGCAAGCAACAAGTGTCTTATGGAAGTATGATGAAATACACCATAATAGAAACGGATTACTGTTTTATCTATGCACTAGTATAGACAGACACACTCTGAATTATGATCTTAAATGCTACTGAAGACATACAAATACCATGTACTGAGACAAATACACTAAACTTACGGTGTAAGCAGACTGTGTATTTTTAAATCTCTGAAGCACTGTTTACAACACAGCAGCCACATTGAAAAGATCTATTGTCTTACTTCACAGAGCTTAAGAGTGAAAGTAATGATGAGATCACCTAGGATGATGTGTGTAGCACAGGTAATATATTTTATGTAGATGATGCAACACTGAACCTAGAGTAACACTGAGCAATCAGTGGAGAGCACTGAACGGGAGAGAGCAGGAAAGACATAATGTGCCACCGCCTGAGGCTTCTGCAAGTGCAAGGAATAGATTAGGTTTTATATACCCAGTAATGCTTTAAACAGAAGATGAAAAATCCCTGTGGCTTCTACACCTCTAAGGCAGCAGAAGATGCACTCCTGACACTCAGCATGTGTAACTGTGTGACCTCAGGTGCCATCTGCCAGGTACACATCTCCATCTGAAAGGACTGCCACATCTGAACACTAATTCACCTCACCCATACTCCTTTCTCTAGCTGTGCCAGCCCAGAAGGCAAAAAACAACCGAACAAAAGCTAGTTCAGGCTGGTCAGCTGTAAGCCACAAAAAGCAGCCATCGGAAAACAAAACCAAAACCTCAGCAACACACAACCCCAAGGAAGAAACCAAAACAAACAAAAGAAACCCCAAGCCTAATCCTTTCAGGACACATATTAAAACTTGATAGTACTAACACGCCACAAATAATCTGTTATTCTACCACGGAAGAGGAGAAATTCAAAGAATCCAGCACCAGAAGTATAATTTAGATAAAACCTATCTAAAACAAATCCTATGTAGTTTTAAAGCTTCTATTGTTCCCTTACAAAATTTAGATCTTGCACATTTTATAAAATAACTTCTAATAAATCAAGCTCCTCATTCAGTGTACTGCATAGTTATAATAAAAATAGATTCTAAAAGTAGCAGTATCTGTTAGTATTTATTCTACGTTGGCTATGTGAAAAGCTTTACTACAGCTTCAGTTACAATACAAGTAATTATAAAAAATCCCATAAGGTTCTGTTACTATTTGTTGGCTTTACCTTTCTGTAACTTTCCAGTTGATCATCTGAAATACCCATAGGATACGAGATTGTTACAAGCTGATTTTTTCCTGGTAACATGAAATGAAATTGTTCTGGCACGACAATTGATGTTCCCTTCATGTATTTCATGATACATCTTTCCATGTCAGTTAACTGCCTGTGAATTGCTTTCACCAGGAGATTTTGTACCCTGCAATATATAAGGGAGAATATTTAAAGAGCAGAACAGTGATGGTGGATCACTTTCTCTCATAGGCCCAATAGTTATACAATACTTATATGCATATTTGCACCTGGTCTGATGAAATTATTTCCATGCTTCCACTCTCACAAAGAAAGACAGAAGAACCTCACTGTGCTTTACTCAAACCATGTCCATACACAGAAACTACTCTCTAGTGATTCAACCCTCCAAAGCGCAGGTACCCTGGTCAGAAACACAACCATTATTAGAGTTTGTTGGAATAAAAGTTACATATATGACTATACGGGGGTTTGTTGCATTTTATTCACCTCATTAAGCATCCTTCAGAGTCAAATCCTATGGAAAAAATGCAGAGGAAAACAAATGTTTTCCATCTTCACGTACCCAGCTTCAGCCCCTAATGTAGTACTGAGAGAATCATCAAATACTTTCCAACTCTCACTTTTACACATACTCATGTACTTAAAAGAATTTTTAGAACAAAACTTTCTCAATCCCTTGCTAAGCAACGGTTACAAGTTATCAAATCTATCAGTCATTGATAGACAGATTTTTTTTGTAGACAGCAAAAGGACTGTGCCTCAAGATTATTAAAGCTAATAGCTATCTACAGGAGCTTTTATTATTTACGCAGTTAAATTCCATTACAGAAATACTATGTGCCACTTCATTACACTGATTAATGATACAGCTTTACTTCATTATTTCAAAAAAAAGGCAGAAATGAAGCTGAAAAATTACAAGTTCAGGATAACACTTACCTTCCCCATGTTTCTTCTGGAGAAACAGATAGAACAACATCAACTGGTAATGTCATATTAATGTAGTGGTGTTCCTTATTTTCCCTTTCAATGACTGGAGCCAAAGCAGCTAAGGAAGACGTCATTTCCAGCATGAGGTCTATATTGAATATCTGCTGCTGCAGAGAATAAAGACACCAATAGTACATCTCCAACAACACATTCACCAGGAAGGCAAGATTGTTGGTATTGGTATCAAACCCAGTGATGAAATATTTGGGTTAAAAAAACCCACAACACCTCATAATGTTAAAGACAAACTTCTATGTGCTGATCTACTGTAAATGGAACTTTGCATTCATGCTGAGCCTCAACGACTTTAAAAGGATTATTTTAAGTCATGTCAATGTCCATTTGTGTACAGACAAGCCTAGGGTAGAGAGATCTACAAATGTTTAAATGATAGATTGTCTGATATCATTTATTAGTGTGGTGAGACACATACCGTATCTTGTAACTTTTTATCCTTTTTTTTGCCAAGCTTTCGTTTTGTCTCATCATCTTGATCAAATCTGAAGTATCAACAGAAAGAGAAGTTTATATAATATGAAATTGATCTATTTAAAAAAAAATGTTTTAAATATACTCACTGTATAAATCGTCTTATCTCCTTACAAGCAGAATCATCAGTCAGCTCTGGAACAGTGCTCATACCATTGTTAGGCCAGACATAGACTGAACTGTGGCAAATTCTTAATACAAGAACATCAGAGGACAGTTTGTTTGCAAGATCACTGAAAACATATCCTAATGCCTTTTTTGTTGATGCCTCTGAAATACAATAAAGATACAATTAGCATAGAAAATTCCCTCACTTTTGTTATAGCTGTTGGGCATACTTTTTTTAAAAAAGAGATATATTTTCACTTGCAAGAAAAAACATCAGTGCTGTTACGATCATAAAAATGGCTACCTAAACAAAAAGTGAGATAAGATTTCACTTAGTAGGTTTGTTTCAAACATTCACACTCATATCTGACTGAACAAAAGCGTACCGTTTCTCTCAGATGTTGTCAAATACAAAGAGCTGAATGGATTACAGAATAATAGCCTACACCACAGTCAGTTCTCACACCAATAACTCTTAACCAAGCCGACACATGCAAACAAACTTCTATGTACAAACTTCTACATATGGTTATATTCAGTCTTTTGTGTAAATACTGGAAAAATTCAATCTGAGTCACATGCTTCTGACTTCATATCCTTATACAGAAATACAAACCAAAACCATACTAAATGTTTGGAAAAGCAGGGCCTACAATCCAGCTGCAGACCAAATTTTGGCTGATGTACACTTAGAACTGCAAGCCACACCCTGATCAGCCTGAATCCTTATTACTGGTACAGATATTAGTCTTGCAGAGCTTGACTTGACTTTTTAAGTTTCACCCACTCCTTGCAACCTGAGCCAATACTGGAGATGACAGAGCAACTTTTGCATATTACCAGTGTTGTTTTACTCACTGAGGAGATTAACAATCATTACTTATGATGCAACAAGCTACACAAACTCTAATAAGCTATCAAAGACTATGCTGAATGTATTTCTTTAACACATTAGTTTAGATTTGGCCACTATTAGTTGACTGTTGCACCAGAAGTCTATAAAAGCTACAGTATTAGGAAAAATCAAACCAACCCCAAGATATTTAGCTAAATCTCCAAAAGAAAAACCTCATTGCCTTCAAAGAATTGGTCTGCCATATTCACACACTATTTCTCTGCAGAATATTACCCTGCACTTGGACAGTCTCAGTATCACTCTGCTTGACTGTGGTTAAAATTCACTACACTGTAAACAAAGTCAAAGAGCCTTTCTGTGAAGATGCAATTCACAAAAAGTTGCTATCTATTAGGTCAACCTATTCAACCCTTCTGTTCCACATTATGAACTGAAAGGAGCCAAAATTCCTTTTTGAGGTTCACTAGCACTGAATTCAGAGTTTCTAGTAAAGACATGTCCTTTTAAAATGCAGAATGAACTACAGCTAAGCTAAAGACACCCTCCTTCCACACTCCGCCCTGGAATAGCTCAATGGTCACTGACAGCCTTGAGCAGACTTTCGGAAGTGAATTTCACATTACTATAAGAACACGAGACTAGAGGAGGCTCTTAGCATCATATGGTCTAGTCCCTTGTTATCATGTGGAAGTGAAGTAGCCAAGCCTACCCAAATTCAGTAGAGCAACTAGTTAGCTTGTTCTTCTCTATTACTCCAGAAAGACTAGACCACAATCACAGAACTGTATTATTAATATAATCCTGTTATAACCAAATTAATTGTCATTAAGTTACTCTCTGTTTGCTTACAAATTCAGTGGCAACTTTAGGATCAAACTGAAAAGTGATCTCAATACCATAAGCAGGAAAAAAACGTAAATAAAATGACTTAAAAATGGCAACTAAAACTTCAGATTAAAATAAAAAACATACAGTGGAAAAAGCCTCAGAAAATTAATGGAGATAAAGAATAACATCTTTTGGACATAATCTTTAGGAGCTTGGGAAGAAGCAGTTAACATCTAGTCAAACACCATGAAAATAAACATCATAGTTCGTTAATTAATATTTAAATGAATAACCTTTTATTAAGAAATTTTATTAAGAAATCTATTATTGTCTTACAGACACACCATCAGTAGTTGCTAGCTGAAATGCAAGATCCAGGCCTCCTCTTATTCTAAAGAGTATGTCCATAGCTTCTAGAATTACCTAAGGAGAAAAAAGAAGCCATGAAAATAAGCAGTTATTTTAACATGCTTTCTCTGAAGTTACAATTGGCTGTTACGTCACAGTGTAGGAGCACACCAGTAATTACTGCAGCTGCTCAGGGTGAATAAACAGGGAACCAAGCGGCGCAGCAGCACATATTTGCAGAGCCTGTCCCTCAGTTACAGAAGTGCTGCTACAAACGGTCCTTAAAACACATTTCCTACCCAAACAAGGCAGTCTTAATTCTATACTTCCATAATTTAGAAATATTTTGGTTAAAACATCGTTTCCATCCAAATGTCGCGTTTTTCCATCTTATGAGTCGTCTTCTCCTTCAAGTAAACCAAGGACTGCTCTGAGCATTAGAGCAGAAACCAAATTAAGCACATCCGTAAGTGTGCATTCAGCTTGATTAGTAAATCACAGCTTCAGGGAAACGAAAAAAAGGGGGGGGGGGGCAGGGAAGGGACAACCTCTAGAGCCCAGACTGAGTTTCACATTTGACAGAAGAGCTGCTTATGCCAGCTGTATCCTTCACCTTCTGAAGTCCCCACCTTGTGTCCCCACTGCTGCTCATTTCAGACATTTTGACATGAACTTTATCAGAGAACTCATGCAGATGGAAAACCACCCTTTTACTGAGAGAAGACTTTTTCAGCTAGATGAATCCCCAGTCAAGTTCAACATACCACTCCAAAAAAGTTTGGGCAGTACAGGGAGGAACAAGAAGTGCCAGCCCAGAAGAAGGTGGGTATTGCTTAATCGACTAGTATGCAAAAGAAATCATTCACAGACTTAAATAAAAACCCCACCAAACGCCTGCAAAAGGAGTAAGCAGGATTTGGCCTTTTGATAGCGGCTCAGCATGGATGATGAGGTCATCTGATAAATCCCTGTCAAGCGCCACGCAGCCCTGTCTGAGACTCCCTAGGTGGACAAGAGAGGGGGGCGTGGACCGGGCAGCACGGGAGGTGTCACAGCCCCGCCTGACACCCCCCGGGCCTCGCACCCTGAGCTGCCCAAGGGGGCCCGACACCTTCCCGCAGGTGTTTCTGGGGGCTGAAAGCCCGAACGCCGCTGCGGAGGACTCACTTGGAGCGGGCAGGTGGGCCCAGCCCCCCCCACTCGCCACAGCGGCGGCCGCTGCCACAAGCCGCTCCCCGCGGCCGCTTCGGGTGTTGGGGGGAACGGCCTGGGAAACCTCTAAGTCAAGCACCTGCACCGCTGCTAGCCCAGCCCGAGCTGGTACCCCAACTCCCCGCGGCGCCCCGCCCGAGGCCCCGGGAGGGGCGGACTCACCACGTCCGTCAGCGCCGCCGCGGGGGTCGGGCCCGCCCGCATCCTCCCCGCACATGCGCGCTCCCGCCCGGGGAAGAGCTTGCCCGCTCCCCCGCCCTCCGAGGTGGCCGCGGGAATCACGTGACAACTGGAACCGCTGCGCCCCCCCCGCCCCCGGTACAGTAGCCATCGCCTTGGCCTGTACCAAAGCAGGGAGCCGGGGAGGGAACAATCGGAGACTTGCCCCCCCTCCGCCGGTTGGACTTTCCCACCTCCTGAGCAACCGGCACCAACGGAGGGCAGGCAGCAGCTCCGCACGGTTGTGCGCGGGAGGTACCGGCTCCGGGAAGTACGGGCCGCTCGGTGCCCTCTTGGTTCAATTTTGTGCCTCTCACTACAAGAAAGACATTGAGGTGCTGGAGAGAGCGCAGTGAAGGGCGACGAGGCTGGTGAGGGATCTGGAGCACAAGTCTGATGAGGAGCGGCTGAGGGAACTGGGGCTGTTTAGCCTGCAGAAAAGGAGGCTAAGGGGAGACCTTATCGCTGTCTACAACTACGTGAAAGGAGGTTGTAGCATGGAGGGGGTTGGTCTCCTGAGTAACAAATGAGAGGAAATGGCCTCAAGTTGTGCTAGGGGTGGTTTAGATTCGATGTGAGGAAAAATTCCTTCACAGAAAGGATTGTCTGACATTGGAACAGGCTGCCCAGGGAAGTGGTGGAGTCACCATCCCTGGAGTCGGTTAAAAGACACGTAGATGAAGTTCTTAGGGACATGGTTTAGTGGTGGACTTGGCAGTGTCAGGTTAACGGTTGGACTCTCTGATCATGAACGCCTTTTCCAACCAAAACAATTCCATCATTCTGTGATTCACTGGCCTTCCGCACCCTGTGGTGCAGCTGCACTCACTGCTGGGCTGTGGGGCAGTGTGGGGCAGTGTGGGGCAGTGTGGGGCAGTGTGCAGAGTTGAGATTTCTTTAGCTTGGGCAACCACAGCTGTACTTAATCCAGTTTATTTGGCATCAGTGCTTGGTGGCGAAGTGCTGGTATTTCCTCACTTTTCGTACAGATTCCTTGGGAGACACTCCAGCTTCGTGCCAGCCTGCCCTGCTGCCCCACCATACTGCTGCTTCAGGGCCAGGCTCGTCCACCTTGTTAACATTTCAGTTGCATCGAACTGCTGAGGTCCAAAAATC
The DNA here is from genome assembly GCF_037038585.1 of Patagioenas fasciata. Classification (NCBI taxonomy): domain Eukaryota; kingdom Metazoa; phylum Chordata; class Aves; order Columbiformes; family Columbidae; genus Patagioenas; species Patagioenas fasciata. The sequence continues at coordinate 34,646,885 of NC_092523.1, read as the reverse complement.
CCTCCCATTAATCCCTTGATCAACAATCTTTTTATTACACTGTGGAATTTATTGCTAGGTCTATTTTTTTTTTAATAGATTTGATAAATTTTAATAAATTATTCCTAGCTTCCTCATCATTAATGCCAACTAGCTTCATAACAGTGAACCCTTAAGTTTGTGTCCAAGGGTCAGGTTTCTGTGGTCTCAGTGCTATTTGTTATTACCTGCCCTTTGGGTCCTTACTCAACGTGTAGATTTGCCAATAATCAAAGAACAGTACTGACTTTACCTAATGAAGGTATGCTGCATCTTATGCTGCGTGAACCTCTGCATGTTGCAAAAAAGTTGCTCTGAATTTTTTAAAACTTCTGTATGCTGTTCATCCTGCGTGCTGAGCATAAGCAAAATGTGGCTAGCCTTTCCGTATAATAAAAGACATAAAATCTATATTATTATGTATATTTCAACTGCTATGCTGCTGCTTTTCTACTCTGTGCTCCTGTGCCAGGTACAGCTAATGTGTAATATTAATCTCTCAGAGTTCTCTGCTGCCCAAGTTATTTTCATTCTTCCATCTTGCCTTTGCCCCCATAGTTAACACCAACATGGGGCTCAATCTATATTGTCTTTAATCTGTATTCCACCCTAATGTCTTAGCTTCTCTGCTCTCTTTTGTGCTGTATGGACACAGATACTCCAGCTCTTTGTTCACATAACCTTGAATTTTTGGATAATTCTTATATTTAATGACTTTCCAAAAATAGCTTTCCTAGTATATTAACCAATTTATTTGAACTTAATTTCCATTCCTGGTGAACTTAACCATACATCATTGTTCTCCTCCTCAAGGCAGTTCATCCTCTAGCTGATTCTGATTCCCATCTCTGCTCCTGGGAATCAGATCCCTGGTAATCCTTGTACTAAGCCTGCTCTCTATTCAAGCCCTTGAGCTCCTTACGCTTGTTGACCAGGCATTTTCCTCAGTTCTGTCAGGCTTCAATGACAGCAATGATGAGGAAAACCTTATATTTACTGTAAATCATTTGCATTAAAAACAAGAAGAAATTGGAGATATTTACCATGACCAGGTCTTGGAGTAGTTAGAGAGCTTCCAAAATTGCACTTTTATGTTTTACCCCAGGTTTGTACGTACACTGACCTTCTGTACCATTATTAGAAAGTGACTGAAAACTATTGCTAGAGGCGACGCACAAGATGAAGAAGGAGGCTGCTCAGCATGTTTTATCACTAGCTGTTAATGCCATGAAAACCTGTCATCTTAGTAATCTTCATGAAGATACCCATTATAAAATTTTGACCCGAACTATATGAATTAAATAAGTTGTTCCAGTTCTATTGCAAATGTGTTTGATTTTCTCTCTCTGCTCATGTTTTGAATTTGTTTAGTAGAGGAGATACAGCGGTGTCTAAAAGCCAAATAGTCCATTTGTCTTATGAGCACCAAAGCTGTCAATCATATTGTAGATTACTTTCTTCAAATTATATTTATTGCTAACACTGTTAACCAAAATTTCTTGCATTTTACTTAAATAAACTTCTTGTTTACAGGTGTGGACTGCTTATAGACTTTTGCAGCAGAACAAATAAACAAAGATACTTCAACCCTTTCTAGTGCAGTGCACTGTCACATAGATCCAGCCATGCCCGTGGAAGGGAAAAGTGATATGGAGAGGATTGGCCTCTTCAGTGAAATGAGTTATGTCACCATCGGAGATAAATATGTTTCATGTTATATGCGTAAGTACATTTAATCACTATGATAGAGACCAGCCCTAGTATCCATTTACTTTCAGAATCACTATTTTCTAATTTTATTTTTTATTTGCTAAAGGAAAGTGTTTTTTCATGCATATTTTTTGTTCAGGTCTGTACTATTAAGAGAAAGGCTTGATATGTTGGAATGAATATGTTGAAGAAAGAAAAAATCCAGTAAAACTGAAAAATACATATGCATAATAGGCTGATAAAATATTTTAGTGTATACATTTATTTTTCATATTAATTATCTGCAAGTAGCCAGTATTTTCCTTCTTTTGTGAAAAACAATAGTGGTTTTTGTGTGCTCTTTCAGCAGGTTTTATTTTATTTTATTGGCAATTACATTGTCAGTATTTTAAAATCAGTGTTGCAATTTTTTTTCTGTTCTGAGCTGACTTGTGTGAGATTCCCCATCTTGTCTTTTTAAAGAATGTCCTCCTTTTCTTGTTTAGCTGGAATACCCATGGAGAAAGGTATTTTTTGCAATTAGTAAGGTTACGGAGTTTAACCCTCAGTAGCTGCTTTGAAGTGATAAAGCAAAATAATCCTGGCTTCTCAATACAGACATTTCTTCTGTGGTGTTGTGTCAGTGATGAACATGTCCACCAGAACCCTGGCTGATATGCTTCTGCCACACTGAGCTGCTGGGCTTTCAAAACCCAACCAAAGGCACTTCATCTATTCTGCTGGGCTATGCTCAGTGGGAAGGAGAGATGCTCCTCTGAAGTGTTACTCGTAGTATGTAAATAGGCATCAGCTCTAGCTGTGGGTTGTAGTCTGGAGTAACCAGTCTCTCTCCATTGCCTTAAAGCAAGTGCATGGGGTAGAAAACTGAAATTAAGTGCTACAAATACCTTCTCAAAGCATTGTCTTCCAGACACAACCATTTACAAGCACGATTTACAAGTAAAATGCTCTGTAGCATATTCTTTGAGCTGCCCAGATGCAGACCTTAGTTTTTTAATGCAGGCTAAGAGAAGCACTTAACACTGAACAGTTATTTACAGTGCTTATTTTTTAAAGGCCCTTTTAATGAAGCTGCGACCAAGAACAGACAGATGCTACCTGGGGGGACAAAAACAATGTCAGCTCTGCAGGCAGGTTATTTTGATCCTGAGTTTGTGAGGATTTTCGAAGGTGAAGCCTACTCAGACCCTGTTCAGCTAAGGAGACGCTATAGATTGGCAGAAGCAAAGAAGAATTTGGGCAAAGCTTTCATTCCCAGTAACGGAGACAAATGGCCGTAAGTGTTGTGAAAATGTTTTAAATTGCCCTTTTTTATTTTCTGTATGCTAAAGCTGATTTTCACAGATTGTTTCTTATAAAGCTTGTAATGAGACTACGGTATTGTTTTATACAATGTAGCATTAGTGCTGAGCAAAGAATTGTGAGCAGCAACACAGGTAAGGCTGAATGCAGGTAGAAATCAGGTCCTGATGCTTGCTTGTAATTACTGGGTTGTGTTTTTTTTGTATTTGTTTGTGTGTTTTTTATGTTTTGGTTTTGTTTGGGTTTTTTGGTTGTTCAGTTTTTTGTTTTTGTTTTTGTTTTTTTCCTCCAAGCAGTTTTCTTACCCTTTAGCGTTTTGTTTTCAATGAAAATGAAGATGGCTATGGGGAAAGTGTGTGGATAATTAACAAATGAATATTTCATTTTGATTTAGGAGGAAATCTGTTGGAGCTTGTCAGATACAATATCTCTCCCTCCCATTTCTGAGCCTTCAAAAATAGAGATGGCATATATATTGCACAGACAGTAGGAAAAGGGGCCATTATCCATGTGCAATGTTTTCCACTCAGCAAATCCATATCCATTATCTTTTTGCTAGAAAAAATACCAGTTATCCTATCAGATGATCAGAAGATGTTACAGAGCTGAGGAATATGTGGAAAATATTAAAATGAATGCATCTTTGCTATTTGCACAACATTAATTGCATGACAAAATGACACTAGTGCAATTGAGGTCATATAACTATTATCATTCACATGTGAAACCAGACAGAGCCTGGTTAGGCATTTATAACTGTACAATCTTGTTTTGTTCTTGTTGCAATATGAGACAAGAAGATTCAGTCTGTGTACAGGGCCTCGTTCTTGCAGTCTCATGGTGATATTTAGTCGTATCTTTCTGCAGCTTTGCTTTTGAAAAGTTTGGAGAGTAACCTCTTGTTTATTTTTTATCCATATGTTAGGATGCAAGGATTAGCTATGTTCTGGGGTGTGTTACAGAAACATCTTAGCTTTTAATAGGAATGTAAGACATAGTGTGTAAGCTTTCTGTTGGATATTCATGTGCTATAAAGGTTGTCTGTGCATTGTCAGTTTGCTTGTTTTTTTCTATATATGGATATATGAAGTCCCTAAATAAAGAGAGGGTAATGAACAGGCAGGTTAGTGTTCTGTGCAAAGATGACAATGTTATCTTGGCATCCTAGTCATGTCAGTATTCGTTAATTGCCCTTTTAAGTAGGAACTCATTGAGACACTTTACTCTCTCCCCACAATAACTGGAGACAGTACAGGCAAAGGAGATTACCTTGATTATCTGGAGTAGTTGCCAGATCTCAGACAGTAGCCCCTGTTACTTTGTTGTTGTTGTTTTGGGTTTTTGGGACATGGGGACAGAGAGTTGGCTGGTTGGAGTTTTTTTTGACCACTGTAGCTGCAGCTTAGTGGACCAAATTGCCATTCAGCTATTTCATTAGTTTGTCTTGGTGCTTTTCTCCTTTAGCAGCTGTATGATCATGTACTTTGAGAGCATGTCATATGCTTGTCAGCAAATACTGATTTCCAACGTGGTCTTTGAAAAACAGCCTTTACAAATTCCTGCAGCTTTGTAGGCAGAGGTGTTTCTTCTATGTGAGCTGTGCCTCCTTTTACTTTCCTTCTGTGACAAGACAGAAAGTTAACTAGTCCTAACATCTCTCAGAAAAATACCCTTTCAGACAGGTACCCAACGTTGCTTGCCACTCCATTATCACAGTAACTTACTGTTCTCTGTAAACTTGCAGGAAAGACTGTCCTCTTGTCATCAAGCATCAAGCCTGTTTAACCTGTCCTCTGGGTCTCTGCTTGTGAATATGTCTCTACCACTGTTACTTCACCTTGTTGGTGTGAAATTAAAACAACCTTTATTAAGCATATTTATATTATTATGATTCCTTAAAACTCCATCTCTGCTGTCATCTTGTTTCTTTTTTGCCCATAATACTGCACACGGAATTGCTGTAGTAGTAGAGCCATGGACAGTGGACCCTATCTGGTTTTAAGTTTAACTCTTGAGATGTATTTTTTGCTTGGGTTTTCTGCTTACTTGGGTTTAGCATTCCTAGATATGGAAAGCCTGAAATATTTGCAAAACATTAATTAATGTGTTCATTTGCTATTTTTAGATGTGGACTTGGCACCTATTATGGAACCATAGGAGGTCCGGTTCCGTACTTCACTCCACAACTGAGGGGCAGAGAAAAATACGTTCCTCCTGGGAAGAATTTTTATACTAATCCAGGAAAGAAAGGAACTGGATATGGGTAACTTCACAATATTTCTTCTTGCAGAGTATTTTATTAAATGTTTCTTGAGTTTTGAATATCTAAGTAATTCATTTTGTTTTCACAGTTATCCAAACCTTACCATAGGTGAACAATATCCTCATGCAGCTGATGGGTATGAAGTAGAAAGAATAAATGCAAAGGTAAAAATATTTGTCTTTATTATATATTAGTGTAATTGGCTGTTAACCTAAAAGTTAGTGGTTTGTGCCCACCCAAGTGTGAACAGCTGGGATGCAGGCAGGCAGAAGTTTCAAGCGTGTATGTGTATATGCCCAAGATACAGGTATACAATACTGTTAGACACATCTTTAATGCACAGCGCTTTTCCTGACATTTTCCTACCATACCTTCATAGTGATTGTTGTGCTTCCTGGTCAGTGAAGCTATGTTCAGTTATACATGGTGGGTATATAAAATACCCCCATCATCAAACAAGAGCAAAGAAAGTTAGAGTGAACATTCTCCAAGACTAAATTCCAATGCTTTCCTTTTTTCCCTTAGAATAACCTACAGTAAAAATCCTCAAGATTGTTTCTTTCAAAGTTTTTGTTTTACAGAAAGCGCGAGAGGAACATATACGGTTGCTTAAAGGAGGGCCTTTCAAGTTAAATCTATATCCCCAGGCGTATTTTGATGAGAATCCCTATTTTAGTGACAAACCTTTGCCACCTTTGAAGAAACCACTTACAGAGAAGCTAATTGCAGCACCTTTCATACCACCTTCTCCTGCTAAAAAGGTTAGTTTGTCTTTTAGCTACTGGAGGCAAAAGATAAGTGTTCAGATATTTCCTGTTAAAAGCTTTGCTTACAGTACATAGGATAGAAATAAATGCTTGGGTTTGCTAATAATGTCTTGTTTTTATTAGAAAAGATATTATTCCATTTACTTTGTTTTCAATTTACAAAGCAATGGAATCATTTTAGACTGAACAACAATTACTAACCAGTTTCATGTACCCTAAAAAAGTGTTTCTCTTAAAAATCTGTGTAGTGCAGTTAACATACAGTTAGTTGATTGCATAGACCATAAAAAGATACAAAGCAGAAGGTTATGCAATAAATGACAGTAAGACTAGATTACTGTAGCAAAATTAAATACTGTCCTATTTTGGAATCTTGTCAGTCACTCATTATTTTTGAACCTGCTAATTGCTCTCAGCCTATATAGACAAACATTTAAAAGAGAATTCCCAGAAGTGTCATGGGAATGGATGGCTGGAAGGAGCAGAAAAGCTCAGGTTAGTCCCTCTGCTCAGGGAAAGGCTGCACAATAAACTCAGGAGTTACCTGTTGCTTGTTCATCAGCAGACACAAATTTGGAATCCACTTTAGAATTTGCCAACTCCTCAGTAGTTAGGAGAAAAGGAGGAAAAGGGTAGGAATAAATATACGTGGAAGGGCTTAGAGGGCATAAAAAATAAAGCCTGGCGTTACTATGAAGGTTATATAGGAATATAGTTCATTAGTTCCAGTTGTTTAGTGTCATTATTTCGTAAAAGCTAAATGGATATTTTCCCATTCCATCAAACATTCCATCTTGATATATTTTTTTGAGATGAGATACTCAATTTATGCCATTCTCCTTAGGCGAAAACTTAATTTCACTTTGAAATGGGATTAAGCTGCATAAATATCTCTCTCTTCAGTGACTCCAGATACTCAATACAGTAACACCCCTTAATCTGTCACTTTTCAGCTCTTCATTTTGGAGTTCCATTGTCAATCATTTAATACTGTGCTAACCACTCTTTTCCTATCGTGATGTCCTTCACCCTTGACTTGACTGACATCGATTCATCTGAGGAAGATGATGAAAGCAAGAAAAATATAACTGTTCAGAAAGAGACAGCAAAAATGCTTACACATGAATAAGTGTGTTGGGTGTTCGGACTCATAGATGAGGCAGCTGAGATCTTTGAGAATGGAAATCTGTTCAGAAATGTTAGCTGGTAACAACTCAGCACCTCGTTTGGCCGCCAGTGCTGGTGATCCTGCTCCATGCACCGCATCCTTCACACCATATATGCTTTTCCCATATATTTAAATTAGCTGTACTACCCAAGCTGCTGCATACTTTATGCTGTATAAATTCTTACAGGAAAAGTTGCTTTATTGTTGGTTGAATCACTTACTGCTGCACTTTTCAGGAATGCAGCTTCAGCAGACTGTGGGGTTTAGCTGTACTAGGGGATTGCAAAGAATTAATCAGGTATCTGCATGTTTTTTAATTAAAATTTGCCCCTCTTGTAGTACTAGTGGATGTAACATTACGGGAAAAGCCAATATTGTATTCAATCCTGTATGTCAGAAAGCATGTTGATAATAATGCCTGAGCCCTGCTGTACATTAAAATCCCTGCACCAGTACTGAACATGGAGGTGTACTAGTAAACTAATAGTGACACTGGAATTCCCTTCTTTTGCCACAACATAGCTCATTTCAGTTAGTTATGTTTTTACTTTTTCTGTCACATTTTCAAGGTCCTATCCTCAAAATGTAGACTTACAAAAGAACATTTTAAACTAAGAATTAATCAAAATAATAACTAAAATTTTCCTTAAAGTTTCCATTGTGATTTAAAGAATTTTTAAAATATATAATATGATGTAGTCTGTTCTTCAGTATTCTTACTTGCTTTTGCATGAAAAATATTTAATCATCTCAATTATGTTGTAGATTGGCACTTTGAAAAGTTGTTTGTTTGTTTGTTTTTTTCAGCCGGGAGGCATGAAAGGAGGCACATTTGATCCTTACCCAAGTCATTCCACTGAACCTTATATAACTAAAAAAACTCAGCCTTTCAGAAGTAGTACAGAACGAAAGATTTTTCATCCTTCTCCTGGCCCAAAAAGCAGACCCGTTACAAGCGTAATAGCTTTGAATGTCACAAGGTAAGCTCCTTTGAGTTCATGTTTCATGTATGCTGTCTACCACAAGTCTGTAGCACAGCTGTTTATTAGTCTCTAAAATAATTGAGTAAATGAAGGAATGAATTATTAACAAAAAGGTAAGAAATGTATAAGGTACTTGGCTTTCAAAATTTATTCGTGCTCTCTTCTGCAAATTCAGCTTACGTTATAAGGCTATACATATCATAGAGACCTTCAAGGTCATGCTATACAGATGTCACTGAAAAATTGTTTTTTATTCTTTTCTGACTTGATAAATATAAAAAGACCAGGAAAGTTCCTGTTAAAAACAAAACTCTGTTTTTTGTCTTCTGTTAAGTTTCTAGAATAAAATTGGCTCCCTCTGCTGGCAAACGTGTTATTAGGTACCCTAAGCCTGGGAAGCTTTTGAAACAATGGCACTCAGATTGGATTTCTAACTACAAACATCTCACTGTACAATGTTAGACAAGATCTATAGTACACAGTGTATGTATCTAGATAGATAAGCACATCATTCTTTACTTTTTTATCTTACTAAGCTATAACCTTTGTACTTAAATTTATTTTCTGGTTTTGGCTCTGTTATAATTCAAGCAGAAAATCAAGACTGTTCTTTAGTTATTTAGAGAAATCACTTTCAAATGCAGACTTCTAAGATTGCATGTAGATCAGTTAAGCATATTATTTTGCATACTCCATGAGTAGCATGAAATATTTTAGAAATACTTGATTAAAGATTGAAAAACTCTCTTAGGGGAATCTGCTTCACATTTGTGATTTACCTTTTACATATCATATGTGAAGTCCAAGATATGCACCTCCCTTATTCATCCATTGTTGTTCTATTTCCTTTATTTCACCATGTATCGGCATTTGCATAATCACTTTTTAAGTTGCAGGTGTGAAGTTTTTATTTACAATGACAAGGCAGAACCAGAAGCTACATATTACTCCACTTTGTTTTTCATTACTAATGGAAAGTAAGAAAGAATTGAAAGTAACTTCTTAGTACACCAAAAAGCATGGTAACTACCAACACTGATGTAAGAAAGCACAACCTGCCATGAGTTGTGCACAGATGTTATTAAACTAGTAAAAGGAAAAAAGAGTGGTAGCTTGGCCTGAGTAGCCTTCTTATCAGTATAATTGTTTGTATTATTGTTTTATCAACAGAATAAAAACTCATGTTCCCAAATGAAATGTTTTTGTTGGGAAAAAACCCTAACTGTATATGAAATAGGCTTCAAAATTGAAAGGTGGGGACTGATTGTGAAGTATCAGTACATTTATGATGGACACATTAAAAATGTTTTTAAAGAGAAAAGTCTCACATATCCAACAGAAATTCCACAGAGAGAAATTAAAACTGGTGTTTCATATTCTGCACTACTATTTCCTTCCTAAGAATTGCGAGGAATGTATTTATCTTTGGTTGGTTATTACTAGGTTTAATAGAATGAGAACTGTGAGCTGAATTTACTCTAAGTATGAGGCTCACAGATTTTAAGAAACATGGTAAAACATTTTTCACATCATCTGCTTCCCCACTGAATTACAGTTCTTTATGTACTTTCCAATGGAAATCTTCTGATATTTGGACTGTAATCCTATAATTGGATTTTGCTAGTGTAGATTCTTGTTCTCACACAGAGCTGTCTTGAAATAAATTTAACTTCCTGAGGATCCAAGTAATTAAATCTAATTGCAGGAGTGGGTGTACCACAGTTTTTCATTTTTACAAAAACTCTTGTAACTTACAGTGATATTCTACAAAAATCTAATACGTTTCTCTTCATTTACATTTCAGATCATTAAATTCAAACAACTACAAGAATCCACAGCTGACATTTTATTAAATACAAAAGGTGAAGGGTACATTTTTTAGACTGTGAGCTGTCAACAAAGGAAATAAAAACATGCAAAGTGGCATTCAAGTATATATGGCAATCCAGTCTGATGATTCTGAGTGCGATCTTTTGTTTCTAAATATAAAGCTATAATAAATAATTTAAGATAATTTATTTATTAAGTCCAAATTTTCATCTCTGTTGCTTGACCGTACTTTGGAAATGTGAACGATGAACACCGAGAATTAACGTTTCCCACACGCAGTGTCGCTCTCAGAGGCAGCCCCGGCCACCCCCTCCCAGCCCCCGCAGAGCCCGCGGGGCGGTGGAGGGGCGGGAAGGGGCTGTCCCGGCAGGAACTCCTGCCCCACCGCCCGTTGTGCTGCCACAGCCCCGGCGGGGACCCGCTCGGCCTCTCGCTCATCGCTCAGGGGCCGGCGCCAGCTGCCTGCTCGGAATCAGCGTTGACAGCCGGGAGGGGAGTGCGCCTGCGTGCCAGGTGCCTCCTTCTTACATTTTATTTTATTTTATTTTATTTTATTTTATTTTATTTTATTTTATTTTATTTTATTTTATCTTAACTTTTTGTTGCACGCATCTCCATGCATTGTGACTGTGGGCAGTCTTGCTCTACAGTGCAGTTGTATCTGTGGTACGTTTTTTATCATTTACATACATTGTTTAAAAAGAGATCACAATGAATGTAGTTTCATCCTGCTGGGGGAAAAAAGAAAGGTTTCCCTACCAAAATATTTGGAGCTCCTAAAATATATATGAACATTATACATTGTGTTGTCTGTGCTTGAAATACAAAAGCAGATGCTCGCTATGAATAACTTCTATTTGTGTGAGAAGACTCACTGAAAGACTCCTAACCTAATTAGGGGGCTCAGGTGAATAAAGTCTGTAAATTAGACACAGGTTGTTAAGCCCCGTTGCTTCTCCTAAAGCACCTGTAAGGCTGACATACATGGGAAGCCTTTGGTTGCAAAAGCAACTGCTAACATTCATCATTGACTTTATTTTGGAAAGCAGTGCTACCAAAGTCAAAGTGTTTTAATTTTATTTTAAATGTGACTTGTGTCAGGTTTTTAAATTAAAGCTTGTATGACAGTGTATCGGTAGAAGTTATATATTTTTTAAACCAAATATTGCATAAGAGGTAAGGGTCTGGTGGGATTTGTTGATGAAAGAGCAAAGTAAGCCTCAGCCTTTTTATTTCACATTCGAATTGTTTGTAGTTATTTTAATTTTTTTTTTTGGGGGGGTGTGAGCAGAGAGAAAGTGGGTGAAATCTATAATAGAGTTGGTTAAGTAGTTTAGTTGTGGGTGATGTTGAAGACGTTTTTTTTTAATTTTCAGTCATGGGACTTGCCATTCAACACTTATGCTGAAAGTTTACATGCGTGCTTATGGCATCGGAAGACTGTAGTTCCACTGGCTGAGACAGATATTGGTAGTGGTACATTTGAACATCATTTTGCAAGGTTAGTTTGCAATTGTGTACATGAAAGAGCTAAGTTGGGATCATGACTCTCAGTCCTTAAGAATGGCATAGCTGTAATATTCAAGGTTTTCAGGCTCTCCAAATAGTTCTAACATGTTTTTGCAGAAGTACAAAGTTAGTGAAACCACTTGACACCTGTCAAGGGACAGCTGAAGAGTTTCATGTCTGGAATTAGTCCAGCAGTATTACGCAACACCAACAAAAATAAATCTCTTTAGCTAGTTACCTTCCAACCCAGATTTTTTTTCTTTTTCATTTTTTGTGGCATCATAAGGGGAAAAAGAAGTTTGGGCTTATGTTCACAATTTGTAATTAACAGAACATGAAATCTGTCACTGTAATATGTTCCCTGTTTACAATTTTTGAGGTCTTTATGGGTCCTTTTTAACATTACTGACGATGTTGTCTCCAGAGGGGTTTCTTCAGTACTCTTGTGTGAACTAGAATTAGAACCTTTTAGTGGGAGTCACTGATGCAGAAATTTGCCCTTAAGATTTTGAGAATGGCTTTTTAATAGTTAATATTTTTTATTTTTGAACAGGCATTTCAGCTTGCCCTTAAGCTGTGCTAGCAAATCAAGTATGGCTTTTTTAACATCGGGCTGTTTTATCAAAGATAACTTACAAATTGTGTGTAAGTTGTGGAAGACTTTATTACACTATGAAAGATCTGTAAGACAGCAGAAGGCTTTGCTGGCAAGCAGTGCAAGAAGAATAAGAATGAACTAGTGATGCAAGAAAAATTAACTGAGTAAATGTAAAAATAATTTTCAGGCTCAGCCCCTTAATGATTCTGGTATAAGCCATCCAAATTGTGGAAATTTCTCAGAATATTACATCATCTTTCTCAGAACCATTAAGACCAGTGAGTTCTCCCTCTGATACGTGTAGGAATTGACATACAAAACACGTCAAGTTAGTATTACCAGCAGTCTATGTGTGAATCTCAGTCAGTGGAGAGTAAATCATGTGGTATACTACCAGTTTAAAGACCGAAGAAAGGTTCTCAATAATGAAACTATGAATCTACTCTGAAAAATAACAATGAGTTGGAAGGTTTTTTTTGGTATTCTGCTGCCTGTTTGCACCATCAGAGGGTGTGTCTGCTATAGAGACTGTTCTTGGTATGATCTTGTGAGCTTCCCGGATTCCTGAAGAGCCAGTAAGGACAACAAAAGCCTTCTGGAATTGTCAGCTATTGTTTGCAGTTAAATAAAAAGATCAGCTATTTGAAAACTGAAAATAAACCAGCTTCCTAAATAGAAGCATCTAGTGACAAATTGGGACAAATGGAGAATGAAGTATGGAAGCCTTGGCCTGAAAACAGTATGATAATTGTTAAATTCTGTTGTACATATTTATTTGAAACACGACCAGTGCCTTGTTTTGTTTAGAAATAAACTATATTGTGCACTTCATTTTATATAAACACATCTGGAAATTGACCCATAAGAGGTTGTCTCTATTTCCCCAGCAAGAAACCCAGTGAAAAATAACAGAATGTTCTTTTTGGATTTCTTATGCAATGTACAGGAAGATTTTCCAGTGCAGAAAGAAGTGCCAGGAAGTTGAACACTGCACAAAATCACAGAAAACAACAGTGTGCCGTGGAGTGATTGGCTACAAATGAAGAATTGGTTCAGTCAGTTTGTGCTAGTTCTGTGTTAGCAGCCAGTGGAGATATGTGTAGCTGTCCTTCTCTCATGAACTCTTTTCCATAATATTTTATTTACCTCTTTTTAAGATAAAATCTCATCTAAATTGCAACTGCAATGCAAAAGGCTTCTTGTTAAAAAACACCAAAAATCTTCACAAGAGATGGGGCAGGAAAAGAAACTGAAAACTAAGGACAGGAGTAGATGTAATAGAGCAGCAGCTAAAAATTCAGTGCATCTGAACATTGCCAGAAGCATAGCAATGAGTAGAGGAAATTCAGGAAGCACTGACAAGTGAAATGAGGAAAGTAGTACTCAGAATTCTGAGATACAGGATTTGTTCAGCAGCATGCCATTTCCTGAGTAAGGACAAGGCAATTAGTTGTGAGACTCTATTACTAAGCTTGGGGAATAATGTAATGTTTGAGGAAAAACGCCAACAACTTCCAAAAGGTATCAATTTTATATGACAGATTTAAAATATGAAGACATTTATGAAGCATTCTTAAGAATTTTGAGGCAGTTGAGCTAACTTGGAAGAGCTGATAGAATCCTTAATTCAGCCTCAAATTTCAATGGTGAACAGAGAGTAAAAAATGAGGAAAAAGTCTGGTAGAAGAAGCCTCATGTTCACTTTAAAGATGATATTTTGGAATTTATCAGACTTCATAAATTGTGTTTATCAAATTGCAATTTTGGAAAAGAAAACAAGAAAATCTGCAAAGCAAAAATTACAAAGAGGAGGCGATATGATGCAGCAGTTACGCTGTAGGGATGAGCTTGGCATGCACTTAACGGAAGTCTTATAAATAAAAAACCACAGTGAGCAGTTGGTATGTATAAGCGCAAAAACCATCTTAACAAAGCCCACAAACAAGGACAGCACAAACCTATAAAGAAACAATGTACAGCACCTTGTGTGATGGAGAGTACGTATTTCAAGGGTAATTTTCAAGCTGCCTGTGTTCTCCCATGACTCAGGACATGGAGGCTCCTCAGAGAGCTTGCCAGACCAGGACTTCTGTGGCCACCAAGGCAGGATCAGGGGAGAAATCTCTCAACTGAACCCTTGTTGCACAGTCCCAGTCTCCAGGTACAGGTAGTGGAGATCCCCTTTGTGCCCCAGAAGATGGTTTTGGCATTGGTTTCTGAATGGGACCATGTGGATGCCATTATACTTGTGTGGTACCTAGGGTGGCCCACTCATCTCAGTCACCATTGTTTGCCTAATGAGCTGAGGGCTGCCAACTGGATCCCTTTTGAGATGGGAGTGCTACAATGGGTGAGTGTGATACCTGATCTCACGTTAAAGGTTTTGGTGAAAAAAAGAACAAAAGTCATGGCATGGAAGTATGTAATTGCTTGGTCACATCACAGGAAAATAATTTCTGCATTGTGAATAAGTGAATTGGGTATGGAAATAAAACCTGACTTTGAAAAGAGAAAGTAAATATTTTTTTTGACAAAAGAGTACCTATTCCAGGCCTCAAGAAGAGTGTATAAACTGTAGAACAAGTTCCAATAAGTGAGGAAGATCAATTTGAAAATGTATTTTTTCACTAAATATATGTACAAAGTAGTCAGTCGTTTGTCATGAAGTTACTCCCTTGGTGGGTTTACTGTGCAAAACCAGAGAAAACTTCAGGTCTCACCTCAGCGGAGCAGAAAGCAAGCATCCTTTATGTAAGAACTTTTTGCCTCTTCCAACTAGAGTCATTTAGCTGTGAACATCTAAACATTTTTAATATTCAGAAAAAGGTGTATTGGATAAAAACACTCATCTTTGGGGGAAGGGCAAGTGATATATTTTGAGCGAATGTTTTGCCTGGGAAAAACCCTGTGCTTGCTCAGCCCTTGTCTTGAGTTGCTGAGCTAAACAGAAAAAAGAAAACTTTGGAAGAGTTTGCTAACAGCCAGGGATGTGAAACTGTGTTTCGTCTTATGGTTTCAGTTAAGTCTCTTGTCTCTTACAGATAGTCATTTTAAGATGGAAGAGACATTCACTGAAGGGGAAGGTAAATTGTTTCTTCTTGAAGACATAAGGAGAATTCTGCTTTTCCTTTTTTTTTTTTTTTTCTTTTTTAATGATTGCAATAAGCAGGTATGGTTAGAGGCTAATAATTTGAATAAAAGCAGAATGAGTATATTTTTAAAAACTGGTGGTGAACACATTCCCCTTTCTTGAAAAGATCACAAAAATATGGATTTATTTCACAAAACACTTCAACATCATCTAATGTAAAATGTCAGGTGAATGGTAGGCATTACTATTCTAATATGAGGGTACAAGAATTGCTGAGGATTACTAGGATTTTCCATAAGTGATACTTGACATTGATTGTCTTTTTCTTAAAGACAGCTTTCACAGAAAGAGTGAGCAACAGCATTCACTGTTTGTATTTAAAAATAAAAAAGGAGAGAGACATATCTGGAAACAGTCCATTGTTCTCATAACTTGCAGTAACAGATGCCAACCTGTCTTGAGACTGCATGGCTCAGGTCTTTATAGCCCCATGGGTCTTCTTGGGGAAATGTGGGCTAAACATGAACAGCTGATTGAATTTGTCTGTGTCCCTAACTATGACAGAAATGTTAGAATCAGCTACAGGGACAGCTGTCACCTCTTGATTATTGTGAGATGATGAGTGGACATGTTCTACAGACCTTTGAACAGGTGCAACCTAGACAGGTTTATTAAAACATGATAGCAGTAAGTACTCAAGTATGTGAGGCATTGGGATCTGACAGGCTGATCATAGGGACAGAATACATTAAATATTTGGAGATGTCAGTTTGCTTCTCTAACTTGAGAGGCAATGTGTAAGTCAGAGCTACTGTCAATTTACGTGAATTGACATCTTTCAGAGACACCTGAAGTATCAAGGGCAGAGTCATTTAAGATATAAGATTGAAAGAGAATTATTTTGTCACCATTGCGGCAAACTTGCCCAATTTTATGTGTAGGAATCTATATGAGTGTAACTACTATATTGTTCTAGTCTACTAATTCATTTTTACCATGTATCCAGTATCCTCTGTTATTGGTACTTAAGATCTAAGGTTAGACCCTTAAAATTTTTGTCTGACCTTGGAATTTGGGGAAAAAAAGAGATTGTCCTTTTTTCAAAAGCTTGTATTATTTTTTGTTTCGTGATGAGAACATGAGTGTGAGCCCTTTCAGTGTTCAGGAGGAAGGGTTGTTTTTAGGAAATTTAATTGCCATGAAATGGCCTTTAGGAAATAGCAATGAGATCCAGTACAGCACTGCAGTCTGAATGCCTCAAAGGTTTTGCTTTTTTCCCTTACATGCCACAGTAGAACCATGATTGATTTGACAGCTTATTTACCCAGAAGCTACCACTGTGAAGCATATTTTACTCAATCCTTACTTCTACCTAGAGCAGGGCAATAGCTGGTACATTTTTTGCTAACAAACATAAGAAGTTACATCTGTGTTTAGGTGTGACATTCAAAGAACAGCCTTTATGTCACAGCGTCATTAGAACTCCACTCTTAATAAAGGGGCTTACCTCGTTAGCATTTTCGTGGACCTGTAAGGAGAGACAGCACTGTATCTCAGTGCATCATTTCTAAAATGATACTCTTTCATACTCTGTCAATAGTGAGAGTAGCTCTTAGTTCAGGAAGGCTGGTTGTTAATAAGGAGTGAATAGGATGTAGGTAGGAAAGGCAATTAACAGAGCTGTGTGGTGTATGTGTTCATGGAGAAGTATCTCATAAGAAGTCATAGTGAGAATGGAAAAGGATGGATGAATTATGAGTTAGAAAATAAATAAGTGAACATTTTTAGAATTATAATCCTGTATTAGGATCAAGGTATCTCCTGAAATCCCTGAAGTTGTGTAGTCATTAATTTGTATTTGGACAGAGGGGTAAAGAAGTAATCCTGTTAACACCATGTAGGATCCTTACCTGGTCAGTTTTCCAATTCATTGGAGTTTAGGGAAGAGAGGAATTGTTACGAGCCAGCCAGCAACTACATCAGCTGATAACAGATCTTGCTGCTGTCTTGGTGTGTGATTAGTTTTTACACATCTTACACTGCATGTTCTTTCTTTGTGCTGAATGGTTATTTGTGCCTTTTTCTCTCACTTTGTTACCCTAACAGCTTCATTTCAACCTCAGTCCACCAACCTTACATTAAAAAAAAGCAAAAGAACAAAATGTTTATCAATTATCATGTCATTTACCCTTTATATTGTATCTTTTCCCTTCCATACTGTAATTGCCTTGTCTGCTTAGTCTGAATTTTAAACTGTGGGCTACAGTTTAAGAGTATTTCTTATTCCTTATACAGTGGCTAATACAGTAGGGCCATTTCTGAGTGCTCTTGTAATACATGCTTTTCTTATAAATAATAAGGTAGACAGTGGAAGAATCTCATTTTGAAACAATTGTATGCTTTACCTCATCCTACTTGCATACAGTTTCGAATTGCTTTGCTTAAAGAGGTCAAGAGATCTAGAGCAGTGAACAGAAGCTGTCTGTATAAGTGACTGTGGTTTGGAAGGAGGGGGTATTCTTGCAGTGAAAGTGAAATTGAGGGAATTTGCAAGAGTAAAACAGAAGAAAGGGATGGAATTCCTGGAAAATATTAAAAAGCCAAAATAAAAGTGTCTTAGTTAACTGTCTCATATTTGACAGTTTTAACCCACTCCAAACTTTCTTAAATGTGCAAGCTGTAGAAGTAAAATTTTTACAAGCCCAGTCTCTGCAAAGTATAGCAGTGGTGAGAGTTAATTGTGTCACTGCCAATTAGAGAAATTTCAGTTCAGAAATATGATTACTAAATAGATGTCATTAATTTAATAGATTGAATGAGTTCTATACACAAACTGAATAGTCAATATGTGAAAAGATTATGTGAGCTGTAAGTAGAATGAAAGACTGATTGTAATTTGTGCAGTCAGATTCTCTCTGGGATTTACTCTTGCTTGAAGGAAACGACCCATGCCTGTGCTTTGGGTGTCTGCACAACCTACAGGCGCCTTGTAATTACACTACCTGCAAAGCCGGTGCTGGGAAACTGAGATTCTTTTCTATTTGCAAATGGATTGAATATTTCTGTACCTTGTGGTGGAAGTGTAAAGTCTTACTGACACCTTACAGGTTTTGTATGAAATCATAAACAACACTGCTCTTTGTGGTAATATGGAACCTGTTGTTTTGTTTTGTTTTGTTTTGTTTTCCATTGAACATATTGTTCCAGTCATATCTCTTTAGTGTATCTGGTCTAATTAATATTTAGATTTTATAGGCTGCTGAAAGAGCCAAGACTGTGAAAAACTTGCAAGAGATTTTTCCTCTTGCTCACAGCCCTCTGGGTGTTTACTGAATGATTGGTTTTCTGAGTAATAAATAATAATTTTTAATGACTCCACAGTTTCTGTTCTGTGTTTCTGGCTTTGTCACTCCAGAACAGCTGTACTTTTGTCAGCACATGAACTGTATGAAACAGTGTTTCTTTAAAGGTTTATTTTGGACAACTGTCCTAGCCTGTGCCAGTGAGCATTTTTTTTTCAGAGTAATATAATATACAATCTTGCAAGACTTTCCTAAAATCTTTACTGGATCATGCCCTAGTCTGAGGAGGGGAAGGATTAGGTAGACCAAATGTAACTAAAAACATTCAGTTAGTGTGCTAAAACAAATGTGAGCTTACCATATTTAGAAAGCAAATGCTTTGTGAACTTGGACAGTGTGTGGGTAATATTACTTATCAAGCATATGCTGTGGAGACAAAGATTTTAGCTGGTGGTACTGAGGATAGGCTGAAGGCTTTTATGCATTTTATTTTAAAACTTCATGTATTGAGAAAAAAGGAATAATTGGCTTGTGGAAGTTTCTTGTTAACAGTTTCAAAAGAAGTTATCTGAATAGCTTGCTTGGATGAGAGGATAAAAAAAAAGAAACACAAAAGGGCAAATCTGCAGACTGTGATTGCCTTTGGAGATAACGTTTGCTGGATTGATGTCAACAAATGTGTTTTATTTCCACCATTTTATTATAAATATTTGAACCCAGTAGGTAAATAATAATCTTGTCCTTGTGAAAAAGTCCCCCCAAAATAGAGTTCTTAATCAAGTGCATGTATTTTAAATGCAAGTCAGAACTATACCCAACTTCCCAGTTGTTTCCTTTTATATGGTTTATAGAAATTAGAACCAAAATTCTTGATCAAACACTTCTGAGCTTTGGAACATCTGAAGCCAGGTACAAATACTGGGTGTATCTCTGCGTTTAAACAGTCAGTAATTTAATTTCTGTTAAGAAACTTTTTCACTATGAAAGTTGAAATAAATGCTTCAAGCTATGTCTGCATTAGCAGGCAGTGCGGTGCAGTAGAAGCAGATCAGTTGGCACGGAGGACCTGGCATCTACCTAGCACGTGTTTCAAGGAGGGGCTATTTAGCTGTAGTATGATTCTATGGACTGAATTCCCATCCATGGTTAGTGTGCATTAGTAGTCCTCCCAAAGATCATCTTCCAGCTGAATTTCATTGTAAGGGAAACCACTTTGTGTACTCCGAAGCTGTTGTGTGGTGTGAACCAAAATGCAGGAACTGGGAGTGATGGGGGCTTTTCTTTCAATAGCATACTTCTGATCTGAACAAAAGTGCTAGTCTGATTTTTTTTAAGTGATGAAATGTGCTTGGAAAAACTGAAGTTTTTGAGTTGGTGGAAACAACATAATGTCTTTTAAATACTTCAGAGAACTTTTTAGGTTTCAAATTTTTGGCAGCACTTCAGCATTACTTAAAAGACCAAAAGCATTGGTCTTGGAACAATTGATACAAAAGTACCATGTAAATTAACCTGTGCATTTTCAGATGTAATTCTTGGCTTGCTCATTTGGACAATTACAGTTTCATATAAGTTTTTAACATCTCGCAGAAGAGCCTCTCTGTTTATGCAGCAGTAGCATAGCTGAGGAAAGCTTTTCACACCTGTTGATCAACATCTGAAGAGTTGAGATAACGAGCATGTGAAGTCACACTTACTATCTTTCTCTCCATCTAAAAATAAATGCCATGGCTCTCTTCAGCTTGTAATAAATATTAAAAAGTCCAGACACAGCTGAGAGGCATAGCAGCATTAAGCTATAATGATTTACTGGCTGTGCCATTCTTAAGCCAGAAGATAAAGCAGATAGTCCTTTAGCTGGACACTGATTTGTGCCAGGAACCACTGACACTCTGCTGAGATAAAGAACTGGGCTGTGAGCATGGGATAGAGAGAATCGCTCTATCTTTCTCTTGCATTTTAATTCAAGTCCCCCAGACTGAAAAGACTGTAGGATGAGATTTCCTACTTTTCTCCTCTATCAGGATCAAGTATTTTAGAATCTGCATTAAATAAAAATCTTCATTTCCTTTATGTTATATTGCTGTAAAGGTTTTCACGTAGGTTGGTACTTGCAGTTAGATAGGTTTACTTACTCATTCTATCAAAGTCATGTCCAACCTCAGACCTCTCAAAATAGCACCATGTGATGATGCAATACCACTGCACTGTCCCCAGAGTTTGGCAACAGGTCATGTTCTGTTACTTTATTTTAACCTTATGGTTCACTGTCTCTACATTATGGAGAGTTTACCCACAGTTACCACTGGTATGTTTGGCCTGTTAAAGAGAGAACCGTTTTGGGTCTTCAGTTTTGAAAGCACATGATCTCATTCAGTTTTAGAAAAGAATGCTAATTTTGCCCAGATTATATACTCAAATGCCTCATACAAAAATTGAATTTCATTCTTGCCAGGGATTTGGTGAATCTGAAGCATACTGCTCTGTCAGGCTGAAAATGCCAAACTTCTATTATTATCAAGTCACTTGACACTCACACTTTCTCATTTTTCATACCAGTTGAAAAGAAATACAGAATCTTTGTCATATGTAGATTTATTTTTATCTTTAGTTACTCCACAAATAAATGAACATTAAGCAAATATTTTAAAACACAAATGACATTTTAGGTTTGTAAAAATAGGCATTATATGCACTCTCAGTTTCAAAAGAATTTTCAGATTATGGGCTTTATCAGTGGAAAAAATATAAATGCTATAAATGCTACACATATCCTCAATGATACATGGGGAGCAGAATTGTGTTTTGTGTCCAAAAATGATTTGGGAAATAACCTTTAAAGGGGTGCAACACTTTCTTTATGTGTGCTTTTGATATGCAGACATAAATTGTAAATGCAGTGACACACATTTTAAAAACATTTAAATTCTGAAATAATACTTTAAAGACATTTTTAAAAGTCTTTGAATACGTGGCATTGTATTTCAAGCTTTGGGACTCATCTGAATTTAAAAAATAGATTTAAAGTATGTACAGCGTCTTGTTTTGATTCAATTTTCTTACATTTTAAGCTTCTTTCGTTGTGGAATGAGAAAAGTATGTAAAATTGGTTTTGCCACCAAGCTGTTAATTTCTGCTAGTCTTGTAGACTTGATATAAAATTTTGTGGATTTTTCTATTTAAAGTGGGTTCAGAATACCCCAATAAATCATTTATGAATTGCATTGATATTTTTTGAAAATGCTGTGGTTCAGTTTGTAATTCAGGTGTGTAGCCGCCACCTACCTGAAAGCAATGTAGCCCTTAAAAAGTTTCAGAAATGCATTTAAAAAAATGTGTTCATCCAGCCTTTTTTTCTTAGGACTTCACCAGGCTTTTTAAAAAGATCTTTCCTTTTCATATTTTGACATTTGTTTTTAAAGTTGTCCAAGTTTTAATTTACCAGCAATAAAGATATTATGAAGATATTTCTCCATTGTTTCTATTATGGAAATTGAAAGATGAAGATGCAGAAAGATGATTTTCTGCAGAAAAGTTTTTAAATTTGCTTTCATTCTCAATTTGCAGTGAGTTCCTATTAGAACATGGGTTGGTGTGTTTGTTTGTTTGTTTTTTCCTCCAAAACCCAATATATGTGTGTGCACGCCTCAGAACAATTTCCTGCTAAGTGATGTGAAAGCTGATTTCACTGCAAATCATTAAAACAATGTAGAACTTCTATTTTGCCTTTTACTAAACAGTCTTTATTATGCAAGCCATTTTATTGCATGAATTGATACTTATTCCTTGTCACAGTTACTGCATCAGAAAATTAAGTCAATATAATCCCAAATTCAAAGCAGAGTAAGCAAAATCTGTTTTTGACGTACGTTAATGGTAGTTGGATAATGGATGGTGGAAGCAGACAGGAACAACTGCTTGTTTTGTACTATCCATGTGAAATATCTGCTTTTCTAATCATGTGGAAGAGTTCTACGTTTGTTAGGGCTCAGCCTGTAACACTTGGATGGCTTTGGTGTTTGCACAGATACTTAATTTCTGTTAAAAATAATGTCTTGATTAGAGCACTTATGTATATGCTGTAGTAATCATGTATTACCTCAGCTGTTTCACTTTCTTTAGTCCAGTACAGCTGTTTTAGCTTATACTTCATTGAGTTATTTTGGCAACTTCAAAGATAATATTTTAGCAGAATTTTACTGGTATAATATGTTACTGCTGCCTAACAGGGACTTCCACCTCCCTCAGAATCCCAGAAGAAAAGGTTTAAAAGCTGCTACTTTGGAATCAGGCAGAAGTCCTGACTCTTGTACTGCAGTTCTAAGCTGTTAGTGGCTTTTTGTGTGCATGCATAGATTTGTGTGTTAACATAAGACTAGCATTTCGGGTAAACGGTAACTGTTTCATATCCCTCTGGTGGCCTCATGCGAGCCCGTGCATGAGCTTCACAGTATAGTTGGCCCTCCACAAAGAAATAGCCTTTTTGTTTCAGGTTGAGGCCGCAGTCAGAGCAAACAAAACATTCCGGGTGCCGGTATTTATCACGTGCCTTCACCACTGTTCCTCTGTATGGAAACAATGAAAAGAAAAAACCAATTAATTCATATAAATTCAAAGTGAGAAGAAGCTACAGTATGACACAAAGTAAGTAAGTTCCTCTGTATTTATCTTAAGGCTTTTAGGTTGTTCATCTCAGGGTTTTGCCAACTACTATATAATTTAAGGTTGGAAGCTGAGTTTGAGTAAGTGACATAAAATGCTGTAGAGTTGATCACATAGTTCATCAGAAAACTAGAGTTTGAAGAAACATGTTCATTTTGTCACAACACAAAAAGTACAGTCTAACCGATCAAAATGGTGACAAACTGAGTTTTAAAACCACATTTATTTTCCTCAGTAACTGTTCGCTGATCTCACCATTATCTATCTTCTTTGCTGAAGTTAGTGATGTCATTCAAATAGAAATCTGGTAGCTTTAAAACAGGCCCACAGAGCTTTCTGGATACTCCTGCTGGGTTGAGGGAAGGATGCTTTACACTACCAAGAAACTTTTGAGAATTCACAGCCTGCGACAATGCAGCACGGGTAACTGCTGGTTTCGTTATGTATGTGTTAAAGATTGACATGCAAAAGGTCCTGAGAAATCTTAATTAAAGCATTGATGATACACTGTCGAAACTGAAATAATCTGTATCTAAAGTGTCTTAGGTGCAAGTTAATAATTTGGGATTTAGAACAATATTTTTTTATATCTCTGTTCTCTAGAAGCTTTTTTCTACTAGTGCAAATGGAGACTGAGACCACCACTGAGAAAACACGCCTGTAGTCTGCAGTGGTGTCTCAGGACATGTGCTTGAACTAAAGATTTCTAAAACTGAAAAAGAAACAACTTACAGAATCCCATTCCCACACTTGTCACACAGTGGCACTTTCTGGGCACCAGGCATGGCAGAAGGTATCTTTGTTACAGGAGCTTTCACACTTCTTGTACCCATGGGGCGTCCTTCTGAGAATCAAAACAATCCTGTTATGTGCAGGCTGATACAAAAGCATCTGGTCCAGTTAAATACTTTTCCTGTAAATACATTCCTGGATGTATTTACAGGCTTACACTTGTATCAACAAACAACAGAGTTTCTCTCTACAGGTTTACTGGGCCAGTTTGCACCTCTTTGGAACTGGGAAAAATATTGTGTAGCTGTAGCCAAAAAAGCAAGAATATATACATATATACATATGTATACATATACATATGTACATATAATACATACATATACATAGTGCTCTCTGTCTCATTGACATCATCTAATTCTCTGATCTTGCATATAGCAGGAGAGGGAGGAGGATTTAGCTTTAATACAGCAACATAACATAGTCAAGACCTATCATTAGATTCTCATTCATATAACTAACCATACAACAAATTCAGAAAGATTAGTAACATGATATGAATACAAAATTATTAGCAAAACACAAGAAAATGCCAAGCAAAATACCACAGTTACATATATATATATATATATATATATATGCACTATTAGATGTATTTATCACCTCTTTGGTAAATATTGAGGTGTCAAAATTAAAATATTAAATATTTACCTTTTAGATTAATTTTGGTTGTATTTTATTATGTGCACTTACTGTAAACATAACAGATTTGCAGCCTTTACTAATGCTATTTTCAAAATGTCTTCGTTTGAAGGAAATATGACTGTAAATTATATTGTCCTCTTCAATTTTTATTTAGAATGAAGAGGGGATAAGTGAAACCTGTTTTAGGAGTTTCTCTTTTCCTGGATGTGGAAGAGAGTGCTTGTTTTCTTGGTGTCATGAGTGTAGGCAGCTCGTCCTGAAAGTTCTCTCACATAAAAATTATCATTCCGTTTAAATCAACTTTTACATTAACAACCTTAAAATCTGAGAAGAAATTCTGAAAAATGTGATTAACACTACCATTTTGTTCACACAGGAGATTGCTAACTATAAAAGCAAGGGTGAAAAATGTTAGGAGGCTGATGTGCTATCTAGAAGATTCAGAATTACTTGAGCTTTCAGAAATTCTTAAAGCTCTCATCTCTCATATTTTCTTCTCAAATCCCCCCTTCCCACAAACATTTAGAAATACTTTGAACAGGTAGGATATGTCATTATTAACCACCTTCCTCGGAGACTAAATTCTGGAGCACCTTAAAGGAGCCAGACTGGCGAGGTTGACTGGGCTCCTCCTGGTTGGCGTGCAGCATCCTGTACACGTCAGACTGAGGCACTGCGTTCGGAGATGGGTCACTGTATCACAGGGACAAAGAGCAGATAAAGCAGTTTAACAAACATAACTTCGGAGCAATAGCTCTACCAGGCACAAAATGTGGTTCAGGAAACAAACATTAAGCCAATGTGTTTTGACAGCTACTGAAAGGCTCTTCCAGGTAGCATTGCTTTATATAGCCTTCTCTAGATCTAAAAAGTGCTGGAAAAAATATCTGTGCAATTGTTACAAAAATAAATCTACAAACTACTGTTCTGGCTCTTATAGCATTTGGAAATAGGCTGGTACCTCTTTAACCTCAAAGCAGTTGCATTTCTGCAATCAGCTGCTGTATTACCAGGTGCTCTTTGCTCCAGAAGTTCCATTCTCACGGCAGCTGGTCTCAAGAATGTTGTTAAAATCACAGCTCATATCTTTATGTAAGGTAAGGGGTTAATTAGAAAGGTCCAAATTTACTCTGATGAAGTCTGTTATCTCACTAATATATACATAAATGTCCAGTTAAAATTTCCTGTTACAACTGGCCTCCTACTGTCTGTTGAACCCTAGGTAAATTTCCACTGGAAATAAGCAACTAGTTCCACAAGGAATTAGACTGGGTTTTGCTTTATATGGTTTGGTTTGTTTCCCAGGGTAACATCTAAGCTGTCAAATGGCACAGTAAGAGCAGCCACAGTTGGGCAGTGGCCCCTGTTGCTGATGTTAATTGTTCACATCTTCATCAGACAACAGATTTCTCTGAGCCATCTTTAAGCTAGTGAAGAAATTACCACTTTCTTCTCTAGTCACAAGCTTTTATATTGAAGGAGCTTGGTTTTTATAGTTCTCACCAAAGGCTAATAAAACCCTAAAATTCTAAGATTTCTAAACATCAAACAAGTGATGATACAATTACATATGGAAGGCAAAACCAACCTCTACATAAATGTGTGAGATAACATTTCTGAGTGCATACAGAGTGAAAAACCAATCCCACAACCAAAGAGAGATTTCACACTGGGAGTGCCACAGGAGTTTGTGAAATCTCACTACTCTGGGCTTAATCCATTATTTCAGAAAAAAGAAAAAGCAAATTTTTCTTGTGTTGTTCTTGAATTGTTGTGACTGAGGGAAAATATTCATGCAGTAGAGTAACATCACTTTGCAAAGACTTTATGAACTACACTTTTCATCAGATAAGTAGAACTCAAAAACTTATATATAAATGTGATTTTTGTGGTTAGTAACAGCCCAATTCTGCAAGATGCTGAAAAAGGCTCATTGGTGATTACTACTTATTCAAAATATTAGTAATTAGCTTTAGTTTACATCATACATATTATTAATTATTAAGTACTGTTGTAAACCAGAAAACTAAGCTACTATTGTGCAAAAGTAAAGATAAAGAAATGTAAATGATGAACTGTCTCTTGAAAAAAAATGGATACTGCTTTAAAACTTTGTATTGTTTAATCATTGTTGTTGTCCAGATACATAATGTTCATACCTTACTCTTAGTTATTGCCATGGATAAAATTCACAAGTCAGAGGTGGATCAGTAGGCCTATAAAGTAAATGCTGTCTCTTCTTGGATAAGAGCTATTCGTACTGAACAAGTCCTGAATGGGAGTTAGATACCTAGAACACTATAAGCATCTACAAGATTTACTAATCTTCATAACTTGAATTTCAACAGTTGAAAGAAATGTGAGTTAATAATAGTATTTTATTAATTCTTAATAAATTATTAGATGTTATTAAATACATAATTATGATACCAATAATAAATAGTTTTGAATTTTGGAGGGAATCAGAATCTTGACTTGGAATGTTCAGTCAGCTAATAGTCCAGGTAGTATCATCAGTTTCTATTTATTAGCTACAAATAGAGTATTATTTCCTATGAAGTATTTATTTGTAAATTCTGAAAGACTCCTATAATACTTTGGGTTAAAAGTAATAAATTACTAATATTTTAATGAAAATACAGAATGGCTTTAAATGACTCAAGTTCTTTCTAACGCTCTTACCCATTATCATAGAAACAATGTGATATTAAAGCTAATGATTTTTGCTGTATTCTAAATTTGGATATTCATAAACATTAAAGATGCTCCTCTAATTACCTTATTACGGGTGTTTCCCCCAGAGCTGTAGACACTTGACCTTGCAGTGTTTCCATGATATTGTCATCTGAGTACAACTGCAAAGGTGTGTTAAACTGAGCGTGTACGATCTTGACACCGGGAAGCTCCATTTCCAGGGGAATGTTTGGGGCCATCTTGGAGACGGCCTTCAGCTCGGTGGGGCAGATGGAGCTGACCGTGCTAATGGAGGAGGGGGTGCTGCGTCCACTGCCACAGTCAATCCCCGAGGGAGTGCTGCATCCACTGGGTTAATAGCCAGATTACAGGAGAGTGTGCAATGCATGTCGCATTATAGAGAATAAAGACAAAAGTACAGGAATACGGTGATGTTAACAGGGCTGAAAAGTGTAGATAGAACAGATGCAGAAAAGTGAAAGCAGAGAAAAGCAAAAGTATGGGTATTCATTTAAAAGTATCTTCCTGTAAAAAGTATCAATGCCAGTTATAAAGCAGTCCTTAAAATTCTGGCATGTGTTTAAGGTAGCAAAAATTATTTGATTGATTGTATCATTCAGAGCATAATAATTTATTTACATTTTTGATGCTGGATTTTATTGATTAATTAAGCCTCCCTGAAATTCTTTGTTCTGGATGAGAAATTCTGAATATCTACAAAAGGGTAGCATACAAAGGTTATGCGAGTTGTCTGTCAGTGACAGAATAGACACCTGCAGGACTGGAATTCTAGACACATCATCCCAGTCCTGTACCTCACAACCATCTCAGTCCACAGTTGAAGCAACTACTATAAAGTAGTGTAAAATAATGAATGTGACAGTTCCTAGACTTTCTTAAATTCTACAATAAGTTATTTATTAATACTTTTAAATTAGTTTAACTATATATAATTTTTGATAGTTGTTGAATATTTCAAAGAAGAGATACTAAAGCAGCCAGACATACTTTTGCATTTCTAAATTACAGTGTTTCCAGTAGAATGTAAAGTGGTCCTTCACAAGAACAGTGGGTTATTCAGATAATTAATTTTACTGCTTTCAAAGTAGATTTTACATATAATTTATATATAATGAAAAATATGTACAGTTTTCTAGAAATATTAATGTTGCTTGACATTACTGAAGTAAAGTTACTGAACATCAATTTGACATCTCTGGAACAGGGTTAGTAAATAATGTGAACATTAAGCCCAAAGTCGTCTTCAGTGTCACTGTGTGAACATTTCAGTCCTTCCTTCATAGCACTTCAGAGACTTTCTTTGTTACAGGATATTTCTTTGCTTTCGCTCTGCAACAGCACATAACCCAGGCTTTCCACAGTCTTGGTTACCATTTATGTGGCATTCAGAGCTATGAGAGGATAAATGCTTAATCTCTTTTCTCCAACCTGTAGACCAGGTTTGTGGTTAGTTCTTTCCGAGCTGAATGATTCTGTGTAAACCTGGGAGAATCCTCTATTTCACAGTTTGATAGTACAGTACCTGCCAAGTAGCTAGTCTTGGGTGGAGAAGACGACCCAAAATCCTCCCTTTTGATTCAGAGGGGAATTTGTGTAGGACCACTTTCTCAAAAATTTAAAGGGAAATATATGCTCTACCATCAAAGACACATGAAAAGAAGGCTAATTCCAGAAATGATAGCCAGACCTTACAGCAAAAGTACAATTCTGCATCATCGCCTAGCATGAGCCAGCCAAAAAATTCACACAGACGCAACTTAGAAATTTACAGTCTTTTCTTTTAGAATAATCAAGATCATGTTTAATCCTGCAGTAGAATAAGTTTTGTCAGTGCTGATAGTGTTAGTAAATGGAAAGTAGCAGGAAAAGGCTAGAAAAAGCACAACTCTTGCTATGAGCAGCCAAAGTAATGTTAAAACAGAATAAATTATAAGCATAAATACAATATAATTATATATTACACGTAATTTCCAGTTAGTTTTGCCAGGGTAAAGTCCAGAATTGTGGCTAGTGTCCAACCTGTCAGCTCAAACCCACACTCCAGAATCAGCACTTCTTTGAGTCAAAGTCCTATTTAGCCTCAGCTCCCTGTCCTAAAGGGATGTTTACAGTCAAGGTGACTCTTTGTTTGTTGCTGTGTTTAGCAGAGGATATATATCAAGCCAGATTGATGAAAAAATAGCAGACAAAGACTGTGACAACAAAGGTTTTGTAGATGTAGCATCCCACGTCAGAGATTCTGCAGTTTGTAGACACAGACTTCTCTGATGCTAGAACACCTGGCAGACCTTGCCCAGCTGAAGTCCTGACGCTTATTTCATCGCTATCAGGTTAATTTTTGCAGTTTTTTACCACATCTGACATGCTGGAAAATGGCTATTTAATTCAATATTTTAATGGAAAATATTGTGTAATTGAGGTTTCCAAATTAGGCTGTTGATACAGTCATTTGATTCTCTGTAACTCTGATTAGGTACCTGTAAATGGTACCCCGTGGTCCTAAAGTCAGTTTAGGTAAGTGCTGCCTATGGCTAGAGGCCAGGCATGTTGGCTAATGACTGCTTTGTCATTTATCCTGTATCAGCATCAGACTGCAAGGAGAGATGCGCACCTTTTCTCCACTGCAGTGTTTTCTGCATTGATAGTTCTTGTTCACAGAAGGATGGACTCTACCGACCTTCTACAGTCTTCTCTTTATCACGCAGGTGGTTGAAAAATTTGACACATCTCACAAAACTGATCATCCACAAAAGGTTGTCCTTTGTACACAGGAATCAATTACCATCCTGTTTTTCTGGTCTAGTTTGTCAGACTTAAATTAGTGTAATTGAAATGCAGGCATATCAGACTTTCAGAATGAAATGCAGAACACTAAATCTGCTGGTAAAAACTGCTACTGCAAGAAAGTATAAAGGGTGGCATCACAATAAATGGCATCACCCAGGTGCTTTTGAGTTTCCTTCTGTTTTAAGCCATAGAGTACGTTGTTTATTCCCCCTCTGTATTCAATAATGTAAATAATAGTGAGGCATTTCATTCTCAGTTGTGATAGAGGGATATTACACTAATTTGCTGGATGTATATATATAAGCTTTTCTGTATTTTAGAGCTTTACATGTCTCCTAAAGTTCTCCTAAAGATAGTTCTTCTATTTTAGCTATGAGTTAGGTTGCCTTCTGAATAGAGGTCTGCTGAAAAGCAAACTTAAACTCTCTGAATAGCCTGGATAATAACTTATATAACTAGCTGTCTTGTATTTAGCAGGTTAACAGATTACATGTATTTGCATTTGGACAGAAGAATTTCAGAGTGCCATAGATTTATAACTATACAATATCTGGTGCTACACTGTAAGCTGAATAAGGTTGCTTCAGACACTTGTCAGTATAACTGAGATGGAGCATGGATCTGCTTTCTTTTGCAAATAGAAATTTGAATTTCAAGCCTGATCTCTGCAAGTCAGCCATTTCTGTTTTTGTTTGTTTGTTTCTCAATTTCAGTGTTAGCCTATAAACTACTGTAAGTGAATTTCAAATGCATCAGTATGTTTTATTAACATGAATGGTGAGTATCCATTAAAAAATAACACCATGCATCCAAATCCAGCACACCACTCAAAGTTTATAACCTGCTTCGGCCTGAGACTATGAAGGGTTTGGGCCGAATATTATGTCTGTGTTCAAAGTAGTTGATATCCTGTAAAGAAAAGAGGGTTAGCATAACTTTCTTTGGCCTACAAATGCTTATTTCTAGTTAAAAAGTAATTAACAAAGTTTTAAAATTGTAACCATGAAGTAAATGTGTTTATTTTGTACATTCCTGGTACTCAAAATATGTCCACCATGTTGCTGAGAAACATTCAAAGTGCAGTTCTAAGAGAGGATGATAGGTAGTGGTGCAGCCTAGCACAGAGGGCGAATTTTAGCTACCTGCAGCATTGCTACTACAGAGCTGAATGGATCGTGTTTGTGTTGGAAAAAATTTCTTCGTTTATCACTGTGTTTTTGGATAATCAATAAACGCTTGATTATCAGAGAAAACAGCAAGAGCTGGACTTGTCAATTGAAAACAGAACAGATAGTGATCTACCACAAATGACTGTGTATTATAAGTAAATACCAGTACTCACTTTTGCGATGAGTTAGGAATGAGACTCCTCAGTTGTCCATGGAGTGCATCTTGAATATTGCCAGATGAATAAAGCCCAATTGGAGAATTATAGGCGGAACTCACTACCTGTCTTTTGTCATCAATATTTGCTGCTGCAACAAAAGGCTGGGCCCTTCTGTTGTGAGCTGAACCAATAGGCTTGAATTCCTGTACATGATAGGCAGACAAAATACACATAGCTACAATGCACACCAAAGCTACTCATGAGTAAAACTGATAACATCAGTATTGTTAATCTCTGCATTTTTTACTTTTGCGACTGTTATTTTGTATCTGGTGCAAGCATACTATATTTTCCCATGAATTTTCTATATACTACTAAAGCCATACACATTCAGAAACTATTATTTTTCTGCCTCAGGGCAAACAGAAGGCATTCCACATTTGTAAATGGTGTGCAATTTTAAGAAGAAATGGGAAAGATGAATATTATAGTAACCTGTTGTATTGCTCTCTAGATTTTGCACTGTTTACATTCATGTGTAGTTAGCTTAATTGCTTTGCCTTAGTGCTAATTTCCAGCTTCTGCATTTTTGTCACGTACTGATGGAGGGACTTGCAAAAGTATGAAGACTTTATTGTAAGTGTCTTACCTAGAAAACACAAATTTTTTAACATTTCTTTTAACTGAAGTAGTCTTGAATGTACATCAGATTGTGGACATTCTTCTGAACTTATGCCATACTTTGAAGCATAGCTGTGCATCAAAAATTTGATGCTGTATAATTTAAAGATAATGTGAAATCATCATAAATAAGTAAAAGCCAGAAATGGGTAAACTGGAAAACATTCTGCCTATGTTTGTTTATTTCTGGAATATGATTTTGTTTAATATTGGCCCAGATAATTTCCTCCAGTTGTGGAAATCATAGGAATAAGATCTGGAAACAAAATATCTGATGACCTTTCAGATAATTTACAACGTTCTCCTGTAGTGATAGGCCAGGAATGATAAAGACCGTTGCCTGTGTGCAAATTCACTTACTTGCATTGTGCAGATTTGGTATGGTCTCTTTTGAGTCCCTGTCACCTCAGATCCATCACTAATCCACAGAAATACAGACTTTGGAAAAAATGGTGGTGTCATATGCGGAGGGTTTGGGTTTTTTTACCTGCTGTGCTAGTGAGAGAAGAGCGTTTACTGCTGTAGTTCATCACCTCGTCCTGATGTCCTGCAGCGCTCTTTGGAGATGGTGCTGCAAGAGCACTTGAACTTTTATCCATATGGAATAGCAAGCTCTTGTTCCTAACAAATAAGTTTTTACAATCTGAATTGCTCTCTTCTTTAGAGACTGGAACTTCTAATGTTTGGACAGCATCAATCATTTATACTTCAATTTTTACAGAAATCATTGCCAATTCTGTATTTTGGCTTTGGTTTTGAGTGTGACTGGTGTACTAGGAATCCATCTACAATGCTGTAGACCATCTCTGGATTCATGCTGCTATACAACTTTGTCATATGACCTATGGACAGTCCAAGTTCCAATACTGCTGAATGAGCTTTATTTCACATTGTTGAAGCTTGTATCTTAGGTACTGGAGCTTTTGGCTTAATCACTGTGTACAGTTTCTGCTGTCTGGTATTTGCTATCACAGATTTGTAATGGTGACACACCCAACATCTTCACCTTTAAAATTATTCAGGTCCAATTGTGGTCTTTCACTTATGCTTTGCAAGCTGTACAAACTAGTCTCCTTGTTCTGCCAAATAAAACTCTAAACAAAGGTTTTTTGACGCAGAAATGCCTTTTGAAATTACCTTAGCCTTTGGGAATGGTTAGAACAAATACAACCAAAACCCAAAACAGATATTTGAATAGTCAAATCCTCAGAATAAATCAAGATAATAAGAGCAGATTGGATAAACATGGACACAATTTTGACATCTCTAGGTTTCTCAGACAGTATCAAGTCTCTGTTTGAAGTTTTGGTGAGTAGCTTATAAAAATTACGCAAACGTAAGTGTGAGTTGGCTCTTTTGTTTTAATTTAAAACAACAGTTTCAGAAATATGTTTAGGAACAGACCTAAAGAAAAGTCATGGTTATATAGAATGTGCAACCAGAAAATGCAAACAGTAAAAAGCAGTTTTATTAAATGAAAATGTTTAGCAGCATTGCACTGTGAGAGGCTACTGAAAGCAGCGATCGGATGAATGAGCACAAAGATTTTACTTGCAATTCCTTGTTTCTGCCTAATAGAACTGGGTTGCGATTAACAACATGTATTAGTAATTGGAAATAATCCACTAGTGTTTAGGTTCATGTCTACTTCATGAAAGATATTAATGTAAAAGTATTTAAAATGGATTTAAATCCACGTATGATATAAAATGAACAAACTCAATAATGAACATTGTAATTTCATCCCCTTTTTTGTTTCTTGTTGACGAACAGCACAGAAGACACGGCACCATAATAGCACATTTACTATATAACAATTTTGAAACAAGTATTTGCAGTTAGTTAGACCTAAAATCTGTTTTCTTTTAACTCATCTATGCATATAAAATGTCAGTGACAGAATATACAGCAGCAAAAATAGTCCAGCTCTTGTGTTTATTGGATCTCATTGAATCTGTGAAAAGTCCTTCTGTAGTTCAAAAGCTAAATGAGAACTGGAGGTTATTGAAACACCTAATCAGGAATATTCAAGAATTACAGTGTTTCATTTCTTTTTTTTTTTTCTACCTGACTGATGTCCTTTTTGCAGGGCTAACTACATTTTGCATTGGTACAGGTATCAGGAATAGAATGAATGTAGCCCCCAAAGCCTGTAGAAATGCATCCAACACAGACCATATGATGGCATTCTTTGGCAATAATTGCTCTGAGTACACTGATGTTTTCTGTTTCGAGATATCATGTTTCAAAACTTGATTGTAAGTGGTAATAGACTGTGAACTTACGTTTTAGAATAGTGGTGTCATGTGGTTTTTTTTTTTTTTTTTTTTTTATACTTATATATGGAATAGCATATTTATATCTCCCAGGAATGTATAACGTATTTCATGGCTGGAAGGCTGGTCACACTGAACAAAATCTTCAAAGGCAAAGTTAGAAATAAAAAAGGAAAGCCCAAATAAAATCAATTCAAATTGTGGTAATGGAAACAAATTCATTTAAGATGAGTTTAAAGGGATTGTGACAGAAAAAATTTACAGGTCATAGTATTGCTTTACATTGACAATACAGTAGAAAGGATTTTAAAAATACTTTTATAAGATAGTTTGCCATTTAGATTGTTATATTTTCTCTTCTCTTCCTAATTATATTCTTCGTGAATCTTATGTTCTAAATTGCTTTTATACAGAATACCATATGATTGTACTAGTAATACTTTCTTATTATTTATCCATCACACTATAGGTTGCTCCAGACAGACAAAACTGGGTGGTGGGTTTTTATGTGGCAATGTGTAGATTTCAAGAGTGGATCTCAGTCAGCTGCTTGTAGCTGCAAATTATTTACTAGAATTGTTACCTCAGTTTCCTCTACTCAGAAGAAAAACAGTGAGAGATTTCATTGTGCTATGACAATTGCCTCTGTTAATCTCCACATGACTCTTTGGGGATGCTCAGCCTGGTGCAAAAGTTTATTGTGGTGTGAAGTTTCTTTGTCCCATAGCTGCAGGTAGGCAGAGAATTTAGT
The DNA here is from genome assembly GCF_037038585.1 of Patagioenas fasciata. NCBI lineage: Eukaryota > Metazoa > Chordata > Aves > Columbiformes > Columbidae > Patagioenas > Patagioenas fasciata. Next base: position 34,611,711 of record NC_092523.1, on the reverse strand, counting down.
TCATCAGTTTTCACGTAGCTATGTCCAAGCACCCATAGAATAATTTTTATTCATTGATGCTAAAGTAAGCATTCTTTGGCCAAATATTGGACCAAACTGCTGAGCAATTTAAAATGTTTTACTTTCATTTATAATTATTATCTTGCAAATACAAATTCAATACTTACTAAGAAGATTGTATATGTCTTTGTCTATTATTGTTATTCAGTTGGCTTATAATGTGCATTAAATCATTACTTCCCTTTGTGAAACTTTCTTAGTGAACTTTAAAACATCTACCTGGCTAGAGTGAAAAAAATCTGATCCTGTTTATAACATCTATGATATTTTGAGTATTTTAAATTACTACGTATGTAGAGGAAATACTTTTTATAGAACTCAATGTTTTTCTGTTTCTGCACATGAGTCTATATGTACAATACTTTCTGGATAAAAAGATTTTACATTTGAAGTAACTCTGTCATGCTTTTGGATTCATCTGGGCTTCACTGCCTATATTCAGTGTTGGACTGCAGCATACTCTAATATGACCTAAACAGCACAGGTTGTAGTTATGCAGTAATTTGTCATCTGAGGTTAAGGAAAATTTGGTGTTGTACTGTCCATTACTGCTATACATGCTGCTGTGTCTCATGTGTTGTGGCTAAACAGGCAGTAAAATTTAATTTAAAAATTCAGCAATTGTAGAAAAAAATAATGTATTTTTTTTCTACAGGGAGGTCAGAGTGATGGATGTTCTTAGGTGAAGGTACTTGATCTGAAAATGTAAACCATCCCTAGAATGGTTTAGCATATTTATTTACTACCTTTGCTACTTTTCTGGGGCCTACTATTCATTAAATATACTCAATACCCCTGATTTTCCTAGGAAGAAAAGAGAGAGAGAGATTCACTAAAATGAAGAGGTGAGCTATTTAATCTAGGGGAAACAGCTTTTCTGTTTGCCCAGTGGAGACTGCTTTTCAGTAGTCTGCCAAATAGCTCTTAGTGAAATCTTGTGATTTATTTTTAAGTAACTATCCTTTTTAGGAATGCAGCTTTCCTGCAAAGGGATTACTCTCCTGTCATACACGCCTGCATGTTTTTCTTTGTAGCTCTTTTAGTGAATTTGTTCCACTGCTATGTATTTTATGTATATCCTAGCTATTCCACAAAAATATGCCACTAGAATAGTTTTGTTTCTTCACTGTAATGTCTCCTGCTGCTGAAGAGGCTATGATATTTCTGATTAAGTTTGCTGTATTACTTAATGCAGGTTTTTAGATTGGAAAGAAGAGAGAACTAGAACACTGAAATGCCATATTCATGCTTGGGAGTGTCTCCATGAAAACAGAATTGCTGGAAGTATTTATTGCATAGCATTTATTGAAATGGAATCTGCACTTACATTTTTTCTAGGATAGCACAGAATAAATACTTTGACATACTTGCTTTGATCCTGGCTTTCCAGGATCAGCAGAATGCTCTTCTTTCCCCCCCTCTTGAGAAGAGCAAATGTTCATGTAGGTTAAAGAGGAATGACAAAGGAAGAAAGCACTAGTTGTAGACAAGGATCAAGACTTTGCTGGTCAGAAGAGGTGAAAGATTTGCTGCTGCTTGATCAGTACAGAGGTTTTGTACAAACTTGTAACTTTCATTTTCATGGTGTAGTATGAAAATGTATGGAAGTAAAGAGACCCAGTGTTAATGGATCTCTCTGTTTAACTGATTGTTACATCAAAATTACTTTTGTGATGTAATGAGTGCACTGCTTTAGTGCTTGACATTTATTCCTGATAAAAGAGCTTCCTCACATGATGAAGAATCTCTAAAAGAGTTAAAGCAACTTAAACCATATCAGAATAAAAGGAAATATTTTCTTTCCATAATAAATCTATGTCATATATACAGTTTTAAAGAAAAATTAGAATGTATGTAACTTGTTAATGTTTTGTTTCAGTTATACCTGAAAACTCAAAAACATCCAGTCAGATAAAATGACTTTCATACATATCATAATCGTGATGGTTCCTATTAGCTTAAACTGGCAGATAATCGATGAAGTGCTCTTTAAAGAATTTTAACGACCTCAAGGGAGCTCATTTAGAGTGTAAAAAGGCAAATGGAAATGGTCAGGTAATTTTTAACAATTCATACCTGTGGTTCAGCTTCCAAATTTATCTTGAAGCGATGTGCTTTGCCATCTTCTGAAACTTGTGGGGACCATAATTTAGTTCCTGCCCTAGAAAGAAAGAAAGGCAGAATTTAAATAATTTGGATTCCTGTAGAGTTGTGTATGCCCCTGTAAAATATAATGCAGCTTGAAAATTTGCAGTTTGTTCTATGCTTTTTTAATGTTTTGACATAAAAACACTTCAACAATATATAATGTGTACTATATGTAAACAATATATAAAAAGTCTATTTACTTTTAAAAAAAATTATGTATATTAAGAACCATGGGAAATAATGTTAGTAGTTACCAATTGCGAATGAAAGGTCAATGTGGAGGAGTCCAAACTAGGTATGCAAAGTTTATGTGCAATTGTAAATAGAGGTTGCACAGATTATTCTTTCAGTCACTTAAGCAGAGATAACAAATATATTTAACAAATATCAGTTACAATTCGCTTTTCGTTGGCAAAGTGAAATTTGGCAGCTAATTTTCAAGTAGTGTAATATTAATGTTAAATATTAATCTAGCACTGTTTATTATATAAACACAAATGTTTAGCATTTTAAAATATGCACATATTTATAGGCACAATTACATTTATCATATTTTGAAAATTGCTAAATGGCATATATCAACCTGTAGCAGAACCTAGAATTAACTGTAGGATTTTTAAACCATGATGTATGCTCTAATAATCAGACAACACCTTGTGTATTTGGAAAGAAATGCTGTGATCAGTTGCAATAAAGTCCTGTACCTCCTGGAGGGCCTCAGGTCAATTAAAGCTGTCTGATTCTTGGAGACAACTGATAGGTGATTCTCATTAAAGGCTGAGCAAACTCAGGAGCTGTAAAAATGCAGGTTCTTTCTCTGCCTGGCTTTAGTTGAGAGAAATGAACACAAAAAGTTTGTGAACCCCTGCAGCTTAGGTCAGAGACAGTTTTTTAGTTTTGTTTTGGTATTAATATTGCTTTGAGAATCCTGTATGTGGTTTAATACATTGTGACCAAAGCAGTTGTCTTTAAACTGCCTCCTTTGTCACCCCTTATGAAAGTCTGATGTGATGTTGCTTTCCTTAACTGGGAGGATATACTATCAGCTCTGTCTGTGACTGGGAGGACGTGGCAATGATTAGCACCTGTTGCTCAGGGCACATGAGAGCAGAGAGGTAACTGAACTAGTGACACCTAGCTGAGGATTTTATTATTTCCCCAAAATATGAAGAACTCTTTGATTACTGACAGCAAATACAGGACTTGTGGAGTCAGCAGGGGCAGTCAGAGGTATGGTTCGCAGCTCGGTAAATGTGGTGAGTAGCCCGAGGAAGCTAGTCTTCTTGTGCCCATGACATGTCTTGCCTGTTGGTTGGGTAGGTCTGGGTGCTTGTAATTTTAAAAGTTTTGTGAAAATCTTAAAACTATAGAAAATAGTTATGCTATATAATAGTTGTACTCTATAATGAGTTGGTTGGGTAGTATCTTCTTTCAGAAGTAAGCAGGCATGTACACATACCTCTCTATTCTCAAACAAAGCTGATGTACAGCTGCTTTAATTCTCTCCTGGGCATCATTATGTGTCATGTTCTCTGTGCCTAGGCCATCAATAGCTACAATAACATCACCAGGGCACAGGTTGGCAGCTGAAGCCTTGCTTCCAGGTGTAATCTGAAAAAAACAAACAAACAAAATTTAACTGCTTAAGCACCATGAAAATTGATAGAGAAAATAAACTTCACTGTGCTTTCTTATTTCCTGTTGGGCTGGCAAGAGAGGGAGGGAGTGGGCCTGTAAACAACTATATGGTTAATTACAAAAAATGAGAGTTTTTAATTCTGACAGACCCTCTGTAGTTCAATTGTCAGATCACCATGAATGCTTTATTCACCATAACTTCAAATTAGATGGAAACTATCTTCACACTTCTGCATTAAAGAGCTTCCACTTTGTAGTTATTGCAACTTGTTTTTGTGTCTTCTGTCTCAAATGCCATTGTGTAATTTACTTGAAAAAAAGTTAAGTTTTTCCCTTACAACTCCAGGCAACAGCAGAATAGAACTGTTAAGAAATTGTGCTACTTCATGTTCATGACATGCCATTGACTGGATAATACAGAAAGGCACTTGTCTTATCACATTTGAGGACAAATACAGCAGTTAGTCTATTTTCTGCTACCCTGGCCTCTCAAGTTGTGTTGCTAATTAATCAGAACTAGTTAATTAATCAGAATCAGCTCATAATGCCAAAATGACATTTTTCTCTTTATTCATGTCTAAGCCAGATGCTGAACTCCTTGAAGTGCTTAGCTTTAAGTTCCATCACACTTGAATAACAGTGACCCTGATCCTTCAAGCTGATCTGTGTGGTGCAATTCATGCCTCATGGAAATGTACCAGCATCAGTGACATTCACAGAAAGAGCCCTAAGCTCAACTTTTTATGCTTGCCTCTTTTTGGGCTCGTTGATAATCTGCATCATGGTTAAAATAACTGAAATGCAACATAATTCTGTTTTAAAATAACTATTGTAGAGAGGCCATGACCTTAGATGTTACTAAAGCTTGTTCTACAATTGCAGACCTTTATTTGCAAACAGGTAACTTCTCATAACACCACACCATGTAAACAGGTCTTTGGTCACTGAGTAGTATTTAGGTCCCTTAGGTATGTATTGCCATTTTAGGTCACCTTTGATAAGCAAAACAGCAACGTGAAATTGGTGAATGTAGCACATAAGCTGCTGGAATTTAGCTTTTCTGGAACAGCAGAACAAAGGGGACAGGCTGATTCATCCAATATAACACTAGCTGCTTATTTTGAAGTAAACAAATACCAGCACGAAGGACAGAAAAGTCCATATAGTCTCACTTATAAGAGCAGTTCTCTAATTTGTGCCATGTATGAAGTAAAAAAAAGCTAGTTGAGAGAATTTTTCTTATCATGGGTTCTGTTACAGCCAAAGTAAGTGCTATGTTATTTATTAAAAGTAATTTAGTGTTTGCATGTGATCTGTAAAGGTTTGTATTAAAATAGAATTTCAATCTGGAGTTGAAAATATTTCCCCATTCCCTCTACAAGTTTTAATTGTTTCTGTAGTGCTTTATTCAATGTGACCTAAATTCTAGATTGCAAAAAGTTATCTTCTGGTCAGAATAAACTGAAATTATTCAGTTTCATTAAGACTAGGGTTTTGATCAGTTTCACTGATGTAATTTCTTTGCATCTGTGTGAAGTTCCAAGAATTTCAGGAAGTGTTTTCATTATTTCCAGTTAATTCATTGTTTCTTACCCTAACGGAATCAGAATATGTCTATTTTTAGTCCCCTCTGTTCTTCATACTCTCCCAGTGATCATGGTCTGTGGTTTTTGCATTTGCTTGAAACAGTCAAGAGAATTGCCTTGCTTGGGAAACCACAGATGGGTTTTAGAGGTGACATCTGTTCTTTAGACAGGTGGATGATGATCTCTTATATTGTGTGTCGTGTGTCTCTTGACAAGTCCCAGTAAAAGCTTTCAGCCATTGAACAAGGACTATAGCCAACCAAACAACACCTGTCCAGTTATTTTATTAGAAATGTATTTTAAAATAATTTCTATTTATTGTTTTAATGGCTTTTTTTTTAATTGTCTGGACAGTTAAGCCAAATGTCAGCAGGCTGCTGGTGATACCTTTTATGAAAGGAACACCTGGGCTCCATAAACATGGCATGTGGAACTTGCAAAATATTCACTACTTCTTAAGGGCTACTGCATGAATACTTATTTAGGGACTTTTCTAAATGTACGCTGCAACAACAGAAATATTAATTTTAAACAAATCTACAAATAATATTATTGAACTTAAGCTAACCACACTTAAACATGTCATTTTTCCCAATATGTATTTTGTTTCATAGTTCTACTTGAAATGTGATTTTGAGAATTTCTGTGTTGCTAGAAACTGATCACTTATGTCTTGTGAGGCATTTAGTAGGTATGAGTCAATTGCAGAATCATTTATTCTTTAGAAAATTTACATTTATAGTAACATCCTTTGTTATTGCAGTTTTAAACTTCATTGCACTTAATCTAAACACAAAGAAAATACAAACCAGACACCGCTAAGATATTTTTCATTGGAGATAATGGAAACTATTTTTCTTTTGGAGGCCCATAAAAGGCAATGAACTCCCCAAAACGTCCAGAGGTGTTTCTCTTTTTTTTCCTTTTGTTATTGAGTGTTTTTTGTCTCCTGTTTCTCCAAAGGCTTTCTTATGTCCTGGCTATTTGTTAGAAAGCTACATACAGTCAAATAATCCCATTCTGTCTTCTGTTTAAGTAAAATCTTTTATACTTATGTAAAAATGGGATATGTGATTAAATGAACTAATTTTTACTAGTATAATATTTGAAAGGTTGATCCTTAAACTTTCTACAGTCTCTTGTTTAGAACCATATTTACTGCAAGACATCACCACTGGTATCCATCCTTCAAAGCTCTTGACATTTATTTAATACCAGGCATAGTGTATATATTGAGTCATAGTGCGGGGCTTTTTAAAAGGAAAAATAAAGCATTGGTGATTTTGAGGCTCATGGAACACGTGCTTGGTGTGTCTGAGGTTCTGAAAAGCAGCAAAAATATAAGAAGAACTAATTCTAGTCTGATGTGCATTGAACACAATTTCCAAAATATACAAATTATCAAAATACATATCCTGTCTTTTGAATAGTTCTGTCTGTAGATGCAGGGCAGCTGACAGTGTTTTATACACTCCATTCATCGAGTAGCTATTTCTTAAATAAATTGCAATTAATAGCTCAAAATGGATGAAAAAATGAAGGCTTGGAATGTTGCCCTTTAATAGGGGGTAAAGTAAATTGTCTGTTTCCAAATATGGCAGAAAACACCAAAGAACTATCTCTTTCCTATTCAGAACTGGATAACTTTCTAATAATTCACTGATGTATCATTCATGAAAGTGAAAACCTTTGCATGTGTAAAAACAAATGTTGTTGCCTTTCCTGGCAATAATCAGAACTTGATTTAATTAAATGAGAGTCAGATTAATCTTGTAAACTTGGCAGGGAGTTTGCAAAGCACAAACTTCCAGACGTGAGGAGCTGCTGCCAAGCAGTCTTCTCCCCCAGTGATCACAGAGGTTAGTCATGAAAATGATAAAAGCGGGGTCTGGCTTTTAGTAGGCTCAAAACTAATTTTCTCATCTGAATGCCTGGGGAAGTCATGCCAGAGTTTTTCTGCCTCCAAGGCACTTAAATTCAGTTTTTGAAGCGTAAGTAGAAATGCAGCTAACGTCTCTTACACCAATAAAGCAATCCCAGAAATATGTCACAGCACAAAACTTGTAAAAACTGTTAGCATTCAGCTGGCTCTCCTCAGAACTAGCAGCTACTTGCTAATCTACTCACAGTTTCGTCTGCATCTCTGAACTCCAGAGAAGTAAAAGGCAAAAATCTGCAATAACTAATATACATAATAAATAGAAAGGAAATTGAAAGAGTACATACCCTGGTTATGATTAAGGGTTGGTTAAAATCTATTCCTCCTGAGAGCCGGAATCCCCAGGGTGCTGGTCCTTGGAGAATGACGTTTTGTGGCATTGTGGACAGTTTTTCTTGGTTCCTGTTCTTTTTCCCTGAGGTCTGTGTAAGGAGCCGAGCTGCAGGAGGAAGGGTGCTGTCAGTGGAGCACCTGCTGGACAGGGCAGCCCACCTCGGACACCTCTTGGGAAGTTTTACTCACCCCAGAGCTGTGGGCACTGCACTTTATCCCTGCGCTTTGGGTGACGTCAGCCAGTCCCTCGGCTTCTCCACCCACAGAGGGGAGTATCAACCTCAGACAAATAAAGTCTGAATGCTGGAAAGTTTACAACAAATACATGGGCTTTATCTGCTGCTTCAGCGTCCCCCTCAGCCTGACAGTCAGCTTCAGGGTGCAGTGTCCTGGGTTCTTAAAGCAACCCCGTTGCTCATTTGATATCAGACTGATTACATTGCTGGTGCTTGTTCCAGCTATGCAATGCACTCCTCTGGCTTTGTACACGATCCTGTTTCATATAAACAGAAATATTGATAAGGAGATTTCCCTTTCAAACTCTTGCTTTACATCTTGTCTTATTTGTAATGTAGTAGTTAATTGCACTTTTTAGTCCTTCCAGCCCTTCAGCTGAGTTTTTTGGCTACAGTCACTTGAGACCATGGCATGCACCAACTCTAATGGCTTGAAAAATCTGGACTGATGTCATGCATATTTCCCGTACTGAGGAAGAGAAGTGCAGTATTAGCTGATGATACCTGTCCTATTCGTAGAAATCTGGCTTTTTTTTAAGTTGCAGATACCTTCTGTTGCTTGTTGGTGTTACTAAATAAATACTTTGCATTCCTTTTGTTTTTCTTGCATCGGCTTGATCAGCTTTATTTTGACATTTGAATCCCTTACATTAAAAAAGAACTGGAGAATTTTGTAGTGGTCCTGTACATGTTGACTCATTTTCATATCATGGTGTTACAGATTTGTCTTTATATATGATATTAGCAAAGCTAATATGTGCATGGGTAATGTTCTTTAAGCATCTCTTTGCCCTATATTTGAGTTGCTCTAGGACAGTATCTACAGCTCTTATCAGGCACTCTGGTGGGTCTTTTTGTTAGTGTTTTGGTTTTATCCCCTAAATGAGTCAACAATAAGTCAGTGAGAGCTTGGAAAGTGTGGTTAGTGTGTTTGTTTCATGGTTTTACTGGTGGTGTTTTGTGTGTGCTTTTTTTTTTCTGTTGTTTCGGATGTGTTGTGTGATTGGTGTTTTTTTTTGTTGTTCCTTATGACAGAGGATTTACCCATTTTGTTCACTCTTTGTGTTTTCCTTTCTTACTAGCTAGAGCCTGCTTAGAAGAATTTCTGATGGACAAGAAAGCGCAGTAAGTGAGATGGAAGAATAAAATGCAGGTTCATAACATTCATATAATTTGTGGTATGTGTAATTTGTTTATCTGTAGATTTCAATTTAAAATTGGCTTCCACCTCTTACTCTCACTTATTAAATGTCCTTATCTGTGCCTGCTGCTAATGCCTATGTACATAAAGTCCTTTTCAGTGAGATATTCTGAGTTTTGGTGGTATTTAGCTGGGGATATTTGGTTGGTTTTGGTTGGGGTTTTGTATGTGGTGGTTTGGTGTGTTTTGTTGGTTTGTGTGGGGTGTTTTTGTTGTTGTGTTTTTGTAATTTGGGACTGCTTAAGTGTCTGTAAAGTTTGTTCACATCTCTTTACTGTACTGGTAGCTGCACATATGTCCCTTCTAACCTTGTTAGATACATGCAGGGGGAGGGTGGCCTTAACCTTTTTCTAGACAGGTGATGGCTCTTAATCTCAGTGGAAGTCACATGCTTATGAGACTGAGCTCTGGACGAAGGATTTTTTTTCTGCCTGTATACTGGAAGGTCACTTGCTCTCCAAGGTGCTGTTGTTCTGGACAGCAATAACTAGATCCTGTTTTACTGATGTATCGTGAGTTAAGTTTCAACTCTCTTCACTCTTTCTCATCCCCACCTCTATAATTCTCAAAAAAAAAAAAAAGTTTGAAAGGCAATACTGACGTAAGGCTGTTTCCTAGTTTATTTTCAGTGACTTCTTTTAAGAAAATGCTTCACCCATTTACAGAGTATGGGTACATATTTTCTTTTATCTCCCCAAAGTGCTTCTGTTTTTTCATACTAGATCAAAATTACCAGCTAAGCTGGATTAAAATAGAGCCTTTTATCCACTTAATAAAGGTATATTCCTGTCAGTGAAGTAAGGCTGTTTTATTTTCTTCTGTCTGGTTTTCAGGCATCTTATATGAAAGAATACTGCCCTGGGACAGGGCTTGCTAGACATACTGAGCAACTTTTAAGTAAGCAGATCTTGAATGAAAAAATGCGAAACTAAGATGAGTCTTCTAAGGTAATGATAGTAGGGATTTCAAACTACATACCTAGCTATAGCTTTCTCTACTCATCATTTTTGCTTTCCTAATAGCTCTAGCTATGAAAATAGATTTTTGCAAATACATAGCAGTGTGACATTTTAAGTTCTTGTTCTTGTGCCATTTAAGAAAACAAATACTTTCAATAGATCTTCTTGTGTTGTTGTACTATAAGATCATTGGTATTACAACTTTTCTTACCTGCAAATATACATCCTCTGAATTTAATGACTGTATAAAGTGACCTCCTCAGAATCATAATATTTGAAGGTCTTGCTCTCTAGATTGGTATTTAATTTGATTTTTGTGCCAAATGTTATTATCTACCCAGTGCAATATGAAAGAGTACAACTACTCTTAGTGTGTTTGGTTTGTGGGTGGTGGTTTCTTGTTTCTTGTTTCTTGGTTTTTTTCTCACTTTCTTGCTTTCTCTCTTTTTTTATTTTTCTTTTTTTTTTTTCTTCCTGAACCAGAGGTGGGAGGGAAGCTGTGTCAGCTTCATATCACTAAAGTTTTTGAGATTTTGGGGGCGATGGCACAAATTAGGCACCAGAGTAGTAGCATGATGCCAGCCTCAGACAATCAAACTCCTCTGCCTGCATTACAGCAACATTTTCCCCTGGCCTTACTGAAAGGCATGCTTCTTTCACATCAGAATATTTTTGGATGTCAGTTTCCTATTGTCTCTCCCAATATGTCTCTGCCTTGATGGAAGGAATTGTTTTCCTCACAATTTGGCAGACTGAGAGTTGAAAAGTATGTTATAAGGAGAAAATATTTAAAACCAATTCATCATTCTGTAAACTCATGAAGTGCTCTGTTGCAGGCTGCAGAACTAGAGTAAGCCCTGGTAGAGGTGGAAACAAACTAAAAAGACCACTTCAGAGTGTACGTTTTAAGCCATAAGCCTTCTGTCCTACTTTGGAGCTTACTCTCTATCATAATAAACTGTAGTGGACTAGGCCATGGTTTGTGAAGTTTAGACAGCAACAGCCTAGGATACTAAATGGAGTTTGACAATCACTTGCACGTGTGGAACGAGTACTTCAACTAGCTCTGCAGAGGTGAAAGGCCAGAGTATTCCCTACTGCACAGCCTGTTTTCTATTTCAAAACACATGGGTATATGGGAAATGTTCTTGTAATAAATGCTACTTATTAAAAAAAAAAATTCCCCAAGCAACAAGGTGCAACTGTTTATGTACAGTTTGAAGTCTTTCCTAATTGCACAGTCAAGGAGCCAGAACGTTGCTAACTTGGACCCTGGTGAACTTTTCATATCAGCTTTTGGTTAGTGGATGACTGATAAATTAGCAGTACCCTTAGCTTTCCCTGGCAAAGGAGAAATCCTCTTTCCTTTTCCTAGCTTGTATGACAAGCAGCTCTGGTATTCTTTTCATGTACCTGGCAAAGAGAGGAGGAGTGGGGCTCTGGTACTGCAGCCCTTTCCCAGGCGTTAGAAATTTCCAGGCTGCAAATACATGTGAGCTGGAGAAGGACATTCCTACAACTCCTTAGCTTTGAAGTTGTTTTGAAACACTCAATTGGCTCAACTATCTTCTCTTTTTAAACTTTAATTTATAATTTTTGCATAGGTCCAGTACTTTCCCCTGTTTTTTAGCTTCTTGAATAGCAAACTGCAACTGATAAGCATAATCTTAAATTTTCTGTCTGCAGGCTCAGAAAGCCAGGAATGTCCTCTCTTGGTGTGTGTTGTCTTGGAGTTTGTTTGTTTGTTTGTTTGTTTTCCCTAATTAATCCTTCAAGGATGATAAATTTGTCCTGAGAATACTGCAGAAATTGAAGACTTCAACTGTCTTACCTTCTTCATGAAGCTTCCTACTTAGCAAGTAGAGATTAGGTGTCTTAGAGCCTTTTAAAGCCTATGTTAAGCATATGATCTAAATTAAAAAGCAAATAAGTGGAAAGTAAATTTTTTACTGAAATGGTGTATTTCAGAAATGTTTTATAAACTTCTAAGCAAGTTGAAAGTAGAAATCAAAAACTATTTTAAAAACTTGTTTAATTACAGATGTGCTTATTTTGAGTTTTCATCATGTGAAATTTGTGGACTGCTTTTCTTGTTTTCCTTAATTTACAAAAAATGTAAAGGAGCAGTTGGGGCAGATATAAAATAATGACTAGTGTTTCAGAAACTCTAAAGATCATCTTGAATGGCATGAGATGCTTCTCACATTAAGACACTGAAGTACTGTTCACCTTCATTTTGAAAACTCATGTCTGTAACTTGTTTGCAGACTGACTTATGCATGTATTGACTTTTCATTTGTGCCACTTAAGATTCTGATGAGTGCATTGGTTACCAGAGGTGCTGCTTCTGTCATGGAATTTCTACTTTGCCATTCCAAATTTTACAGGGGTTAAACATTGTTGTGACTAGGGAAGAAAGTTCTTGTTCTTTATTGGTTTCTTTGTGAGCCTGAGGTAATGTCAGCTCATGTTTTATTTATGGTTCCTAGCCAAAAAGTAAGTTGCAAAGCACTTCTCAAATTTTGTGTTTAATTGCTGCACTTCTCAAATTTCACGCTTAATTACTTTTATGAGAGTTGAATGTTTTTTCCGGGAGGATGAGTTTTCCTGTTTTGTATGGAAGAGAGTGTGCCCTTTGGTTCTGACAGCCTGTAGAAGTTCTGATGCAGAATCTTAAAGCTGGCTTTGAGGAAGGAGTTGTTTTTCTTTTCGCCTCATTCACTTATCAGTGGTTCTGCTCCTTTTAATAGCTACAGTCAAACGTCACCTCCAAATTTGGCAAGCTGATGCCTTGTTTGCTTTAAAGCTAAAACCCATTTTGGCACTGGAAACTGAATAAGCTCATTCTGAAAGAGTAAAGTTGGAACTAAGTTAACAAGGCTGTGTGCCCAGCAGATAAGCCCAGTATGCTTCATAAATTAACATGCTGGCGCTTACATAGTTTTTTAACAATATAAGGTAGCTGTTAAACTCTCTGGTGTGCTTGCCATTCAACATTACCTGAACAAATAATGCATAGAAATTATCAGATTTATGAAATCTCTTTTATGATGCATACTATGGAGCAGCATTCATTAAAGTTAAAATACTTCATTATGTGTGTAATGACATGTGTCTGCAAGAACCATAACTCTTCAGACACTCAGCATTGCCTCTAATAAAAGGGAAGTTTCATTTTGTATTTCTACAACAATTAGTCCTATTTCTTGATTTCAGCTTGGATTGTATGCATTTAGCTATCATTGAATATTTTTTTTGCTACATGAAAACTTTAATCTCCTTGTCTTTTCCAGAGAAAAGCTTATCATAGTTATTAAAGGGACAGTGAAGAGATCAAGTGGGATCAAGAGACATTTCCTGTTCTTTCCAAACCATAGTGGTAAAATGTGAACATTACCACTAGATTATTGTCAGTAGCTCGTGGTGATTCTTACAAATGAGCTTTTCACTGGTTGTGGCTCTGAACAGGCGCAAATGTGTGTTCTGGCAGATTATTGCCCCATATACAACTAACAAGCAGATGTTTTTGCCTTGCCTGCGGACCCTAGTAGAAGTGGATGGGAGTGTTTTTTTGGTGGCTTTATTGTTGTTTGTCTGAGACGCTTTGCAGAAGTTGGGGTAGTTTCTCTACCCTAGACATCTTGGGAGGGTAGAGACTGTAGAGTTATGGTTTTCCCAGCTTTATGGGCTGAAAATGGGAGGGGTGCCTGTGTCTGTGTAGGCCAAAAGTACAAGTGCTTTTAGTATGCCAGTGGTAGCTGACCATACATATTTTCTTGTGCTGGGTTACATGATACAAGTCAAGTATTTGCAATGAACAGAAGAGGCTCACTGACAGCCCTTCTGGAGGAAGTAAGGTAATAGGGATCAGGGAAAACAGGTAGTGGAAGTGATGGAGGTAACGTCAGCTCTTTTGAGGGGGTATGTTAACTTGTAATTAATAAAACAGTGGTAATTTTAGATCCTTGGAAGCTGTTGGCTGTTTCAGATATGACCCAGTCAGCTTCTGCTGCGTACATCTTGCTTAGGCATTGCATCCGTGCTTTTTGGATCTGCATTTTGTCACTGCTATCCAAAGCTCAGTCATGGGATGCACATTGCTGTATCCACACTATTCAGAGACTTAAACTGGCACAGGTGCTGTGCTATGAGCCTGCTATATTAGTTTATAGAAATATATGATGTAATTGTGGAAGTGTGATCATTAATGTGGAGTGACTAGAAACCCTGCAGAATTACCCTTCTTCTACTCCTTAACTAATCAAGAGAAAAGGCAAATTACAGGAAAAGGAACGTTTGTGTGGAGATTACCTATGCTGCTACTGGAGAAGGAATTGATTTCCTTCAGTAGCACTTGATGTGACAAAAACTTCAGCTAATTTTGCAGAGTTCAAGACTTTAAGAATGGATCTGTAGTATAATTTCTGTGACTAGAGAAAACTCTCCGGCAGGAGGCAGTAGAAGTGCTACTTGGGGAAAAACTGCTTTTTGAAGAGATGAACATTTCTTCTAGTCATTACTGGATGATAAGAGAAAGCTTGTGCTTCTTGAAGAAGTAAAACTATCAGCTCAAGATCCTGTGTATAGTGTAAGTATCTCTGTCCCCATGGAAACACTTCTCTGTGTGTGTATGTTTTCTCCCTTCTAGTTTATTTTTGTCAGTGAAAGTTTATATCTGGAAAAATATCAGAATTGAAGTGTCAAGAAAAGAACAGCAATTTCTTGGTAAAGAAGAAAATCCTCATGCTTGTATGGTTGTGATTTGTGCTTTATTCCTGGCCTAAGCTTTAGCCTTCCTCCAGATGATCTTTAAAGCAGGTTTGGTTGTTTTTTTTTTTTTATTTTTTCAGATTATAATTCTCAAATTATTATCCTAATTTTGATTTATTGAGAATGCTTTCCATTGTAAATAAAAGATAATAAACGTCTGGGATGCTACAGCTATCTACAAAGTACCATTATGGAAGACAGAAGTGAGGTAGGAGGCAAAGCTGCCCATCCTGTCTGGGGATTCTTCTGAAGTTTCTCTCACTTTTCATTCTAAGCGGTTTTTTTTAGTCTATGTCTTTATCCTCAGCTGTAAAATAGTGCTGTTTGATAGAGCCATTCAGATTCAGCGGAGCACAGCGAAGTGCTTACAGAGAGCTGTACTCCAACAGCATGAATGCCAGTGAGAGTGTCCCCCTGGTGTTTCCCTTGGGCTTGCTGCAGGTTTTTGGAGGCATGTAGGCAATAGGAGAGACCATAAGGGCTTCGAGTATGGTCCATGGTGGCTTATTCTTTGTCACTGAAGTTGATGGGTTTTTCCATTGACTGCTCTCTATGTATTTGTGTGCATTTGAATCTATGTGAGAAAAACACCTTTAGTAACAGGTATTTACAGATTTACAGTTGTTTTGTATTAGTCTACTGACCCAAAATTGCTATCTGGGAAGCTTAGAAGGAAGAAAACAAAGAGTTTTCTTGGCTTGGTTCTGAGTACAGAGCAGTCCAGGATTTCTCCAGACCATGTGTCAAACTTTCAGATCAATACCTTGATCTATTTTGTTGTTTCCCAAAAGATGAGACATCATACACAAACAAATGATAAGATCATGTGTAAGGCTATAGACATTTGTAGTCCAAGTGCCAAACCTTCTGAATAGTCTTCTCTAAAAAGCAGGCATCAGAATTTCTCTTAACATACAATCATTGTTTTTTAGGTTCCATAAAGTACTGTATTTGATATCTATTTTTCTTTCACCTTGTGGTTTGGGTTTAGCATTTTAACAGCAGTTGCTATGGAAGAGTTAGCCGTGTTTATTGGGTCATGACAGATAGCAACAGCTGAAAGACAAATATGGTGTTCTGGTTTAAGTGTAAGGTGGGCCCTGAGCCAAAGATCGGCAGCTTCAGAATGTAGCTAGCCACGAAGCTGAGTCCTCGGGCCTGACACACACTGCACTTACTCAGACATAATGCTTAAATTTAGCTTATACTTCAAGTTACAAATTTTTATTCTGATTGTTAGAACACAGTCAGCTTGTCTGTGCCTATGAACTAGTTTAACAGCAAAAGAAAATACTGAATGGAAGTAAATAATTATGCATTTCATACCTTGCCCTGATGGGACTTTTTGCTCACTTTTGCTCAGTGAAGTTAGGAGTAAGTGAAAACAGGTTTGAGAAACATTTGCAAAAGCTGGCTCTATTGTGAGAAAACATACAACCACAGCAGTGGCAAAAGCAGCAGAAACTTAACTATGACAAACTTTTCAGCTTTAATGACGTGTAATTAGTGCACACAATTTATTTTTATCTAATATTTTTTTCCCTATATTAAAGCAATGGTTAAGACATTAAGGGACCAGCATCCTCTTAGGATGAGTGCTGTACAAATAAGCTGCAGGAGGCTGATTCCTGTCTCGAAGTCTGAACTGTTTATGACCACTGAAAGAAACAGATAAGGGAAGAACATGTTGCAAATAACGAAGACGATTTGGATAGTAAGCAGTAGTTTCAGGGTGCCACCATTTATCAGTGATGTGTGCTATTGAAAAATCACTTTTTCTCTAACAACTTGAAACCCAGCAGTTTTGTAATGGAAACTGTGATGATCAGAAATTATTATCTGATGCTGACATAGTTTTGGGCCAATTTCTTTCTCTGACCACTTTTTCTTTAGAACTACTTCTGACTTAAATGGTGGGTACAAAAATTTTGCACCCCTCTATAGCAGTCTGCTTTCTTCAGAACATACATGTGGATAGGTGGCTAGCAGAGGGGTTTTTTGTGTGTCCTAAATGTTTCTCTGTGGGTTTGATGACATACAGCTTTCATACTTTCTGCTTCAGGTTGTGCTTAGTGCTGCTTTGTGCCTTGTGCCTCAGAGCTGACTGTAGAAGCAGATGAAGTGTATCTATAAATAGTTCCTAGAGCTCTTCCATGGCACATGAGTATTGCCCTCTGCTACCTCAGACATACTGGACTCGTTTGTTTGTTCTCTTTTATGGTTTAAGGAGGAAGGGGTTGATTCTCACCTGTTCAAATATTTTCAGTTACACATGAAAAAACCCCCATCTATAACAGATGAATCAGTGGTAGCGTAAGAAAAGCCTTTTAGTGGTTTTTAAGCCAGCCACTATTTGTACATGTTTCACATTACAGTTTGGAATGTTAACCTAGGGAAGCACGAGTTGGATCTTTGCATGCTCAGGGTTTATCTAGCAAATCACAGTGACAGAAGCAGCACGATGACCCGCTTAGAACGACATGTTCCGTCTCTTTAGTGTTCCCCATCTGCAGCGCTGGTTGCAGTTGTATGCTTAACCCTGTGTCGAAAAAAAAATCTTGATGCAAACAATTGAAGGTTCAATTATTAATTTAATATGACAGTTCATTTCCTTGGTTCTTAACTGGCACTTGTAGAGAGTCTTGAAATAAAATGCTTCCTTTTATTTTAATGTAAGACAGCCAAAAAAGTCTTAAAGGACCGAATTCTTTAAGATATTTAAATAGCAAACTACTGTTCAAATCAGTTGGAACTAGAGCTAGGCACCCAAAGTGGACCCATGTGAATACAGGACCATCTCTTGCAAAGGGAAACAATTGCTTGTGACAGAGAAGTGTATCTATCTCCTCCTTTTTGTGGGTTGTATCAAGAGTCACTATGTGTAACTATCTGGGTTTTTTTCACTGGTAGAAATAAATAATTACATTATTCTTTCAGTATTTTTAAAAGTGATTTACTGATTTCTCTGATGAATGGAAAATGTAGGAGGACTACTTTGCTATGCATGTATGTGGGTCACGAACTAATGGCTTTCAAGTTTGTTATTTGTGTTGGCAGCAAGAAATGTAAATTGTTGAGATGTGAGTATCTGTACTGAGGATAAACCTAGCAACGCATTTCTGGTTGCCAGTCAACACTCTCCCTGCTCCCTCCTCCTGGTGTCATGGTGTCACTTGTGATGTAATGCCGTTCTGCTGAAGTGGAACCCTCTGTGCACCCGATCTGTAAATAGATGTGACATCACTATACAAAGGCTTCTCAAAAAATTGCTATTGGACAGTTACTGCAGGCATTAGAGCTATTTTAGTAAGAATGCTTCTAATTTCTCGTAGTATTAAATAGTCTGTTGTTAACACAGAACTTTGCTTCTTCTCTATGGCTCTTGAAGAAACAGAAGAACCAGAAGGCATAATTCTGTAATGCTTTATGTATGGGATTCACGTTGATGGAAATGAAACAGGAGCTGGGAGTTCTGGGTGCAGAACTGCTAAAGAACTACAGTACACAGTGTAGCCAACCCGCAGGATTACGCTAAAAATTGTACCTGCAGGATTGTTCAGGCTCTTCCCTGGTTTCATCACTGCATCTTAACCTAGAAACTTCCGTTATTCATTCTGTGTTTAAGAGGTGACAGAAAATGTGCGAATGAGAACCTATATGTCACCAGTGCAGGAATTCATTCATTCTTTTGTTTCCTTTTTAGTGGATTTCTGTCATATTCTGCATAGGTATATATAAACATATTTTTAAGTTTTCAAGGGAATGTGACTTCGTTATATTGTTGAGAATAATTGATTCTATTGGGCATTTTTAGCTGGGATTTAGGAACTTAACTATCTGGCATTTTCTTGCATCCAGGTAAATAAATAGCATGATGTTGATTGATTACCTGAGTTGCAGAAGAAAGCCTTATTAAATTCATCTTCTCTACTTATTGCATATGGATGAAGTACCAGTTTCTACATGTTGATCTTGTAAGCTCCCTGCTCCGTAAAATGGGTGGATTCAGGTCTCAGTCTGATACTTGCTGGATGTAGCAAGGGGTTCAGGGCTTTAAACATGTTTAAAAATTGAATTACTGGCCCTTCCTTTCAATGTGCTTTTGCAACTTTGGAGCCACATATGATTTTACTTTAGGTTAACTTGCCAGTTAGCTACTTGAGAAGGGAATTATCTGCTGTGCTGTGTAGTGGGAGCAGTTAAAGCAGCAGCTTCTGGTCTCTGCCTGCACTCAGACTTTCAATACAATAAAAGCAACCCAAACTGGACATTCGGTTGCTTCAGTGCTTCTCTTGTGCAATTTTATTTTCAAGCAACTGTATTAACAATACTGTGGGTTCTCTTGGCTTCAATGGAGTTAGCTGTTAACAGGAGCAAAGGCAGAATTTCACCATCTAACTATAAATGCTGTAAGGTAATATACTTAGCAATGACCTAAGGTCCTTCTAGAGCTACTGACTTCATGTTTCAAGTCTCCCATCGGCTCGTGTGCTCCTTTCCAAATGCACAGGAAGCACCTCGTGTTCCTGTCCGGGTTCTGTACATCAGCGTTTAAAAGGCAACTAGTAAATACCAGGCATCGCAGAATGGCAACATGCTTTGCTTTGGCACGGGTGACAGAATGTTAAACCTGCTGGGGCGACCCTTCGCTTAGTTTGGGATATAGATCATTACCCTGAACTGCTCATACATCTGTCTCCCTGGCTTGTTGGTGTCTTGCGGGCTTTCTTGTTTAAAGAGGCCTTTGCCTCAACAGCAAATGCATGGCTGGCTGAAGGGTAGGCAGTGGAATCTACTGAGGTTTTTTGAGGCTGGTCTGGTTACTTTACCTATTTGTCTGTAATGTAGCACAACTCCGCAACAAACCTGATTTAATGTGGACTGACATAGACTTTCCTCAGTCTGCTAACACAGCTGCTAATCCTGATAGAAATCAAGATGTATGTGACATATCCTGACAAGATAAAGGAAAATTGGATCGATACATAATTTTTTAGAAAAATCCATATCTGAGGCTTTTAATTGATTTCCTCTGCTCTCTTCCTAGATATTAAGCAGGCTGGCCTCTAATTCTCCAGGTGTCTTTTCTTCTGACCTTAAGGACAAAGTACCACCTAGTCCTGTGGGGTCTCCTTCATCAATTTATATTGGAGTATAAGAGAAAGCTCAGAAAAATCCTTCAGTCTGTTCCTTAAATAGTGTAGGTGGGATTTCAGCAGACTTAGCTGATTTGAATATATTTGGTTTATCTGGATATAACTTTAGTATTTCTGTGCTTTTTGACTAAAATATTAACACTGCAGTATTTCCTGAAGTGTCAATGAGTTGCTATTCTTATTACAGTGATGTGTGTTTTCCCTTTCTTCATCCCCTTTGCAATTACCAAAAAGGGTGCTATTTCATCCCTTACCCACTCAGACGCTTAACCTTTCAGAATTTTCTTTATATTAGTGAGACTACATCAACCAGCTGATGTTATTATGCTATTTTTTGAATAGAAAAAGACTATTAAAGCACAGTACTTCCTCCATCTTACAGGTCCATGGCACAAAGCAGAGCTTCAGTGATGTCCCAGATCCCACTCTGGGTCACCCAGCAAACAGAAAGGACAAACCACATGAAGTTTGATTGTATATTCCAGTATTTGGTTATAGGCCTGTAAGAAGAGATGCATGTGGAAAGGTACACTTACCTCAGTGATAATAGCACTGGCTAAATTAGGCCTTGTCCAAATTGAAAGCAGTCTCAGCACTGATGATGTTTATAGTGACAAAAGGAATTTATCTGCTTGAGTTTTAGCAGCAGTCCCTGGTCTGAAAATGTCAACTTTGCTTACAGGAAGGTTAAACTCTATACTCCTATATTTATTTAGGAGCGTTAAGTGGTTTTGCATTTTCCAGCCCAACTATCGTAAGGACAAAGCTGAACATGAATCAGACTTGAAGTGTAAGTTGGAGAATGACCTATTGGAGAGCAGTGTAGGGGAAAGGGACCTGGGTGTCCTGGTGGACTGCAGGAGCCAGCACTGTGCCCTTGTGGCCAAGAAGGCAAATGGCATCCTGGGGTGTATTAGAAGGGGGTGGTTAGTAGTAGGTCGAGAGAGGTTCTCCTCCCCCTCTACTCTGCCCTGGTGAGACCACATCTGGAATATTGTGTCCAGTTCTGGGCCCAGTTCAAGAAAGACAGGGAACTGCTGGAGAGAGTCCAGCACAGGGCAACAAAGATGATGAAGGGAGTGGAACATCTCCCATATGAGGAAAGGCTCAGGGAGCTGGGTCTCTTTAGTTTGAAGGAGACTGAGGTGTGACCTTATTAATGTTTACAAACATATAAAGGGTGAGTGTCACAAGGATGGAGCCAGGCTCTTCTCAGTGACAACCAATGGTAAGACAGACAAGGGGTAATGGGTTCAAACTGGAACACAAGAGGTTCCACTTAAATTTGAGATGAAACCTCTTCACAGTGAGTGTGACAGAGCACTGGAACAGGCTGCCCAGGGAGGTTGTGGAGCCTCCTCCCCTGGAGACATTCAAAACCTGCCTGGACACCTTCCTGTGTAACCTCATCTAGGTGTTCCTGCTCTGGCAGGGGGATTGGACTAGATGGTCTTTTGAGGTCCCTTCCAATCCCTAACATCCTGTGATTCTGTGAAATGGGTTATTCTTGTCCAAATGCAGGTTGCTGTTGTCCTGCATTCTTCAGTGCTTGGGAGGAAGCAGCCCAGCAAAGGTGGCCAGTGTGGCTTGAAGCAGCAGGACCAAAGAGCTACTCTGAGGCACTCACAGTGATGTGTTACCAGCTGGTGGGGATAAAAACCCAAACAAACAACAAAATAACCAAACCAAACCAAACCAACCAAGGCAGCTACTTGCTTCCTTTGCCTTTTGTTGCAGGTTTTGGTATTATTAAACAGTTGTTCCTTGCCAGGCAGAGACATAACTGTGGGATAATCCAGTGTTGCAGACAGAGTCCCAAGTATAAGATGCACCTCAAATATCTGTATCTTCCTTAAATCTTGCTTCTATGCTGTCACTTTGCAGAGGAGCTCTTTTTTGTTTTTGTTAAAGGAGAATAGGGTGTGGGAACTTTTGCCAGCTACAAATGGTTGACCATTGTGTATTTTACCTTTGTACTTCTGGAGTGAAGGGTGGCTCTGGCAAAAGAAAAACTATCTCAGATGAGGACAGCCAATGCAGAAAGTCCAGGAGGTGCTTTTGCACTCAAGTGTTTTAGGGGTGACGCTGAAGTGTAGCAGCTGAGACCTGTTTAGGCAATGCTGGTAATCTATATATATAAGTAGTATATGTTTGGTGGTAGGGCAAAAAAAAAAAAATCTCTGTACAAGCCAAAACTATTTGCATATAAGCTCGAAGAGTTAATTGCTTTGCAACACTTAAGCAACACATTATGTGTATTTTGAGAAATAATGGGGAAACAGTTGTGTACTCCAAGCAAAATTTATTAGAAGTCTATTCAAGAAAAAAAAAAAACAAACAGAGAGACCTTTTGCTTGTAGGAATTCAAAGTCAGTGACCTGAAAGCCAGGTATGAAAAACCTGTATTTTTCTAAAATCAGATACAGAGTAAAAACAGTACTTTTTAAATATCACAGGCAACAGATATTTAAGTCTTCAATCATAAATGGCATCAAAGATAGGTATTAATCTCACAGCAAAGCTGCATGCAGATCTAGTTTAAAATTGAAAGCCTTTGAATATAAAGCTTTTGCCATGAAATCTGCAATAATAAAGGTATGCTGCACAAAGATGTTTCTTTACCTTTGTCTTAATGACATTTCTCAGTAATAAAGACATATGTACATTTAGATTTGGCTGGTAAACCATATTTTAATTAATAAAATTTTGCATAAAACGCTATCTTACAGAATTGCACTATCCAGATGTGCTTATGGTAAACAGAGCAAGAAAAGAAAAATGTGTTGAAATGTTCTGTATGTGAAGAGGGCAAAGATCAAATAAGGAACTTAAATTTTTTAAAATCAACAACCAAATGGCTCTGTACAAAAAAGCAAACATATGTACAAAATGCTACAGAGACTACATACATTTTTGATAATTTCAATCCTTTACCCATGAGAAATGCACTAGAAGCTTTTGCCATCTATAAGGTGCTGAAGAAACCAAATCTGATTTTTTTAAAAATTTTTATAAAGCCATAGTCAAGTCATTATTATGCTGTGCCTTAATTTCATTTGCTAATTACATTTACCTTTGCTTATGGAAAATGTATGTTTTCAAATACTTGTTTCATTCAGGAAAAAACCAACCAAACAAACATCCTAAATGCATCAGTTTTAACACTTGTGACTTTTTTTTTCCCCTGTACTAAATTCCTAAAAAGAATGTGTAACTCAGGTTTCATTACCATACATACATACATATATATATATATATATAGTGAAGAAAATCAGTACATGATACTTGTGAATATTTTCAGGTGGCTATGTTAGGAAAGAAAAAACCCAAACAAACCAAACAAATGAAACCCAACAACCCTTTGCACTAACACTGTTTACTTCCTGCTTCTTAAAACTCCCAATAAGTAAAAACACTAACCTCTCAAATTTCATGTTGCTTACTATTACAACGTTTTGATTACAACAATTTAATATGAGACAGTGGTAGCAGGTTATTGTTGTCTACGCTTATATCATTGTCTGTCTCTTTATTAAATCCTCTCTCTTGAGGTTTTATGCCTTTTGCGCTTCTTACCTTTTCACAGAGGACACTACAGCTTTATTAGGGAAAAAAAGAAAAAAGGTTTAGCCAATACCATTGCACTCATTCAGAACACTTGTAGTTCTTCCATTTTTCACTACGCTTGCTTGAGATTTTACAATCACTGTGCATACGTTACAACATACAAGTGCAGGCAAAAAAATCTATATTATAATTTGTCATATATTGTAAACCAGTATAGTAGGCAAACCTGTGATACGGCAAAATGAAAGCAACAAATGCTGCTAAGCTAATAAGAATGTCAAATTTAAACTTTTTTTTTTTTTTTTTAATAAGAGCAAACAGCAACTTTCCCCTGTATTACATGTATGTTGAAAAAATCCCATCAGACTCCATGACAGTACCACAAATGTCCAAGCCAAGAACAGTTTTTCCCTCCTGCCCACCCCATGGCAATGCATCCGTGTGCCTGTCATCAGGCTTTTCCTACTGTTTCAAATTAAAAGACTTCAAGGCAGGGAGTATTTAAATGTTGAAACGGTTCCTCTTGTTTCTGAAAAGCTTAGTTATTCACACTGTGGTCGTTGCTGTAATACTGCTGGAACGGTTTGGCGGGTGGGATGGGATGAGGATGAACTAGATGGCCTCTACTTGAGACTGCAAGCAAGAAAACAGAAGGCCAGCGTAGCATGTTTTCTAGCAGCTTTATGCAGATGTGTTGCAGCATAAATAAGTAGAAAAAAAAATTCACAGCCTCTTGACATAGTTTCCAGGGAAAGTACCAAAGAATTTGGTTCTTCTCGAGGTTCCTGAAATTAGAAGCAATAGATGAAAGATGGGAATAACAACAAGGAATCACTATGTAAGCATGGCCTTTAAATTTTTATGTTTAATATTGCACAAACAGAAATATCTACAATTCTTTGTAACATCAAAAAGTTGCTCTGAATTTCATTTGTTAGTTGTGAGTTTTAACAAATTATAACTGCAGGAAGGAAAAAGCAAACAGAGGCATATTTGATTAAATTGTTAGACCAGATTAAAAGCTGTGCTAAAATTTTGACTTTGTATATAGAAATTATTTATTTTCAACAATATCAAGTCTATTTAAATAATTTGAATTTTTGAAATGCTGAGGACTAGTTAGATGATTGTTAGCCACTATGGGCATGAGAGTCTATGGAATGATTAAGCCACCTTATCTAGGCCTAGATATGAAATCTCTGTTTGTTCAGTAACACTTGGGCCTCACAAGCAGTCAATTCTGTAGATGTATTCATGCAAGTAAGATTTATGTTACCTGGTCTTTATAAAGAGAGCAGTAATACATAGTACATTTTGTGTCACATCAGAATGACAACAGTGCTGTATGACAAACTGGAGGTGCACATGTCAATTTGTGTTCTTCAATCCCAAAAGAAACAAGTGAAAAAGTCACCTACAGATTTTTAGTGGATTTTGGTTGGGATTTCTCCTGATAAAGCCAGGTTCAGGTTTCTTATGCTGAATAGCAAAAATTAACTTGTTCAAAAGACATCAAGCAAAGAGGGCAGCAAAGCTCAGGGAAAACAAAGAAAAGCAGCAACCAAATTAAAACATACCCACAAACCATCCATCATCACATTTTTCCATCACATCAATGACATCTCCCTCTCTGAGCTCCAATTCATCTTCATTCCTAGGAGTATAGTTATATAGAGCCTGAAACCTTGAATAGGACAAATGATGCATTTTAAAAAGAAGTAAGAGTTCTTAGCACCTTTGCTGAAGTAAAGGTGCTGGTTTAAACATTAACTAATAAGTAAACTTGTAAATACATGGGGAAAGGGTTCATTTTACCTGGTAAGCTTCAGAGCTTGGTACTTATAGTAAACAAAGCTGTATTGGAAAGGTAGCTCATCAGACACTAAAGACTGGGGACTCAGGGCAAACCTTACGGTTCCTCAACCAGTTGCTTTAAACACCGTAGTCTTTTTTTTTTTTTTCCCTTTTTTTTAAGTATTATTTTGCAGTTGAGTTAAAATCAAAAAAACAGAGGACTTCTAGAGGGGAGTCCATAGATGCACAAGCCTCTTAACTCCCCATGATCAGCACCTAAAACTTTGGCTCTGCCTTTAAGCTCCAGAAAGCTGAACCCAGGGTACATGTTCTCCACGCCAGCTGAGCAAAGTGCCACAGGAGAGGTCAGTGCCCAGTGTCCTTCTGCAGTGGGTGGAGGAAGGTGACCATAAGC
Source organism: Patagioenas fasciata (assembly GCF_037038585.1). NCBI lineage: Eukaryota > Metazoa > Chordata > Aves > Columbiformes > Columbidae > Patagioenas > Patagioenas fasciata. The sequence continues at coordinate 34,585,909 of NC_092523.1, read as the reverse complement.
CTGGCTCCCACACGTGCCACCGTGACTGGGGGACTTGCCTGGATGCTGCAGTGGCAGCTGCTGGGGGAGACCTGGCACTATAGGGCTCTGCATGCAAAAGAGGTGCCTGCCTCTGTGGGGAAGGTGAAGAGTAATTGCTACTTGGGAACATACTGCCATAATCCCTTTCCTGGTTAAGAACACCCCTCTTACATATATATATATACATACATATATGTATGTAAAAAAATTCTGAGAGTGAGGGACAGGCTTGAATCAGATCAGGGGACACAAGGATGGAAACTGAAATGGTACTCAGACACTGACTTGTACCTCCACCTTGGCCAGGGGCTGCAGATTGAAGGATCTGAGGTGGATAAATGAAAGATGTATGAGATTCCTACATTTATCATCTTATACTCCTTGTCAGCTTTTAACTGAGTTTCTTGGAATTGAAAGAATCGCAATAAACTTGTAATAGGGGGAACTAAATGTGCTTGGGCTGAGAGCCCACGGGAAGATTGCTGCAAAACCCCATAAGTGCTGCAGAGTCAGAATCTGCCTCTTTTTCTCACCATCTGTGCCCCAGCCTGTGACTGTGTAAAGGAGCAGGGTACAACTGCAGAAATTGTACAAAGCAAATACTCTTGATTTCAAAATAATGAAACAAAACACAATCATGTCCACTTTCCCTCTTAACAACAGTCAACTGACTTTAAAACTTTAATGCCATTATACTTGCCCTAATAAAAACAAAATAACTCTCCCTTTGAAGTGCTGATACTGAATATTTCCATTAGCTCTGTATCATTCAGGCTTAAATGAAATGCTTATTTCAGTAAAAAACTCCTGCTACTGAAAGTCCCATTCTAAAAATCTATATACAGATGGGTGCTAGGCTTAGTGTAATGATGGTCATAATTAATAAACTAGACCTATTTTTCACATAGCTGGTTTGGAAAAAACAAAGACATTTTCCCAAGAAAAAATTATTTTAATTTAGTTCCTCCTGACTGGCAGTTATCTCCTCAAATCTGAAAAGTCTGATTTTATATTTTAATCACAGTAACAAAATGGAATGGGACTGGTTATTTAAGCAATTAACTCTGGTAATTTGTGTAGCAGGAGTAAGAACAATCTGTTCTTAGCTAAATGGCAGTAACATTTTCTGTCATGCTTATCATTATTCCAGGAAAGCAGAGCTATGATGATATTCCAAAACTGACTAAATGCAGCTTCCAAAGGTACAGGAGTTGCAGATGTCATGTATCATGAATAGGATTGAAGCCAATTACTTACTCAAATACAGTAACAAGAAATTCCCAATTAGCTTTCTTTGTACTTTAGAAATTTAGTCATTTCTAGATAATAACTCCTTTGTTGTATTTTCATTCTCTCCTTGCTAATCTAAGACTTTCTTAAATACAAAAAGTCTACTACCCTTTACAACATTAACAGAATACACATTTAAGACAAAGAATGGTTGGTTGGCAATTTAAATATATTTCTATTTTTAATTTTAAGAATAAGTAACTTTAGTCCTGAACTACCTAAACTATATTGAACAAAATTAATTAGATAATTATTGCATTCAAAATGGAGCTAGTTGCTTCAGTATGCTCAACAATACTAACAGGACCTTGTGGTTTTAGTGAGATTAAAACCAAAATGTCCAATTTTAATTATATATTATTGGTGGTATATTTATTTGGTAATATTTTGTCCCTCTCTTCTCTCTTGACATTCCGTCAAGTGACTAACAGCTAAACTTTTAAATATTTTTACATGCTAAGCCTTCATAACATTTAGGAGAACTCCTCTAATAAGAGCATTCTCCAATGTGCTCTGACGCTAGCAGGACCCAAATGCAAAACTGGGGGGAAAAAAAATGAAGAAAATCAAAACAATCTTGCACCAAACTTCTATTTTAACAGTCAGTACTGAAACAGCCCTTACATGCCTTGTATGTTTTATCCCAAGTGCTTAGCTGTTTTTGGGTTTTTTTTGTTTTTTTTTTTTTTTTTTAAATAAGACTTGAAATCAAGGTTCTCCAGTTTTCAGAAAGGATTTCTTGTATCTTATTTTTAAGTTGCACACGTAGATTACACAAAAAAAGGGTGAGCCTGTGTGCCTGTGATCAACATTATCAAGTTACTATTTTCTCTCAGTCCACATCCAGAACTGTTTCTGAATAATTTGTGTCAAGTCAGTAAAGCAGATGAGTTGAACCAATGTTAAATCTTTAATTGACATTCTGCTGAGATGTAAAATTTGAGAGAATAAAAAAAGTTAAACTTTTATTTTACAAAACTATCATCCCTTTAAAGTGTAATGATGGGGAACTGTAAGTTGGCACATCTGTCTGAGTTTGATGTAAATCAAACTACTAAGGCTTTGCCCTCTGGTACCTTCTTGGGTCTCTTCCTACATCATGCAATTATCTGTAAATTTCTGAAATCTCTTCATAATTGTACTTGGCAAGTTAACAAATTATTTGACAATGCCCTGGCTATTGCCGAAATGTTAGGATTTGGTTGAGTAGACAAGAAGTATACTTACGGTTCCCCCCCACTCTGTATGTTTTCATGAGCAAGCACAGGGCGCTGTGGCTGAAATGAAATGATGTGAAATGTAATAAAGATTTATAGTCTAAGGTCCAAATAGTTGGACAGGGACACGATACGTAGTTGTTTGAGAGCTCCACCTTGCGTAAAACAACATCCCTCCCGCCCCCGGCTCCAACTCACAACAAATCTTGAAGAGGCATAGCAAGCAACAGAATCCTGGCGGGTTTAAAGATCTGATTTTTGGAAGACATAATAAAAACTAAAACAAAACTGTGAACTTTATCAATAGTCCCTTCTATTTCTAGTGGAGTAGAGAGTTGGAATAGAACCCTGCTGCCTCTTCACTGTGAAACAGAAATAGCATTAGAAAAATCAAATACAACAGATGAACATTACACATTCATTGGACAAGGTACACTTTTAGGTAAGCAGAAATAAAATCTCCTGTACGTAATGGCAGAATTTGAAATATTCATAGACAAAAACCATACAAATTTACATTACACACACACTTAACATGCTATGCTTAATTAATTCTGTTTCATCTCGAGGGGGAGCATAAAGCCATGCAGGCTGTTGGGAGGCAAAAAACAGAAACAATTTTTGAAAGAATGCATGTCATTGAGTGAAAATGACAACGCCTTTACTTCAGAGGAAAAAGTAGTTTGTATTTCCAGTGCAAAGCTTTATGAAAGGAACTAACTTTCCTTTCTAATGGAGCATTACCTGCCACTAATATCCAATGAATCTGGACACAATGGAAATGAAAAATATTAACCAACTACAGAAAATATATCCTGCTTAGAAAGACATTGACTTCTACTCATTAGAGTCTGGCTGGGGCCAGAAACAGCTCAGGAACAGCTGCTTGGAGAGCACTTGATGTGAGCAGTGACCATAATCTCTGTTGACTGAGGATGCCCTGTGGTCGTGCTGTGGAGTCTGCCAGTCTGATACAAGTCTGGGAACTGTATCTGTTTTGGGAGTATGGATATCAAACACAGCTCATAGCACTTGCTTTGGTACAGTGAGTAAACTGCAACCTGATCTTGAAGCCATGGGATTTGTCTATTGCTCCATAGTTCTCTCTTTCCCAGGTTTGACTATTTCAGTTCATCTTGCTTCAGTTTACTCCTGAAGATGACACAATCTTCCATGAGAGAATGCTGACGACATAAATTAAATATTCAAATGTGCTTCCCCCCTACCCTCCCCAAGCCCCCCAGATGAAATTGAAGTAGATAAATTTATTTTCATCATGTTTTTTATGCAGAAAATATTGTGAATATTCTCCACCTCATTCTACAGTCTGTAGAGTATAATTTTTAAAAGGTGCCGAAAGATGCAGGCAGATAGATTACAGAACTTTTATTCATATTAATGACAGCTAGATGGGAAAGAGGTTTTCAAAGTTAAAAACCAAATTGTTTACACTCTTTGATTCTCTTGTCCCTCTCATTTAACTCTCCTCTGCCAGTGTAAAAGATGGATATTTTTTACTGAAGAATCCAAAATAAAGATTGCAAATTAGACATTTTATTTCTCAGTAAATCCCCTACAACAGCTCTCTTCTTAAGCAAGAGAATATTCCACCGGGCAGATTTGTTGGTATTTGGACTGGGATATGACATTATTCTCTGCTAATCTTTCATCAGGTCTGTAACTGAGCTGAATACCAAAGACCATCAGAAATGCAAGAGAATGAAGGTTACGGATTTTTCTTGCAAACAGTAAAAGTCAATGTCCTAAACAATACTGTAAATGACTTATGCTTTGAACATATACCAAGGAAGAAATTAGGTAGGTTGGTATTATCATCCTTTTCTGCATGTGCTTCAATGCCTTAAAGCATTTTATTGCCAGTTACCTCCTGTAGAAACATATGATAGAAAATCAAGGTGAATAAAGATTTTCAGCTGTTACTGCTACAAAGAAAACTGACGGAATCAGAATCTGGGAAAACTATGGTAATCTGCTGTGTCTGCAGAGGGGGACCTTGGAGCTTACTCTCTATCCAAATGCATTCCTCACTAGTACCCCAGCTGACATCAGGATGCTTTCTCCCAGTTTCCTTTCCCTAAGCTCTCATTCCCACTGGCTGGAAAGGGGACTGTTGCCAGGTCTGGCTACTTGTGCTCAAGAGACGACATGAAATGCTTCACCCTATGGGTGGCTCTAGGTGTTTAAGATTTCTAGTTGCCCACTACGGCTCAGTTCACTAAACTATCCTGTTTCCTGGAAAAATTGTAGGGCTCAGTCCACAAAACATTAAAAAATGTGCACTCAAGTCAGTAGTCCCAGTCATCCACCTGATTCTCATGCATGATTGATATGCACTTACATATAATAGTTCTGTATAGTCCTAACATGCAAATCAGGTGTACAATTTCTGATCTTGTCATTTTGGAAATAAGGACATAAATGCACTAAATGTTGACCGATATACTCCTCTCGATATATTGGTTACACACTATTCATTTGGAGTAACATGCAAAATTAAAATAGGGCTTAATCCCTTTTTTATGGATCTTATTCCCAGTTGGACTTCCATACAGATTTTGGGTTTTGGCATTTGTTGTTGTTTTTGTTTTCATAATTTAGACCACCTTTCTGAGTGCAATTCATGCAATCTCTCAACAGTCTGACTCTCTGGCTAGGTAGAGTTGTTACAATTATGTTACTGTATACTACAGATATGGAGGGAGAGGATAAAAGAGTATGACAGACTGCAATAACAGTGTTTGGATAAAGAGGACAGTATTGAGTGAACATAATATAGCAGCAACAGAACATTTGGAAAAAGAAGGACACGGACTCAAAGACAAGAATTTGGCTTATATACAAGAGCCTGTATAAATGCAATGTAGTATAAATTTGTGACTCTTAGAAGCTGTTATTTTAATAAACTAGAAGTGCTTTGAAACAGAGGAGTAATTTAGGAAAAAACAGGCTAAATATAAAGAACGTTGATCTCTTACATCTTGTAGCACTGGAAATACTATGTAGCACTGCAGAGATACAATACACTAATGGATTTATACAGTAAGTTTTGGCACACAGACACCTGTTGGCTTTACTCAGACATAGCACAGAAGCCCAACAGGAAGAAAACACGGCATACTGGTAGTGTGGAGACACCTGGGCAAAGCAAAATACTGTAAGACTGGACACTGAGCACCTTTTCTATGCAAATGCTGTTATTGCACACTGGGCATCCAGTACCATACCCTGTGTGAATAGCTGTGACCTCTGACAGGTGAGCTGCAGGATCTCTTAGTCATCACGGGGCTACGAGGAGGTTTACCCATAATAAATATCTCTCTCCTTAAATTAGCCTAGAAAAACCACAAAACCTGTGTCAAGTGAGAGTTTAAGAATGAAGCATCAGGGGATTTTTGTTGCTCCATTCATACATGCAAACTGGACATGCCTTTCTTGATAACAAAAAGCAAGTGTGTTACAGGTGCAAACAATGGTACTATTAGTATATGGTATTTTCATTGCAGTCACTGTATCTTTTTTTCCAAGGGTTTGCTGCTCTGGCACATGCTCTTACACATTACAGATCAAAAATTAATCACGCACAGTGTTTGCAGTTGGAGTAAGAACAGTTATTATTGCAAGTGTACCCACTGAAGAAGCTCAGTTAATCATAGAGAAAAACTCAACAGCACAGAGCAGAAATATAATACTATCTTAGAAATACCAATGACAAATGTTGTAGTTCCTTGCTAGTAAACAGAACACGGACCTTAAAGCTGCATTTAGAAAGCAAGTAAATACTTGATGGAAAATACTTCAAGAAAAAAAACCCTCGTTTTGTTATTATCAGTATCAATCAGGTAAGTATTTGACTGAATTCAGCTCCTAAGGGGGGGTGTGCAGCAAATGTGAATTCTCAGGGTCGAGGTGAGTCAGGGGGAATGCAAGAGGAGTAGAAGGCTGACACTAGAAACATTTTCTTTGGTATTTGTGACTGTTTGCCAGTAGAATGTGGCAAGACAGAAGAACAGTCTCCTCTTAGGAGCTGAGAGGGTGAATAACAAAAAAAAAAAAGGATACCAATGGAGGCCCAGGAGGCAGGAAAACATCAACATTTCTCCATGGGGAGTGTCTTCAGAGTTCTTCCTTTGGAGAACACATCCCTCTTACCAACATGGAGCAAAATGACACTTCCCACCCATAGCTCCTGTAGTCTAATGCCCAAATCCCTGGTCATACTTTAGATTTGAGCCACGTTCCAAAAATATATATACACACATACATATGTATGTATGTATCTTTACATCAACAAAAATTACCAAGGTATCAGTATACAGTTTCAAGAACTCCCTGAAGAACATCCCTTCACTTGTGATATTTGAGTCTTGGAAATGTCTCATGTTCTTTCTGCTGTAGCAGTTGAGAGAAGACTTTAATAATGGACAGCAGGCACAAACAGAAGCAGGTGGGAACCGTCCTTCCTTCTCAAGCCCAGTCTTTAGACTAAGTGGCAAGAAATTATGACAGCCAAAACCTGGCTACACTTATTTAAAGCAGCTTTCTATCCTGCCAATGTAGTCAGTGTTGACTGCTGGAAAAGGTTTGCTTACCCTTGCAAGGAAGCAAATCTTTATATCGTTTTGGAAAGATTGTGAAAAAAAAAATCTGTTGTCCATAGGAGTGTGTCCAATAATTTCAACTATTTTCAAATAGGTAAGTAAGTCTATACTGATTAAGTTTATAAAGGAATCTATTCCCTAGAAGATTTGAAATGGTTTGAAAATAAAAATTAAGAGCTAGAATTCTGTACCAATCCCCAGACCTCTAGTTCTTGTCAGTACTCAGGCTCTTGTGCCTGCAAGATGGATCATCTCCCAGGGTTACTCAGTGTCTTGCTTCCTGCCATGCCCAGTGGAGAGCAGTGCCCTCTCTGGGGGGGTCCCAGGAGAAGATCTTTTAGCTCTCAAAACAGATATTCCCTTCATTTATTTTCAGCTGGGATTAACATGCCTTGCCCAAACAAAAGCAAGGAGTATCAGGGTCACCTAAAAAGAATTTCAGTGTAGATGAGGAAATTTCCTGAATTTTGTTAAGCTAAGCAAAAAGTACCCATCAAAAGCACTGCACAACTCACAAATTATTAAAAGTTGCACAAACAAATGCAATACTGTATTTCAGCCCTTCTTTGAGGTGAAACATACCTAAACCCATGACAGATTCATGCCCTCGAAAGAACCTGATGTCTCTTCCCTACTTTATCAAAAAAAACCAACAGAGCTGGTGGACCTTAAGACTTCTGCAAGCCCTTTATGTCTGGGTTTTCTATGAGCAAAAACTGTAAGATGTGGCAGATTTATTTAAATTTTATTTATTTATTTATTTATTTTTCCTACTGATTTAATGATCTCTTTTTCTAGTACAGCTTCTCCAACTTTTTACATGACTTTTTCTCCTTTCCACGAGCAAATGGGCTCTCTGGATGACAGCACTAGAAACTGACTCTGGGTCTAAGCTGCACTGGAAATTGACTTTGTCTGTCTAGAGCAATTGGCTTCCCAGATTTCATTTTTCTGCCACAGAGCTGCAGTGCTGACACCAAGTGTAGTCTTGAAGAGGGAATAATCTTTGTCTAGTCCTTGACTAACAGAACTGGTATTTAGAAAATGAATTCTGCAGTGGTGCTTTTGTGACTCTTCACCCAAGCTTTCGATTGAAATTGCAAACACTTTAAAACTACAAATGTTGCTTAGTTTCTGTGTACTTGAATATGACTCTGTTTCTTTCAATTAAATAAGAGTTACTGATGCCCTGGCATGGACTTGAAATTGAATTGAAGGCTTTCTGCTTTCCCATCTCTGGTATCTCCTTAAGCTATTTCATTGTATCATAACGGTTATAGTTTTACCTTGTATTTCAGTTGAAGAAGGCCTATCTTAATACTCCATGTGCTATGTTATTTAATATTAGTAAAGGAAACAATACCTCTGAAAAGATCAAACTCAGTGTTAGTCTTGCAGTTATTTAATAGACATGAAGAGTTGCAACAATCCATACTCAAAGGGTGCAATTACCTTTACCTTTGGTGAGCCTTTCTCCTGCTGATTTGAGGGTTTAGAAAGGAGAGGAGGTGAGAGGGCAGCAGTAGCCAGGGTTGTTATAGGAACAGAGTGAAAAGCTGATGCCTTGGCAGAGTGAAATGGATGGTTAGAAGAAAGGTGGAAGGTAGGATCAGTGTCTCCTGATGTCCCCACAGAAAGTAGAGCCGGCTTAATTGTTTAAGAAAAATGAGAATTGTACTATTAAACCAGCTACGAAGGACATAAAATGCACAACATGGAGTCATGTAACTAACCTGAACAGTCAGAAATGTGATGCTAATTTTATAATTAGTCAGTCTACTATTCTGGAAGAAAATCCTTCCCTCAGAAATCAAAACAAGTCACTATTTGTGGCAGTTGATTTAATATCTATTATGGTTTTCTCCTGTGTTTTTCAGCTGAAATAGGGGCAGAGGCAGCCTGCAAAATCTTTTCAAGTAACCAGTTTTAAATTTGGCATAAAACATGTTGTCCTAAGTATCTGATTTACATTTTTGCATATGCCAGCCAAAACAACTTTTTGAACAGTGCTGGACAGAAAAGATCTGTTCTAAAACTTTGCCTAGAAACCACACAATCTGTGTAGTGATATTGTGGAATTTAATGGCTGGCACACATTTAAGATAGTTCAGTGTTGCACTGTCCCAAAGAGGAACTGGGGAGGGATTTTAGGGGAAATAACTGCCAAACAAAATCTGATCTCTTATTATCAGTCACATTCTTGTAACAGAGTGGACTATAAATATATGAGCTGGTGAAGTGACACATGTGAAGTACAAACGGCGGAGTCTCTGCAGGAGGCAAGTCCCTCCTGTGAAAGGCTGCTGATAGCATTTGCTTGCTGGGCCCTCAGTCTCTAAAGGGGTGATGTGAATGGGCCAGTGAGGAAAATGGTTCACTGGCTTTCTGCATCAGCAGCTCGATGGCAGCTAACACGGACAGAAGGGAAAGGACTGGCCGAACGGATACACCAGAGCACTTACAGTGGCGTATACACCTGCTGACGAGAAAGGACTGTCCCCTAACACTGACAATTTTTATCCAATGCAATAGTATGAAACTGTGCCTGTGCACAATACAAACATATAAACGCAGGAGAAGGCAGGGAATAATTATAGCGAGTAAGCTATCTGAATGCAAAAGCCAGGTTTCTTAGAAATTTAAATACCTTATCAATATTCAGTGAAGTGTATCCTTCATAACATACTATGGAGTCTCCTCCACTTGCTATTGGGAATTCTAAATTGTCATTTCCCGGATCCTCCTCTATATAGAGTCTCGGCAGTTCTTCTGTTGTCTCTTGTGTTTCTCTGTAGAAATCTGATTCTTGAGGCTTTGACTCATCCCCTATATGAACAGCCAGATCTGCAGTACAGATTTCCTCTTCGTTTTCAGCAGTTGCAGCTAGCGCTCTGGAGACAGAGCCACCTTCATGTGGCAAAGGGATGTTACAGATAGCACCAACATGTTCACCCTTTCTCATAGTATCTGACAAGCCTCTAGGTACTTCAATAACTGAAGAGTCAAGTATACCTCTCAAGTCTTCATCTTTTCCTGGTTCGGTATTTTTGCAGGTATGCTTATATGCTATGTCATGAGATGAGCTGGCTGAAGGTGAGGCAGAGGTAGATTCAAGAAAGGGCAGAGGAAGAGCTGTAGGAGAGCTGAGAGAGACCTCTGTATTTGGAATAAAGTGATCATCTTTAAGTCGGTGAATGCTATTACCTGGGGACACTGCTACAGATTGCGATGTTAATGCCAAAGAATTGAGTTCTTCTAAGTCACAAAGAAAACTGTCAGGAAGTGGTGGAGGAGGTAAGGTGCACAGACTTGAAGGTGAAAACCCAACAGTCCTTGAAAACCAGTCACTTGTGGCAGCCTGGAGAATCTTTTGATCAATGTATGACCAAGAAGAGGAAAAGTGTCTGGTAAGTGGGGACAGTGCTTGGGAAGGCAACTTCAAAAATAAGAAAAACATGGGAATTTAAATAAATAAGCATGTCAGAGAACTAAGATATGAGTAGACTGGAAAAGAAAAATGTCTGTGCCACCATCTGGATTATAGGGTATCATTTCAGTGAGCACGTGTGTCTGAAATCCTTACGAGATGAATCAGAACAGCAGGAAAGACATTTGAAAAATGAAACTGTATCAGCTTCTGGCTTGGGGCTTAAATGTCAAACATTAAGACAGATCTGAATCATTACATTCATGAAGGCGACCTGCATTTGATCTGCTAAAGTTATTAATATGTTACTTATGTCGCTCTGTGAGTGAGCCTGTCATGGGTTATTAAATCATACAATTAATGTTAATGTAATTTTCCCTGGACCATTACTGTCATTTTGAGAATGGTATTTTCAGAAGTACACTTCAGGTGTCATTAAGTATTTCTTTTAAACTGTAACAACTGAGGTGATTTCTAATTATCCAAATGCTACTACTTCTACATTCTCTTAGTACTTCTGCATACATGCTTAAGAAACATCTTTAACACACTGCATACTTTTATTAAGGCATGAGCAGCTACAGAAGGCATTTTTCTTCAAAAGTAATCCTATTAGTTCAGAATGACAAACATTTGTGAAAGGTAAATTCAGTTCTACATGAACGTAGGCAGTCAACAATGCTTTTAAAACAGTGACAGCAAAGTACACAGCAGTATATTTTGAGTACCATTACATAATACTGATTGAAGTGTCCTTCTGGTAAAAGAAATGTCCTTTTGTAAGAATGAGAGACTGGCGAGTCATACGTACACAGCATCAGTAGATATCCATTGCTTCAGTAAATACTGAAAATGCATTTTTGTTACTATTCCTCAAAATTAAAATTGAATGAAAAATATTTTGAGCTCACTATTAGAATTATAGAGAACAATTAGATGTACATCTCTCTAAGTTATCTGGACTACTTTAGACTTTAAGTATTACCCTAGAATAGGAAATTAATTTCCAAAGGCTACAATAATGTCACAGAATAGGAAGGTTAATTTACTTACCTTCTGCTTGAGTTTTCTTGAGGCAAATAGTTATAGTTAGACAAACCTTTGTTATAGAGTCTTCTGTACCAAAGCAAATAGCCTATAGAATGATACACTGCAGTCTGCTAAAAAAGAGCTAGGCTGTCACAAGCAATACTCAATCTCTTTCCCTCCTATTATCTCTTGAACAAGGGCCTCTAACCGGTGGTTTTAAGGTCAATAGTTCTGCTGAGGAGACACTCCAATTTTTAGTTTCCTGTGGCCACAGGGTGCGCTAGAGCTACAGATATAGATGGTCTAGGCCAAGTTAAGGAAAGCAAAGTTTGCTCCTAACTTGTATTGTTTATTTGTATTGCCAATAGGTCAGATAAGTTTAGTGCAAAAAACCCCCAAAAGGAACAGGAAAAGTGATATCAGTAATTGTGGTGAACTCCAGAACACATTCAGCCCTGCTGAAGTCCTTCTAGGTAGTCAGGAACAAAATGTCTTCTTACATGGTATTGCCATCTCTGAAAACCGTTGAATTAAGAACCGAGGTGGCTGTTTAAAAGCACCAATAGAGGCTCTTTTTTTTTTTTAAATTTTTTTTTTTTTTTTTTAAATTGACTTACACTAGGACAAGATGATTGCAAAAGTTTCCTATGTTACAAAGAAGGCTTCTTCCCCTTTCTTCCCTACAGTTAATAATAGTGGCAGGACAGTTTTGTTACCTGAATGTAAATGCTCTGAAGCGTCACCTATGCTCGAGAATCACCAGCTTAAGCTGCAGGATGCCTTAGGGAGGAGCCTGCTCCATAGAAAAAGAGGAGAGAGGCATCTCCACATAGAGGTAGCTCTGTAATATGGAGCACCTAAGTTGCCTCATACTCTTGGCTTCAGGAACCTCTGGATTCCTGTGACAATAAGGGGACCCAGCTTCTAAATACCTCAGTCTGCAGCTACAGAATTTGATGCCACTTCAGTTCAACAATTTTGTTGGAACAGAAGAGAGAGGAGCTAGTTCTCTGTTGTGACACATTCTGGAAAACCAGACAAGACCTGTTCTAGCAATTGTCCCAAACCAGCTAATATTATTTAGTCTTACGCGATATTTTCAGATGCCACTATTGTCTATAAATGACATCTTTTGGTAGCTGTCCCCAAAGCTGCAAATAAATGTGGAACTTATCTCAAAGCTGAAGCATCTAAAGGAGCACCAATGTGCAAGTATATTAAAGTAGAAAAGGAGGAAAAACAACTGAAAAAAAATAGAGATTAATAGTAGGATAAGTAGTTTATAATCACACACAAACCCCACTGCTGAAGAGATAAACAAAGGTAAAGAGGAAGATTTAGAAAAGTTTCCATCTTGAGCATTCCAAATCATCAATAATACACTAATGCTAATGAAGAAAAGAGCAAAAATCCTGGCAGAATGTAGGATACACACTTGACTATTAAAATATTTCAATAACAAGTTAGTAATGCAATTCTACCTATGCAGGAAAGAAAATGTAGTGTACTTAATGCATAAATTATGTATCATGTTACAAAAAAAATTACAAGTCTTTCTAAACCCACTCTAGGGGTGATAGCAAAGATAAAAATATCCTTACCTTAGTTGAACTTAAATGGTGTATTCTGTCACTAGAATAGCTTTGGGGTATCGGAGGATCAGGGTAGTCATCAACACTTTTTGATGCATTCTTTTTGATGACTTCTACATAGGAAACAGGGAAGATGCCTTGTCTGTTGGTTCCTGGTATTTTACCTTCATACCAGTTTTGATCAACTCGCTTAAGAAGAATTACTCTGTCTCCCTGAAATGTATTATGAAAATTAATTATCAGCAGATACATTGTAAGTTATTTTTAATAGCAGATATTATTTTAATACATAGTATTATTTTCCCTGCAGGGCTGTTTCCCATCAATCTTGAGAATCATCTCCATTTTCACTTGTTTATAGTAACCACACATAGCCATGCATACAACTACCATTCCAGCAAAACCAAGGGCTAGTCATGGACTGCAAATGCTATTCTTTTATCAGAGGGAAATCTCATGTAGTCTCCTTCTCTTGGCTGGGGGACTAACATTTAAGTTTTTCTTTGGAACATAACCTATTTTAATCATTGGCCAAACTACCAGCTAACACCCGAACTTCTAATATGCAATAATGACTGCTAGGCCCATTTTTCCTTAAAAGTGATAAAAGCTAACCAATGAAATCCACGTGAGTGCTTTGTTATCAGTAAAACTGGAACACATAGGCGTAGAAAGTTGAAACATGAGTTTGTGGGAAAGATGAGAGAAAGAAATGCATTTCCTGTGTAAAAAAGATGAGGCAGTTGCTGTTTTTAGAGAATTTAGCAACTGAAATGGAAAATATCAGTTTTCTATTAAACTTTCCTCTGTAGTGAAACTTCATTATCTACCCCCTCCTTTGTTCTAAATGATGTGTTTTTTACAACAAATCCTTCCTTATTAGTTTTGTGTTTTCTTGGGTTTCTGTAATTTTGTTTCTGCAGTTGATTTGTGGAGCACCCTAAAATTATCTTTAGTGGGATGGAACAATAGAAAACCAGTGCAAGTTAACTTCTAAAAAACCAACCAAAATTTGGCTGTCAAGATTAAGACCACCACAATAAGAACAAAAGAGAGCTTTAAGAAGCAATAAATCATCAAGCTATCTCCAGTCCCTAGTTCTCTAAGTTCCTATTCCTGATTTTTTTTTAGACCTCTTTGACATTTACCAATGTCAAATGAATGGAAAAACACCCATTATCTTCAGCGATGCTGGATTAGGCTCTAGGTCAGCATCAAGAAATGGTATCCTTACTCTTATTTCAGAAGAAAAACAAGCAACTGGCTAACATCTATGAACTCTAATTCCTAAAAAAAAAAAAAAAAAAGGTCAGAACTTTCCACTGGATAAAAGTTCTATCCTACTCACAACTAAGTATATAATATCTGCAATAGTAAAGTTTCTCTGCATAGGTAATATTCCAGTGTCTCTCAAACCTCAGAAATTAAATGCTTGTTTTGCTCATGTGTAATAAAGTACAACCACGAGGATGTACATACAAAAAGAAAAGACAAAGTTATAAAAAGCAGACTGTTACTAAAGGAAATATTTGCAAGGACTGGTATAGTCACAAAAATTTCTCTGAGCCTTTTTTCTATATTTTTTCTGTATTTTTCTATTTCTTCTATATTAAAGACTTTAACACAATAACTGTGACAACAAGAAATATTAATAATTATTAAAAAAAGGAATGGATAATTGCAGTGAAAACTAAAAATTTAGGTGGGCAGTTAGTAGATGTTTGCATATGCCAGTCTCTCACAACCCGGTTTACATGCACAACATCTTTAAACTATTTGCAGTTAAATGTGAAAGACTGCAAGCCAATAAGATATTATATGTTAGTAGCTTTCTACCACTACATTCTTTTGTGCATAGCAAATATTGAAGTACAAAGTACATTACAGTATTTACCTATATATCAATTCTATGTAGCAGTAGACACTATAATGGTATTTTGACAAAGGTAATTTAAAACTGTACCTTCCTAAGTGATAACTCCACATTTGTGTCTGCACTGAAATTATATTTGGCAATAGCTTCTCCAATCTCTCCAATCTGTGCAGGGGGAGGTGGCCTGGCTGGCTGTGCTTTTTCTGGGGGAGAAAGTTTCTAAGAAAAAACAAAACAACCAGATTTTCATCATTCTCATGCAATTTGTGGACCTATTACCCAAACTAATTCAAGGAATTAAACCAGAACAAACCTCGACATAAGAAATGGGGAATATTCCAACTCTTCCATGGTGCTCACCCTCATACCAGTTTTGATCAATTTTCCTGAGGATATAGACAGTATCTCCTTTCTTAAAGGACAGCTCTCTGTAACAAATTTATTTAGATCAGATCTTTTACAGCTTTACATTTAGCTCCTCTACTGGCATAGTTTCTGAGATCTTTACAGTTTAGAACTGAAACAGAATGTAGCAACTAAACATTTGAAGAAAAAGTGTGACAGCTATGGTGCATTTACCAGTCAATAATACCATATAAAATGAAAGTATTCACATTTATAAATCTCAGGTACTATCTGTAAGTTATACAGGCCTGTCTTACACTGTGATTCCAAGGCGTATTGCTAGTTATTACCAGAGCACATAGTTTAGCGTCTGCATGCAAGTATGACGTCTTTGGGATCACCTGTTTAGGTGTGGTTTTTATGACAAGCATCTGAGGAGTATTTGGTGTTCTTCAGGAAATCAGTAGGGAAAACTACAGAATATATCCCACATATCTATGGCCTATTACTACCTTTTTGCAGCATCACAGCTTGGCATGCTTCTGCTCTACACATTTTTCTCTAAAGACAGCTGTTCAGAAACATGAAAAACACAGGATTATGTTCTCAGAATTTCTGATACTCAGGGCCTGTGATACACATAATATTGGATACCAAAAAAGAGAGTGATCCAATTCCTTATGAACATTTTCAGATCTTGGCCTAGGAGATCTCTTCTGTATCATCCATTTGGTTTTTCAAGAGCTAATCTGCTGTTCTGATAATTCAAGTTGTGAGTTTTCTATCAGACACAGCTAATGTAATTCTAGTGTCAATGTTTGGCCATATCTAAATATCATTTAAATGCACTGGATCATCTGAACAGCAGCAGGAATGAAATACAGGCACTCTACTTTGACTCAGTGATTCATAATTTTATTTTTCTTATGAACCACTGTTGTTTGTCTTGGTATGGGACATGACACATCCTGCAGGGAGCCTGTGTATGTTAAGACAGACAGGAAGATGGTGAAGCATTATACAGAATTTTGATAAGCACGCTCTATATGACAGTATTTTAAGCACCGTATTTTGTGTAACCTAAACACAATTTGCAATAAATGAAGAGCATCCAGTGGGTGACCCTCAGGACTCATGCTCAAAAAGGCTGAAGATGCCCAGCCATTCATGTGTTCAAATACAATGTAGAATAATCTAAGACATTTTTAATACAAAATAACTTCTCAGTTAGTTAATGCAGAGACTACTACTGAAACTGGCTAGAGCAGCAGTTAGCTGCCAGAAGTGCTATAAAGAGTTTTCTTGAATTACGAATTCTTAAATGAACAGAAGTCCAGTACTTACTTAGAAGTCTGAGCTTTAAAGTCATATACAGCTCTAGCTGGTAGTTTCTGAAAAGCAGGCAAAGTGATTAATACATTCAGGTAGTATTACTATATGGCAAACATGTTTCAGCTTTTAAAAAGGTGACCAAGATCCAAAAAAAAGAAAAAGGGCATGTGCCTTACACTGGTTCTTGCAGTAATAGGCAATTAAATACACAGCTTCCTTTTTTAAGGCAGTCAGGTGTTTGGGACTTAGTCTTTTTAAAATAGAAATAGCAGCTAAATTTTAATACAGCTTGCTTTGCAACTTTATGTTTAAGAGAAGTACAAAAGTAAAAAAAAGTTAACTAAATGCCAACATGACTTGTAGGCAACTAGATCTCTAGGTACAACGGAAATTTGCATGCTTCATGTTCTCCAATATTTTAGATGCCTCTGCTGTTAAACTTGTTATCTTTAGACTAATTTCAACTGTAAATACTCCATCATGTTTTTATATAAATATATATGTAAAGGAAAGTTACTCTGACAGCTGGAAAAGACAGGGAATATTTTCAATTGCTCTAACCACATCCATACTTCTAAGAAAGTATGAGAAACACAGGACTGGAAGTGATCTCCTGAGTCATCTGTGCAACTCTCTTGTTATCACAGGCAATCACATCACATGATTCCTCTAATTTATTTATCAAGTTCTATCACCAAGTATCTGTAAGCTCAATATTGTTTCAAAAATAAAGCTGTAAACCATCTCTGTGTCTCCTTACCTGTGTGGTTGACAACTATACTTTCACTGTTTTCAAAGCTGTGCTGAAAACATGAACTGTGATCTGACCCTCACTGGCACAGTGGCTGCCTCTGATGGACAACCAGCATTAGAGACTTCAGAGGAAGGTGCAAGAAGCGATTAGCAGTATTATGTGAGGATATTTGGAAAAGTGTTTTAGTCTTTCTTTGCAAGTACTTGCACAGATGAGATTGCTAAATTTTTAAAAATCTCTCTCTAGGATATATTGGTGACTAGAACAAGCTGATTGCACTGTTTTTGAGAGATACTATTCGTAATGATGTAAGTGTGCACATCTTTTTATAGAGGAATAAAAAGTGACACTTGTAAGTTTTGTGTTTTCCCCATCTAACAGGCCAGATGTTCTCGACTGGGTTCTCTCCCTTCTTATCATCCAAAGGCTGGCACATCTAGCATCCCTAGAACTTTGTCTTTGCTTGAATGGCTTGTAGTGTTTTACATGTTTTCAATTTGAATGATGACTTTCAATGTCACAGAATTCTTTAAAGGCAACATACACTCTGGCTCCTGGAACTTTTTTAAGCTTTACTTTGTAATGTTTTTTTTTTGAAACCAGACTCTTAATTGAATTGCAGCAATATAGCCATGTCAGTGGGGTATAAGTGGATCTGAATTCAGATCTTGTAACCAGTTCTAAGCTGTACTATCATTTAACAAGGTAGATGGCCAAGGGCAAAAACTTAAATATTAGCAGTTAAAATACAGTACTCTCTTATGCTGCCATTATTTTGTGCAATATTTTAATAAAAATCAATGGAAAATGTTAACAATCTATGGCTTGTGGATGTTGACTAATATGAATATATTGACTTTATGACTGAATAAAATCAGTGAAGCCTGTTTGGAGAGCATTTATAATTCTAGATATAGAAATATTCTTAAGACACTGAATGATACACTCATTTTTTTGGTATATTCTTTTTATTGATACTTTGTGTTACTTTAAATGTTGTATGCCTGCTTGCATTTCCTCTTCCAAAACATTAATATAAGCAATCATTATACAATTACAATCACCACCTATTACAGAAATTAGAGATTGCTTGTGGGATAAGTGGTTTTGTCTAATACAATAACAGCAGCATTTTTGCTTTTTCTAAACAAAAATAATAGTAAAATACAGTTATTCTTTGCATCTGTTTTGAAACTACTGAGGAGGTTTCTCTGTGTAATGCTCTGGTTCTCAGCAGAGCCTTTCCCCAGTCACATCTGCTATTCTTCTCTGTCCCAAACACCCCCTCTGGTCAACTTTGACAGAGCCTGTTAATGACTAGTAAATTTATGCTAATATCTATTTAATCATAGATAGGAGCAGCAACTTATCTTACAAAGCTTGGTATTATTTTACTTTATTGAAGTACCAATCCCTTTAATGAAAAAAGAAGGATGCTGTGCCATCTGATTATTTGATAAGTAACTGTTCTTTTGGGCTGTATCATGACAGTGTCTTAAAATCAACATATATCTTGTCTCAGATATATTAACAATTTTCCACATGGATATTGCTGCATTATTTATTGTTGTTTCACTACCTCTTTATCTGTAGTTCCTCTTCTCTCCCTTGGAGTACTTCGTCCCACATCAGTGAAAGCAGAAGAATAGCTTCCAGGAGACTCCTGGTCTGCTGAAAACAGAAATTATGTGAAACTATGGTAAATTAAACAAAACCATTCAAACCTGAGGTGCTGCTTGGTTTCATTTAGGGGGGTGAAGAGCTTTTGAAATCTATTATTTTACTTTTAATAGAAAGAAAAGCACATGGTATGACGGTTAAAGTGCACCTTGGGAAAAAAAAAAAAAGGTACTGACTCTCAAGCAAAGGCAAAGGTTGCCCTCTGATCCACAGCAGAGAATGTATTACAGAGGACTGAGAGAGGAAAATGCTGCCTCGCTGTACTCAGGGATGCAGCCCTGCTGGACCAAATGGAACACATGAGAGCCACACCAGGACTTCATCAGGTTGCAAGAAACTGTTTTGGAATGCCAGCAAAATAAACACATAATTACATGCACAAAACACGATGAAAGCATGCTTCAATGAGAAAATAGCGAAGAAAAATGGGTTTCTTCTAAGTAATCTGTGTTTCTTCTTTGCCAAGGGCAAGTGTTAGGCAGCACACGGGTATTTAAAAGGATGTTATTGCATGATAACAACTCTTTTTTAAGAGATGGAGTACAAATCATTACTCACCAATCTATGTGGCAGATTTTCTCCAAAGCACAGTTTATTTAATGTTCATTATAGGATTGTATAGTATAGAATGGTGAATACATCTTTTAATGTTTTAATAGAAGTAAAATCTTACACTCTTGATAGCTCTGCAAGTTGCCAATGCGAATTGAAAATATAACAGAATTATTTCAAATCAGAGGGTGAAGTGAACTGCCTCTTGACTTCTGAGATTTACTATTTTAGTCTCCTGCTGCTGTAGTGATACCTGCTAGTGGAGACATGTGACTGAAGTTTGTCTTCCTTTGACATCATTCACACAATCTGTTCCTACAAACCCCATACATTTCTAAAGAAGTACAAGTGGAAGAAAAAAGAACTGAAAGCATCTCATCCCTTATGTTGGGGTCATGCGGAAGAAAAATGTAGATGGTCTCCAGTAGGCTGTTGGCTAAGCCACAAAAACTTGAGGCTATTCATAAATATAGGGGAGGCAAAAAATGAGATAATCATATTATTTATGTCATTAGTTGCAAGCATGTCATCACCAACAAATATATCACAATCCCAGTTCTGGACAGCTTTCTTGATATGGCTTGTGTCTGTGAATGAGGATCTATACGCACTGCATAGACCTAAATACATAATGCCTCCAAATACTTCTTTTATTTTTTTTTTCTTTAAACTCAGTCAGAAAGAGAAGGATGTGGGAGGGAAAGAGGGGAAATGCAGAAACTTTAGGCAGAACAATTTCCTTTATTTCCATACAGCTACTTATGCAGTCAATATTAGTAATTTTCAGTGTTCTTTTGCTATGATCTTGGGGGTCTCTCTGTGGATGCTGGCTGTAAGAGACACACAGAGATCCAACAAAACATGAAACTTCATTAGAAGTAGAGCTCAGCCATGACTGGTGATGCTGGAAATCAGTGGGATATTCTGCTGCACTCATTCTCCACGCTACTTTAGGGACATCATTGTTGACAGAGTGTACCACTTTCCTCATGCCAGGCCCCTTTGGAGCTGCAGAAGCTATTAGGGATCCTCATTGACTCTGCACTCTGGATTTCCTTATTTTAAAGGACTGGAAAATTCTCATTTAGCAACTGTGATACGTGAACAACACAGTCCCTGACAACTTCAGTCTCATCATGTAGTACTGCCTGCCAGGGTTAATCATGATCAGGCCTCAAGTATGACTTATTCAGTCCTGAACTGCTGATTATAGCTGTTTTTACCAAATTACCTTTTCTCAATATGTCTATTTTAACTAATTAAGAAGAGATGGTAACAGCTTCAATTCTGATTTCTCTTGAAATACATATTTACTAGTGTGGTACTTGCAAAAGTTACAAAAAAATATGTGAGATTAAAGATAAGATAGGTTTGATCAAATATTGCATAACTGATATATTAAGAACATTCTCTCTTACATCCATTTGTGATTTCAAGAATAGCTTTGTAACACCATTAACTTCTCAAAGACACTCTGTCACAGATGACTGTATGTCTTAGAAGCACAATTCTCTAACACAGAGATATTACCATTTAAAAACAGAAATAAATTACAGACCTGCCAAAGACATTTATCTAAATCATCTGAGAATACACCTTTGTGCACTCCTGATATGAATTTAGTTTGCTTCATTTAATATCGCAAGTTTAAACTTTAAAAACATTTTAAGCTCAAGGAATTGTTTTGAGAAAAAGAGAAGCAGAGCAACAAACAACTCAAAGTAGTAACTTGAAAACCAGATCACTGTCAAGACAGACTTTTAAAAAAGTTATACTCACCCTGAAAATTTCATTCAAGTTTTGATTATTGAGGGCCTTATAAGAGGGCATGAAATGTCTTGAAACTTCATAGATATATGAAAATCCTATGAGAAGAACTAGTTTTGCTGCCACAGAAATTGGAAATTGTATTGTTTGAACAGTGGAGATGGAAACTTCCTAAAATGATTTAGGGTCTATTCACAAAAAACTAAAGCAGCGGAATTAATGTATTTTTGTAAGAAAACAGAATCAACTTCATATGATACTGGCAGAATTACCAGCATTTTTATCGCTCACATGTAACAAAACTATACATTATAGCATGTTTTAGATGCAGATTTTTTAATAATAAAGTTTTCTATTTGACAGATGCTTTCTGTCACAGTGCATGAATTATGATGCATGTTATGATGCATGCAGTCAATTTCTGTAAGGTCTTTTTCTCAAGGAAAAAAACCCCATTGCTTCATTTAATAACACCATTGTAATTTCTATTACTAACAATCTATTAGTTGAAATACACCATTATTCCAGTTGTCCACGTTACTGTATTTTGTGAATAGACAGCAAATTCATCTATCCTCATCACCTATGTAAAAATGACATCCTTCATTAGGAATTTTGTGGGATGAAAGCTTCTTACAGACGACACAAATGAAAATGGAATGAGAAAGGGTGGGAAATACAGGGAATAAGGTTGGAGAAGTAAACCACAAGGATAGAGGAAGAAAGTTAATCCACCTTGGAAACACAGTGCACTATCGTTGTTGTTAGTTGCGTCCAGGTCTGGAAAAGAGGCACTAAGAGGTAATCTTCCACAATCATTCTGGTACAGTGGGCAATGGATAGCACCATCTTGAGGCAGTGGGTTAAAAGGCTGGTGCATGGGACTCTTTTTCAGAGCTTTAAGAGATGAATTCCTTTCTGGAATGTCTGGAAGCAGCTCAGTAATAAGTCTGTGTAATATACTGTTATCGGGCAAGCTTCCCCTTCTTTTCTCAGCTTTAATTTGGTCACAGATGTCTTTAAGTGCAGAATCTAGTGCTTCAAATACAGACGACTTGCATTTTTTCTTTTCAGTTTGTTTTTTAGGAGCTGCACTTTTTTTCCTCCGGAAAGGCACTGGACTGACTAGGAACGCTATCTTAGAGAGGCCAGACTCTGCTTCCTGTCTCCTCGGATCTTCAGTGCTTTCTTGTTTAGCCCTTTCATGCTTTAGCATGGTGGTGAAGCGGGTATAGGATGCTGGGCATCGCCCTTTGCAGGAGCTGATGAGATGCCTGTGGTGGTGGTGGTGGTGGTGGTGGTGATGGCCTGATCCATAAAAGCTTTCAGACGATGTGAAGGAAAAGTGGTCGAAGTCACTTTCACTACAAAAGGATGAACCTTCTATCTGGATAAAGTCACTGACATCAGAAACCACTCCATCTTGATCACTGTCTGAGAAATCCATATGCGATCGTTGTGGCTCATCACTGGTCACTTCAATATGAATTGGCACCAGGGTTTTAGACTTGTAGCTTCGTTGTACCTGAGAGGGATGTCTGACTTGATTTTCTTCTTCCAGCAAGGATTCTATAGAAAATCGCCTCTTTGGACATAAGCCATTTTTAGGAGGCTCTAGTGTAACAGCTGACAACATTTCATCACCTAGGTTCGGCATAGATTTTGACTTCTGAATTAATTTTTCAAATTCAGATATTCTGGTTGGCACCATGTCTCTGGGCACTTCTTCAGTAGAAGACTCTCTCCAGCCTTGAAGAATACCTTTGTGTTGTTCTTTTTCATACTGCAGTATTCTGGACTTCACAGAACAAATCACCTCAGAATTCATCAAGTCCTTGCGATTGATGCGGTGCATCTTTTTGTACATTTTTAGGAAACCTGGGGCATCATGTGCAGACCTGTGACGAACTCTTGACCTACCACTACCACGGCCCTCGGGAACGTAGGGAGAGGCCCAGTTCATTGAACAAACTTCTTTGGAGTCCTCCTCACATAAGAGAGAGCCCATGCTTTCAGACTTGGCCTGTGCATCGGGAAAGCTATCCCGATCATCTGTTAACAGATCGTCGCAGCTACGGGATTTTATCTTTGGAGAAGCAGTTTCTTCTGTGCTGCTCCAGACTTCTGCATTTTGGCGAGTCATTTGCCAGCCATTCTTGTAGCTGATTGCTCTTCTTGAATCATTTGGAACAGCTAAATGTTGTCTGTAAGTGCTACAGTATTCTAATTCATTTGAGGTGTTGTGGTTGTGCACTGAATAACTTAAAAGGGATGGATATACTTTGCTAATATCCCCACCTTTATAATCCATGGAGCAGCATGGTAAAAAAGAGACATTACCAGAAATTAAAAGATTCAGAAAGTTGGATTAACATCAGTATCAGAAAGAGTAGAAAAGAGACAGCAATTAATGCACCAATTATTATAGTTTAGGTCAGTACACAGGTTGCTACAGCCTGGAGCAGCAGAGCTAATAATTTTGTTATTTTCCAGCTGTAAAAATGTACTCATGGTAATTTGAACATCAGCAATAATTCCATATGAATTATTGAGCTGTTACTCCCTCTGCACGTCCTCTCCCTACCCAGGCCAAAGCAACGTAAGTAAACAAGCATTAATACTGATTTTGAAGCAGGTGAACAGACAAGAAAATCTGCAAAGTTTTTAAATATGAAGCCAATCAACAAATCTAGACCTCAGTCAAATATTGACTTTTCCACCTGTCGATTCTGAAAGAAGTTGTTCAGAATTTTTGAGCTGGATGATGCTCAGAGTTCACAGCAACTGCATATTCTAAGATACTTAAGATAAAGATAATTCTTTATATAAGATCAAATGGGAAATTTATCGCGGTTTTTCATAGGTAGCCTGCTTGTTTCCTGTGTGATAGCACTGAAGAGAGTGGTGTTTTCTACAGCTTATGGAGAGAAAAAGAAGGTTGCTGAGGAGCTGCTGTACGGGTGTAAAGGAAGATGCATCAGTTACTGAGCCTAGACAGCACATAGAAGAAACAATAGCCCTCAGATAAGCTTAACAAAGCCTGAGGTTTTAAGCAAGTTTAAAGACATTTTTAAGCATGTGCTTAATCTAGAAGTCCCTAGGAAACAAATTTGGAACTGGGGTTGCATACCCATGCTGAACTTTCAAAAAAAAGGGCAACATTTGGTTCAGGACACATATTTCTAACAGCTCAATCTGCTCTCTAGAAGAACAAGTTGAATCTCAATCAGAAACTAAAACACTTGAGTTCAACATCGATGCTGATCAAACAGCTTATAATGTGCTGCTTCTTTAACAAAATTGTTGCTTTCAAGAAAAAGTAATGTCCTAGTAGGCTTCAAAATGCTGGGAGAGAAAGGAGTGACACAGTTAGGTCACCTTCCAAATGTTAATTACCTGCAGTACATGATGTTAAGGGAAGGATTTTCAAATACAGGAAGTGTTTAAGTTATAGTAAGTGCTCATTATCAGTGGTATAGTCAAAGGTAAATGCACGTAAACAGAGTTTACCAACTTTTCACTGCCTGGCCTGGTATACCAAATGGCTGAGTTTACCCACTTTTAAAATTACTGCTGTAACACTGGATATAAAATACATTTACTGTTCCGTCACTTCGCTCTTTAGTACTCCTCACTGCTTTTCTTTGTCTGGCACATTTTGTTGCAGCTTGGAAATTACATTTTTTCAGTGGGATTTGACTTTTATGAAGGTTTATACAGTTGCTAATGCAGCTACAGGCTGATTAGAAAGTATGGCTACAAAATACAGCAATTAAATGAATAAAAATAACAGGAGACATATTGTATATGATATTACTCTGTATGTCACTTCCAACATATGTTTTACTGGAAACCTTTTGTCTTGCTAAAAAAAACCCCACCCAAAACTCCAAACTCAAACCAATGACTGATTCAATTATCTCTTTTCTGGAGAGACATGGAGAATAGTAATGGAACAGCGAGCTACTTGGAAAAAGAAGCTAATTAGATTGTATATGCTACACTAAATACTTCAAGGAATTACAAAATCAAAAATCAGACACTGGATGTTTGCTTGATTAAATTAGGTCCTGATAGTTGACAGTGTCTAAGACATCAGCTTTAGATTTGACAGGTCTGCTACTCTGGAAACACATCATTAATCTTATATGCTGTTCGTCTTGATTTAGTTTCTGTACATACTGAAACCAGTTTTAAAATCACAATAATTCAATAAGAAAGTAGTGGAGTTAATAAAACTTCATGGGATTATATCTGGTGGTACAAATCATAGTCTTAATTTAGTCAACTTCCTTTTGTTAGAATAAGCAGTTGAAACTGGAAAATCCTTGTTACAAATCCACCTTTTCAGCTTAAAATTACACATGTAACACTAAATAAGTTAGGCTTTCAGGAAAGGCCCAAAGCTATTGCTTTGTATAGTAAATCTCCCAGCCAATTGCACTGAGCAGCAGTAAACAGTTGCATTTACTACCAATGTATTGTACAACATAGCATCAGCAGTTCTGTGCTAACAAATATGCTCTCCTCTTACCTTTTGCTCGTGATGGAGATGAAGGAGACGAGCTAGTTAAAGGCTTTCTAAGGGTGGTACATGGGCCTTGCAGATCTGTACGGCCCAGACCAGGTCTGTTTGCGTTCTGGTCACTGTGCACCCTCTGATGACTTACAGCAGGTTCTGACTTCCTTCTCTTTCTGTAGTCACTTGCAGTACTCGCAGAACTACAGAAATAAGCAGTATTAGCAGCAGTCTAATTCTGAGAGCAGAATTCAGGAATTTAGAAAGTAAGCTCATAATTATGTTATTGGTTTGTAGATTAAACAATGCCAGAACAAATAGATCAAAAACATGTAAAGGGGAGAAGCTCTCATCTCAGACATCTTACAGCATATTTCACAGAGAAACACTTAAGTTTTATACAAAATTGCTATGTCATTTTCGTAGTGAAGGCTTTGAAATAAATGCATCAAGTTTTTTAAGACTATTTTTTGTTACTAGAAGTTCAACACAAAGGTAGAAAAACGATAGACACCGAGAACAGATGAGGTAGCGCACTTGGGGAAACGGTGCTGGAAGTGCTGCCTGCAGTAAGGTTAAATGGTGGATCGCTGCAGCTGAGAAGGAACCTCAGGGGTGTTAGTAGAAAGACCCACAATACAGTATGACTTATTTTGAATGTAAATCAGTAAGTCCTCATAAAACGAAAGTAAGAATTGCACTGCAGGATCAAAAGATTAACGTCCTCTCCATGCATCGCTCTATTTTATCAGTAGCTCACAAGATCAATGTTAAAATCTGATTCTTAGCCACACCTGCTGGTGTCAGGTCACAAAGAAAACCCTCAAGCTGGATAATCTGTGTCTACTGAAATAATATATTATATTTCTTACCTAGATGGCCTGTCCAGGCCTTTTTCTGTTGAATAGCGATAATATAAGGAAGTCTGTGAAAACAAATATAGGAATCTGTTATACACCTGTATTTGAAAAAAAGGTGACTATTTCCACTTAGCATGTTTGATTATGACTGTTACTCTGTGACAAATCCTATAAAAACAGACTATGATGATTGCCATCCTGGACAGTCTGGAATAGATACTACAATATTTCATGAGAACAGCTATGCAATTTTTAAAAAGCATTACTAGATTTCATTTCATATTCCACTTCAACAATGTTTTTTTTTTCCTCTTGTAAAGCACTACTAAATAATGATCCAAAGTCATGTTTCTCCATTCCCTTTTCAAAAAATAGATACAGAACAGCTGAAACAAACCTTTACTATAAAACAAAAAAAAATCTGTAAAAAATTCCTTCCTGTGCAAGTAAGGTCTGCAGAGCCGTTCCTCCCTCCCAATTACTCACCAAAACCCCACAGTCAATTATAGACAGAAACTGTTGTAAATCCCGCGATGTTTGTGGTCAGTAGTTGACCACCTTATATTCCTGGTAAGAACAGTTCTTATCACAGAACATTAGTCATTGCTTGTGGAGTTACAGAATTAGCTCCTGCATGAATCCTGGAAGACGGAAAGGAATGCTGATCCGTAATATTGTTATTGACACAAAGTCAACCTTAAATGACCACTAATTATAAATCAATCATTTAATACCTTTCAAGTCTGCAGCCAGAATTAGGTAATACTACAATTTTGGTAACTAGGTATGAATCTAGAACAAACTGCATGGTCCCTGGGGTGTTTCTTCATGGGAAGTGTGCTTCAAACGTTAAACTTGTTTTAAGTTCCTGACAGGTCATTTCAGAGCTAACCTGATGGACTGGAAATAGAACTATTATACAGCTTTGTAAGCTGCAGGAACTATTTTTCTCTCTATAGAAGCCTTCTAGACTTTTTTCTCCATGGCAAAATCTTTACAGACTTTCCTGTGTACAGAAGGACTGTAGAAGTAATGGCACTCATGGCCTGTGTGAGTGCTTTTTGTTAGGTATTCTTTTTTTTTTTTTTTTTTCCCTGAGTGATTTAAATTGCAAGTTCATGAATAGGACTTCACCCGGATTTGTAAAGACGCTTATGTATACTTCTAGAAGGCACCTATAATCTACAAATATTTGGGAACAGATTTCATGAGACTGTATACTCTAAATGACATTCTACAGTAACTGTTGAAACTACTTTTACAGGTGGCGCACTATAAAGAAAATATGATTGTTCAGTTAGAGCTATTTTTCAGCAGGCTTTAAGACCTGCACCCCATAGCAAGTGATCCTATCAAGACACTACCTGAAGTTTTGATTTCTGGATTATACCAAAATTTATTATACTATGAGGCAGGGAGAACCACACAAACATGATACAATATGGATCAAATGTTATCTAAAACTTGATTTAAGATCATGCAGATTTTCTCAGTAATTTTTAACTGTAGTTTAATTTAAATCACATTAAAATCAGGTAAAACTTTCAGACTTTTGGTAAGAATGGCAGCTGAGATATAAACAGTTAAAGTGTTAATAATTCAAAGACTTCAAAGTTACTTTCCAGAGAAAATAAGTTCTTTACAAGTTAAGGGTTTCAAAAAGGGTTTATTTTTTTCCAAAAAGAAATTTCTTCACTTTGTGGACAAGTATTCAAGTATTTCTTCTGCGTACCAGCAGAAGAAGGAGACTCAGGCTCACACGTGATCTGTGTTAGAACTGTTTCATGAGGTGATACAAACATTTCAGATTAATTGCCACTGTGGTGTTTTTTTGTGGTGTGTGTTTTTTTTGTTTTGTTTTTTGTTTGTTTGGTTTTTTTCCCCACAGGAGTCAACTTCTTCCATTAGAGGCTGGGCAAAGAGCATTTATCACATGATAGTAGCCAAACAGCCACAAGACAGTGATTACGTTCCACCACTTTTAATGGCCCTGGGTTTATACAGATCATGATGTAAATCCCAAGGACGGTGTAGCTCCCTATAGCCTCCTATAGAAGGCAATGAATAAATCACATAGCTGAAACCAAACCACTATCCACAGCATTCCCCAGGCCATCAACAGTGTGTTAGTGATCAGCCTAAAACAGCATCAAGTGTATGTCATGCCAAAACTGACTGCTGGGTTCCTACATGGCTTTTGCTTTCTGTCCTTTTAAGATACTCTTATCACCTTGAGTGTAACTTAACTTGCTCTTTTGCCTTTTCCTTGATGCCGCCTTTGAAGTTTTTTTCTATATGAAAGATACTGTATGTTGCACGTTCTACAATACAATATTTTTATTACATATAGGCTGTATGGAGTTTATACCTTCTACCCACAGGCAGAGCCACACTGATATGGCAAACAAGGTGAAAGCTGACAGTGGATATGGTTGGTTTCTAGTGCCAAGAGTGGGTACCACTGTTTGTAGCTGTCGTGTCAGCTCTTGGCCACATATTGACCCATGATCCCTCCAACCCACTTCCAGGTGGCCCAACAGAAACAGAAATCTCCCCAACTGCTCCATCTCCAAAGCTAATTAGGCATCTTCCAAAATATTCAACGTTGCCCTATATGGATAAAAGTTGCCAGACAAAAACAAATATTGGAGACAATCACCCCAAACTACCAAATACAGACTTTGTTGAATATTTTGATTCAGTTCTACTCAAAAAAGCAGATGATACATATTTACAATTAAGCCAATGTTTTGGCTGTTTTCATGCATCAAGGCTTTAATCATGACTGAAAATGAAGTTAGGAAAAGCAGGCAAAAGTTATAAACAACAAAGAGGCCTGTTTGCATGATGGGTCTAATACTTCAACAACTTGTTTTGAAATATTCCCCTCCCCCCGCAAAATATTTAATTTGCTGTAGTTTGTGAAAATTATTTATCATATTCAAAGATTTTTAAAGTTTCAAAGTGAAGGATGTTTTTGTCAATTAAGCAGAGGGAAAACCAGTATTACTTAATAGCTGTTTTGCCCAGACCTACTGAACATGCTAATATTTCAAATTTAATGCTAGTGCTTTTAGATTGTCTTCTTTGATATATCGAGTACTCTCAAGTATTAGTGAAGGACTAGGAGCTTATTGTCTCAGAGAACTGGGCCCAAATTTCACAACCATGAGGTTTTTCCAGATTTATAGAGCTTAAAACCAAACCAGGGTAACTTGCAAATGATTCACAATTTAAGGGCACGATTTGCATTAATTTTTGTAGAGACTACGGAAGATGAGAGCAAAATCACAAACATGAATGAAGTAAAGCCACCATATGAAGTAAAGCTGCCATTACAGGATTCACTGACTTTGGCCCTAACCCTTTAAAAATGGGGAGGGAGGGGAGAAGGAATGACAGCCTGAATCTCTCCCACTCAGAGTAGGGCAGTGACAGCCCACTACCTGACGTTCATGTGTTTTATTTGGATTAATGACAGTGACTGTCAATCCTGCAGTCATAAATTTACAACAGGATAATTAATTGCTGTATTTCCTGTTTAGCAACCTTACTCATAAATACTTCATTGGAGAAATGATAGCTTAGCCACAAAGGCTTTCACTTGACACACAGAATTTGCAGTCTGATATTTTAATTAAAAAATACTACCGTGCTGATGCATTGGTTGTGTCTGAAAGAAATGCACTTGCCCAACTCTGAAGAAGTGGGAATTTGTCAAAGAGTTAGAGACATATGGGCTGTTGTGTAATTCTGAGTGTTAATCTCTGAGACATTTTGGGGATAAGGACTCACAGTTCCTAGGATACTAAGATCAACATCCAAATGCACTAGTGATCTGGAAAGATATGAAGACAAAGATACAATAATTGTGAATTAGAAACACCACATAGCTATGAGAAGGAAACCACTACAGTTTAACAAACTGAAGACATAAATGAGCAGTCCAACCCCTCTTCCCAAGACAATCATCTGAACAAGAATCATTCATTTACCTCATTGGAAACACCAGAAGAACTGTCTCGAACATAGTCCAAAAGCTTTTTAGGTGGCTGCATCATAAAATCAGAAGTGTAGAGATGAAATGGAGCAGAATCAATGGCAGCAAGGAATGAAACATGTGGAGAAGGTGACACAGTTAGAAACTAAGTGTTGACAATGTCAGATACGAAGAGTGACACACATGGGTAGAATGGAAGGAAGAATGTGTTATAATATTTTTTAAATTATAAGCATCTTAATGAAACGTTAGTAACTTTAGCTGGTAAAATTTATAACTGGAATAGTTGAACCAATACTAGCGGTTTTTAATACTGATGAGACAGAGGAGTGTAAAGCAGCACAGTTTTGTTCTGCTGGGGAAATCTCAATTTACTTTATCTTACAGGAGACACTACTCTCAAGTTATCATTATCAGTAAAATATTGTTGACATATAATTCATCAGAAGAATGTATCTGGACTGTTTCTGCCCACCTATAGGAAGGAATGACAAAACAGCTTGAATGGCTAGATAAAAGGAGATAAAAGGTAATTAGTAAAATGTAATATATTATAGATCACTGGACAACAAAGTAAAGCCAGATACATTTTTTTTTTTTTTTTTTTAATTTTCAGGTGGTGTTCAATGGGTAATCTAAAAAAATTATTTAAAATTATGATTAAAAAATTAAAGTTTTAAAAAAATGTATGTGGTTTGCTTTCTCTTCTGCTCTCACTGAGGTAGCTGGAAGTTCTGATTTTGGCTATGGCTACAAAAAGGGATGAAGGTATCTGGTTCCCAGAGCACCCCCAGGGCCTTGTGAAAAGTGCTCAGGCTCCTCACGTAGCCTGACACGCCACTATTTATCATGCTGAGGGGGCTCCAATGAATTGCAGGCTAACAGGGAAGGATAAGAATGGGAATGTTTTAAATCCTGATGCTCTCTGGCTCAGATGCCATACCTATTTGGGATTTCCTGCCTGTCAGCAGGTGCTTTGGGTATTTTTCCTCAAGCTGCCCAGGGTCCTGGAAGCTATGAGAATACTTAACCAGATTGAGGGAATGCTTGTGTTTACTTCCCCCCTTTTCTGAGGAGATCTGAATGCATGTTTTCCACCTGTCTGGAAAATGCTGTAACCACTGGGTTAAACATTCTTCTGTGATGAAGACATTTGTCATCATTTTTCCTAAAGATGTTAGAGTGCATAGGAAATAATTTGAGCCAGAGAGAGGGTGTGTGCAGAAGCAAGAGCAGGTGCATCTCCAGCCTTGTCATTAAGGCACTGTATAGGCAGCAAGGGAGACCTCGAGCTCAGTCTTTGTTTGAGGACAGCTACAGTATTTTATTCTTGTATGAAATAAATAAACAACTTTTGGTGCTGACATCCAGTTAAGCCTGTGGTGTTTGCAGAAAAATTGAGAGTGCCTAGGCAACCAAAGGTGGAAAACTGAGGTATCTCTGACATGTAGGTGTTTCAACCAAATGGAGCTTTTTAGGTTTATAATTTTAAACATAAATGTTTGCCTGAGTCCTTTTTTTTTTTGGATGTGGCTGTTTGTGAAAATTGGAGCAGAATTGGTCTCTCTGTTCAAGCATGTGTCCAGCTTGAAAACAAAGCAAACCTATATCTCTGTGTTCAGGTGCAAAATATTCATTCTGAATGTATGCATATAATAGAGGAAAAAAAATCAGTATTTACTACTATAAGCAATTTTTATACAGCTGCATGCATTTAAATTTAGCCACCTTCCTTCAGGGAAACTACATGATTTGTAGCTTAGCATCTCTAATGCAAACTGACATGTTTTTCTGTTCTGAAAGATTGTTCAAAAACAATCCAGCCAAATGCAAAAGACTTAGGGAGACTAGTAAACATCCCTGTTTAATATGCAATTTGTCTTGCTCTCTGAATTTTTATACACTACTATTTGTCTAATATGTAGTCTGTATTAACGCTATTAAAGCCACTACTCTGGTAACTTAAGGGCCCACTTGAAAAATAATAGTTATATGCATGAGGTGACTTTATTGACCTTTCTCAAAAAAGCCCCAACATACTAACTTTACTGTCATATTTTTGCTGAATTTGGTAATTTGCAAATTCCTCATTATAAAAATAATTTTCCTAATGTTTAAATATTAATATTCTGTCCTCACTTACCGGACGTCCAAACTCCAGTTCTGAAAAGAATTTATACCAGGGTTCGTTTTCTAAATCTAAGTCATCTGGGTTTATGCGATCAGTCTGGAGCAGTTGTGAAGGAAAAGGGAAGGAAAAGGCACACACTGAGCAAAGTGCTAGAAATGCCATGTCACCTTAACAACAAACACACACAAACACAAAACATATATGGGGAAAGGAATGAAATAATATCAAAGAATGAAGATGGTATTTAAGAATGAGAATATTCTTGTTCAAGAGTTGTCATTGACTGGTAGCTTTAATACCTTTCTTTTTGTTGCTGTTCTTCCAAAGACTGGAAGACATAAAACATTTTAAAATTACTCTTCTAAAGCTAAGAGGGCTCTTTGACCACTTCTGTAAACATCACTGCATTACTTAAGTATATTTAATGCTACTAAAGGTTCCTTGTTAAGAAGATGGTTTAAATGATTGTCATCTTCAGCATAGGCAAGAAATTGCCCATCTGGTCAGCAATGAAGACATAATTTTGTAAGTATTGCTTTTGGTCATTCCTTGTCTTCTCACAAAGCATGTTAATTCTGGATCTTGCTGTACTGAAGCAAGTGCTGAGCAGAGATAAAGAATATGCATCATGCAGGCATGACTGTAGTAAAAAGCCACTTCAGCATATGAAATAAAAGTGTTATATTTTAAATCCTATGGTCAAAAGTAGAGAAAAAAAAATTATGCATTCCATAATATTTGTTTTAGCAGTATTTTGTAATGCTTTATCTCCTGCAGCCTTGTTGACACAATGAAGCATTTTTTGCACAGTGAAATACATTGTTTTCATCTGAAAATTCTCACAGCAAAGAGATAAGGAGCAATCGAAGATTGCATTAACAAAATTTTTCAATGAAAGAGAAGAGTAATTGATGGATTTATTCAAGTAGCATGAAAACATGACAGTGCAAAACAGTAGAGCTCTCAATGGGGTATCTAATCAACTGTAAACTTGGTTACATTAATTATTTTCTAAATAACTCCAGTGTCTTTGTAGGATCTGACGTAAGCTGTCACGCAGCACAGACTTACAGTGAACTGCTGGCTTAAAGATCTCTGAAACTAATGAAAGCCTCTTGTTAAAGATATTTCTGAGTTTAAAATTTGTCCTCCACAACTGCAATTATCAGAACTTAGACACTAATTATGGTGTGACCTGCAAAGCAATCCTCAAAGAAGAAGACAGGGTCCTGCATGAAGAATGATACTGGTTATTAAATACATAACACTTTTTCATCCTAAGCCAAGCTGTCACCAATACACCAGAGCAATCACATACAGCTATTTCTGTTTTCTGCAAGAGATAATGCCATACTCCTGACCATTTCAGGTAATTAAACATCTTACAGCACTTTTTCTTGCTGCCTTTGATGTTACTGCAACAGACAGCCAACTTTGCTCTATTGAAAGGTCAACAACCCTTTTGAACTACCTTGGCCCTCACATATCTATAAGTTGTTCATACAATATCTGGACACCAACTGTCATTGTATAGATTTATGTTCACAATGTCCCTTTCAAGTAAGGGAAGAATTATTCCTGGGAACAGCATGGGAAGTAAATGCCAGTGATGAACAACTTGCTGGTGCTCCATAGCAGGGTTTGGAGTGAAGCTGCTCTAAAGCTTTGCACTTGCATTTGCACCACCCACAGACACAATTAATTTATAGTTTGAACCGCAGAGGGCAGCAAACAAAAAGCAACTGAGCACTAAAGCCTGCAAGTTCGCTGCTGCCTGGCAGTGTAGGGAGAACTGCATTCCCTGTGCTACTGAGATCAATACACAGGCAATTGATTTCGCTTGGCATTCAGATCCAATTTTGCTGATGGACTTTTTTCTATTATCTCCTCTTCTAAGAGACTTAAATGAATACATCATTTTGACTTAAAAGAACTGATCTTGGCTTGTTCTCACAAAGTGTCTCTCGAACTGCTTGACTAAAGGGTAAAAGCAATAAGAAGGTAAATTCCCTTTTTATGACTTGTCAGTCAGTAAAGTCATGTTCCTATACTCTTATCCTTAATCTAGTTATCTAGCAACATTTTTATTACTTGCTGAAAATATACTACTAAAGACCAGTAAGTATCTTGACTTGTTTTGCCATTTTCATCAGATGATCAACACAGCATCTGTATCAACATACTCAAGTATAAAAGAACACTGATGCTGTTTTTTTTTTTTTAAAGAATACATCTGTAGTGTTGCATGCAGGTTTGCCTGTGCTTGATTTGATATACACAGGTAGACATTCACAGGTAATAATCAAAACTGTGCATTTAAACTGGTGAGTTAAATGGTTCTTATATCTGCATGGTCAAATTAATATTTTGCATTTGCAAATTCAGAGACCATCCTGAAGCCTCTTTGGAACAATGGACTGAGATATTTGTTGTCTATTTGGCTTTGGCATTTTATCTTATATCAGCTCTGAAGAAGTTTGCCCTTCTTTTTTTTCCCCTACCAAATTGACTTAGCCTCTCCATATCTTTATTAGAAGACATACTTTTTAATGTCACGCCAAAACATACCTATATGTGGAATTCCTGATTTCACTTAAAAACACACTGAGAAAGTTTTTTTTAATTGATAAAATGTTCCTCAAGTAACGCAAATAACCCTGAGTAGAATATTTTGATAACCAGCTTGAGATATCAAAGGTGATCAAACTTGCATATTCTAAAGGAAAAATCAAATTTTCCACTACAGAAAAAAAACCCAAAAACCCAAACAAGCAACAACAACAAAATGCACAACCACCACCAAACAACAGACATGCATCATAGTGCAAGCTATTTGACAAAACAGTAATGTTTTTCATTTTATTGTGGTCATAAAATACTCTTGTATGCAAACTCAGTAGAAAAGCTGTATAGTGAACATGTATAAAAAAATCTAGAATTAAATTTAACCTGAAAGGAAACACCCA
Organism: Patagioenas fasciata; assembly: GCF_037038585.1. Lineage (NCBI taxonomy): Eukaryota > Metazoa > Chordata > Aves > Columbiformes > Columbidae > Patagioenas > Patagioenas fasciata. The sequence continues at coordinate 34,549,935 of NC_092523.1, read as the reverse complement.
TTTTAGGAAACAAATATATGGTTCAGATAATATTAGAGAAAAATAAGAACATTGTATTGATTTGCAGACACTGGAGACACTGTTCCTCAGAACATCTTATGTACCAAATGTACAACTGATGTACCAACTTATGTACAAAATTCAAACATCTTATGGCACAAAAGCGGCTGCCGCCTCATTGCTTGGAAGACTATTCAACAACTTAATGTCACTGAGTTTTAGTTGTAATCTCAAAGCACCAGTCCCAAGCCCCTCCTTGTTATTGCTATTTTATACCCCTACAAGTTCAAATTAGAGAAGTAAAACATTGATTTCCTGTCTCATGACAGAAGGTGGCTACATGATATTGCACCTTGAAATTACACTCATCTTTTCATATCCATGGCAAAGATAATAATCTATCCCTATCCAATCTATCCATTTAATGTCTATTACTAGGTATTTTTTTTTAAAATTATTTCTTACATCTTTTGATCTTTTGAATGAGGATTTGCTGAATAATATTTTCCACTAAATGTTAGTTTTACATTGAATGCCATTTTATTATTTTCTTTCCATGTTTCTAATTTTTAATTTCCACATTAATCATAACTGATTCTAGTGTAGTATCAATGTCAATAATGAGAATGCTGATTTTTCAAACCTCATCTCTCCTGTTTAGTATCATATAAGGTAGCTGTAAATTTCAGCAAAAAATTTAAGATTTGGAGTGTTGGAGAAGCCTCCTTTGACTATTTTGGCTTTAGCAACACTGGTACAGAAAGAATTTTTACTTCAAATGTTACAAATGTCCATATTTTACAATATTAATAAACTATTACTTTTTATATTTGGTATTTTGATTAATATTTTCTTTCAGTATCATCAGAACAATTCAAAATCAAATATTTTGAGATTATCAAGATGAAAGACAACTCATGTAATAGTGACACAATTAAGAATTTAAAGATTTCATCTGACTCTGGAACTAATACAATGTTTCCAGATGTCAGCTTTTCTTAGACACACAGCAAAATCATTTTACTTTGCTGACCACCATTTAACAAGTCGTGAGTTGCAATTCCCATGTCCCATTCAATGAACACAAGGATATCAAATGCTTTAGTGAAACTAAGTCTTTCTCTTTTTGTAACACAGTCCAAACAAAGCTAAACATCATCTTTTCAACAGCAGCAATTCCACACTGATAAAACTGTCATAGCTTACTCCAACTGTTTTTATATTAGTTAATAACATTACACTAGTGTCAGCATGACTTTCACCTCTTGTATTCTACGTTAATTACTGCTATCCAATCTTTTATACCCCTGCACTATAAATCAACAAAAAAATTTCTCCATTCTGTCCATGAATATTATTTCCTCAGCTTTTAAAATTTATTCTATAAGGAACTCTGTCCTTTTATTAACACCAGCTAAATCTAAAATTCTAGACTAAGCTTCTGATGAGAAAAGTGTGAACTTGCCCTTGACTGATGTTGCTCAGTAAATACAACATGACTAAGGTTTTTCTACATGAAAATACTTTAAGGACCAAACAAAGCTCCAAATCCAACTTCTTGATTGAGAACAACAAAAATAAAATGCATAAGGCAAGTTAAAAAAAAGTCTTCAGGAACAGTCAGTAAATCTCACTTTTTTGTAATTTCAGTAGTTTGCTAAAATTGAAAAAATGTATCTACAATCATAATCATCAGCATTGCAACTCTTATATTTTTTTCCACATTACATTAGTAGAAAATGTAATTTATTAGAAAAGTGAGGCCATTCTTGAAAAATCACTGTAATTTTCCTTTTTTAACTTGAATCTGCTATTATTCTTTGGCATTGGTAAGGCTGGCAAATGACCACGGTGTATAAGGCAGCCATGGCAATCAAAAAAAGTGCTCACAACAAATGCCATCACCTTTTAAATAAAATTATTTGTTAAGTTCAGCTTCACAATTAATACTAAATCCCATTTAAATACACTGGTTTATTAGCAGTTCATCTAGAAATGCCTCTCTCCTCTTCCAAAAATGCATCAATTCTGCAAGAACTTAATTTCACAGAAACACAGCTTAGTACTTTCTAGCTAACAGAAATTCTATTCCTGCAAAGACCACAAAAACACAAGGGAAATGTGCCTAGTACAGGTGTTTCACACTGCTGATATACTACATATTCTGGAATTCAATTATTTGCTTTATTTATTTAAATTAGTAAAATTAATTATGTGAACAAGCCTGTAATAGAGAAGCAAATAATAATCCAGTAAGGATTACACAAACTTCTTCTTTGAATCCCTCAATAATTTCAGCCTCAAAGTAAAAGCCCAAGAAAAGAAAACATTGGCATTGATACATAACAGTTTTCCTAAAATAAGTGTTGAGATAGATAGCACAGAGGTAAGCTAAGAAAGGCTGGGTGAATGTGTCTTTCAGCAAGGGAAGACTTCTGTTAATGGTCATTTTGCATGCACTAAGTCTAGCTTTATCAGACAAGCTTGTGAAAAAATCCACAATTGCAGTCTTTATTCAGAAAGCAGGAATAAAGACTTCTAATTACATGTTAGTATACACGCAGTAATCACAGAGTAACTGAGGCTGGGCAGGACCTCCAAAGGTCATCTAGTCCAACCTCCTGCTAGAAGCAGGTCTAACTAAATCAGGTTGCTCATGGCTGTGTCTGGGTGTCTCGAAAACCTCCAGAAATGGAGATTCCACAGACTCTCTGGCCAACCTTGACGAGTATTTGACCACAAGCTCCTTAAGCGTACAATTAGGCACATACTCAAATGCAAATATTTTTATGTATTAATTCATCAGATAGCATTTGTGCTGTTAATATGACTGAAAATGAGGGTGGACATGCATGCCAATTAGAAAAAAGAGTTTCCATTAATTCACAGTTCTTCTCATCATCCAATAGGTTTGCCAAGTGGTGGTTTGATTTCTTGGAGGTAACAGGAGATCTAAGTCCAGCAAATAAGCCAAACTCATATGTTCATCATGACCATTGGGAAAGAATAAAGACAAATTGCTGCAAAATTATGTTTGTTAAAGAACCTTCAATATTCATCGAAGTGGTTATAATCAGTAGTACATAATAGAAAGATGACCTCTCACCAGACCTCTTTACTGTATTACCCATGTCACTTATGTGTCTTACCGGTCTTTCATGTTCAAGGATTGATGACTTTCCTGGCTCATATTCAAAAATACTTCTTGGCTCAGAACGGAACTTGCGGGTATCTACCTTTCTGTCAGGGGGATCCCAGTCATTTCTAAAAAACAAATACGAGCATTTGAGTTAACTGGCTGTCATCGTCTTCTGTTTTACAGCTCCATGCAAGAGAAAAATGCAGAACCAAATGCATTTCAGTACTGTTTCTCTTTCCAAATTTCAGCTGTGAAATGTTTGGCCTACAATCCCAATGTTTCAACCACTGTGACATCGTAACCTGTTTACAGCAGGTATATTCAGTACAGCAGGAGGAGTACTAGGGATGTCCAGAAGGTGTGATCACTCACACTTTCGTTATAATTCGTAGATGAGTTTAAACTCTTCCCCGATTCACTGTGTCAAAATACCATGACACACCTTCTCAAACTGCAAATTTCCTATACTTTTTTAATGCACTATACTAATATAAGCAGGTGGTAGATATTTTTGTCATCACGCTATATGATAGCAAGTCCATACTGAAAAAGTGACAACATTTTCTGAGACAAAAAAATGAGGAATTATTTTTAAAGTGTGAAAATCTAATAGATGCTCTTTATCCTGATTTGTAGTAGAACTGCTCCCAAATACCCTTGTAAGCAGTATCCAGTTTCCTTGGAAATTCAAATAGATAAACAAGACAAAAATTTGGCAGTTGATTTTGGGACAGAAATGTATCCATTTTCTCTGTAATTACAAATTTACTTTCAATTTAATAATGCTATGCAAAGAATAAAAAGTAACGTCCACTACTCTATTTTTTTTGGTAATTCGCTGTGTTATTTTAATAGTTCCCTACACACTTCTGGCGGATAGTTAGCGAGCTACTATCACCGTGAGAGTTACCTTTTCATGGTGGCTTTTGTAGTCACTGCTCATGCTGCATTTGGAAAACTGTAGCTCACATACCTTTTGATTTAGCTCTGTGTAAAATGACCCACTAACAACTCAGAGACCAGGGGAAAGGAAAGAAAAAGTCCTGTCAGCTATTGTCTGTATTTACAATAAAAGAGAGCATACACTGATTAAATTCTATTGGTTCTATTCAGCCTTTCTGATGTGATTTGAATTGATGTGACCTGACATAATAAGGCACGTCACGTGCCTTAAAAAAATCTATGAGGTAGCTGTTGTTTGCAGTATGTTTGTGAGTGCAATTTCTGGGACACAGACACCTCTGTTTATAAAACATCCTGCTTTTCAAGGTAAATAGTTGTACATGCCTCTGTTGTTTTTTTTCACTGAGGAAAAAATTAGCTTCAGAGCAGAAAAGGTTGTATTTTTTGAGAAGGAACAGGAAAATGGAAGTATTCTGATCAAGTTGCATTATCCTGCAGGTCACTGAAGAAAAAAAAGGATGCTACTGAAATTCTGGTTCACACTCAGTTCACTTAATTTAGGATGTTTAGCCTGTAATCCCGTATGGACTATGTTAATGCAAACCGTATCTTGCCTCCCAGCTATAAAACTGGGATACATGTGGACCTAAGCCTCTTATGTGAGATTTTAAATACTCAGGCTTTATAGGCAATTAAAAAAAGAATCTCCCAAGGGCAGGAAAAGATTGACAAGCTATAGCTGCCAGCAGCAGGGAAAGCGTAACTAACGCGTTTGGCATCCCCTGGCCAGGAGAACATAGATTTCCACTGCCTGTCTTATCATGCAGGAGATTAAAAGGAGAGGCCAAACATCCAAATTCAGTACTGAAGCAGCTATTTTTGAGCTTGACAAAAGGAACTATAACAGGCCTAGCTTCTGCGACCGAGGCCTAGTACAGGATGATGACTCACACAACTTCAGAGACCAGCACAAAGCTGATCTGTATTTTGGTGCCTTGCTAACAAAACCCACATTTCTGTATGACTTGCTAAGAAAATTCAAACATCATGGTCCTTGGGAGGCAGCCCAGCTCTAACCCCTAGAATTTCCTCTTGACAACGTGTTCTCAGCAACAGGAGCAGCCAAAGTCAGTAACCATCAAGCAATCTCATTTTCCTCTGCAATATGTCTGTCTGTTGGATTAATTTTTGGATTGCCACTACCACCAATTTTTTCAAAAAGTTTTCATTGTAAACACTTAGTATGCTCTTTTCTCATAATATTTTATGCAAACTGCAAAGTATTTGAAACTGCTTAATATAATTAAATTTCTGCATATAAAAATGTTTACAATATCCAAGCTGACAAAATCAGCAAATTCTGTTGTGTTACTTGAGTGTAACTGAGAGTGATGGGCTTGTAGCCACAAATGGAAAAAAAAAAATTACCCTTTCCAGGGTATATAAAATGTATACATACATAGATACACATACACATGGAAGTGTATAATAACTTAATATTATATTAACGTAGTATTCACGAATGTAAACACTAAAGAAAAAGCTTTTTGCTTGAGCTAGTAGCTACAGATGTGCTGCAGAGTCTATAGAGTTTACATGTTTCTATCAGAAGGATAAGCATTTATTTCCCAAGCTAAGTATTAACATTACCCAGGCTAGACTCTAACCACTGGAACCTGGTTTTCTGCAGCAAGTTTGAAGCTGGAAAACAACAAGAAAACTGAAATGGCCCTTTAATGTGTAAACACCTTCTTGATCTACCAAAATGGAGATTTAAAAAATGGGGATGTAAAGCACTTCTAAGATCTGGGGAAATGTAGGTTGACTGCTACACTCCTACAGTTTTGCTCTTCCTTGGATTTCAATTTCTTCAACATCATTTAGATCCTTTCTCTTTGCTACTGTATACCATAAATGGCCTTTCCTACTCAGAGAGTAGGAAACTCTCAAGAGTCTTACTATTCAAGACAGTTTCTAGAGCACAGACTGTTCTGGAACACAACAAGCAGGACAATCCTGCTAATAAGAATGAAAACCTTAAATGCTCACAGTGGTATTGCTTGTAAGAATAAGCACTTGTTTAGAATACTGAAGAAATGGCAGCATCATGCATGATGCTCACACTGCTGATGAAGATGACCCCACATCACCTGACCGTCCCTTGAAGTCATATTATTCTTTAGCTGCTATTTTATCCTTTGCGATATCCTGTAATTGGACTACTATACATAGAAAGAACACTTTTTGAAAAAATTCTGACTTACTTTTCTGGTGTAGACCTTCCCCTCAGACGATGTGGTGGTACTGGAGGTGGCACATGTGGAGGTGGTAAAGGGGATGAGACCTTAAAGGCATCAGCGCTACTGTCAGAAGCGCTTTTGGACAACGGTCTGTACGTCTGTGTCTTTGCAGCTGGGTGTGCCTGAGCAGAGAAGGATGGACTGTAGCTACCTAATATAAGACAAAAGCAGCAATAGTCACAGCATGAGAATGCGTTTTAATAAAACACAAGGTGGAATGCTACAAGAACTCACAGTTACTCAATAAAGCTGCAAGCTTACAAAAATGTGGAAATGCATTTTAAAAAATATACATTGCTGTATACTATGTAGCTCATTAGAATACTTTTTACATATTTCTATGTAAAACTACAAACACAGAGATAAAGTGCAGTATAGTTAAAATAAATTAATGATTAATTTGAGGAGGGAAGAAGTTAATGGCTGTATGCATCCATCAGACCTGTTAGTGACAGCCTGTTATTGATCCCCAGGCTCATCTGCCCCTCAGCTGTTCTATGTTCAGAAAGAAGAGAAAAGGCAGGAAATGCACATTTTTTCATTTTTATAATTACTGTTAATCTAGGACAACTAGGCAACAGCGTATCTTGAAGAAAATCGCAAGAGTCCAAACAGAACTCGAACAACTGACCCACAACAAATGCTCTCACCAGTACACAAAAAGGCAGCATGAGAGCACATCAAATGCAACAGACACTAAAATAGAAGAATTTTGAATGGCACTTTTGCACAAGGCACTATGGACCGTATTTGCACATACAGTCTTTCACATTTTCACTTTTGTTCTTGTAAATAATTTTACTGTATGGTTGTAATCTTCTGAAAGACACAACAAGTACGTATCTATTAATGTGTCTTTCTTGCAGCTAAATAATATTAACACCAGTGCTTATAGCAAAAATGAACAAGATCATGAAACAGACTCATCTTTATTAGGCATTCTCACTGCATATTTTAAAAAGGTGTTTTCAGTACAGTCTTTTTGTCTTCCCATTAATGTAATTAGCATTTTTACTTCCACCCAGCAGTTTCCTTTCAATTTTGATAAGGAAAGGCTGCATTACTCACAATCACTAGTTAAATAAATGCAATATAATCAGAAACGACAGTATTACAACGTATCCTATCTGCAGTAAAAGGCCCACAGCTGCAATTCATTTCTGTGGTAAGAATGAAACCAAAATTAAACTTTGTTTCATTTGGGAAAAAAGGCATGAAAAAACACCAACTGAGACCAAACAAGACAATAAAAAGTGTTTATATATGCATTACAAAAGCAAGCATCAATAGTTAACTGCCCCTGTTACTTGCTGACATTAACAAGAGACTCATTGTGAAGTGAGGGAATAATTCCTACCAGTACTGTATGCATATGCAGTATTATACATGTCTGTGGCGTCATCTACAAAAAGAAATATAGATGTTACAGCAGTGCAATATGTGCCAGTTTATCACAGCAATGCAGCTTTGTTTTTGCAAATACAAACTGAAGATTGGTAGGCAATCAAATGCTGAATTTATTTTTCTTATCTCATAGGTGTTTTCTGAAGACTCTCTTTTCCCATCATACTTACCCATAGGCTATTTTTACCACCTTATTAGCAAAATGGTATCTTGTCATGTCACCCATATTGTGTACTTAGTGGTTAGCAGTGAATTGCAAATCACAGATTTTTGTCTGTTCTTCTCCCTTCCACAAGCTCAATGTCTTCCTTTTGTCATCTCTCCTCTACTAGAGACTACTAAGTTGTTGTTCTTTTCACAAAAAGCAACCTGAAATACCTACTATGTGACTAGTGTTCAAAATAGCAAAAAATTTACTGCTTCCATTTTTTAATCTCCCACTAATGCTGTATGACCATACTAAATGCAAGCTCTACCTCAGGTGAATAAAGTCTCCTTCCTTTCAGAGGTGTAATGGGTATAACTGCTGTTTATACAGTTTCTTGACATCCTTGGTGACCATCACGCTGTTCTAACGCACCAGGTCTCCAAAAGCAAGCTGGTATGGCAGGAGACTCACAGTGGCCAGTTTCTTGTCTCTCAAAGTGGAGATGAGGATCACTTCACTGAGCTCCCCAGTGACGTGGTAGCATACTGGTTGCTTACCTATTCTAATAACTTTAATTTTTCTTCAGTTTTAGTAATTAAATAAATCCATTAGACTTTTTCAGCCTTTAGCAGAGGAGATGGTGCTCTCTGCAGTAAAATCTATCATCCAATTTACTCATTTGATTTGATTCATTATTTGACACTTGGTGAACACTTGTATTTTCACATAGCAGCCAGGCAAAATGCAGAAAAGTGCATTTTTTAGTACCACTGGGAACCAGCCAGCCAAAACAAAAGCATACTTACCAGGTTTATGAACCATATGGATTTGCTTGAACATTGTCTTGTACCAATCCTTTGGCCTGTCAACTGTCTAAATAAAATACAGTTTTTAACAGTTAACAAAAAATAAAAATAGCTGTGTGTACAGATCTGATCAGATACTTAGATGTTACTCTGGACACAAAGTCTGTTATGTTTTGATTCCTTATTAATATAATAATTTTCATGCCATCTATTTCAAATGGTGTATTCATGGTTTCCACCTAGGAATTCCTGTAAAAAGTCCTGGAAGACGCTGAAGACTGAGCCAGTTTTGGACTCTGATCTTGGATGGTACAATGGTTGGAAACATAGGAATTAGTACCAGATCAATCATTTATCTTCTTAGTACCCTATATTTGACAACGATGAATGGCTACATACTTTACAGCAAAAGACAAACATTTCAGCAATTACAAGCATGTAAGAAGAGCTTCTTTGAACTCCTGGTAAGTTCCAACTTAAATTATCTTCAAAACATAATTGTTAAATAATGCAGAAAAACTTAGGAATACTACCAAGAAAATAATTAAGACAACACTATATTTAAAACTTCATGTTTTGATTGTAAACAAAGAGTATTTCCTTTTATCCGTTTTAAACTCCCGTTCCAGGAAACTTAATTTATGTCTTTATTTTCATAAAAGTGAATGTAATATACCTTTCAATAACCACTCATTACGTTATACTTATCCTTACTTTCGTAAAATAGGCAATCCCAAAGTTTCCAAATTCTTCTCACACCAACATTTGCTTATGCTTCTAATTAATTTTATCTCTCACCCTTCTGCATTTTCTCTTTTGCTGTAATTTTCTTTGAGATAGGATGATAATATTTCAGAAAAAGAGACAACACCAAGGCAAACATGTTTTCAGTATTATTATTCTTAAGTCTTAAAATTTTACTTGTTTCATAGTAGTCATAAAAGCAGAAATTTTGATGCAAAATTATCTTCAAATCTCAGTGTGCACAGGGATAATTCAAAAGACCCCTCTTAATGTGCATTAATGGCATTAGCTAACACTATATCTGCAATCACTGTCTATTCTTCTTCACTATGAAAAGTGAAAATCCACAAATTCTTCTCTACTAAATAACTGATAGATCTGAGTGTGCTCACCTGGCTCCATGCCATCATTACTGAATCACACTTTTGCCCTAAATACTTGTTACGGTTACTGTACATAATTAACCAGTTTTGTTAACAATGGTAAGCTCTTACTATAAGGGACTAAGCAGAAAATGCTCCGGTATTTTGAGGAATCAATATATGTTCTCACAAAATTGCTACTAAATGACATTTAAAAAAAATGGTTTAAAAGAAGAGCTGACAGTCAACACTCATGGATCTGCTGGGGAGGAAAGATATTTAAGTGCCAGGTTATGCTTCTTACCCAGACCTGTTTGCAAGGGATGAAGGTGATACAGTTTCATATCAAGACCAGGTCCCTTCACCTACCTACCAACACTCCTGACTTCTGCCACAGAGAAGATGCTCAGAAGCAGATTTGGACCATATTAACACTGTTTCCCTAAAGGTATCAAACATCTATACTAGTGGAACTCTGGTAAGAACAGTTTAGCTGGATTTTAAACAAGTAGGCTGTTCGGTGCTCCAAGACCATATATGTTGACAAGTTTACAAGGAAGTCCAGAAGGTCTTAAGGAATTCAAGCTGATGGGCATAACCTCCAGAGTACTCCTCATTTCCCACAGCACTACAAACCTGCAATGGTCCCATGATACTGGAACTGCCTTTCTGGTTGTATTGGGCCAAGAAGAGTCTTCCAAATCAGTGACAGGTGACTGGATTGGAAACACTGCATAAATATTACTGCTATGACCCTACTGTTTGTCCAGGGACAAAGTCCACAGATATCACTTTTCCAGATCCACCTTATCAAGTCAGGTCCTCCACAAATCAACAGGAGGTTTCCACATAGAGATCAGGTATGCAGAAGCTCCCACCTGACCAGAGAAAAAGGTCTCCCAACATCTTTATGGACATAGGAATGTTTTTGTCCCATTATCTCCCCCTCAACCCTCACCCTGGAGTTTAAAGTCTCAGCCAATAATTTGGCTTCACATTATAATCCAGATAGGATTAGTTAAGGAATAGATTAAATTCATTTAAAATAAATTTTCTCAATTTATATTCACTAATCCCACATACCTACATTTGTTTGAGGAATTAGCAGTATTCACAATGCACCAAGCCATTCAGAAGCCATCTTGCTTTGCATACGTTATAGTTGTTGCAATTAAATGTTGGAACATCTTACGTGAATGAATGATCAGCCAAACAGCATGAATAGGACATAAGAAGTATCTGCAATTGGTACTTAGGGGAGTCCACAATCATTGCGGTACTCTAATAATCCATCAGAAATTATACAATTAAAGGAGGCACTTACTACTTTCAGTGGACCTTCTGTAGTGCTTTTTTTTTTTGCCTCTTTTTTTTTCTTTCTTTCCATGGCTGGAATACTACATTACTAAGTACAGAAAGGAAATCTGGTGGGACTTGATTATTTTTTTTTTTTCATTCTTATTGAATAGAAGTCTTTTTAGTCTGCAGAATAATAATTAGATAGTTAGACATGAAGCAATCATTTTGGATGGTCTAAAACAGTGCAGTTGTACTGCTTTCCACAAATCTGTTTTTTCCTCTCCTAGGACTCTGGCGGTGGTTAACTCTGGTGGTGTCATTTGATGGAATACTTTTCTGAATGAGCAGCATTTTATCCTCTCTTTTCCAGAGGCTTGATTTTTAATGCCTTGGAACTTCTTCGTCTTTGGGGCAGGGCTTGGCATAGTGGCAGAACTTGATGATCTGAATTTTTGGGCTTCAGACTCGCCCTGCCCAGAGCTGGCAGGAGCTCAGGTGCTACGGAGGAAACATGCTACCGTGGGATGGAGGTTCCAAGAGAAGGGAAAGCTTTATAGTAATCCTCCCCCTCTCAGCAGCTTTGGACAGAGAGGGTTTGCAGGAATAGAAAGAGAACATCACTCTGCCTTACTTGGTTAAACTGCCATCACAAACCACATTCTGAGTAAAGACACACTTAGAGGAGGTAACCACAGCTGGAAAAATGTCTCTGCTCCTGAAAAGCACTCCAAATCCGGAATGCAGATATTCCTCCCAAGTTCTTATTTACAGGCTTACCATTGAGTAGCACAGTGTTCTGCAACATGGTGTGTATTGCACCTAATCACCCGTCAACCTGTATTTACGGCTTGTTTGGTAGACTGTTGTCATTTTCATAAAGACGGAAGAATAAGAAACTCCTATATTTTGCATGCAATAATAAACTAAACTATTGGCAAACTTCTTTTTCTCTCCAGATGGAATAATGCTGAACTTTCTGGGAGAAGATGCCTATTTGATTGCTCATTGACCTTAGAAAAAGAGTGAGTGATATAATCCTACTTCCTACTCTTCATGGGAAATGCAGTTATAGCACTTTTGCATATCTCTGCATAGTACTGCACTTCTGAGAGGTGTCAAGGCACAGCATATTTGAGTCTTTTACTGGCAACTGTATCACCTTTGTTCTTACACAACTGGAGTACACGTGGCTGAAATATACTCATGCACATTTAAAATGTAATCTCAAATCAATATCTTGAAAACAATCTCACTTCCAGCTAAGTCCTAAGGAAGCAGAATACAGACACAAAGTGGCACACGAGGCACACATTCCCACACACATGCTAGCATAATCTTTTAACTCATCTCTCATTGTGAGAATAATTTCTATACCACTAAGTTAACAATCTATAAGATATTTCAAAATTGAAACAACAAAAACCAGAGCAAATGCAGCTGAAAAATGTCCCAATTCAAATTACATTATGTTTTTAGGAGAAAATCTGACAGACTCAGACCATACAATCCGAAACTTAAATATAGGTTGGCAGCTTGCCAACTCTGTTAAGCACACTTGAGGGGGATTTCTGTTATAATCTTATACAACTGATATGCACCCTCTTAGATCAATCCACTATTACAAAAAAGAACAAAACCAATTACTTTATCCTATATAGACCATAGGGACATATCTAACTAAAAAGGGGGTAGGAAGCTGGAGCATTGTTGCAAATACATTTCTTCATTTTTTAAAGATTCTGACCATTTTACTTTTTATGTCAAAAATAAAGCAAGAAATGCTGGAGTCTCCCCTCACTCTTATCAAAATTATCCCCATCTTACCACTTATTCCGAATTTTTCTTATTGCTTTTCTCCATCAATTCTTGATTTTCCCCCTAATTTTTCAATCCCTTGCAGCAGTTCTTGGCAATACAACACAGCCCCACATGTCAGCCTTGGCAGAGCGGACCCATCCAACAGCTGCCACCATCCTAACAGCTGCCACAAAGACTTCACCTGCAAGGGCTCTGCCGCCTTCATCCTGGCTCCCGCTCTTCTTACTCTCTGCCCGGCTAGCACAGTGCTGCTCCTCCGGCGGGGAAGGCCAGTCAGCGCTTCCTTTACAGCCCTAGTGCCGCTGCCACTGTGCTCTCTGGACCAGCCAGAAGAGGCTGCCCTGACAGCAGAGTGGAAAGAATGCTTCAGCATAGCAAAAACAAAACTCTTCAGTTCGGCATCCTGGGACTGCTCAGGCAGCGACTCGTGGCAGATGATCAAAACTGGGCTAGGCACAATGAAAGGGTTTCCACGCTATTTGTTTACGTGTCACTCAAGGGCACAGTGATCATATATTGCACTTCCATGAAAATGGTAGTCACTTCGATTATTATCAGAACAAAATGATTCATTTCTGCATGACCCTGATGACATAAGAATCAGTGCCCAAGAAAATGTAGAAGCATGAGATTTTTATATAAATACACACATGTGTATATAAGTATACTTGTCTGCATGCATGCATATATATAGACTGTATAAACTTTATTTTAGGAACAACAGAACAAATGCAATTACTGCATCTATCCAAAAGGCAAGAACTGCAAGAGAAGCAGGAAAGAGACACAAAGTTTTGGCTACTTCTAATTAAAACTAGAAACATGAGGTTGCCCAATTATGCTCCCATCAGCATTCTCCTTTTCCGTCAACACACAATATTATATTCATGAGCTCGCTGATTACGCACACTGTATTCTGCATTATATAAGACTAGAAGAATGTGAAAAACCCATTACCAACAATTGATTCATTGTACGAGTTCATACACAGATTCCCCAGAATTTCCTACCGTTCTAATTGCTGTAGGGATTCCAGATTCATCTACCGGGCCAATCCCTGCATAATGTGGGGCTTTAATGACTGTAATTTTTTTTTCTTCTTCTGAGGATCTACAGATTGGTATTGTACTGGTGGTGGTGGTGCTGCCAACAGTCTGAACATGCTCTGAGTATGTCTCTGTGGACTCTGTAAAGATAACATGACAGAATATTGTATAATGATACAATAATCATACTTGGCAGTTATAATGCACTTTCCCACTTCAGTATGCTGTTCAAAGACTGACAACAATCTTAACCATATGCAACATCTAAAAGAAAAAATAAAAAAATCAATCATCTTAGCTGGGGCTTTGCCCTACTTAATGTTCCACTAACAGAATTAAAAACTTACTTAAGGACCAGACAGGCTATTCCACTCAGATCTTCCTAGATTAGATATATTTTATCACAGCATCTTGCTCACAAAAAAACCCAAACCTCCACAAACTCAGCATTTCTATTGAGAAATAGTGGCAGCAGCTTTTTTCCTATAAATCAAACTCTTGCACCTTTCCTATCCATTTCTTGAAACTAGTGATGTAATTTCAAAACTTCCCCCGCTATTGCTACTGCCACGTCTAGCAAACTATAGAAAATTGCTGTTCTGTAAGCACAGCAACAGATTCCAAACAGCCCTCCACAAAGACTTATGTGATATGTCTTTGGAAACATTAAGTTTTGATGCATGTATATTATTATTAAAAAAATCCCAACATTTTATTTTAATCACTTAAAGTTACGTTAGTATGTTTGACTGCCTCTACATATAATCCATAAAAATGGACCTGAGAAACTTACCATCTGTAGATCAAACTAATGATCCACCTGTTGGTGGATACTTTAGGTGAACTGTGCAGGCTGCTACTGGTTTTGTGGTGACTTGCAATATTTCTATGCCTCTCCACAAATATTCTTTTATAATAAATTAAATTAATGTGCTACTATTACCTTGTCCCTTTAAAATTCAGAGTAATTTATTTAACAAAAAATACCTTACTGCTGGGATGTGTCATACGAAAATTTGTACTACTGCAGATGATGTACTTCTTTCACGTGTGCAGGAAAAAGAGCCCTACTCCTTTAGGCAGCATGTTTCAGTAAATTAGTAGACTGCTATGACAAAGCATCTTTTTTTGCAAGAGCAGGTACAGTGCTTGTGAGACGTGTCCATTGCAGGATAAGTGAAAGTAGGGAGTAAAACCCAAATATTCTAAGACTACTGTTGAAGATTACAGTTGCATCTTGAGTGACATTAACATCCACTGATTCTTCTGAAGCAAAATATCTGAATTGTAATATAAATCACCAAAAGCAGCTCTGGTGAGTGGAAGTTCTAATTTTAATTTGAATATTTCTGCTCACTCCTACAGCAGAGAGCTGGATTTGGTATGGCTGCTTCAGCTGTTTACTCAAGTCTGAAATCCTGTAAATAACCCTGTGCTACACATATATGGTGAGGGGCAACTTGCGTAGCAAATGTCTGAATATTTGGGCCTTTTTCCCAAAATTCATGACGTTAAATTTAGAAAACATTTTGGATTGGATCCTTTATTCTTTGTAGGCCTCAAATTGAGGCCATCAATGGGACTTTTACATGAGCAAGGAGAATTAAATCATGCTGTAATTGTGGAATACATAACTTCAGCATCATGGAAGAGTAAAAGTCCTGGGAAAACACTTTGCATATTTCAGATATATCCAAACCAGAACTGATAGGCCTTTAGATCAGCAAACTGGAAGCGATAGAAGAATCTAGAATTCTGGGATGTGGAGAAAGCCATGTATACAGTTTTTCTACTTATCAGTATGATAGGAATAGCAGCTTTTGTGTAAGCTGTAAGTCTCAGAATGAAACTGTCACCTAATTTCCCCACATGCACAACAAAAAAGTAAACTCCAGGATCAAGTTCAAATTATTTTGCATGTATAGTCTTATCTGATTATGCAAAACACTAGTAATCTGGCTGATAATATATTAAAAAAATTAACAATGCTGTACAAAAAAATACATAAATTATAGGTCGACGTGGCTTAGGTATTTAAAAGCACAGAGCCTCACCCTTTCTTGGCAGTATTTCTACTGAAGATGACGGAACTCGCAGGGAGAACCAATGTAAAAAGTTGGCCCTTGCTTTCTTAAAGAAGGCAAAACCTGAAGGGGCTGTACAGGTTGAGCTGTTTTGATATACACTCTTTCCTCAGTAAAGCTAGTAGAAAGGTGGCAAGAGCTCACTCTCACACATATAATTAATAAAACTTACTAGTGACTCCAGTTCATGATGACTACTGTATCTAACAATAAATGCTATTTTTTTCACATTTATTTCCCAGTGTAGATGAATAGACAATACCTTTCATTATGGATGTGAAGCACTCTGCAATTGTTTGCAATCTTTACCACATGAATTGGAATATGTTGTGTAAGGTATAAAGCAAATATTCTGTGTGAGGCTTACCCATCATTCTGCCATGCTGCATGATAACAATGTTGGAATTGAGCGAAGCTGGTGGAGGGTAAACTGAAGAAGGGGAAAAAGGCCTTTGAAAGTGACTCACTGGGCTGGCAGCAGTGCCAGAGCTCCCATTCACTGTGATCTGAGCCTGGGAGAAACAAAACAATATCCCATTAAACTACACACAAAGCCCTCCGACTGCCATCCCAAACAGAGAGCGAGGCAAGACTGTCACCCACACAACAATCACCAGTTGTCAGGTACCCAGCCATAGCGGCATCCGCATTCACTGAAATACAAAACTCATCACAAGGGGAGCAGAATCTGTTTCTTCTATACCTTGTACCTCCCCCCTTCCCTCCTTGTATGTGCCGTCTGCGAAGCGTGCTGAAGTCATGGGAAGGTGACAGAAAGACCATGGTCAAAGCAACGAAGACAGCACAAACAAGGTCTGCAGAGGTCTGACAGCAATATAAAATGACGATGGCAGTAAAAGTTCCTCTCGCTGTGTGACAAAGGCTGCCTGCCACAGATCACTCACTCCAAGAAACATATCCCCTTACTGCACATGCTCAAGCCTTATTGATATTAATGGGAACTAGTCATTAAGACTAGCTAAAGAGAGTGAGTCAAAGCTGCTTTAAAAAATGGAAGCCAGCTGGAGTGACTGTGGGATGCTGATATGTAACCTATCACAATAAAAAAAAATAGCACCAATAAAAAAACCCCATAAACACAAAACAACAGAACAAAATCAAATAAACAAAATGGGAAAGCTAAGTAAACGGGCATAGTAGCAGCACCACAAGCCATTTAGGCTTTTGTCACAAGAGGTACTTAGGCAACAATCTGCTTCCCTGCCCCCAGGTTTAGAATCCCCAGATCTGGGCTGCAGCACTTTCATGGGGAGTATTGCAAGGATCAAAGCAGAGATTCTAAGAGAGCATTGAGCTTTTCTCATGTCATCCTCCCCTCCAAAAGAACTTGGAGCTGTAGGAATACAAAAGCTGCCTGAGCTCAAAGTTAGCTTTTCAAGGAGTATGAAGCCATGTTTTCAGACAGGGTTCCCAGATGAGGCCAGGTATCTCTAGCCTACTATTCCTGGGGTTCACCCATTCTCTTTTACTCCATGTTGTCTTTTTGGGAAAGCTTGTTTCTAGGGTAGGCGTAGCAACTTTGTCCAGAACTTTATATCTTCTTACTCATTTACTATGGTTTTTGTTTCTATGAAGAGGGGAACAGAATTACTGTGAGTCCTTTGTAGACTCAAAAGCTATTTCTATGAATTTCAGAAAAAAAATTTAAGATATTCCTCTGACAGGCTTTACCAAATAGCTGGGTTAGACAGAAAGGATCTCATATGAGGTAGCACACAATATTATGAAAACAGGATCCACAGGAGTAGCTGATAGACATAATTCATAAATGTACATGTGACATTTTTGGGTTTACTTTTAGAGATGATATCAGCTCAGCTAAAATTTCTTAGATCCACGTGACTTTTTGAAGCAAGTTTCCGTGGAGATGGCTATTGCATTAGTTTATTTGATGCATCTTGCACCGGTGAGAGGGTTAGCTGTAAAGACAGTTTTGTGAAGTTTCAAGTTCCAAGGGCCTTTTCCTGCCCTTGGAATAATTCAGGAGCTATTGACATTTCTACTTGAGCATGTGATGCTTTAGTTCCAGGTGACAGAGTTTGTTCCCAGATTTAACCAAGAAGTGAAGTCTTTAAGATGCCTGTTTGTGAATTAGACCTGTTACTTTACTAGGTAATCTCTTTTGTGGGAAAATAAGATGTTATACAAAATAACTGTTTCACCAAAATGCACATAATTCCCATCTTAATGGGAAGATAATCCTTATTGCTTTCATGCTGTTTGTTTCTCTAGGCTCCTCCATTTATTTTTTTCTCCAGTATACTTTACCAGTGTACTGATTCTTAAAAAAAAAAAAAAAAAAGAAAAAAAGTTTTGGAGTTGTGTTACAGGAGTTAGAAATGACAGCTTTTACATGCTTGTTAATATTACTATTTTTTAACAGCATCCAGAGTACTGACAGCAAATCACTGACTTCCCAGGTGACTATGTGCAAGTTTGGGCTCAAAATACTTTTTATAAAATATACATGAAACTTTAAAAATATATACACTGTTCTTTTCAAACTTGAAAATGATAGCATGCTGAAGTATTTGTATAAAGTTTGAACACTGTTGTGACCCAGTAAAACTCTGGTCTCAGAACATCTTTCTGTTTTGCAATTTAGTAACAAATTGTTCTATCTAAATGAAGGCTTTGTTCTGACTCATTTTAATCATGCAGATAATCTCAAAAGAAATCATAAGTGAGCTGGATTTGACCCAAATTCCATACCTTCTTTCTAACCATATATGAGTGTACTAAGGTACAGAAAAGTGAATGTACGTATAAAATGTCCAATTGCATGCTGGTTTTTTCCTTGACTTAACCAAGAGTAAAGCAACAGGACACTTGGGTACTACAGGATTATTATGAAGTTCACTCCTGTAAGAAACTGTGCTTAGGAGAGGAAAAGGTTAGTTAGAGGAGAGAAAAACAGTTTCGTGCAGTCAGTGGTCACGGCTGGGGACAAAACCGCATTAAATATCGCCAACAGTTACCATGAATTTACAGTTATATTATTGAAATTTGTACCTCAGTATAAACAAAAAATTGTGGTAGCCCAGAGGCTACAAACTCCACAAACCAGTATTTTGCCTTTAAACAAATCTCCTCAAAGTCTACAGACCACTTGCTTTTAATGAATTTTGAACAGACTTTTATTGATTTTCATTTCTTTTAAGCTAAGTGTTTGATACACCTTAGTTGACCATACAACTGCGCAACAACTTAGTATCATTTTCCTATTACCCAATCTGCTATACCAATGATTTTTTTTTTTTTGGTAAACAACTGTTGCAAAATATACTGTCAGACTGAACACAGAAAACTGCTAACAAAGTGTAACGGGATAACAGACAAGTTTGAATTCTTTTCCCCTTTGACAACCTGTTTGAACAAAACGGAGGAGGAAAAAAGGAAGCATAATTACATGAGAAGTGGCAGCAGTGTTGGTTAAGGTGGTGCCATCTGACACAGCAGACATCTGGCTCAAGGTTGGGGAAGGTGTTTCAGAGCAGTCAGTAGTATCATAGCTACAGGTCTGCAGCTCATCTAGAATGGCTGTGGAGGACTCACTCACTGTGCGGGAGGAGCACTCACTCATGGCAGAGTCTGTGCTCACAGAGGCGGTTTCGTTCCTGTGGATAATACTTTCGGAAGCTAGGTACGGGCATTTATATGAAAATTGTGAAAGGGCTGGGGTTTTATAAAAGCGTGAAGGCAGAAAATCATCAAGCGCTGGCAGAGAATATGGTACTAGATGGGTGCCACTGTCTGGTGAGAAAGAGGCTCTGTTAACTGGTACCACAGGAGGAGGAAGAGGCAGTGGAGAAGCTTCTGTTGCTGTTTGTCTGTGTGTCTGTGAAGCATTTACCTCCATCACAGGGGCAGTTACTTTCTGGTTTCCAAGCTGAGATTTGAGGAAAAAAAAATAAGAAAAGAAACAGATTACCAAATAAATAAAAAACTTTTCCCTTTGCCTCTTGCTGTGGGTAGGAGAATTACAAAAGCGTACGTTTTTCAGCAGCCCGAGGAAGTTCACATTCACATGGATTAGGAAGTAAATCAACCACGTTCTATATTAGAGCAGGAAAACAAGAACGAAGTTAATGCATCAAATACTAGTGGAAGCAATGCCAGAAACCATAGTGTGCTGGGGATGAATACTCATAATGTACTGCATATATTAATGATCTCAGTTGTGCATTGAGAAGGTTCATGCTATTTTATACTTTACATAAACATGAGGCTAGAGAACATTATGTTCATTTTGTTTGTAAAAGCAAAAAAGGATCTGCAAGTCTGATCTCTGTAAATATTGCTCTCTTTTTTTTTGTCAAAGGACAGGTATAATTTTGAAATTAACTGTAATACACAGATGGGCAGGACTGCAAGCTAAATGGAAACACTAATATTGAATGTTCATACAATCTGCAGTTTGCAGAATTTTTTTGCCTCTTGTGACTAAATACATCTTCTCCACTGCCCTTCTAATAAAAAAGTTTGGATGATAGAATTTCCAAGCACCCTGGAAGCACCCTGTCATCCTACTGGATAAGGTGTAGGCATAAGAGCCTTTTCAACATTAGAGAACACAAGGATTGTTAGGGTAATGGGTATAAACCTGAGGAACAACAAAGACTGGGAGCACAAGAACAGGACAGGGCTGACTTCGTGCTGAAAGAAAACACGCTAGTTGTTTGGCTTCAGCACAATTCCTTAAAAGTAAAAGGGAACATCCTCCCCCACAGGAGTGTTTCTGAAAATTGTCACACAATATATGAGCTTTATGTTCTGTTATTTCAAATCAGTCACAGGGCGCTGGGTTTAAGCGAGTGCTGAAACTGGTTTTTTGCATTTGCAACTAACTTATTTTTCAATTAAAGATACATGGAAAGCATGTTGGCATCCAGTCTTTGATAAACAGCTGCAAAAATCCTTCCATACTGCCTATTAGCCACAAGCTTTCAAACAGCTCTTTAAGTATGTCAAAATACTGCCTGCTTCAGCACTAATGGTTTCACTTGTGATAGGGCTGAGGAACTCTGGAATAGTTGCAGGGAAAAAGTGTTCAGGATTTTAAATTTACATAAAATAGAAGACATTAAGATACCACATGCAGCAATTACTACTTAAAAAAGCAGCATTTACTGTCAGATATTACGTTGTTACCAATAATAGTATGGTTATTTCCTATGCTCAGAATATGCAGATGTCTTTAATCATTCAAAAACGTTTCAAACCATCAGATTAAAATGCCATTGTGGCATTTTAATCCAAAATCTGAAAATATCTTCTAAAGCCCTTATGGAAGACTTGGAACATAACCCAGATTGTGCTACTTATGAGAGGTCACTGAGGGTGCAGTTCCATAATTCTTGCTGAGATAACTAGAATTTACACTTTACTGAGGTCCATGGGACCATCCCTATGAATAAGCATTTCAGGAAAGAATCTTAAGCGTATGAACAGATATCTGTCACTTGTTACAAATGGTTCAAGAGAACTCTTCGGCATTACTGGACCTCTGGGGTACACAAAAATAGCCAGAAGCTGTTGTTAAAATCTGCATTTAAAACAGTGAAGAAACTTAGTCAAATAGCTTAACATCCAAATCTTATTCACAGCAATGTCAAATCTACAATTGAAAAAAAAATCCATGGAGTAAATATGAATAGATTACTACTTCATCAGAAAAAACAATAACTAAGTGTATGACTGTAAAAGAAGATATGATTGTTTAGAGATAACTAAGTTGCCAATTGAAACTTCAAAAAAACTATGGAATACTACTAAAAAAATTTAATGAGAAGGAAGCATATGCAGATGTGAAAGAGCTGGTTATAGAGCACAGCATATCAGGGGTTTAAGATGTGTACATTTACTTACACATATAAGAAACGGTATTTTCACCTCACAGATACATAAAGGGAAGACAGAACCATCATTCATGATGAATTTCATCATCTGTGTCATAATCGAGATCTCCAGCAGAAGACATGAAACAGGAGATCGTAATGCAATTATGAAGCAGAGTCAATACAAAGCCCTGAAGTTCTTGAGACAAGCTATCCTCTCAGCATCCCCAGAAGAAAAATTGCATATGACTGAGCCAAAATATGCAAATTGATTATGAAATTGTTAAAACAATGAGAAATTCTGGAGATTTGAGAAACCTAGTAAGCCTTCAGCTACCAACTGAGAAGAATGTCTGCATGCTTGGGAAAAGGAGGTATGGACAACAAAAGAACAGATATTCAGGGTGCATCCAGAGAGCTAGTGACATTGAGTTCTCAAACAACTAAATTAATTGTGTTTGGCAAATACCTGATTTCATCAAGCCATATTCTTAAAAAGAATATAAACTTATCATTCTTACAACATGGGTAGAAGGAATGCAGAAATTCTAGGTACTTATTCCCTGTATCAAGTTTCTCAGCTTTGTAGAGTAAAACTTGAGCATTCTTCCTGGTTCTAGAATTCTGTCATATGTGCAACCATCACTCTGGGAAAGAGTGGCTGGAATGGTGATTTAAAACATTATTTTTGAAGACTGATTAAACCATTTAAAAAACTGATCTCTCTCAACATGGACTGTTGGTGAATTCTAAACAGATACGTTTGGCTACTACTCATCCATATTTTTCATCACTGAAAAATATAAGAAGGGCAAAGCTGAATGCATTCCAGAAAACTTTTAACACCAGTTCCATTCAGTGTGCTCCAGATGAGGTTTGTTATTGTTATAGCGCAAGAAGTGCTAGCAGAAGTTGGGCACATTAAGTGCCAAACAAGTACTTAATCAATTAGGATGATGAAGAACTAGTTAGACTACATAATTATCTTAGGTTGTGAAGTAACGCTTGAGAGAGAGAAAGAAATGTCAATACAGTCTTGTGAATTGAAGGTCTCAAGCGCATCTTTCTGCTGGTCCTTGGAAATCTTCACCTTCCACTGAATAGTAAAATGTCAGGCCTGACAGATATAGTTTTTGTCCAATTCACATGAAGTACACAGGTGACCCTAGTACAGGTTTCAAAACCAGTCATCTATCATTTTGATGCAAGATCTGTGGGGAGTGGTGTGAGATTACTAATGACACCAAAGTGCTGGCCTTGCTTCAACAGTCAAGACACAGGTAAGGAGACTCAGAGATAAGTGAATAAACTCATTTTGTTAAGACATGGGAGAGTTTAGTAGTCAACAATCAAATTACATCCATACACTTGCACAAATGGGTAAAAATACCTCTATTTTTAATTGTTAAAAGCTGATGTAAAAATCTCCAAACTGATGCTGCAAGTTATATTCCTATGCCCATTTTTACTACCTAGTCCTCTTATTCTAAACTCAATATAAGCAGGTGGAGTTCAGCCCTTGTACAAAACCACACTAGTAATATAGAACTTAAAATGAAAATTATGTGCTCCGTTTTCTTAGTTTGCCATCTGTCCCCAAAACATTGAAACCTGTCTCCTCTCCCTTCTACATCACTCAATATATTGTCAATGTCTAGCAAACAGTAATACCTGTATTAGATAAGCTGATTCAGAAAGAGTATTTTCAATTCCAGGCTTTTTGCCTTGATTCACTTTTCTACAGCTTTAAGGCTGGCAAAAGGAACACCTTTGTAAACACCCGGTGTAATAATTTTTATTCCTCTGGGACATAAGGACTAAACCAAGTGTTTACTCATCTGTGGAATATAATCAAACAAGAAAATGTTTTGCATTCTCAGTTTTAGACAGCAGTATCTAGAACAGGAGCATGCTTACGAAACCAGGAACAAAATAAACATAAAACTATCAGGTGTTTATTTCAGAAGATGCATCTCAGAGTTCTTCACCAGTTTAGAACTTTTGCTTTTAAGAAATTTGGGCAACACAATTTACCTCCATCGGTCTCATACTAACAAATACTAATTCATCTGTTGAAACAGATCAGGTTATTTCTCCCATATCTGCAGTATGGCACAGAGCAGCATCATCTCTTGAGACTGTAATAATGTAAAAGAATTAATATTGAGTAACTTGAATGCTTTTCTTTTCACATATACTTATAAGGGGTTTAACCTTTCTCTGAGTAGGAGT
This sequence comes from Patagioenas fasciata, assembly GCF_037038585.1. Lineage (NCBI taxonomy): Eukaryota > Metazoa > Chordata > Aves > Columbiformes > Columbidae > Patagioenas > Patagioenas fasciata. The sequence goes on along the minus strand of NC_092523.1, from coordinate 34,525,792 downwards.
GTTCACAAAATGTCACTTTGTGAGTCATACCACACTTCTGCTTGTTCCTAAAATTCCAGCAGATAAGCTCTTAAATGAAGCGCAAATATGAGCACAAACATAGCAAGATACATTAAAGAACACTGCAAAATTGTTCTCCATGAACTTGGGCCATACAAGCTCTCTCTTGGCTGTATTTTTCCATACTTTGTGACATAATATAGCTGTACATGTACTCTACACACATAGATACCCACACATGCACAGTATTTCTCATTCATCACCTCTTAAGAAGTGATGATTAGTCAGTCTTACCTCACTCTCCTCCACATACATAAACCCAGAAGCAGAGGGAGAGCTGTTTGTTTTTATAGCGCCTTTCTAAATGTATTTGGCTTTTAAGCGTTTCTGTGGCAGCTTTGAACACTGCTGGTGGGCCTAATCTAGAGTCTGAGAGCATCCCCAGAGGATATAGCTTAACATAACAGCCTATGATCTGCATATACAAAAGTATTTTAATCAGTGTATGAAGTTCTGTAGAGCTTGCAAGTCTAAAACAATTTAAAAAATGAAGGTACAATAATGCATAGTATACCAAAAGTTAATTTGTCTATGTGAGAGAAATTGTGAATTTCGCAAATACCATGAGATATAGCACTAAAGGGGATCATAATTTTCGGCATTAATTAGAACAGCTCCAAGATTTCAACCGCAGATCTGAGACAGAAAATAAATCTTTTTAGACACACACAGCTAAAGCCTTTATTTCTGACTGGAGCCCAGGGCATCTTGGAATTGGGACCTGAACTGATGCAGAATTTTATACTGCCTCATACTGATTTGTACTCTAGTTTTAGGTAGGTATTTTAACACAGAGCTAGCAAAACCCATTGGCTCCATGACTTGATTGTGGTGCCAGATACACCACTTCATACTAATGTTTAGAATTTATTTCAAAGTTGAACTTCAAGTAGGATGCCAGCTTAATTCTGTAGGCAAGAGATCAATAATTAGATGCAGATTGAAAAGCTGGCTACATTTCTGAATGATCCTTGTGATCAGCTGAAATTTGTACAATTTTATTAAAAAAAAAAATCAGTTGCCAAATTTATGATCATTCTCCCCACACACTGAAACCAAGGAGAAGGCAGAAAAATAACCGCAGCGTTGCCAAACAAGTCACAGCTACTTTTCTGCCTTTTGTAAGCTCATTGTGAAAATAAAACAGATTATAAAATAAAAAGAAATTGCAAAATGTGCTTTGACCTTTAAAATTATTAAAAAAAAAAAAAGTAGCTAGAAGACAGATTATTTTCAGTCATTCTGATTAGAGCTTGAGTATTATTCTGGATGATATAAAAGTTATTTTCCCTAATTCTTGTTAGCTGTCACAAAAATACTTTGTTAGAGAGACACTTTGATTTATCTGAACATATGAAGTGCATCGTATTGCAACAGGCTGAACAAATATTTTTAAGTGAAAACATAGACGCATAAGATGTACTGGTCACTCCTACACCTGTTCTAATGTCTGACAGTATCCCTTGATGCCCATATTTAAAAGGCTTGCAAGCCTGGCTCCAACAGTCTTCATAACCACCCTGTCTACCAGGAAAAGTTCTTGCTCAGCCGTCATTACTATTTCTGACATGATTTCTTCACTGTAGGTCTTGTTAAAATTGACTTGTTCTACTTTACAAAAATCTCTAAGTAGCAAACTAGTTCTTCTCAAGGATAAAGTAACTTATTTAAAAATGTTCTAAATTTTGTGTAGCCTAGTAAAGGGTTTAAGATGATAGTTTTGTCTGCAATCTCGAGAATGACAAATGTGATTAACTCTTCTGTGCTCCCATTTGTTAGTGGCGTGAATTCAAAAGAAGCATTGTAAATTGCCATATGCTTGCACAACGCTTAGTTCTGATCAAAACTTTTACTTGGGAGTTGAAGGGGGAAAAATTGGCATATTAAAATCTGTAAAATTATCCTGTAGCTAATGCAGATACTGTTTGAATGTGATGTTGTGAAAGAACCACAGTCTGACAGAGCATATGTGTTACTACCATTGACAAGTGTGGGGCTGTCAAAGGACTTCAAGTTTGCAAGATTGTGCAGCATTCACTTCAAAGTAGCCCCACTGATGTCAGCAGAACCAGATGACCACAAATATGGATGGTGGGATTCTCACTCAAAGCTCTGAGGCAGATATGCCTAGAACTATAGCAATCTCTCCCTTCCACTGAAGGAATTTCAAACTCACATAAACTGGTATATACGTAAATAGACTAGAATAATTAACTTTTAAAACAGCAAAATCTTAACGTGACTAGGTAAAGCCAAGTAGAAATAACAAAGTGTGAAGGGGTTTCGTTAGAAGGAGATATGTTGTTGAATTAGTCAGGCCCAAAGGAATCTCAAGGCCACTTCAAGAAGCTGAGAACAGAACCTGCTGTGAGAAAGAGGGGCGTTTCTTCATTAATAGGGTCTCAGCATGGTGTGAATCGTCAGACTTATCATCGGTGGGGCTCCAGCATGTGGACTGCCCATGATACTCATTTAGCGAATCCATGCTTGGAGCGTGGATTCGTGATCAGAGAATAGTTGCGTATATAAGGAGACATGTTTCTGTAATAAATGGCTTTTGCGTGATTCACATTGAATCTGAGTGCTGAGTCCTTTATTGTTCCAACAACAAAGTTTATTCAGTGTGTATTTGCTGCTTCTTTATTGCTCCCAGACTTATTATATTTGACTCAGTAACTTTCTGAATGGTGATAAACCCTGCTCAGACTCCTTTGGTCCAATGCTGTGTGCCTGATACTCCCATTTCTCCCAGATGACATCAGTATAGTTAACAAAGAAGTTTAATCTCAGCAGGCATAGGATATAGGGGAAACAGGGGGACTTAAAAGGTGAGTGTGTGTGATGCTTCATGTAGAGGTGGGTTGACAAAAGATTTTAACAAAGCATTTTCTTTAGAAATTACTATTGCACAGGACACATAGGAGACAGCATGACTAGTCTTGAAGAAATCACCAACAAACAATATATTTTTGGTGGCCCTAGCAAACTGGTAGAGCTGCATTTATACAAACTCCCTCAACCCAACCTTTTCTATCTATACTTGCTCCTTCCAACACCTATGGCAGCATAAGACTTTAATGAAACACTTAAACAGATGCATCACCTACTATTCACTGATTTCCTATTGTGCATTTACACTCCATAAAGTGCTCACAGAGGAACAAAGAAGTCTACCTTCCAGCCCAGCTGGGCTAGTTTTTTTCTTTGCAATATCCTTCCAAAAATTTCAAGTTTTGTTCCATTCTGTTTTGATCCATGTGACAGGTAGTTTTACCCAGAGAACACAAAGGTCTAACTTTGATATTGTAAGTATAACTAAACAGACGGTTATTAAGTGATTCATGAATGATCTACCATAGAAGATGGAAAAATTAAATATACCACATGGCATTCTGCAGCCTGTGAAGAAGGAAGAACTGTAGACTTTTGTCGCAAATCCTGTGAAGACATCTTTGAAGTGTCTGGAGAAATACTAGGTGGATGTTCTTGGATTTCAGGCTCTGCTTTATTGTCAGGGATGGGAGCTATCTGAATGGAAAGAGATGCTGTGTGTATCTCAGGCAGAGGGTTACAGGCAGGTGAAACAGGCCTTTGTGGAGATACTGGCACTTCAACAGGCTTGAGCTGTTGCTGTGTATTACAAGGAATGCTACTTGCTGCATCACGTGTCCGGGTTAATTTTAGGGTAGATACCCGACGTTTTGGAGACTGTTGCCTTTGGCCTTGAGGAAGAGTAGTACTAATACCAGCTACTGTGCTTGTGCCTGCACTGGAGATGGAGGTCAATGGTTTAGTGATTTTTTGTGCATAGGACACACTTGTGTTAGTTAATTGAGAAGACATTGTCTCCTGGACAGAAATCTCGTTAGTGTAATAGGCAGAATCTGTGGGAAGGTGTGTAGCTGGACTGCTTGTTACTGTCTGGAGATTAATTCCGTTCTTGTTATTAGTTACTCTTGCTTTCCGAAAACTTTCTTTTCTAGGGGGTGGCAGAGGTGCCTTATTTGCCAAAAGCATCCACACACAGCAAAATAACATTGAAGAAGAAACAGAAAGAAAATAAATGTTAGCAGGAGATATAACTCACTTTGACTCTTATCTTTAAATAAAGGAACTAGCAACTTAAAGGGCTTTATCCTAACACCGCTCAATTCAATGGACACCTTTTGCTGTTCAGGGCTATACAGCTTGTGTTTAAAAAGCCAGATGTTCCATTTGCTCAGAGTAAACTGGGATCAGACGGGTGCCCGCAATCGTCCATTTTCTTTAAAAAAAAATATTATTACACTGAATAAGAATTATTACTGTACAATTGTTTAGATATGTAAGTAATTTCCAGCATGTACTCCATGATCTTAGATAACAAGCTATTATTCACAAGTAGCACACATATACAAAACCCATAGAGCCTCTTAAGCCTTTCAATTCAAATAGTAACAGAGACAGTATTGACATTGCTATGTTGATATTTTTGGACAGATAAATATGTTTCCAAGTTAAGTAGCTGTGGTGTTTTGGTTTGGTTTGGTTTTTTGTGTGGTTTTTTTTTTTTTTTTTTTTTTTTACTGTGGTGTAATTATATTGTTCTGTAAAACAGGCAGAAACATCGTCTACCTTATAATTAATAAACCTTTATCCTCAGATATTTCTTTGATGACTGATGCATTTCTCCAAGTGTAAAATATTAATAAACACTCTTTGAAGTCCGAGAACACTCCTAGAAAGCTTTCATTTGTGTATGACCTACTTTTATTTAGCTGGCTGTCTTGTTCATTGAAAGCAATTTCTGGCAATTAAGCTGCATCCTGTGTGGAGTATACTTTATCTGTGCAGTAAAACAGTTTGTAACAACCCATATGAACAATGTTTCACACTATCTGGAAGACATCAAGACAACGTTCCATAGGTGTATCCATCTAGATATGCCATCCCCCAAGAGTAATGCACACATAAATGCCAAAGCATGAAACTTGGTGTGTTCAGTTTTACCTGACTTGGTGATTTTTTATCCTGTAGATTTGGCCGCACACTCCTAAAACCTTTTGCTGTAAGAGAGGAACTGCTAGCATCTCCATTCAGTGTCTCTCTACTTCCATCATTGTAAGATCTCCAAGCTTTTGTGAGGAAAAAAGAATCAAACCAATTTGTTTTTGTCATTAGTAGATCTCTATATTGCTATCGTCATTGCAACACAATATTAAACAAACTGTGGAAAAGTTTAGCTACTACACAATTCACTTTGCTGTTGTTATCATCATGGACGTTATAAGAACAGGGGTAAAGCTGCCACTTTATAAAATATTTATCTTTAAAATTTAGAAAACTCATGCACTGACAATACTGCTGCTAGCAGTTTGGTATCTCCCCACAACATTCATACAGACTATGGATTTTAGCCTTGGGAGTCCTTTTGGGATGTTGGTGCTTCAGCCCTTGTGAAAAAGAGGGCTGAAGTACTTTCACTGATTAGGTGCTGGAACTTCGCAGGTCCATCAGATTTTGAAAAACATCCCAGCTTACGTAAAGTTCGTTGGTTCCACCAAGTTTCACACCGCAATACCCAGTTAGTTGTTCCAATAACACATCTTAATTCCAAATCTGAATGACACCTCAATTTTCCAATCAACCATCCATGTTTTCTCTCTGTCCTCAGAGCTGAAAAGCTCTCAAGGCATTGTCCAAACACAGAGGGAGACACTATGCTGCCTCAACAAGTTACAGATTTGAAGACAAAATATTGTTAAGAGGCTGAGAAAAGTAACACATTGTGTGAGCAGGCTGCTAAGTGGGGTGGGCAGAACTTGCAATCCTGAGTAAGTGACTAAAACTGAAATAGCAAGTGCCACTGAGGCTAAAGGTGGCAAATTAGCAGCCTGTATTCTCCCACACAATTCATATTTTCTGACAACATACTCTTTGTTACTGGAAATACTGCTTCTCAAATGAGACCTGAATTTGAGGTCTTATCCACTTGCATTTATTATTACAATTTCAGTGGTGCTTTCCTTAAAGAATGTGGATGTATAGAATACTGAAATCAAATAAATGGAAGACTGTTATTCATCCACTTACATGGTATTACACTGAGGCATAAATAACACAGTATTTTCTTTACCTGAATCTGGAGACTGAGAATCAGACCCTGAAAAAGAAATATTAATTTGTGTTAGAAATAAAACGTAGTGATAAAACTTGAAAAATATGTAGGAATCTTTTTGTTCAGTTACCTAATTTCCTCCTGTTACCTGAGCACACCTGAGAATATTGGACCATAGGTAACTATGCAATGTTTATTGCACAGGTTCTACAGGAAGTTACAGGGTGCTGAGAGTTATTGTTATTTGTTCATTGCTATTTCAGACAGCTAACAATAAACAAACATTAGCTGCATTTTTCTTCCCAATAAATACTGTGATATACTACCATCTAAAATCCAGATAACAAAATAAATATAATTAATTTATGATGAGCTGCAATGATTTAATTCAAAACTAAGAAAGACGCCTACAAATTCTGTCAGGATTTGCTCTCCGCCTTCACAGGAGAATGTGTGATGGTTTCTTCATCACTTCAAAGCAAAACACAGAAACTGATACATACATACTGCCAGGACTGAACAGATTGGAAATTCTGGTGCTTTTCTGGATTACTTGTAGATATATTATTGGTTTTCCTCCTAAAGAAACTAAAATTATGATATCTCTAAACAAGTGAAAAATATTTCTAAGAAGCAGTTTTGCCTGTCTACTGAATATTCTGCATAATTTTATTGTTTTAAACATTTTTTAGCAAAACCTGCTTGATAAATGATTTTTTTAAAGTTAATCTGCCTTCTGATGATCATTTTACAAAAACATTTGGATTCTTTGCCTTTGAGAAGAGTATTTAAAGCAAGTTGCAATAAACAAAGTTTGTGATAAACAAAACCTACTTTTCATGCTATATTACCTTGAAAAAACAGGGGGACGTGAGACACAAAATATGCATCAAATCTAAAATTAATTTATAAATAACTGATTTTTCTTAGGACTTCCTAATTTTTTTCACTAATGGCAACTAAGCAGAGGTAGAGAGAAATTAAGACTAGTTTTTGAAGAGCATTGTAGAAGTAACAGACCTGCCAGTGAAACAGAAAACACCGTTACCCTTCTCCTCTTTGCAGAGTAATATTGCCAGAATGAATAACACTATAGAAAAGCCATTCAGAAGAGGTATCTCACTGGTTAGTGGTTATACCTGAGGCCAATAGGTTTGGAGAACTCTGAACTCTCTTCACAGCTGTTAATGTGACAGACATTGCAGCACGTTTGCGAGCACACCCACCGCTATCTGGAAGCACAAAACAATACAGAGAGCAGCCCCAAACAAAGGGAGCAAGCACATGCAACATATCACAGTGTGAGATATGCCAAACATACGCAAAAATAAGCGTGCAGTTAAGCAACTGCTGCAGGTATGTGTAAATTTGCAAGTTTTGCAGATGAGCAGAATACATAAATTTCACAAGCTTTAAACAACAATAAAACTCACAGAAAATAAGTAAAAAAACCCAATATTTAATACTTAATCCACTAGGGAAATATATACATTCTGTTACTTGAAGTACTGCTCAATTATAGCTAATTAGTAAAACCAAACAAGTAATCAAGATAACAGATTAAGCATTCCAGACTAATATTATCAATAATCTGCACTATAAAATCATTTAATTATATGCATTAGAAAGACACCATTCATAAACTAAGCTTATGTTTGATCAGCTGACAAAGCGCTTTTGTTCAGTCTTTTGGATCCTTTAAGCTCAAGAAATAAAATTACTAAGGATGGCACTTTTCCTTTCTTTTTTTCTTTTTATTTTTCTTTTTGTTTGTTTGTTTGTTTGGTTTTGGTTTTGATTTTTTTTTTCCCCGATTATCCTTTTTCCCCTCCCCTCTCTGTTTTTTATCTAATGTAAGATAAAAAGTGGATGTCTGGAACCCAATAACATCCTGAGGGAATTACTAGATATCTAAAAACACTTTGAACAACGAAGAATGAAAAAAAACTTTTATTTTGGATCTTTCATGACTGTTTTCTTTACTCACTGTTCCTCTCTCACTTGGAGTTGTCATTCTGTTTTATAGATACTTCATTATTATTAGAAGTTAGCTTTCCCACATCTTAGCTTTTTAGCAACTCAATCATAGTTGTAAAAGCAAGTTAATAAGTATTCTTCCTGATTGTATTTAACTAGAATATTTTTCTGCTTTTCCATATAATAATTTTAATTATTTGATATCACTGAAATTTCATGCAGTACCCCACTGAAGTCAAGAACCACAGCTATGGTAGAGGCCCTGATGGTTTCATATCTGTGTCCTGTGACAGGGAGTTTTATAAAATTACATTTAAAGAGCTGCAACCTATGAATAGAAAGTATTTCCTATGACAGCAGCAATATGAGCCACAGAGACATCTTTAACCCATGTCTGCAAGAGAAGTGCACTCCTGGGATTTCCTTCCTCATTCCAATATTCCTCTGAAACAGCAGAGCCCTCTGGCCACAGGTCTTGCGGGATCCACATTAAGTAGTTGTTAAGGCTGGCAAACATCAGAGCCACTGCTTCAGTTGTGAGCAGTTCAGAAGACTCACTGCCACGTCCAACTCTCAAGGCAAAAAGCCAAATGATTTCGGTCAGCAATAGGCAAAAGCAATACATTACCTGCAATTAATTATTGGTGTTGTACACATGAAACAAACACAATGGCTATCAAATCTGCACATTCGTTTTAGTTTGCTTACAGGAATATAGACCAGCAATGGTAATTAAAATAATTTTCCATTCTTGTATTTAGCCCCCACTCCGACATACAGCAGAAGTAATTCCAAGAAGACTTCATGATGTACTGATATTGAGGTTGTGCTCTTATCCAAATATTTGCAGACTTTTGACAGCCTACTCTATTTGATTAACACAAGCAAACAATTCTGTTATCCTATCACATCTTCTATTCAAACAAAGCAATGCTTTATTTGTATTTTTTCAAGAGTTACCTTATTGAATTTCAGGATTAAAAAAACTGCAGTGGGAAGAAAGGAATATAACAAGAAAACTGACTAGAAGTATTTAATTATTGTAACTTTGAGAAATTCTTCTTCAAATAAATTTTAATGTAACTGAGTCAGAGTTTTATACTTAGCAGACCCATTATCTAGCAAAGTATTTGACATGGCTTCATGCAAGATAGCTAAAACAGATGTTGTAACTACATACATATATGCATACAACATTTACCCCTATATATAGAAGCCCGTATGCAAGTCTGTACCTGCAATAACATTCTCTGTACAAAATGAGTCAATTATTCCTCAATTGAGACATAACCACACAAATATACTGTATTGAGTTGGCAAAAATTCTAATAAAATATATGTGAAGTAAAGCACGTATTTATGCATGATGGACTCTTTCTTCCCATTTTTGTTCAGGCCAGACTCCATTAAGTCAAGGGCATTATATCTGAATGAGGATCAGAAGGATCTGCATGCTGCCTCAAAAGAGGCAGTTTTCAAACTGCTTCCCTGATCTGCATGGCCTTACACAGTTGAACTTCAAGAGGCTCATTCCAGCCTGTACCCCCTTTTCATAGCTCCATCAAATTGACAGCAAATACTAACTACATTCACCCAAATTCTTGAAGTAAGAATAACACCAAAAAGTGCTAAATCTAGAGAATGGAGAAGTAAAAAAAAAAAGAGAGGCTGAATTAATGATTATCTGCTAATTTCTCCTGCAGATTATAAGTAATTAACATTGCACAGCTGTTACTCGATGAACAAATGAGGATATGTGAAACAATCTATACAAAATGTATGCAAATACATGTACACATACTCTATGCTTTTGACATGACAAATTCTTCAGCAACAAGAGTCCTGTCTTCCTACAAATTGTTTTAACATTGAAGTAAAGGAGATCTGAATCAGCTACGGTCTGCAGGCAATAGCAGACTATGAAGTTGGGCAATAATTCACAATCAAAGTAGCTGCCTAAAATGCAAGCCCTGCTCAAATCAGGACTTAGCACGGTGGTGCCTAGATAATCTTTTGCAAGCCCTACATAGCTCCATCAAATCAGAAGACAAATAAGTATCCTTAGCAGGTACTGCAGAAAACAAAGGAGAAAGGGGAGGTAAGGATTATCTGTCACAACATGTCTGTATCTCACAGTGCAAGGGCATATAGAGATGAACTCCTAAATGGTAGGATCAATGCTGCAGATTTATCTTTAAAGAGAGAAAAAGAAAGAGCCACTCACTGACTGGAAAAGACAAGTGAGAGGGTGCTTTCCCTCCAGCTAGGAGAATGTGCATGTATTTGCATATGTATCCTAATGCTCTCTGCATGGCAGGGCTTTCGCTGCTCTCTTCCTCATGTCAGCTCATCATTCAGCTCCCCACGCTGCCAACTCCTCTCCTACAATTTTTCTCTTTAGGCTTTCTCCATTCCTCACCTTTCCTCACTTCTTTCTCTCTCCCTGCCTTAATTCTGCTTCTCTCCACAAATAAGTACTTTAACCCTTTCCCCCTAAATCCAAAATCCCAACAACTGCTCGCACTACTGACAGCATCACCCTAGGGTGGCAGTATTTCTGTTTGACAAGTAGTCTATTGGTCAGATCCTGCTCCAAAGCAGAATGGAGCTAATTCAAAATATCACCACTTTCATTTAGGAATATAGGGTGCTTTTTTTTGAACAGAGTATTTCAGAGAGTCCGTAAAAGCAGTGGCATAAAGCAAGCTGGTAAAGATGAAAGGATGGTGACCTCTTATGAAGAGGTGAGAGAGAGCAGCCAGGGGACAGGAAATTTTTAATAAGCTCTTAGAGATCAAAGAAAAGAAAAATGGCACTCAAACATAACGTTTGCTGATCATTATTTCATCCACTGTACTGGTGAATGGTATCATTTTCCCATTTGTCTGCACAGTGAATTCCAGTTTAAAAGTCTCTAGACCAGGGATTCTTACTGCCTATTTGAATTCTGACCTTCTGAGGCAAATAGACTCAACAGTCCAAGACAGATGAAGCTGCTGTCTCTCCATGCCCCCAAGTCAAACCAGTAGTGAGTCTGGAGATGTGTTCCTAGCAGACGTGTGCATCAGAGCACACATATCACGGAATCACAGAATGTCAGGGATTAGAAGGGACCTCAAAAGATCATCTAGTCCAATCTCCCTGCTGGAGCAGGAACACCTAGGTGAGGTTGCACAGGAAGGCATTCAGGTGAGTTTTGAACGTCTCCAGAGAAGGAGACTCCACAACCTCCTGGGGCAGCCTGTTCCAGTGTTCTGTCACCCTCACTGTGAAGAAGTTTCTTCTCATATTTAAGTCCTTGTCCTATCATTCGTTGTCACTAAGAAGAGCCTGGCTCCTTCCTTGTGACACTCACCCTTTACATATTTATAAACATTAATGAGGTCACCCGTCAGTCTCTTCCAAGCTAGAGACCCAGCTCCCTCAGCCTTTCCTCATAAGGGAGATGCTCCACTCCCTTACTCATCTTCATGGCTCTGTGCTGGACTCTCTCAAGCAGTTCCCTGTCCTTCTTGAACTGAGGGGCCCAGAGCTGGACACAATATTCCAGATGTGGTCTCATATACACCACATACACACATGGCTGGGCACACAGATCACAGACACACAGATTACTCGCAATAACACATATGGCATGACAACTTCATCCCCCTCCCCTCTCTGGCTGAGTAGGATGAAGGTCCACAAGTGAGAATATATATGCACACGTCTACATACGTGGATCCTTCCAGCAACTGTGCTCAGACACTGAATCTGCCATTCACTCCATGCCTGGACCCCAGGGCTTAGCCTGTTCTGGAACGGTCTCAAAAGGGTCCTGGACAAGGTGTTTGTTCCTTGGTAGTTCTTAATTTGGGTTCCTGCCTGCCCTTGTGCCCCTGGGCTCCTTGAGGTTCATGGAGATGGGCCTTTGGTATCTCCTGGGATGGCTTGCGAGAAGGTTGGCAGGGCAGGATATTATTTGGTCTTCCCCTCCTATCACTGTTTCTCTGAGCAGCTTTTCAGGTGTGCAGGAGAGCTTTTATCACACAATCTAACACTGACTACACAGGTAAACCTGCTATTATTAGGTTCTTTGATGCTGCTAAATTACAAAAAATATTGATTAAAAAAGTAAATATGTTGCAGGATGCCTGAAACACTCAAGTCCACCTAATTTGTTTTAGTGATCTAAAAGTGGCTTCACAATCTATTCAGGAACTCTGCAGAGACCCACAAATTTCAATTTTTGTCTCTCAGACAAAATGTAAGAGATTAGTCCATGTGATGATGTCCATTAATAATTTTAAGAAACAAAATATTCGCAGTCTTCCAGAACTGCATACTTTTTCACTCTTGGCTGCTCTTTATGCACTTCATCTACTGCAAACAGCTAACTTGTGTAATAATTTTAAAATTAGATGTATTTACCAAGAATTATCTTCATGAAAATCAGCCAAAATATTTAAGGGTGGACACTAAGAATCTGTTTTAGCATATTTACTTGTATCTGTTAATTATTCCTCAATGCAATTACCTCTCCCCCAACCTCAGCTATACAGGCACTTACATAAGATGAACAATAAACATATTTATCTGGTGCTTTAACCTGATGCGAACCTCATGGTTAGCTCAGGTTTTCTGTGACTTAGTTTCTCAAAATGTCTCACCAGTTACTATTATCAAATCTGTAAAGTAGTTGAAGACTTGTTGATGAATACCCCTACATATGGATTAAAGCATTATTCTGTTGATGATTGCTTAGTCTAGGTTTAAAAAGGCATACGTTCTGTTAGACTACTATTTTAAAATTATGACAGTATTTGAATACCACGAGGAACTATGGGTCAAAGTACCTTTGGTACTTCTGAAAACCGCCTCTATATCTTACACCTATTTTTTTCCTTTTGAAAACATGTTTCATTGCCTTATGCTGTTGAATACTGCTTTCTAACATGTGGTACAGAATTAACATCAAATCTAAAAAATCCGTCCCATATATGGTAGAGTATTGAAAACCAAAGCTCTTCAAAACATTTTCTCTGTAGACAAAAATATCTTCCACGGGGTTTGCTGAGACAGACTGCCAAGTCGGCAGCCACAGGGAACACTGGATTAGAGGAACTCACTCTAAGCTGCAGATTTTTTTTTCTCTTTAAAGCTGCATACAGACAAGGTTTGTTAATTCAGTAGTTACTGGCATCAAACTAGAGTGTTCATTTATCTGCATGTGTAATTAATGAAATGCATATTTTTAAAACCAAATAGTGGCAAATCAATAGTATTTGATAACCTCCATTTGTGCCATGCAGAAATTCCTATTGTAAAACAGTGAAATAAAAAAAAAAACACCAAAAACAAAAGAACTGCAGCACACATTTTATATTCAAAGAAAACACAGTGAAAATAAATCAGAACAAACAAACAAACAAACAAGCCAACCAACCTCACAAAAAAACTCCAACCAACTAGACCAGAACACCATGCAAATAAATTTCCACTTCAGTCACTCTTACTCGGTAAAGTGATGCTTTACCAAATAATAGGTGCAAGATGTTTACTTTTCACCCTACTCACTGGATTTATTATTATTATTATTATTTTTTTTTTTTTTCCAGTCAGAAAACAACCTACAGCAATAGAACTAATAGGAAATACCACATCTTTCGTTAGTACCTCCTTTTAGTGCAACTGGTAACATGCACATTAGTATCAAGCATACACAGTACAACATAGAACAAAGTGATACTTCAGAGATGCAGTAGCACAAACTGGCAATTTACTGCTCTATCCAGTAGAAGTAGAAAGTATAGAAGTAAGGTAGAAAGCATAAAAGTATAAAAAAAGTATAAAATTATATTGATCATACGATCTTAACTCATATGATTGCAGTGCACAATGTAATCATCGTCAAATGTTTGATGTTTAGCTGAATTACTTCTGAAATTACAGTCCTATGAAGCAAGTAGTATTTCAGTACAACCTTAATTATACAGACTCACATGTTTAGGAAAAATGTCTTGACTGAAAATGCAAAAGGATAGGACAAATTTCAGAGTATTCCCATAAATGAAAAATGTACAACCCTAGTTAATATCTGTAAAACAATGAAGAACAACGACAACTGTGGGGCAAAAAAAAAACACCACCACCACAAACTCAGCTGAAGAATTATTATAGTTACAGATGTAGCAGTTTCAAGTGAGCCAATATATTTTAACTTTGTATTAAAAAATCTGTCCTACTGAATTCCAGTCATTGTCTGAGACAATGGGAAGCCAGGAAGCCTGATTAATACAGTGGTCTAGATAACAGCAACCTGTACTATGGAAAAGCTAATTCCTTTGATTTAGAGCACGCTGCCAAAACACCTAAACTGTCTTCAACAGTAGTTCAGGTCCTCAGGTCCCACATAACACATTTGGTTTGTTTCAGGTTGTCAAGTCAGTTGTTGCAGTGCAGCACTATATCAATGAGAAAACCAACTGGTTTGGAAAGAACGGATCTATCTGTTCTCCTGCCACAGTTAACCTGCAAACCAGACGGCTCATCTATGGAGTATAAAGAGTTGACTGCAAATAAAAACTTACACCTGACATGAGTGAGGCCAAGATTTCACCAGTCTGCTTTCGAGAGGCCTGTTCCCAATTCCAGCAAAACCAGCAGAACTCTATTGACTTCAGTGATTCAGGAGCAAACATTACTATATTGTCAGAGATCACGAAGATAACTTCCTATAGTGTAGAGTACTTCATTTGGTCAATACGTCTATCACAGCAACTTGAGAAAATACAGATCCTTATAAGTACAAAGTACTTATCTGATTATGCAAGTGTAGCTAATAATACAGAGTAGTATTTATATGCTTGGTAATTTAACAGCAGTAAAGAATGAAAACAGAGTATTTTTAAAGCATGTGCATTTTCTTAGGAAAATGTGATGTTTTAATAGCCCTCAGCTATACCTGTTATGTCTTCATATTACATATTTTTACACAAAATATACACATACAAAACTGATACTTAAGCACAGAAAACTAAACATGCATCTATATTTTACATATCCATATATATCCATACATATAAAAATATGTATGTAAATTTTATATATGGAATATAAATGTACAGAAGCAGACATACTATTAAAATACCTTGTGTAATTTGAGTTCAGCACCAAGTAAAGTACAATTTGTTCATGAAAATTTAAATAAATCTGGGACCTTCTCTGCTTACTACACAACACGTAAGAGTAAAGAAAAATCTCACAGAAGCAGCATACCTGTGTTCATTTTGACACTGGAGGATTTGCTATAAAAGTCTTCAGATTTCCTGCGGAAAATAAAACGATGTATTAATTTGCACAAGACAAGAATGTGTGGTACAAAATGGCAGCAGGACGCCTCAGAGGGGTGGAGAATTACTGTGATACAAATGACATTCCTATTTTAACACAGCTTTAATTAAATTGGTACTGCTTGTCCTTCCAAAGTTGAAGATGAGCTGTCGCTTCCATTATAAGCTACTCTATTTTCAAGTGTTTAGTATCTCAAGTTGTAAACATTTGCCCTGAGATAAAACAACTAGTGATTGGCTTTTTGTCTTGAAACTATACACTAAAAATTGCTCCTGCACAGGAATGGGGAAATATTTTTAAGGGCTGCTAATAAGCTTTATTCACTCCTTCGTGCAAACTGAAAGATATAAAGAGTAGGTCTCTTTGAATATTTTTTAAGTAGCCAAATTTACCAGGTCTTTTTCAAAGGTTTACAAGCAGGAGATGTGGCTGTTTTAAGCCAGTGCTTTAATGTGCCTCTACAGACAACACTGACACTCTCAATGTTTTTCACTGTATTGCTGTGCACAATATCAGGGTGTTTCTCTTGGCATCAACAAGAATACATTTCAGAACTCCCAATGGAGTCAAGAGATAGGGAATCCAATCACAGTCATCAATGTGCTTTTTAAAGGTAATAATTTGCACCAAAATAATGCAAAATGCACACATATGTTAAATCTCTTTATTTAGATATCCTGACTCTATACAGCACTTACAAACAAATAGTAAAACCCCACAAAACAAATCTGCAACTGTAGAAAAAGTAGGACATTCTACAGTAACAGGTGACTTTAACCTACTGATGATATGTCACAGGACAAACTAGACAGTATTTTCCATCTACTGCCAGTTTATGTCACAGCTTCAATTTAGGATCAGGAGCTTTAATACCTCTTCTATTCAGGCTCTTTTAGAAATAAAAATATAAGCGCAGAAAAGGTTTCCAATGGCATTCTGCATACTGGCCAATCTCAGCTGTACCATTACATCAAAAGAAGTGTGACCAGCAGGTTGAGGGAGGTGATTCTCCCTACCTACTTCATTCTCACGAGATACAGAACTGTTGGAGCAAGTCCAGAGGAGGGCCACAAAGATGATTAGAGGGCTGGAGCACCTCTCCTATGAGGACAGGCTGAGAAAGTTGGGGGTGTTCAGCCTGGAGAAGAGAAGGCTCTGGGGAGCCTTATTGTGGCCTTCCAGTACCTCAAGAAGACCTACAGGGAAACTGGAGAGGGACTTTTTACAAGTGACAGGACAAGGGGTAATGACTTTAAATGGAAATAAGGTAGATTTAGATTAATTATAAGGAAGATTTTTGTTTTCTACATCGAGGGTGATGAGGCACTGGAACAGGCTGCCCAGAGAAGCTGTGGATGCCTCATCCCTGGGAGTGTTCAAGGCCAGGCTGGATGAGGCTTTGAGCAACCTGGTCTAGTGGAAGGTGTCCCTGCCCATGGCAGGAGGTTGGAACTACATGATCTTTAAGGTTTCTTCCAACTCAAACCATTCTACGATTCTATGATCTATGCTTCTCACTGTAACTTACTGAGTGGGCAGACACACTGGAGGCCAAAATACTGAGGGGTAAAAAAAGTCATTCTCTCTCTGCGCTGTTCCCACATTAAGTTCAGGATAAAACAAAGGGAAAATAAGAATTTTTAATGCAATAGAGCTTCAAAAAATAAATTGAAAATATTAACTGCCCAACTATGTTGGAGCAAATTGGAAGGTATGCATGGAGGACCCTTTTTATAATGGGAGGCTCAAGATACTAATTAATAGAAGTAAACAAAATGTCAGAACACAATTCCAGTTCAACAGGAACCCTGAATTTACTGTACCTCTGAGGTAATGTGTATTGCTGTATTCTCTTGCATTAATGATGCCAGATTTTCCACTGCTTGAAAAAACTTACTGTTTTTCAGAAACTCTCTGAACTCTGCTGCTATTATTCAGTCAGTTTTCTGACAAAAAAGATGCACATTAAACTTTTTGAGAACTATGGAAATAGATACGTGGCAGTGAATAAAGTTTTATCGCATTATTTTTATGCTGCAGCTATCAGTAAACTACCTCTACGAATTTCTAAAAGATCTTTAAAAAATACAGGCAAATTTTATTTTGTTCATTTTTGATGAATTGTTTTTGACTAAAATTTTGGATTTCTGTAACAGCTACAGAATATTCCTAAAGCCTCACATTCCTACAGTGTTTTCAGGCTTCTAGAGGAGACACCATTTTCAAGCCTTCTTTTAGCTTGGAACTGGATCACTGATGGTACAACATGCAAGCTACGAAATGCAACACGGTATTTATTTTCAGACCCAACAAGTACAGAACTCTTGGAACACTGCAGAGCCAAAATAATTTCTAGCAGGTGGCTTTGATATATTTACATAAAGTATACTTAACTCTTACTCAAGTTTTAACAGACAACACTCAATTTTAGCACTACAGCTTTGTCCTCCTGAGAGCTTTTCTACTTGAACAGCTCAGGGTTGCACTGCTGACATTCAGTGAGGGATTGCATACACGTGACTAATACTTTCACATTAATCTCATTTTGCTGAAGAACAAATTAGTCTTGCATACCTGAAAAATAGGCAAGTAAATAAGGCAACATAAATTGCACTCATGCAAACAGTAGGCCTTGCATTTAATACCTGAATTATTTGGAATTCTCTGCTTCTGACAAGCTAAAGTAGCATTCAAATACTTAATGATACTGGCAGTGGGATACAAGCAAATGCATTGAACTTAACAGCCATATGCCTGGAAGCATTTTAGACAGCATTGTTTCAAGCAGTCTTTAAGATCCTTACTTCAAGAAAGTGGGGGGAGGAGAGGGGAACAAAGCATTTTGTTTTGTACTTCTGTTCCTACTTCACTGTCTCCTGAAAACTGTTCTTTGTGAATGGGTTTTTAAGTAGCTCTAATACAGACTCCAACAGAGGCAAGATGAATATTCTACTGAAGGCATCAGATACTCTTCATTTCCAAAAAGGGTGCCCAATGATCAGCTAAAGTACCCAGCTCTTAGAAAGCTGTGATGGAAGGCATGCCTGTAATTACCGTAAACATGAGAAGTGCTATTGGAAGATGAATTTGCAAAATCAGAGGCTGCTGTTCAGTCACCTAGATCAGGCAGGTTTTCTACTAAGCTCACACCTGATCTTAGATGCTGAGGTAAGAAAACACTAAGTTTCACCACAGTAGCCTGTCTAACTTTTTGCAGAGGAAGATCCAGGATTAATCTTCATGGCGTTCTTCTATAGTTGCCTTCATCTGGCAGAGGTAGCATGATAGGAAATGAATTACTGTGTTAGTGCACAAAAACGTGTCTGTCAGGTTGAATACAGCTGCAGTTATCGTTGCTAAAGTTCCACTAAATACGTAATATATATTGCTGTGTTATTTCTTAATAACTCCCTATATTTCTTGATAACACTACAAAGATTACCTCAGCTCAGCAACACTTTGCATTGAGGGGGTTGCTGAAGAGACTTTTGGGAATCTCATTGACACTTGCTCTATTTTATCCAAGAGACCCTGATAGCTAGTTGTGATCGTAAGTTCTGAAGTGTGGGGTGCTGCAGGGAGCCATTCTGTCACCCCTTCTGTTCTACATCTATATGGAGCTATAAAAAGGGTTTGTGAGAAGTCAAGAAAGGTTTCCCCGCCCTCAGTTTATCCATGAATACAAGACACGTGTCCTTACTGTTAGAGGTTTAATTACGTTATTGATCAGATGTTAGAGCACTTACAGCCCTGAGGTAGGAGCTCTAACATTCAATCAAACATCAACTAAATAAATGTGAGCAAGTGCTTTGTGAATCAAAGCCTAAATGAGTAGTAACACGCGATTACCTGCTTGCACCTCATTCAAATAATTAAGTTCATAATTATTAATAACTATAATCCATAATTACCTAAGAATTTAGAACATACTTTCAAAGTAAAATTCTGGAAAGAACTGGAAGATAAAAAAGGAAAGGAGATTTCTTTCCTTTCTTATTGTTACAGCTATACTAATAATGTATTGCAAATTCCTAAATGCTTCATAGGAGTACCAGATCAAATGCATTCAAGCAGGCTTTCTGCCTCCTGCTCTGTAGCCACAGAGTCTAGATCCTTTTGAAATCCAAGGCTTGCTAGTTGCACAACTAACTGGAGGCAAACTTGAGAATCTAGTTGCCTGCTTGCTTAGACAAGTTTTGAAAGGCTCTTGAAAAACAAAGTGGTAAGTTACCTGGTTTGATATGTTTTAAATCTAATCATACCGATTCTATTGCTGTTTCAAAACAAGCTGACATTTTCCACACTGATTGTGTCTGAAAATATTTTCACCTATACTACTTAATATAGTCAGAGTATGAAAGAAGCTCAAAGAGACAAAAGTTATTATTACAACCCCTATTCCCCACCAACAGCATCCCCTACAATTATGCTACAGGCACTCTTGGTGATGAGTACTATAAGGTAAATTGTGAGTTTGATTGACTTGAACCAACTAAATGATTTCCGCAAAGGTATTCAGGATAACTTTATAAGATGACACAGATCAACCAGACAGTGTTAATGGACTAATGACTTTTAAACATCTTCTAAGTTACCTGTTATTTACTCCTTACCATTTCACAAAGGATATTATAAAAAGCAGGTTTAAAATGTACTTTTCTGATACAGTATTTATATTGATTTTAAAGCTAATTCTAGTATGTGCTCTTTATAGTTGCCATTCTTTGTAATTAATTCTACCCCAAGAATCTTCAGTGGGAGGCTTACAATACAGAGTGCAGATGGATCAACAGCAGGATAGGTGTGTGTATGATCTGTCTAGAAAATGATAAATTTTCATTGTCTTGCAATGCCCAGATATCTGGAGAGGACAGGAGCTTTCCAGATTTGCATGAGAAAGAGTGTCAGATTTGCTTTAATGTTATTTGCCAGTTTCACAGTTTGAGCTAGAGACTATATTCTACTTTGGAAAATATCTGCAAAATTAAGGAGTCAAATCAGTTGGTGATTTTACTCCAAGGATTGCTTAGTCAGTTTAAACATGGCAGGTGACCTACAAACACATATTTATTACCAGGCAGGATTCTATATCCTACTTTGCATGTGGCAGTAAATTATTTAACTTAAATCATTAAGACACCGCAGAGCATTCCTGCTCTCATCTCTGCAACAGGCCAAATCATACATTCAGTGAAGGAGGGAAAATAGGGAAGCTGACTGTGTTTTTTATCTCAGTTTTTAAAAGAAATTGTTTCAGATGTTTAGCTGTAGCAGGATGACTATGGCAATGAGAATGCAATGAGAGCTTGACAGAACACAAAATGTTTAGATTGTGGCAACAGTGACTCGTATGAAGAAGCAACTGTCCCAAAGCTTCCTTGGGAGCAGAGGTCTCTCCTATCAAGCCCCTAAGCCAAAAGAAGGCATATATGCAAATGTATTGTTCATATTAAAAAAAAAAAAAAAAAAAAAGCAGAGGGTGACAGTGCTTATAATAAAAAATTGAGAAAGTACTGAAGAAGGTTCCACCATGTTTCAATTTCATTAACATGCAACAAGAAAACAACAAAATGGCAGGGAGCTTGTACTAAGACCCAACCCAGTAAGGCATATGCTGAGCACATGCTTAAGCATATGCATTATGTAGGCCCCAGAGACCTATTTCTATGCTTCATTTTAAAACACAGGCGTAAATATTGTCTGCCCCAGATCACATTCACTCACCTTATAAGGAGCTGAATACTCCAGTCCTAATTAAGTGTTTCAGATAGATAATCAAAGAACAAAAGACAGGCAGAAAACTGCCATCATAGTTTCTGTAATTTTAACTTTAAAATTTTGCTTACAGGATAGTGAAGACATCCTTATGTTAAGTGCATTGTCATCCTACATGTGTTACTTATGCACATCATCTGCAAATGTACTGATCAGGTCCTTAAACAATTGGGATGTCTGAATAATTTGTATATAGCCATAAACTTCTACCGGGATGCAACAGTAGGTTGCATCGCAGTCAGCAGCAGTTAATGCATGATCAGGGAAAACTGTACACACAAAAGCTCTGTTTACTGGATCATCCAGGGAGATGCAAAGAGCTGGGTGCAAAGAGCTTGCGTTGGTTAAACTGACTAGGAAAAGCTGAGGAGATGTGTGCTTGTAGAGATTCTTTCAGAGACAGGAGGGGGATGGGTAGTTACTCTGCTACAACTGTCAAGAAATTTTGGTTGTGAGTGATATTCTAGTAGGAAACAGATAACTTCTGAGCAGCGTGGAAAGGCAGCAGAACAGACATAGAAGTTTGATTTATGATTTTTGCTGTGTTTGCCAAGTTGCAATTAGGAATACAGTAATACTGTAGGCAGCTGGAATAGCTTGAACTAACAAACTTAGTGGGGTATCTACCTTGCAACATATCAGACATCTAAGTCTACTTCCCCTAGCAAATTCAAGGCACTGGAAAGATCCTGTCTTGAAAAATCACAAGCAGTTCTAGTTCCCACGAGCAAGAGTTCAAAGAGCATCGGTTACAGGAAAACCCATCACAGGAATCTATGGCTGATCATTCTCGATAAACACACCAAGGAATTGGACAGAACCGGAAGAAGGAACAAAGTTGGCACAAGAACTCCTAATCATTTCTGTTTTCTTAAATGTAAATTGAAAATCATAAGGTAGTTTCTATTCATGACAGTCATTAAGGTGTGGAGCACTTTTATCAGTACTGTGGTCAAACTTAAGAGCCCAAACTTGACAAGTGTATGTGAAAAATGTGGCTGTTTGAAAGCAAGGGAATAGATTTGATGACACAAGAACTTCTTTCCAGACCTTGGATGCTTTTCTTAATATTTTTTCTGAGAATGCTATGAATACAAAATTAAGAGAAGCTAGAATTATACTTTCCTGTCCCTCTGTTTCTTCATGAAACTGAGAAAATTAACTAAATATCTGATGAGAAAAGCGAAGACTACATGTTTCTAAACTGAAGGTTCCTTAAAGCAATCTTTATCGAATACAACATCTGAAGGAAAAGTTCAAACACTTATATTTAAATTGATAGCAACTTAAAAGCAAATCTTTTGCTTTAGAGAAAAAAACTTAAAGCTTAAAATTTCTCCTGTTGTAGCATGATTTCTACTAGATATGCATACTTTTGACTAGCTACGTACTGAAAACCCAACTTAAGTAAAATGTCTGCACTTAGTTTTAAGTAGGTACTTGCTGTCATCTTAAAATACATCTCAGACGCTCCAATATCAGAACATTTTCCTAAAATGTAACTACAAGTCTAACAGGATACCAAGAGAGATGTTCAGACTGACAACATTCTGTACATTTTACTGGTTATTTTTACAGCTGCAAAAGGAAGGAGGAGGACAAACAGCTGCTTTGATACTCGGCATCTCCTTAAAGCTCTACCAGTAGAGGAAATATTATTAATAATTCCAGTCATGCTTGTGGTGTTTGTGATTTTTTAAATTATTATTTTCATTGCTTGAATATAAATAAAGAGAGAAAAGTCCCATTAACTTCTGACTGCAATTCACATTTCTTACCCTTTACCCCGGGCATCTACTACTGCTTTTATTAAGATAAAATTGTAAATTTCTAGCCTTTAATGGTAATTTTGTTCCCTGCTTTTGGCTTCCCCTACTGTTGTTTTACAGGAACCGTGTTTGTTTAAATTAACTCATTCTGTAGGTTGGAAATGATTTGAAATTACTGTATGAGACCATGTCACTGAACAGACATGCAGTAGATTAATGCCTACAAACACAATCACAAAAACCTTCAAGACAGAGTGCCTAAAACGCATGACACACCTTCTCAGTCCTTCTGAAAGTTCCCTTATCAGGTAAATAAAGAGGTGCACAAATGAGGGTTAAATTCAGGTTCATTAGCCTTCAGTAACTACCAAAGGCATTAGGAAAATAAGGGAGTTTTAGTTTCATCACTCATTTCCAGGACTTTGCAAACTACCGGTCACTTGAATACTTCAAGTATTATCAAATTTTCCATGTTCATACAGTATGACAAACAATGCATTCCTGCTTCTTTCTACTGGGTGTGTGATATGTACCAATTTGACACTAACATACATAAATCTCCACCTAAATAGAACTACTTTCAATATTTTTTTGGGTGGTGGTGGTTTTGTTTTGGTTTTTCATGAGTGAATACCACTCCCAATTAAATCAGTGGGAACAGTGTTCATTCATGAAAGAAAAATCCTTTTCTGTTTCCTTCCATTGGTTTTGTCTCAAATATAAAAATACGCTTCCCTTAACCACAGCTAAGGAATGCTACATCTAGCTAACAGAGTCACACCAGTGTGTGGGATGACATAAGGCTCCTTAATATATTGTTAGTAAGTATGCTGAAGCAGCGGGATTTGGTTTTGAACTTTTTGTAACATGCTCATAAAGACAAAACGAATACCAATAACTTAGAAGACAATCTAAGAAGATATTCACTGGGATATTTTAATCACTGTTTTCTAAAATAAATGTTGGATAGGATCACATAGAGAAACTTTTAGTACCCCTATTATGTAATTAAAACTTTCAGCCAATTTTGCTGAGTTTGACAGAAATGCAGAAGTCTCAGTAACACTGAAGGCTTACAAGTTCTATGAGGAATTACCTCTGAGAACACAAACCATACCACCACCAAATGGGCAATATACCCTAGCATTATAAGACATAAGGCAATTAATACAGGAAGAGTTTAGGAGCTATATGTGGATAAATACACATACTTCATGATTCCAGCTACAATAGTTCCCCCTCCCTCAAAATTTAATTTGCTGTATTAGACATCACATAATCAACAAAAATAACAAAACAATTTCTGCTGTCTAAAATGTGCAATTTTAATTCCAAAAGTAGACCGCTCTAGCATTCTGGGTTCTGATTGTGAAGTATGAGTCACTGAGATAACCTGGAAAACTTGAGGATCTGGAAAAAAATCAGGCTTTGAAAGGAAAATAGAATCTGCCTATACAGCAGGAGAGACTGTCAGGCCCTTGACTGATGGCTATTGAGTCCTGTTGCTGAAAACCACTCATGGGAAAAGGTCCCATCTTCTCAGAACTGTCCAATGATCCACAAAGTAAAAAGATCAGGAAAACAAAGAATATTTATGATCCCATTTGCTGTAAGTTAAGCTCTGTTTGGGGAGGAGGTTTCATGAAATGGGTCCACTGTTAAGCCTATTAAACTTACAGCCATTCTCATGAGTTCACGGGCCAAAAAAATCAACTTATATACCTAAAAGAAACAGAATTGGACTTGTTTATTTTTATTAATTCTAACAATTTCCCTGTCATTTTAACTTTTTGGTGACATTTAATGGACAGAATCGAGCAGTTTTACATGCTCCGAGGCTTCTTTAGGCCAGGTACCATATGGTATACCAGATTATCCCTTGTAATAGGGCATTAACATGTGGTTTCTACACCTGGCTCTGCCACTGATTTTCAACAGATCTTTTCACCTTTGTGAGTTTAGCCTTCTCTTACCCTCCTTTGTCATTTTTGGAGGGGGGCTATCTCCACTCAACTGTTTCTGCAGGACGGGATGCCGGTCTCTGCAAGGACATAGCCCTTCTCCAGTAGCTGGAGGCTGCTTTGTTCTAATACCAATAAACATTGATTCCCTATATTTCAGATGCTGCCTTCATCTGCTACTTTTTCATTTTAGATTGTAAATTATTGGGAAATCTGACTAATTTAGATCTGTCTCTGTATGTCTTACAGAGTAATGGGATGCTGGTCCTTATGTACTGTGACAGCATATATAATAAAGTACAGAAAAAATTACTATAGCAAACAATGTTAAGTTAGGAGATTTTAAAAGGTCAGCTGACCCAAGAGAGATTGTTTAACCGGAGAACATGAGTTACAGATATTTGCAATTGCAGTCAAGAAAATAGCAAAGAAAAACAGTAAATTATAGACAGATTTTTAAAAAAGTGTTGATCAAATACAAAGAAAATGCCTAAAGTTTCATTAACTATACCTGCTCACCCTTTTGAACACTGGATAAATAGCAGCTTCCAAGAGCTACCAACTGCTAAGAGAAGACATTAACAAGTTGATAATAAAATCACTGTGAAATTCTACAACCATAAAACTATGCCAATGTTATTGAAATAAAAATGTTATATATAATTTTAAAAATGTTTCCCAAGATCATTACTACTACAATTCTTTAGATAAGAGTTAATCTAGCCATTACTTATATCGTACATAGTTTCTACTACAGAAATTGTTATCCATATAACCGTTACATATCAGAATTTATAAAGATTGTGTATTCTGCCTGCAAGTAGCATTCATTTCTGTAAGAGACAAATTTACAATTACCAGATTTAACTTTAGTAATCAGAAGACTGATTTTCCCACTCTCAGTTTTCTCCAGGAATTACAGATAATATATTCTTATTGATGGGGTAAAATACTAAACCATTTGGCTAAATATGTTAATCACTAATCATGCTATTTCATTACCTCTCGCTCAGTTTAAGCATTTATATGCACCAATCTGAACAATATCTGATTTTCCAGTGTTGGGATAAAGCATTACCATGTGACTCCCACTCTTGTTATTCTTACTGCTCTTAAATGAGAAAGAAATCACTCAATTCATTGATACAGCATCCCAGACAGTGAAGGTCAGAGACAAGACCATGCTTTATCAACACAAGATAAACTCTTCTCCATTCTGACTGAGAACAATAGGTTGAATAATAAATAATTCTATGAGCCATATCATGTATTCATAATAACCTCAAGAACATATACCTGGAATTCTCATTCAGCTCAAAGAGGACATAATCACACTGACCACACAGATTCTGCAAAATTGAAAGACCTGTCTCTCAGGAATACTTCTAGGTCTTTTTTTGAATCTAGCATAACCCTCAGTATTTCTTAGTGAGAAAAGAGCTAAAGAAAAACACATGTAGAAAACACCAGTACATGTACATACTCACATGCCTATATCTTTCACCTGTAATCTACATGTATATGTGATTTTTAATAAACTACAATTAAAGAATTTAAATGATGTCACATAAAACTTTTGATTGCTAAAAACAAATTACAAAACCCACGAACCCAGAAATAATTTGCCTGTATACAGAAAGAACGATGTTCTTGTATGGACCTACGCCATGTTTGACCATTATTCAGCATGCAGCCTTGAACCTCATTTATAACTGTGAGTTCTCCTCAAGGTTTGCTTTAAACATTGATCACTGTAACAGCTATGCATGTCAAGCAAATTAACTTGTGTCAGAAAGCCACTGTATCCTCACTGAAGTGACAGACAAACTGAAGATTTCAGTAACTTTGCGTAACTGAACTGAAGGTACTTTGGGTCGGAATACTTTCAACATTAATAGTGCTAATCGAACTCTTCTTGCAAGTATGTGCTGGGCACTTTCACAGATCAGAGGCTTGTGCTAGGCATTCAGCCAACACAGAACAAAGTTAGGCATCCCCTGAGAGGTGGCTGGGCATCTGTGCAGCACTGTCATGCATGGCTTTTCAGTGCAATACAAGCTGCCCGCCAGCCAGGCACCGGCAGGAGCTTTGCCTGCTCATCCACAATAACACACAATGCCCACCATCACAGGAACAAAGTGGCAGGAACACAAACCAGGACCAGTATTCAGTCCCCTACTTCATTCTCTGCTATCCTGAAGAGCATAAAACTGAGTCCATTCCTGATCCCAAATCCCTTGAGGAGATGCAGTGTGTGCTCTGGATGAGGCCAGAGATTAGCAGAAATAAGCAGATATAAAACTATTCAAATAACTGCATCCACACAGAGGGAACAAACTGAAGCAGCAAAGGTGGCTTTAACACTGGTATGTCCTATCTGCAGCCTTTGCAACACTAATATAATTTTTTCTCCTGTCACCTTCTATGTTTTCTTTCCTTCTGCAAGGAAGGGGAAATGCTGGAGTCTCTTTATCTGGCACCACAGGGACACCTGAATCACTTTTCTAGAGTCACTACGCAAACCTCCACCTTTTCAGCTGAGGAAGTCAGGCAGCCACAGTAAGCTTTCAGCCCTCAGCCCCAGGTTCCTTCCGGGCCAGTCTCACTTCTGCCCCTTTAACTCACTTAAATCCCAGTTTTCCTGTCACTGCCCTCCAAACCAAACTCCCCCTTCCTCTGTCAAAGGCAATTTGTCACAGTCTACTGCTCTTATTCCCTCAGTCTTCAAGCTAGGCAGAATTTTCCTCTTCAAAGACTGGTCTATAGTGGGCCTGAAAGAACAGCAAACACCGTCATCTTATTTTCAGCTTGCTCTAGCATTCATTGCAGTAGCAATGAATAGTCCCACTCATTCCCTATACTAGCCCTGGCACTGAGAAGCGTTGAAGCACTCAATTCTAATTTTCTGTTCATGTGCAACAGGAATGGATCTTCAGATCATGTGCTTTTGCCAACTCTCTACTGAGCATCTGCAAACAGATTTTTCAGAGGCACACGATTTTTGTAATGGGAGGTAAAAGTCACATTCCTAACAAAACTGTGTTTATTCCAGCCACCAAGTCCTAACTTTTCTAACCTACAGATGACCAAAATCTTCAATGGGAACAAAACTATTACATTGTAGAATCATGGCCTCTAGCTTTTGACAAGTAACCTGAAACAGGATCGTAAATCAGGAACCGATGAATGACTCCATTAATCATAGGTACTATCAGTCTATGTTAGCTAGTTTAGAGAGTTTAATAATGCCGTTCTAAACAACATGCTTGAATATTTTGAAGTTTTAAGATAAGGTTTGATTCATTAGTATCACAATATGTTTTATTTTACTTTCTAAACCACATAGTGAAATTTAGCCAAGGATACATCCCAGGAGTGCTGATGCCAAAAGAAATCCTTCATTGACTGAATGGGTTTAGTACTGGCCCCAAATGAAATGTTACTTCGAGGTTATCAGACTAGTTTAAATCTACCTGCAGCAGCCACATTTCTAACACCGCTACAAGTGCTAGTCAGGGCTCATTGTTCTGCATTGTGGGAGTCACTCAACTAATTCTTGAAGCACTAGCACATGAGATGGTATCTGTTTCATGAAAATGTGTAGATCAGTTACATGCTTTGTTGTAATACCAGCTATTCAACCTCATCAAGTGCAGTGTGAATAACAGAAAGGATAGGTAACATAGAGCATCACAGAATATTTTCCTTTATGAACTACCCCTCAGTCTACTTAATTATTAAAATTATGTCCTCAGCTTAGTCTGATATATGTAATATTTTAATGTTGTTTTTACAGCAGCAGGATTTTTTTAATTGGCAACAGTAAGTGCCATTCCCTTAGCAGATATTCTCAATTCCCACACACTTATAGTTTTATAACTACAGTCACATACCATACAGTGCACTGCAGTGTGTAATTTTAAAGGACGCTGTTAATTGCTCATTATAGTCCTCTGCTACATAGAGCACAACTGATTTCAGCTGTATGCCATCTCAAACTCACATGACAAGGAGGGCTATAGGTATGAAAACATGGTAACTGTTGGCCTTATCAATAAGTTCTACTTATACTTTTTTATGATTTTTATATTTAACAGTCTGGCTTACAGCAACATTATTTAGAACTTTGTTATTTCACAATCATTCCATTCCAAAACCACATTTTTGAACTTTATTTGCATTAAAAATGCATAAATATTCACATGAAAGGGTAAAACAGATCTGTATAGTAGATGGATAGAGAAGCAAGCTTCTCCCTTCTTTAAAAAACAATCACTGAACATTTAAGGGACCAACATTACATCAGATCTAACAAATTAAGAGTGACTTAAATTATTGACATTTAACCCAGCTTTCTGAAGGAAAGGGTAGAGGGTTTAAAACCACACTGTAATTGTTTTCAAAAAAGACCTCTTTCTTCCTCCAGTAAAGAAATTACACTAAGTAGTCTTGAAGTTTCCTGAAGTAATGAAATGGCTATCTGTGAAAAGCTGTCAAATTAATAAAATTAATGAACTGAAAACACAATTGCTTTTTCATTTCTTACAGTAGTTTCTGGTGCTGCTTACTAAACACAGCATACAAGAATTTATAAGCCTAAAAAAAAGGAATTTTTTTAATGTAGAAAGCTATTTTAATATCACCACAAAGCTGTCACCTTACAATTGGTCTAATTGGTGTAAATACTTAATCTGAAGGTCAGTAACATTCAAGGTAGTACTATGTTCTTTCCTACATTTAAATAAAATGAAATCAGAGCACTTCCAATCAAAAAATGAGCTAATTCTGAAAGTCCATGCATAAGCAAAGCATAGTATATAAGAATCAATTTGCTCTTGAAAGTAAAATTTCCTTTCAAATAATTAAAAATTAACCAATCTACTTCTTGAGAAACTGTTTTAGAGAATAAGTGCTCTGTATCACCACTGATGCATGTCTAGTTGTTTCTTTCTATTCTATATTCTTCCAAAATTCTCACTTCTATTCCTTCAGTGCTGTAATCCTTTTTGTAATCAGTTTTCACCAATGCCCCTAACCCCACTCTGTCTGGCTTTCCTGACACCTTATCCTAATTTCCAAAGACTGATCTCAGATTATTTTTCTCTTCTCCACTTGCTCTAAGTACCATCAATGGCATGAGTTCTGCAGTTCCTAAATAAAGTCCCTTCATCTCAAACCCATGGCTGTGAACATCCATCTACTTTCTGGTATTTTGGCCATAATTTCATCCCATTCTGCCCTATCTCTTGGAAGCCTGCCTCTTACTCAAAATCCTTTTCTTATGCATCACCTCTCCTTCTAAAGAATGGGCACTTCTTGTTTGTAAGACTATTGCTAATGAATGCTATGTATATCTCTTGATGAGGTCAGAATTAACATCCAAACCCAATGTTCTGTAGAAAAACTATTGTAAAGAAAAGAGCAACAATTCTGGAAAATGCTTTTGCACATAAGTTGCAAAATTGTTGAAGGGTCCTGTTTTGTTTGAGTTTTAGGCTAATCTAAGCTTTTATTTAGAAATACATTTAAAGTAAATTGTCTCAGAACAGCAACACAAACTATGTGTTTGAAAAAGTCATCTGGTCTTTCTATTCACAGAAATTTGATACTGACATTTCAGTTTTGACTTGCTTAGGAAGTCAGGACAACTTCCCGAAATTTCAAAACAGCTTCTGTAAAGCAAGGTAACAACTTCCCATGCAACTTCACTCAGCTCTGTAGCTTTGCCCTATGATTCACCTCAATTTAAATACTGATACAGCAACAGTATGTTGCCTTCAAGCATGTTTTAATGTGTAGCATTAGTCACCTCAAAGAAGCCATGAGACAATCACCAGATTTAAGTGAGATAATCTTTTAATGTTTACCCTGCTCACTTTTGCTTTATACTTTTTACTTAAAATAATTCTTAGTTTGCTTTGATGGCTCCCATCAAATATGATCCATTAGTTATATCGTAAAAGCAAACAATGCTGGTTCATAGAATTCTTACTGTGGTATGAAGCCTTGGTATTTTAAAACATTTATTCCATCCTATTAAATACATTAGAATACAGATCAGATAAAGAAAATACTACCTCCATCTTCTGCAATTGTTTAAAATCTTGTTATTGTGGTAAAGAAGTATACTGTACAACTTCTGTGTTATACACATCTTGTGTACTAAATTGAAACACAGATCCATAAAAATATGAAAGGTGGGTAAACACTTAGAAGAGGATATTTTTTTCCAAATTTACATAAACTGTAAGTACCATATTTAAAAATTAAACCATCAGCAGCTATTGAAAAATACTGTTCAGATGCAAAACCTGCTCCAAGAAGCTCCTAAACTACTGGTAATTGGAAGTTCAGGGGAAATACTGGTGAAAGGATCACTTCAACCCTGTCTTACACATACCTAAACCCCTTGCTCTAGACAAAATCACAGATGTGATATGTGATTAGATGGAATTGATCCAAAGCACTAGAATTCTTGTCTTTTGGATACATTGATACTTTTTCAGATTCAAGCCCTACACCTTCCTCACAATGAAAAGGATGGAAAAGTCTGCATTTCCATTTCACCCTTCAGCATTCTGGAATGGAAGTGAGCTGTTGCACTGCAGCAATAGCAAATGATAAATATGGTTTTATGCTTTTGTTGGGGGTGGGGGAAGGGGCAACTATGGAATTTACACTAAGTTTCCAAGTCTTTCTCAATGGTCTCCCTCTTTGTCTTTTAGTTTTAAACTTCTCTTGATCCTAGGTGAAAGACAGCTGCAGGACAGATCCCCGTAACAGACTAAAGAGTTGATTCACATAGCTTCAGCAAAAGGATCATGCATATTGAATACACATATTGCCCTTGAAAAGATGCAGCAGAGAATCTGAGAAACTTAAGATTCTCTCCTTTGTAATAAGTAAATGAAGGCAACAACAGTCAAGACTACCCAGAACCTACGGCAATAGGAAGCAGGCATTCTCAAGAAGGACCTCTTCATAAAATGCTCTCTAGTGATCAGGTCAGTGAACTTACTGTACATCTGAGCTTTTGGAAAGTGAACTAGTCAGTCAATTGACTAGAAAAAAAAAGACAGGCACAAAATCAAGTTTTGCATAAATTGTTTCGTTAAAAAAAAAGTCTTTATTTAAAAAAAAACTCTTCCCCTTCATAGTGTTACCATATATGTAGCACAAGTTGGATTTATTATTCCTTCTCTCAGTAAGAAAGGCTGCAATTCTCAAACAAATCACATTCAAGAACAATCTATTTCTAGACACATAGTAGATGTGGTTACACCCTTTGTGGATGTCTAAGGCAATCTATAAGCTGGATCTGTGCTCCAGTACAGGACTGCTCTGCTCTGTCTTCAGCTGAGTGACATCAGCATAACAAATAGTAGAGTGGTAGATAAGGCCTTACAAACATATCAGCAGTGAATTATTAACTAGAGCCATGCCTTCCAAAAACCACTTTTCATGAAGTGCACAAACTCTGAACAAGTGAAAGCTTCTGAATATTGAGCAAACTGGAACTGTAGGTTTCAAGAATAAGTATCTGCTCCTTTGTGCCCTTGGCAATTGTAATTTATATTGAACATCCTACTGTCTCTCATGGCCTTAGTGCTGGCTGGCAAATACAGTTAATCCTTCTGCTCTATTCAGCATCTTCAGAGACTGGATTATTCGCTTCACTTCAGTAGATTTTAGAAGTACTAATACTGGATGAAGTTATGATCTAGCTAATGAGCAAGAAAGACACAAATATGTACCTCAGTCATATGCTCCATCACAATTAAGTGGCTGCAGAAGACAGTTATTCTATACCCCATTTCTAGTGAATGTTGGGCAAACTACTTCTAAATACTTGCACTGGGACAGAAGCTGCCCAGGCATGCATAGGACCTCTTCATTTCTGTATGCATATAGAAGTAAATGCTGTATGTTAGATTCTTCCAAGGAGAAAACTTGCACTTAGTGTAAGCATGCAGCACCAAATACTCTACTGTAAGTAAGGAAACTGTGTTTAAACTTGATGGCCTTGAAAGTTTTGCACAAGAGTAGTGTATCAGCCTTATTTAAATGGTAGTGAATCAATACTTAACTGAATTGAGAGGAAAAAAAGTGAGTCATCAGAGCTAATAAACATCCATTTGGATAGCATTAGCAATAACAAAGTGTCTTACTCCAAATCAAAATATACCATTTTCTTTAAGACTCCTATAAATTTCTCTGTTTGTCCTCTAGTCAGAGCTCTTTTCTCTATCTTCTAGTCTTAGAAACAGTGAAGAATGCAAATACTTCCTGCTATTTCCTCAGTTGTTATAAAGCAGTGCAGTTCAACTGAGGTCAATGGTGCCCCCTCACTCTAGTTTAGGATCCTATCCCTTAGTCATCGCACATTTATTAAAAATGTTTCAAACAAAAAAGCCCCATGTAAATAGACATTACATGCTACAGAATTTCTTTCACCACTTAGGACACTGAACATAATTCAGGCTTTCATGTTTTTTAATTTAAGCCTCAAGAGACTACAGAAATACAAACTACTCCTACACATTAGCAAGTCAGTTACAAGTACCCACTGAATGACATGGCTACACTTAATGTTCTTGGGTAAATCACAATTTGTAGTGGTCTATCGACATTAATGGGGAAAAATATATATCATTATATTATCATATAGCAAATGGAAGGTGACAGAACTGTTATGATACAGAAGTTCTACCTTTCTGTCTTTAGAACACAGATACAGCATGTACATGTGGTATTTTTTAATGTTGCCATATAAGGACTCACTTGTAGAAGCATCACAAAGCAGATGCATGCTGTTTACTGGCCATAAAATAGTTTTTTGGGTTTTGTCATTTCAGATACTTTGCAATTTTGGTTTGTGATAAATACACTTATAACAAGGAACCAGAATTTGTCTTAACATACACAGAGCACATTCAGTGATTTATTACAAATTCTATACTAATTTTCAGGCAAAAGTCACCAAATTATCACCTTATTATGAAATTCAGGTGACCTGTATCAAAAATGCTGCAACTATCAACCACTATCATAAAGCAATTTGTAACCTTTTTCTTTCCCCCCATGCATCAATAAAGTTTTTAGTATAGCGTACAAGAGCAAAATACATCGTACATATCAATGATTACCAAAATCCATGCAAATTTCCTGTGCCGGTTTAAGCTTTTCCCGCTACGGAAGCAGTATTTCCATACCGCCACGTATATTTAATGGCTTCCGGAATTCACAACATGAACACAGCCTGATTCAGAGGCAAAGCATTTTTCTTTGTGTTATCTCAAAGCAACAAAACCTATCACTCGTCTTTCTCCATACGTATATAATTCCACAACTAAGGATTTCTATTCTAAAGGAGTGAACAATGCAGTTTTTAAGTGAATGCAGTGAGCACAGTTGTAGGAGTAGGTACTTGAAACATGAACAAGGCTCCTGCATTGCTGCACTCCATCAAATTCTGTGCTCTGAAAACCTAGCCATAGCAGCCTATTTTAAGAACTTCACCTGTACTTTTAATATATAAATTCACTCTTCTTAAGAGCTAATCATTATCAGCATATCTACAACACAGAACCAAGTCTTGAGGACTTCACTGATAGATTATTGATGTTGTCACCTGTTATATAAACATCACCACATATCAGCACTTCCCCTCCTCACCCCCCTCAAGCCTTGTTCCAAGACATAGGAGGATGATAAGCCTCCCCCCTCCACTGATCTCAATCTCTTATTAGTGAGAATTTTTGTATTATATATGAGCTGATAAGCTGTCTAAGAAAGTTGCTATGTCAAAAAGCCTCACAGTATCTACTAAGCTAGAGGACTCCAAGAAACTTGAGAAGTAGAAAGTCACAGAAAAGCAGTCCTACCTTTTCCAAAATGATACTTTTGAATTTTTCTTATAAAAAGTTATGCACCACAGGACTGAGTTTGTAATTCATCCTCACAGTGGCAAGACGGTTATCAAACCACTTGCTTCTTCCCCCAAGAATGCTTCGCTAGGCGAACATAAACCTGAATTATAGCGAGCAGCCACACTCCAACACTTCTCGGCTAACTATGTTTAGCAACTATTTAATTTCAGACTGTTTTGCATGTATGACTCATACACGAAGAGGATGGGCACTAACACCAATAAATCGCTCTGTCTTCAGCCACTACTGTTTGGCTGCTGTAGAATGTTTTGCAAGCCACAGTTCCACACCAAGCAGATTTCCTTCAAGTCCGCCAGCAGGAAGCCGAGCTGGGTGTAGCTGGACAGGGACTCATTGTTTGGAGCTTCCAATGGATGCAGAGCAAGCGAGTCGTTCAGAGGTCAAAGCCGTCACAGAGCCCTGCGAGCTGAGCAGTGCTGCTCTGTTGCGTGTTCGATTCATCTTTGCAGCTCTTGTAGCTGTTTCCAGGCAGACAGGCATGGGAAGTGTTTGACACCAAAGAAAGCAGGCAGTGGTTTTATAAGATTCATTTGCTCTGCACTGCTTTTGAAAAGGTGTTCAAGAGGAGCCTACAAAATTCTTCCCAGGGGAAAAAGTGGTAATTTTGAAATGTGAACTAACTTACAGTGGCCACAAGGGACAATATGGAGCACATGCTAACAAACCTTTCACTGTATTTAGACTGCTAAGGCTTCCTTTAAACAAGTCATCTATAAAGGATTTCAGAATAAATTAGCCATATAATTTTAGGTACTGGACTGTACCTCAGGGTACCTGGACCCATTTCTTAATGTCAGAACAAAGAATCAATATGAACTCTGGCAAAGTGTCATTCTGTTGAATATATGCAACAAAATATTCTGCTAGGGAGCAAGAAAAAATGTTTTCCAGGAATTTTCTATTGAACTTTCTCAATTTTTATGTACTTTTGGCTAAAAAAGACAGGTTACCAGTTTTTTAAGTTAGGTTCTTTATTCAAAAATAACATTCCTTGAAGCTAAGTGCAGTTGTTTTTTTATGGCTCATTAGGCACCTTGGCAATAGTACCAAACAAATTCAGCTTCATGGAGGTCATTAGATTTGGGAAGTAGCTGTTACAGTGAAGGGACCTCCAAATGCTGGAGGAATAGGCTGATAGGTTCCTCATAAAATTCAACAAACACAAAGTCCTGCACCAGGAGCAGAATAACTCCATGCAGCACATAGGGCCTGTGGGGGCAGCTCTGCAGAATAGGATCTGGAACCATGGAGGACATCAAGCTGAATTCAAGTCAGCTGTGTGCCTTTCGAGCAGTGAGGGCTACCTGCATATAGGCTACACTAGCAAAAGCATCACTAGCAGGTCAAGGGAAGTGGTCATTTCCCTCATATCGTGTCCTGGTGAGGTCACATCTGCAGTATTCCATGTAATTTTGACCAGCCCTGTACTAGATGGATACTGAAAAACTGGAGTGAGTCCAGCAGAGCCTGGATTACCAGGCTCAGGACATGGAGCACAGAACACATGCAAAAAGGCTGAGGGAGCTGTGGATTTTCAGCTTGAAAAAGTGAAAGCCCAGGGGATCTAACTGCTGTCTTTAAGCACTTAAAGAAGAGCTAGAGAGAACACAAGAGTCAGATTTCTTCCTGAAAAGGCCAGTGAAAGGACAAGGTGCAATAGACATGTTGCAACACAGGGGATTAAGAATGTTGTGCTTGAAAAAGTGAACATGGAAAGAGTAGTCAAGCACTGAAATGGCCCCAGCTGTGCAGTCTCCTTCCTTAGGGATAGTCAAAGCTGAGCCACACAAGGTCTTCGGCAACCTGATCTAGCCTCAAGATTTGCCATGCTTTCTGCAGGAGGTCGGACTACTTGATCTCCAGAGGTACCAGATGACCTAATTTATTTTATGATTGATGTTGTTCTCTTCATGGTTCTAGTAAAATATGCTACTACTGTTGAGTGTTGCACCTTTTATTTATTTTAAGACATGAAGTCCAAACAGAATTTAATCTTATTAAATACACAGGAGGAAACCCATTAAAGTACCATAGTGAAATATTTTTACTGTTGTCCTTACCTCAATTGTAGATGCATGATTGTAAGTATATCAGCAAGAACCCCTGCTTTAAGTGCATAGGGCAGTTTCAATTACACTTCAGCTCCCTTCACAGAGAAAAACCTTTTGAAAAAAATTTCAATTTCACCAACCATTAAGTGAACTTAACATGTATCTTCTGAAATACTGGCATTTGGGGAGATCAGCAATGAGACATACTAGTAAAAGCTGCAGTTGGGGCTGCAGCCACATTTTAACTCTTCCATGCATTCTGTCTTTGCGCTTTGGAAATATAGGTGATTGGCCTGTCTGGGCTTGGGAACTTCCAGAGCTTCAGCTTTGCATAGCATTACTCCACACATGAGAGACACACTGCAGTATTTAAGACAAGGGTAGCTCTTTTGCATTAAAAAAAAAAAAAAAAAAAAGGCAGGAAGTAGCATAAAATGACCTTGAGGATCTCCCCAAGAAAATGGCAGTCAAAAATAAATAAGCTTGGGAAGAAAAATGAGTTTAGCTGTTCCCTAGAGTGCATCCCAAACAATGGCTTTGTGTGTCACCAGTACAGTAAGAGTAAACGTTGCAGAGATAAGGGAGAATTGCGTTTTCTCAACCTCAGCTTTAGAACACAACTTCCAAGTTTCACCTACAAGAATCTGTACTAGGATCTGTTTATATTGTGTTTACAAAATTTTAATATGAGCAAGCTCATTTTTGGCACAAGCTTAAGTATCCTGTAGATAAGATGGTGATTTTTTTTTTTTAGAGCAGTTTTTGCATTAGCCAACAAAAACTCCTACAGAGAAGTCCATGAAGAAACATGAAGCAAAAGAATCAAACCCCATGATTACAGATCATCTTTTTGATAAATGATCACTGGCCTCTGCCACCATATACCTGGACCAATCTGAGCATTACAAGAGTTTTCTTATTCCAGCTGTTCTGACAGAAAGGCCATAGAGATGTATCCAGAGAAAATTAAGAAAGATTCCCATTCTACCCTGTAAAGAGTACACAAACACATTTGCCACACTTACACATTGGCCAAGAGCTTTTGAGACTCATTGAACAGCTGCAGCTAATTTATTACCTGCCAAAGCTACCACACCTTGTAAAGAGCTCACAGTGCAAGTATTAACACAGAAGGGCAAATGGCCAGGAACATAATAACTGTGTCAGCCAGCTTTTTACTATATACTTTCACTGGGCATCTGTGATGAAAGGAGCTTGGTTGATTTTTGACAGTGACTGTTTTCTCCATTTATTAATATAAGTAGCAAAAACCTCCCCAAAATACAAACCACCCAGAAATCAGTAGCTAAAACAGATGCAAGACTTGAATCCAGGCAAAACATGACTAAAACTCAGGCCTGAAATCGTTTTATTCATTTAAGTAAACACATCTAAGGCACTTATTAATTATTAAGCTAATTTTGTCCAGCTTTTAAAAAAAGACCATTATGCCTGTTTTTAATGGGAGAAAAAAACCCACACACAACATTTTTTCCATCTACTAAAACAATGCTTCAGTTAAGATGAAGGGAAGACTAAACATGTCACAGATTATCATATACATTTGAAAGCAACAGAGACAGAAATAGGTAGTTTAACTATTTTTCATTTTTCTCAGTAGAAGTGTCAAATGTTTTAACTCACAGCTCTTACCCCCACCAGCTGGAATCCATTTGCTCATCAACATCTGACCTTATTTGTGGTTTGGTGGTGTTTTTTTTTTTTTTTGTAATGGTACTTACTTACTGCCATATGTTCAGACTTAACATTTGTTCACCTGTGACTAAGGTTCTCTCTTTCCTAAGGGAAAGAAAAATTAACATCCAAAGGCCATCCCTGTCTTCTTGACATCTCTATTTTTACATATATACCTAGCTATCTGAAATTTGGTTGAAGAGCCAACTGTTGCAAGGCACTACACTCCTAGATGTAAAAATTACACATACCTGTATTACTTTGCTTCTTATGACTTAAGGGCTACTTAAGTACCTTCCTAGGATTTTCAAAAGCTTGTGAACATTGATAGGAATGGCAGCTAGAATGATAGGCACCTTTTGAATATCCCTTGTGTGGCTGTTAGCATCTTTAGCTAATTACAAATCTTGAAATAGTAGTCCCTGTGTATTTATAGCCTACAGAATAAACCTTTGTGAAACCTCAAATATATCACGGGGGACTATCAGTAATTCTCCAAAGTTTTGTTCTGTTCTTGGGCTTCTGAATTGATCTCTCTTACAAGCACAAAATCATACTTGACACATGTACACGGATACATGTGCAGGAACCATCAGCTGTCAATCATTCTCCCCACACGAAGACCTGGATCTCCAAAGTCCAGAGATGGGAGAACCACATACCTTTGCTAGGTCTCACTTGCAACCACATCACATGCTTTTTGTTTTTCTCCTCCAGTCCTTGCTGAGGCCTGGAGAAGCAAGTTTATCCAACATCCTACAATTCTGCTGAATGTACTTTGAGATCAGTTGTTGTTACTCAATCTGGAGCTGCTTCCCCCATCAAAAAAGAAAAGCTACTATTTCAGTAAGCATTTTACATGCTCAAAAGAAAGGCAATATAAAGAGCCAGAGCATATTTTACACCATTCTTTCCAGCTTCTTCCTAGCATTACTATGTGTTGCCACTACCATCTCACAAATGTTTAAGTCTTATAACAGAACATTTCCACCTGTGCACACTATAATTCCCTTCATAACTAGGGTACAGCTAAGTCTTTACACCTCTTCCCTCATTATGCTGACAGAGAACAACAGATTGTTTCAATGTAGTCAAAATTTTCATAAGGAGCCTGTAACCCTCTCTGACTTTCCTGAAATTCACTATACCTCTTTTAGGTCCTATCTGAATTTACTGGTAGAAGTACCCTAGCAATCAGTCCTTTGGTTGCTCTCCAATCCTGACTGAAAATGTGCAAACTCCTTTTTAACTACTTATTCAGTTCCAGTTATTCACACTGATATTACCAGTCACAGCGACAACAACATCTGAACTCATTTAACAGCCTCTTTCACAGTAACAAATCTTTTGTCTGTGCTGTATGTTTTTGTGTTTGTTGTTGTTGTAAACAGAGCACACTTTTCCCACCTAACACACAACCCAGCCATGTTTTCTGATCCGCTTTCATTAAGGGATATAACAGAGTGGACAGTGTTATCACCCTTCATCATGTTTTCACATAGTTGAGCCAAACAGGGTGCTAATGGAGAATTAAGATTAGCAAAAATCTCATCTTAGTAAAAAATAATGTTTGGAACCTCCTTGTACCAGTACAAGGTACACATAGGTACTGTATTTATTAACTAAGCAGATGTAGGTCTGTCATATCGCAATGCAAAATATGAAATAATTTGTCAGTATATATCAAACATTTAATTTTATCAGGATTATCAGATCATAATACAAGACTATAAGCAAAGCACCTCCTATTTTGCATTTTTCACAATTCCTCAGTTACTGCCAGCATGATTAGTTCTACTACTCAGGAAAGAAAACTTTTTTCCTATTTTCAGTCTTTTTAGATCTAGATCTCAGCACCTAATTAAAAACAAGAAAAAATTCAGGCAGGCTTTTTAGAAAGGCCTTGTGCTATGCAATTATCTTTTTAATGGAAAATTTTCAGCAGGGATCCCTTGTCCTTGGACTAGTCCTGCGAGTACTACAAATGCCTACTAATACCATGTGTGTCTAATTAGATGACTGTGGGTCCTATTCAGAAACATCCCCAGCCCTCATATGTGCAAATCGCTTTTTGTAGGTAAACAGTTGTTTCATGAGATTCATTAAACCCTTTCATTAAAATCTTTCCACTCTGCATGTAATAAGCTGAAATGTTCAGATCATACTTGAGAAAGGTATATCAGAAAGTCCCAGTTGCACACAGTTTTAAAAGTACACAAAAGAAAAAGCAGGGGAGCATGTTTTGAATTTTTACTTTCTCAGGAAAGAAGTCAATGCAGACGAAGGCCACATGACACCAGAAGCAAGATTACTGGCCATGCTAAGATATGTATGTTTATTATTTTATAATTTGCTTTCTTTCTCCGAATACTTAGTCACAGAAAAGGTATTAAATTCCGAATAATACAAAAACTCTACAGTGTCACCTCACTGTCTCAAATAATGTAATAATATACAACTATTGTAGCCTTTTCCAGACATTTTTGCTTCACAGCATAGAATCACTTGACCAGACATTTTTCATAAGCAGCGCAATGCTTTCTGCCACGGCAGTTGTGAGCTGAAGGGACGGCAGCAAGGCTCTGCTCCTCCTTAGTCTGCAGCACACATAACTCGGGCAGCACCGCACCAGGCAGATTATCTCCTCTCAAAGGCATGGCAGCCTCAGCTGCTCTTAGTGCTCTGACTATAGTCATCTTCGCTGAACATCCACCCTTCTCTAATAGGATCAGAAAGCCAAGAGGGTACTTGAGAGCTGGATAATAGAAAAGCCTGAAGCAAGTTTCCTTTGCTGTCTTAAGGCAGATGAGGCTGTTAACACATCTTATAAGCCATATCTGAAGGATGCAAAATAAACTTTGATTTCCGCAGGTCCTCCAATAAGGACACTCAAGGTATTGTACTAACACTATGTTGCGTTGCTATGTCCAGTTATGATACCACAGTATTACAGTAACACCACAGTACTGAAGCTGCATCTGCTCTGAAGCAACAGAGTATTGTCCTGGGCTTTGCACATCCTCCTTTAGGCATCTTGTGGTCCCACTGCAGCTGCCAATTATTTCAGTACAATATGTGGAATTTGCACACAGAATAACAAGGCCAAAGGTGAGCTTTGCTCCTGAAGTGGTAAAGAGAATTAGCAGCCTAAGAACTGCCTACTTGTCAATTTTAGCCTGATTAAAAAAGCTTAGAGTCAAATAATTG
Organism: Patagioenas fasciata; assembly: GCF_037038585.1. Taxonomy (NCBI): domain Eukaryota; kingdom Metazoa; phylum Chordata; class Aves; order Columbiformes; family Columbidae; genus Patagioenas; species Patagioenas fasciata. The sequence continues at coordinate 34,483,918 of NC_092523.1, read as the reverse complement.
TTCCATATGACAACAGCTTGCTAATATGAGACAACCTGCATGAAGCTGAGAAATTTAGAAAGTCAAAGTGAAAAAGAACTACTGCCTTCAGATAATTTTTTTTTCTATTAACCACTGTGTTGATATATTCCCTGTTACGGATGGTGTATTAAGTAGACAAGGATACTGTGCATACTGTGGAGGAATTCAGTTTTCTGATTCAAATACCTAAAGATGCAATACTGGCTAATATCAGACCTGTAGCAGGTTTCCACTCCTAGCTTTCTCACTTAAAACTATTAGGGCTCTGACTCAAAGTCCTTAATATATGCTTAGAAAATCTGTGGTCTTCTGTGAGATATAAGCATGTTTTTCTGTATAAGGATGATATTATTCCCAAGCTAAAAGTAAGCATGCACTGTAGAAATCTATTAGATTTAGGGCTAAGAAAAAACCCTCTTGTTAAAGAGATTTCTAGCTCTTATTTTGCATATTAAAACACAGAAATTTTATTCTTGCACACAATTAACTGAGTGAAGTTAGCTTATCTTGAAAGCAGCCTAAACAATTTTTTGGCTACTGTAGGAACTGGAAAATCAGCTTTAATTCTGCACTTTTGCAATGGAGCAAGTTCAGGGATATTTTTATACTTTCTGCTTCGTCAAGCATTTTATGTACACTATTTCTTTTACTTAACTCATTCCAAAAATGTCCACTCCAAATATTTTTTCCATATCTAGCCACAAGATGTTTTTTCTCTTCTAAGAATAAACAATATTTTGGTTTACAAAAATGTCAGTCAAACTTCTTGACGTGAACATATCTTTATATAGTAAAAGCATCCAAAGCCTTCTTGTCTGGTATGTGGTTACAAAGGGGCAGCCCTATTAGGTGGGAAACTATAAAGTCAGATTTCCCTACATACCTAATTGGTCATACTTACAGAAATTCCCAGTGGAAAACAGAAGACTATTTTTTGTTTACCTTCCCCCCCCCGTTTGCATTAAATGAACACTCATTTATATCTTTGACCTCGAATATACTGAATATGGTTGCTTATGTAAAAGAATCCTGTTGATATCATATTAAATCTGTATTTCCAGCTGGTGTCAGAGGATTCAGCCATCAGAATATTAAAAGTTGTGGCATCACATGGGGTGGGGGGAGGGAGCTTGCAAATTAGCTGTCAAGTTGAATAAAAAGAATAATAATTTAAGACACTGGCAGTTACTGTTTGATACTGCATTACTGATCATGCCTTATGGTAAAGATTAAATTATGTTAATATTGAAAAACAGTTTGCATTTATTGCAAAATAGAAGCAATTATAAAACCTAAAACAAGCCTGATGCACCTCTGAATTCAGAAGTGTGTGACAATCTTCCTCTGACAGTAATAAAAGTGTTATGCACTAAAAAGTTAGCAATTTATTTTAATACTATTAAACATTTAGCACAGCCTAATACATGGTTTCTGCAGCCAGATACCATGCATATTGTAAGCTATTTATGTGTTTATAGTTATTCTCTGCTGACAACAAACTACTACTAAGTAGTTTTAGAAATGAAGCATTTAACATACATACACAAGAAAATAAAGGAAAACTATACCAAATACTATGTAGAATCTTTTATTAGTATTGTTTTTCCCAAAGGCTCTCAAACACAAACCCCTTTGCTAATGGTTTGCATGGTTCTGCTTCACTTCTCTCTTTATAAAGTACATCAAAGGTTGTATTTATGGTAATAGGAAGACAGCAGATGTAGGTGAGGGTGCCTGGCTCATTTGAAGAGCTGACAAGAAAAAAAAAAAAGTAAAGAAAGAGAAGATCATTTTCTTCAGACCCTCCCCCCACCTTATTTCACACACAAAGTATCTGCAATACCAAGAAATCCACAACATCAATGACAAGATGACAAAACTGCAGAGCTGAACAGGGATTGCTTGCTAAGGATTAATATTCTCTGCCTTTGATGAATTCCAAATGTTAGATTTTTTTTTGATACATTCACTTTTATCCAGCCTTTTAATTTGTCCTTCCTATCTTACATATAGGAATTGCTCATTATACATTTAAATGGCATGCTCTATAGACACTTAACAATATGTTGATTACTATTTCAAATTGAAAAAAATGTTAGTAGTATACATTTCATGAGATGAGCAGACCCCTCACTCCCCTGTTTACCCTAGGTTAAGTAACAACACTTATAAAATATAGATGATGGAAAACTCAAGCCCTTGAGAGAACAAGATGATGGCATCATGTGCTGTGTATAGTATTTGTCGGAACAATGCACATAAACACAGCTCATTCTGCATAATTAGTATTTTTGCATTGCATACAAACATTCCACTAGCTACTCAAATAAGATAAATCAAAGCAAAAAGGATTGTTTGTTTTTAAAAAGGAAAACAAATACTTATCTATAAAGTTAAGAATGGGATAATTTCTTGTGTGTCGGCTTTTAAATTACGAGGGAGGTGGCTTGAGCTATTATATGTCTTCTTTTGGTACTGCTTTCTATAACTCATTGATGTCATGAATACGAGATATGCTTGTGAGAGAAACCAAGGAGAACAAATACACAGACCACTGAAAAACTTGTGCTGAATAAGATCAAATTCAGAACCCAACAGCCAACAAGAGTAAACAGACAAATATTTGACTAAACTTTTAGTAACAGTAACAGAGATACAGTGCTGTCTGTTAATGAGACAGCATGCACAAGTAAATTCTCTTTAACAAGACATGCACGTGTGAGTGTGAACAGCTGCTACCCAATTTCTTGCAGAATTCCCAGGGAAGCCAAACACTTAAGTACAGAAACAACAGAACTGGGATACAATCTTCGGACTGAGATTCCACGTCACTTGTACTCCTGAGTTTAGTGTATCCAGCTAAGTGTATGTTTGTAACATACAATTGCCATGGCACAGAAACCTCAAGCTGGTGTCACTCCAAACTGCCAGGCTCCTAAAGCATACTACAGCACTAAAGATAATACTAAAAGTAGGATAGCTCCAACATTGTACCCAAACATACCTTACTAGCTAAAGGAATGGTGCCGTGTTTACACATTGTCTGTTTGTGTTCAGGTAGATGAAGTCACATTGCACAGATACTTTTCTTCTATAGGCCGTTAAGGAATTTCTGAAGTTTTAAGCTCACTGTCCCATGTAGGTTCCCTATAGAATGCAGCAGATGTTGGATTTCTATAACGAAATAAATTATGACAGCACTGACTTGGACCCTGGCTCTGTAACATTTTGGAGGCAGTTTGGGCTGTCATACAGGGAAGAATACCTCTGTACTCCAAACAGTCAGAGCGACCTAAGAGGAAAAAGCATGCAAATGCATTACAGCTAAATTGTAGAGCGCCTTCTTCTCTTTATTTACATTTTTTGTTAAGGCTAAAAATGCAGATGTTCAATGTCTAGATGAGTTATTTACTAAGACCATAGAATCAAAGGCCAAGTTATGAGCTTGGACAAGTGTTTTTGAAACAAAATCCCCAGCTCACCCATCTTCTTGCACATGACTTTTTGAAGCCAGGGGAAATGATGCATCTCTCTCCATACAGAGCAAACGCCTAAATGTGTAGGAATGTAAACAAACTCTATTGGATGATTCCATAGATTGATAATGAGATTTCATCTTAGGGTTTTGAATCTAGTCTCCTTAAAAAGCACAAATGAAACTAGTTAGTATTTAACAACCATATGCAATATTCCTGGTAGTTAACTATTTGACTGCAGCATCTACGTGCACCCTTCAATTCTAAGTATCTAAAACATTCACAAACATTTCCCAAGGGAAATGTGCATCTAAGTAGTATAATAAATTTATACAGAGCATGCCAATACCAGACTTGCCTGAAAGATCAAGAGTACGGTCATGATTTACACATTACAGCGTACATGGTATTTTTATTCAGAAGATAAAGCCACATGTAGCATAGTATTGGAGAAAAGAAACAAAACTCTCCCGTTGCCTTAAGGAGATCTCTGGATACAATTATGAACTTTAATTGAGCTTTTAACACTTTTACAGCACAGAATGAGTTAACATGTCACATACCTTCCAGACCACAGACAACACACAATTGCTAACACTTGATAGTTCCAACTCAGATGAGAACAATTGAATCTCATGGGACAATTGAACTCAGGATTAACATTTCTTCTGCCTCTAAACTGCTGAGAGACAAAAGTGGTGAAAAATGACCAAGTAATAGGTCATCTAGTGAAGTGGTGAAAAGAGTAAGTGAGAATTGCTTTCAGTAGCTTTTTGTAGAAAAAAAATCTCAGGGAGAGGAGGAGGACCAAAAAGTTTGCTGAAGAGTGAAAGAAATCACAAATTGGAAAAACCAGATTGTTACAAAAGGGGGGTACCACACATCAAGACTTATCTAAGACAGAAAGAAGACTGGAGAAAGAAATGATGATACTATCCATATGATTTGCAAAAGTATCTAAGAACTGAACTTGTAAAAAGACCGTGTCAAGCAGTTTTAAAATTTTACAATGTCAGCCATTTCACTCCAGAGTTGTTCCCATTGTTTAAGTTATGAACAAAACTATGACAGATACAGGCTTCAATTTTTAACATCAAAGTTGCTCTTTTCCCCAACCTCCTTTTGAGATTACCAGGAAGTTATACCACAAAAGACATTTCAGCTGAACTGTCTTGCCAGAATCAAATCTTACTAGAATATCTAGCATATGATTGCCTCTATTCCATTCATCACTTGAAAGGACTGTCTGATCATCTCAATTTATATGTGACTTGCCAATAAAGTGTATTTTGTACAGTAGCAAATGGAAATGCACAGTTTACTTGGACATTTAAAGTGTAATAAGTCACTTTACTCTTCAGCTTTAATTTCTTTTTGTGTTTGGGAACATAATGTCTCTGCAACTATGCAGAATTACAAACTGCAGTAGTTTCTTATCAACTAGTTCACTGTGCAGCCCAAAGCATGTCAAGGTCATATTTTTATGCCAAGCCATATCTATAGCCCCGAAGGTAGCATGCAGTGCTTCATTAGCCACATTGAGTTGTACAGAATATTGCCAATACCTAGTTGAAGAATCTGCTTTAAAACAATGCAGTATCTGAGAGAATCTTTCTGGAATACACAGGAACTGAGAAAAAAAATAATTTAAAATGTTATGGTTTGACTACACCAAATATTTTGTCCAATAATTTCTTTCATAACCAAAACATATGTCCTTCCCAGGTTGTAATAGTTGGGCATGATTTTGGGACAATCTTGACCCAGCCCATAGATGAGTACACCCTGCTACATACAATAATGTGCCTTCACTGTTTTTAGGTAATTGTATGTGAAAGTAACTGATAAAATTTGCATAGACACAAAGAAAAGTCATACGTAAATTCTGTACTTGGGTAAACATGAGGCCCAACATGCCACAAGTTATGTATGCAATGAGTATCACATACATGAAATGGTGCATATAATTGTGCATATAATTACAGGCCATGTTTGCAAATGCATCCTCGACAAACATTCTGTACACTTCTATGCTCCCTATCTACTCACCAGGACCTCAAGTGCTGGTCTTTGCAGAACACTAAGCACCAGTGTCTTTATATTCACTGGCCCAGCTGTCATGAATTTTGCCTTCCAGCTATCATTCTCTGATGCTCATCAGTCATGCTTATTCCAATTCAATCTACAGAGCGTGAATGGTTCAGCAGCTGTCCTTAGTGTTGAGTTTTTAAGTAGCAGCTGTCGGGTAGTGATGATATTCAGTATATATTTCTAACGTAAAAGACATTCTTGCAGAAAAAATTGACAAGTCCCCTTTCAGTTTTACAGAGGCCTTAGTTCTCATATTTTTCTGTTCTAAGGCTGCAATGTCAGAAACTTTAACACAGATTTTAACATATAGAAGAGAGAAAAGTATGTTCACAAATGTGGAAAAGAATTTCCTCTTAATTTTACTCAGCCATTTCTTTGACAGACGGCAGTTCCAGTTGTGGTTGTGTTTTGTTGTTTTGGTTTTGTTTTGGTTTGGTTTGGTTTTTTATGTGTGTTTTTTTGTTGTTGGTGTTGTGTTGTGTTTGTTTTGTTTGTTTGTTTTATTTTTAATGGGGAAACAACACTTATTATCTACTAAAGGATACTTTAATCACAACAACAGTCTCAGTGTTATTTATCTCTACATGATTCTGCTTAAAAGTATCTTTTGGATCGTACTGTGTATGTTTTTTCTCCTTGGTAAAAACTGTAGATTCTCTTTAAAGATCAATGCAAATTAAAGCTGACTTACAGGATGCCATAAAGTATGTATATAAGGTCTGTAACTAAGATTTCCTCGGAATTACTGTCCTGAACAGCAATCTCAAGTTTGCTATAAAAATAATAAGTTTCAATTGAAAGGTTAATTAGAAATGAACTGTTTCTAAAACTACTGAGAGAACTGGAGGCCTCATAACCAAACGTTCACAAGAAGGAATTAGGAAATCGGTAACATACATAATTGACACAGAAAATCTCTCATGAGATTCCCTTTGTCAAACAGGAAAGGGCAGGGAATCTGGTTATATATAGCACTAGGCAGACAGCAACTTCAAAGGAGTAGCTTCCAGATGCACTCAAGAAATTTGAGGCATCTCCTAATAGGTCCTTCATCCCAAAACTGAAGATAGTAGATAACCCATAGGAAACTTCAAATTTCTATGCCTGTCTTGCCAGGTCCAGACTAGCCCAGTAAATAAAATTCTTGCCATTACTAGTAAAAAGCAACAGGTTTTGCACTGACCTGTTTTAACTGAACTTAAACCACTGACAGAGTAACAATACATTTCTGTTTGTGCACTCATATTCAAGTTTTGGCTATAAAAGTACAGTACATGACGCCAGGAACCATGAAATATTTGCCTTGGCTTGGAGGAGGTGTGAAGCTTCTGAGTACCTGCTGTTTTGTATTACCCAAATACTATCCCCAAATATAAAGAAAATTTCCACACACAAATCTCTACCACGACTACCGGCACTCATACAGTTCTGTACTTTCTTGGTTTGTCTCCCAGACAAACTCCCAACCCCTGTTTTGAGTGGCATCACCACTAAGTTAGAAAGCATGCATTTGCTGTATCTCAGGTAGAGTTTGCCAAGTAGAATAATATTTGTATAAAACTTAAGAAAAACATTCTCATCCTGTGAGGGAACACTTTTTGGAAATACCTTTCTTTCAACAGCCACAAAAAATTTCCCACACCCATTTTTTTTAGCAATTACCTTATTTGTCCAGGTTTAGTTCTGAGGAGGTCTTAATGTCCAAAGCCTGGTGTAGTAGAAGAAAGTTAATACAATTAAGCACTCAGGAATCAGACAGAAGAGGATGAAAAGCACTACAGCAAAAACTTGGGTTGGGGTTTCTTGAGCATCTGCGAACACCTAGTGAACATAAAAATCCTCAGTGATGTAACAGCGCTAAGCACTTTTATTCTGACTTGCTTACATCACCTTGTGTGCTAATATTGTGCCTGTACTTGTGCTAAATCAAGTTATCAGACTGCATCTGTTTGGGGAATATGGATGCAAACAGCCAGGCTGCTGTCACAAACAGACCACACAAAGCACTTAGTGAGAAAACATGTATGGATTTGTACGCATTGGTCCATCCAAAGATAGCACTTACAGTGCCCTTATTAAATACGAAAAACTGAAGTTTCCTCTCACTTGTTACTCAAATGCTGAACAGGGCTGCTGTTGGAGTCACCAGCCCTAACCAGTGTGGGTTGTTGAAAAACATAGATGTTATCCAGAGAAGATCTTAACAGCTGGCACTTCAGTGTCTTTCATATGTGGATCTTCTAGTTTTCAAACTCATCACTTCACTAGCATAGACGAAATTACCCCATTACCTTTCGAAGAATGACTGAGAGATTAGAAACCGAAATGCCATCAACATGCTGCACTCACAGCCATCAGTCCACTCTCAAATAGCTTTCTCCTTCTACTGCTCCTCAACAATCTCACAGGGACAGAAACAACTGCTTTCTATAGCTTCAGTAGTACAGCAAGCACTATTGGAAAAATATACTCAGAAAATAGTTGCTCTAATTCCCATCAAATTCCATTTACATTTAAAGATTTGAAGGGGATACCACAGGCTAGAAATGCTTAATTGTATCTTCATTAGTTTGCAAAGATAATTTAGTTGGTGTTTGGAGACTAAGCACAGAAGCAGTGCTTCTTGGGTTTTGGAAAAGGTCCAGCCCTATTTTTGAAATTTCTTTTTAAAATGAAGTCAGATTGGCCTATGGTCATTGCTCGCTGTTATGAATCTAGAGATACTATTCTAGAACTAATACTAAACACAAAAAATTGATTGTAATTTTTCCTTCTGAAATTTTGTAACATAGGTAAAGCTTTGGCATCCATCTAGAGAATGACATACAGCTCAGGCCACTGCTGGCTGAAGCATTTCCTCCATTCAGCTTATCCATACCATCTTGTATGTTTACACTGGATTTTATCTGTCTCTGCTAAACATGCAATAAAGCATTGTAGCTAGAAAATGAGACAATTCTGAGTGACAGTGATGGTTCAGCCCTCAGTAAGACAACAACAGTGTTTGTTGTAAACGTTCAAGGTTGCATGTTCAAGTTAAAGAACCAAGTTTCATTCTCCATAGTGACTGATTTCTAGTAAATCAACAATGTCTCAATGGCAAGGGACAGAATTTTGCCAATAGGCTATATTACAAAAAGCCCAGGCTATAATTCATATTTAGTTTTCTTACCTGGTTTCTTAGATGCTTTTTGTTTGTTTCATTATCACAGACTCGGACGCTAAAGATGCAGTGCACTAGCTCTTCACGGGCAAACCCCTTCTCATCTCACCAATTTCCCCATGCTTGCACATACTACAGGTGAAAAATGATACTTAAGAATATATGAGGAGATACAATAGCCTTACAGGCACCTTAATCTATCAATTTAACAAGACAGTCTTCAAAATAACTTTTGATTCAGATATCTAAGAATGATGTAAAAATTATACACTATGTAAATAAAGCCTCTACTCTAGATGAAAAACAAGCCACAAGGAAAAATCACCATTTAGATTTATTCAATCATGCATGTCTTGTGTGTTATCACTACAGCACATTACCCACAAACAATTTCTCCATTACTGAAGACACTCAATTAATCTACCAGTGCTTAATAAATATTTTATCCTAATTAAAGCTAATGACTTCTCTGCTTTTGAGATGCTGCTGCAGATCAAGAGAAATTTTTAGCCTAACACTTGATTTAAAAGCAAAATTCTGAGAACACTGTGTGAATTCTGTTTCAAGATAAGTGAACATGGAAAACATGTTTCTTCTCTATTGAGAAATTCTAAAAGCGGAAAGTTAATTATGCAAACCATGTTACTTTCCAGAAGACTGCATTAGATACCTCCCTGTCACCACAAAACTGATAACCCAAAGCCACGCAGTACCCCTGTGCAGGTTGAAATGAAATCTAAGTATTAATACATAAAATAATTTCTTAATATATGCTCTACTTGATTACACATCTACAACTGGAGACACTGTTTGTTACTTGGCTACCTGTTACCAGTAGCAGAGGCTGGGATCTACCCAGCTGGAGAGCAGCTCTGTGGAAAGAGACCTGGGGGTCCTGGTGGACAACGAGCTTAATGTGAGTGACCACATTGATAAGGATCATGGCTGAAATATTGTGGCTCTGTTGGGACGGGACACCAGTGTTCTCCAGCAAAGCAAACCAAGAGGATACTGGGCTGCATCAACAAGGGCATCACCAGCAGAGACAAAGAAGTCATTGTCCTGCTCTACTCAGTGCTTGTCAGGCCATACCTGGAATCCTGTGTTCAGTTTTGGTCCCCACTATGCAAAAAAGATGTGGACAGGCTGGAAAGGGTCCAGAGAATGGCCAGAGGTGATCCAATGACTGGGAAACTGCTACAGGAGGAAAGAGGCTCAGAGGAGGCCTCATCACCATGTTCCAGTATTCAGAGGGTGGCTACAAAGAAGATGAAGACTCCCTTTTTACAAGTAGTCACATGAAAAAAATGAGGGGTAATGGCTGCAAGCAACTCACGGGGAGATTCTGGACACAAGAGGGAACTTTTTCACAATGAGAAAAATCAGTCATTGGAACAATTTCCCCAGGGACATGGTGAATTCCTCAACATTGGGTGCTTTTAAGATTTAGCTGGACAGGGTGCTGGACCATCTTGTCTAAACTGTGCTTTTGCCAAGAAAGTTTGGATCAGATGATCCTTGTGGTCCCTTCTAACCTGTATTCTATGGTCTTTTTTTTTTTTTTTTTTTTAATTAACGAAGAAATGTTAGAGCTTGCATGATTATTTTAGCATTAACTTGCAAGTTTTGCAAGTTCCAGTGCTCTGTTTAATCAGGAAATTAAGGAGTTTGTTCTTTTTAAAGACTTCTACCATTGCATAAAGATTTTTGCTTTTTCTTTAAAAATGGCACATGCCATAAAATAACACTTGTTTTTAAATTAGAAGCTTTATTTCAGCTTTGTGAAAATTCACATTTCCTTTAGGAGTACAAAGGTTCCTGTTAAGACTGGAGGGTTCACTCAACCAAGCCAGGCACACAGGATTGAGGGTGGCCAGTGGTGCTAGTTGGAAGTGGCAGTGAGGAAAGACATTCCAAGGCTTGGAGCTCTCTCTTCTATCAAAAGATATGTTAACATCCTGCTTTGAACACTTTCCAGCCTGAAGTCAAATGTATTGCAACAAGTATTTGTCATTTATTAAGCTCATTTCACAGCTGTTCCTTTGCTGTTATTTTACATCTTACACTCAGGTTCAAAACCTTTCATTTTGAATAATTACTGATATCTTTTCTACTTAAAAAACATTCACAAGTTTTTCAAATTGTGAACTCATTTTTTCTGTACCCAGATTATTTCCTAGCTACCAAAAAAAAATATTTCATTTTAATTGGCACTAATTGGTGGCCTCAGCACAGAAGGGATTTGCATTCTTGCCTAGATAGTTTCCCCTGAGACATGCTCCATAGTGATATCATGTGAAGGGAGAGGCATCATATGCTTCTGTGACTTCTGGTGCTGCCCGAGAGAACTTTTATTCTGGGGACTTGATCCTGTACCCTTCCAAGAGGGTATATTTTGCACATTTTCCAGCAGCCAACCAAGAAAGAAAGAGGTAAACAGCGGTCCCTCAAGCCGAGCTCACAGACAAAAATTAGAACCTAAATCACTTATGTAAAGCAATACTGGCAAGAACGGGTGCTTAAAACTAGTTTAAACTAAACATTCTAACTTGTTTCATCAGACACCTGCAGGAGTTCTAATTTATTTTAATGCACGCATCTAGCAATTCTAGAAACAGCACATTTCAACAGTACTGCCAATATCAGCTATTTAGGCAAAGACAGTTGAAAACTAAAACATAAAATTTTAAAAATAAATTAAAATGAAATACTGTATCTTCTGTCCCTGGAGCAAACATAACTTCTGATTAGGGAGCAACTGGAATATCTTTTCAAGCTTTGGCTAGATATTGCAAATTCAAACAAAGCTGAAATTCTCAGATAATACCAGGAGATGAAGAAAGACTCCATAGGACACAAATAGACATTTGTGCATGAAATGACAAGAGATGGCACCACAGACTAAAAGCTGGATTCACTGCACCTATTTAAAATGTATTTCTTTAGGAAAAAAAAAAAACACAACTCCAAAACTAGTGATCTGATTCCACATTGAATTCTTGGCCTATTCCCTCTTGCTAGATGTTCCTGAGATCTGCTAAAGTTGATGGGATACAAATCAGTACAGATACTGCCCTGTGCAGAACTGAAACAAGCAGGAACACTGAATGAATTCCCTTCGCTACCTTCAGTACCATATTGTGGTTTAACAAAATCAATGCTGCCAAACTGCTTCTACTTTGTTGGCTTTCAGATGTTTTACATTACCAATATATTTTCAGTATATGTTTTATTCTGTCATTGCTCACGGTAAGTCTTTTGCCTACTGCAGAACGCGTCAGATTTCCTAATTATTGCATCCAAAGTTTCTAAACTCACCAGGATGGAAATCTGTGCAGAACACTACTACGAGTGATACCAATAATCAAATTCAGCATGCACGGTACAAGTCTAAAAAGTTTTGATTTTCAGTATCTGATGATTTATGAAGTCAACACATTAAGGCACTTTAATGTTTAATAAACATGCTGGAATACAGTAATTCGAGATGTACCCAATCTGTGTAATGGATTCTAAAAAGTCCATGTAAGCTATGGATATTTTATACTCCAGTAAAACTCTTGATTTTTAAAGCTCCAGTACAAAATTACCAAAGTAGTAATTTGGATCTCTTTGCTTTCCAATTTTTGCTGCATATTTAATTTGGGGCTTGAAATGTACTGCTATATGTATTTTTTTTATATAACATATTTAACCCATTCTGCTTTTTAGGGTGGTGGATGGCATGGTGGTGACTTTTTAAAGAAAACAATGGCTAACCTACTATTGCATTACTGAGTTATATATCAAAAAACTATACAGCTAAGGACAGGTTTTGTGTAACTATTTTATGATTTGCTGTGAAAGTCAGCTAAAACTATGTTCTTAAGGAAGCAGTAAAAGAACGACCACATTTGTGACTAAATAGCAGCCTTGTAACTAATCTAGGACATGGGGTAGTACAGTTGCCCTCACAGAAGAATAAATGGATACTTATTTCTGCTCAGGGGACTGGGAAAGCTGACAATCATTTGTTACCTAGTGTGATAGATATCCTGTTGCTTACCATATGTCTACTAATTTTTAATGTGCAGTCATGTAAAACGACTGTCTAGACCACATTTTCTTCAATATTGTTATTGCATTCCAAGTTCACCTGAGCAGCTTAAAGAACGCACTTCATACTAAACAAAATAACTTTGATCATACTTAATTTAGAATTACAGCACAAAAACCAGGGCACTTTAACAATATGGGAAGATGTGGTTTATTTGAAGGACTTCTCACTCCAGTGTGCTTTTTTTTGACTTCCCGTAATCCCGTACCTCATGACTGCTTTTATCTGTGAACTGCTCTTGTTCTGCCTGTGCTGGAATAGAGAAAGGAGTTATGCTGGCAACTTTATTTATGTGTAGGTCAAGCAGTAGAGGTCATTAGCACTGAAGTAGATCCCACCTGTAGAGAACAAAGGAATGAATGCACCCTATATAAAACCAGCTTGCTCCATATCTCCTTAAACACAGTCCTTTAGGAAAAACATACTTCCAGCAGAAGGAAAAAAGATATAGTTAAATAGTGGACTCGATTTGGCAGAAGAACTAATGAAGAGGTGCCTGCCTTCCCAGTCATTCCAATTCCAATGCTAGAATTCATCACCATGTTAACTGGTGTAACATAACTTTTTAATGAAACTTATCACTGAAATGAGCTGTATTTAAGGTACTGCACAAGAAGTAACACTATGCAAAACCAGCTTTTACTGATAAAACTTAAACAACTGTAAGAATTATTACTTTTGAAATTTAATAGCATAAAATTTGCAGAAAACAGGCAGGGGAAGATTCAGGCACAGTTTTGTCAGGAGAGAAAAATAAAATATAAGGGTGTAACAGGATTAAAAAAAAACCCAACCAACCAAACAAAACTCAAACCAAAACAAACAAAAAACCCCAAACAAAACCAACAAAACACAAAGCCAAACAAGCACAAACCACCAAATCCCACCACACTCTGAGACTAATTGAAAATTATTTATTTCAGGTGAGAAGGATCCCATAGCTCAAGAAAAGATAAAAGCCTGGCCTCCAAGTTACTGTGTCTTTAACTACAGCACAGGGCGTATTCTCCATGAAATGCCCGTGTCCCCAAGTCGTCCAGACATGTGCAAATACAGGCATGAGGGATGTCCCACTACTATGGCTGCAGATCCATGTGCCAACCATGAAGCACCTCATGCAGCACTCGGCCCCACAGTGTAGAAAAAGCCTCTGAGATTGAAGATGTCCAAGTAGAAAAGATGTCCAGATAGTAAAACATAAAAGACAACTATTTTGCATAGGTGCAAGGAGATTTCATGTTGCATGTTTTAACTTCACATGGTTGCTTGGGTGGAACCTATGACAGTCATGTTGCCATTTCCTACAAAGGTTACAGAGGACAAGTTGTCCGGTTCTAAAGTTGGTTCAACTCAATCTAGGATCCTGCCTTCACCACAAAAAAGGTGCATCTCCTTTCCCTGTCACTTCTCCTTACCCTGTGTCAGGTCTACTCATCATTTGATGTGAGGTGAGTTGGACTAATCTGCTGGTCCAAATGAGAACTAATCCTTCAACTAAGATCAAAAGCTAACACCTTTTTTGCATAAACATTTTCAGTTTGAAAAGTGTTACACTGACTTAAAAATGATTACAAAAATGCAGGGATAGTTGGCCTGCAGTTCATATGGACTTCACATTGAAGTTGGTCATTTTCAAAGATTAAGAGGTCACTATATCTCTAGCCTAATGTGTTTAATTACACCACTGAAAACAAGCAACTACTCAGACAAGCTTGACTGAGATCCTGGTATCAACTGTCAACCTAGCATTTCTGTCTGAGTCAGCAGGACTTCATCATTCCAAAGAACTGGCAAGCTAAAGAAACCTAGAAAGGGCAACAAATTAGCCAGATAAGTTGCTTCACACAGTGATTCAGCACTGAATAATTTTGGAAGACAATTTTGCTTAATATTCCAAATGATACCATCTCCTGACAAAATATTCTAATATTTTTCTCTCTAGTATAATGCTCTGTAGCTTGCAGCTTTATAGAAACAGTAATAAAGCTGTCGAATTCTGCTCTTAGCTATACAACCTTTATGCTGCTCTAGACACTGACTTGAGTAATATTCCTACTGCTCTGTAGAAGCAAAAGGAAGAGATTAGGAAATGGGCACAAAGGTAGAATGAAGGTATTTAAATAAATTCCGACATTAGGAACAGGGACAAACTACATTACTCAGCCATACTCAGAAGAAAAATCCACCAGGCACTTCCACAGAGAAATGGTCTACTCATTTATTACAATCACTATGCCCTGTATGAAAAGGGCAAGTACAAAGCCCAAAACAGTAACAGTTCTGAAAGTAATTTCCATCATTGAGATTGGCTGAAGATGCATCATTGCTGCATTAAAGCCACCCCCAATCTCTAAAATACAGTAACAAGAAACCTAACAGGTTATCAAATAAGGCCAAATTAAATTGTAACTTGCAATTAAGTCACAGAGTTAGCAGTAAGGAAAGAGTTCAAGTATGCTACCTGGTCAAAAGAGAAAAAATTCCCCACAAAGACTATTTTAATTCCCGGTATTAAATATCTATCAATGTGAAAGGAAATACTGTTGAAAAATAAATATTGACTAATATAGGACCAGTTTTTCTAGACTGAGGATCAAGGTACCGACAGCTCAATACACAAACATGGCAGAAAATTGGAATACTGCACCTGCAAGAATCAAGCAACTGAAAGCTTTAACTACAAAAGTTTATTTTGCAACTGTGTTTCTATTCATCCAAGTATCCCTGATGTATCTGATGAATTCCTTCATAGATGAGATACCATGTCCACCATAGGTTAACACCTCATTTTCAGAAAAGTAAATTCAATCAAGATTAAAGCCAGCCCACTGCGCTGAAGCTGGGGGGAGGGAGGTGGGGGGGCGGGGGGGGGGAGGAGATTTAAAAAAAAAAAAAAAAAAAATCACACTGCATCAATATTATGAGAATCTCTTTGGCATGTGCAAAGGCTTGTGTTCACATATACAGGTAAATGTCTATTTGACAATCACTGAAATATTTACACGATTAAATAGTGCAAGACAGCTTCCTGCTTCCTTCCATTCAGTTAGGCTTTCCCCACACGTAACAAACTTTAGCCTTTACACCTACTGATGGCTTTGTAGGACTTGCTATTGGTGTTACTACAAGGTTACCTTTGAGGATAGGCTTGTATCCTGAGGCACACCAGGTGCTGCAATGTCAAAGCCGCTGTGGGACTTGCCCTTTCCCCACCACTGCAGAGCAGCTTGTGCCCCAGTGTTCTCCAAGGCAGAACTCTGCAAAGCCACTCTGAAGCTTTCAAGCTGACAGGCAAAACCCCAGCAGAGAAAAACAGCTGACTGTACCAAAGGTCTTAAGGAAGCTAATGATGTTCTCCACCCTTTCGGGCAATGAAATTGCATCCTGGAAATTAACAAGCAGAATATTTGACAGTACCGTGACAGTGTAGTTCAATATTTTCTGAGGCAGGCTTCAATTAGAGAAACAACAGATTATGACAAAATTAAAGATGACTTAGTCCTCCGAAAAGCTAAAACTGTCTAGGATACAGAAACGCCTTCTACCACAAGAGCAGTTGAAGTTTCTTACAGTCTTGATCGACATTCACAATGCTTCCTAACCTCATCAGTATCAATCAAGTCTGTAAAATTTTACTGGAGTACAGGACACAGTCTTTCTCAAGACTGACTCAATTTTTTATTCAAGATTTAACAGTTCTTATAGGACCCTCTTGTTACAAATATGTGTATTTCAAAAGAGTATGAACCCATGTTTATTTTGATAACACATACATGTAATTTTTAGTATGTTTACGCAAAAAGCAGGTTCTGTACTTGTGCATTTTCCTTCACAAATGGAACAAAATTAATGTACCACATGAACAAAAAGAACAGACACAGCTCCTAAAAATTATTTGCTAATAAACAGCAACATTGTGAGCTCTCTTCATTAGCCAGTTCAAGCATTAGAGGTAATGCATATTTAGACAACTTGACCTACAACACATTTAGTTTATTGCTCCTCCTACCACCTCTCCAGTGATAATCCAGCACTGGCTAAACATACCATTGCTGACTGAAAGACTTGGGATCCAGCTCCCTGCTCACCTGGTTCTGCAGCACCCGACCACACTTAAATAAAACAGCTAGCAGTAACACCTCCGGTAAAATTATTTGTTAGAACAGTATATTTTTCTTGGTTACAAGAAAACTGTTTTTCAATAGAATCTTAGTAGGCAGGCACAGCAAATGGGAGAGTGAGGAAAACCCTTTAAGTGATCAAAAGAACGTTAAACATTTTTTCACTGGCAGTTGAACTGCAAAAAGTTAATTATTAACCAGCAAAGACCAATGGTAGGTTTTCTCATCAGGTAAAGTACTTGTGACCCAAGGACTGAAACAGTTGTTGAATATTGACCAATAATGGTAACATTAAGAGAGAGTGATGAAATCAATGCAAAAGTTAGGGCATTGACATGCCTCTAGACTGGATCTAGAGACCCGGTTTGACCTTTCACAACCCTCAGCATGAACTCAGAGAAAGAACAAAGTATTACTGTTGCAATACGAACCTGCAATTTAGATGAGAAGACGCAGCATGCATTCGAGCAACAGCATTTTAATAGTGGAAATACTCCTCAAGGTCATCAGTAATCAGAAAAAATAATGATTTAGGGAGGCTTTTTTTTTTTAGTTTTGTATTTCACCCTCACAACTGTTTGATTTTTTTTTTTTTAAATTTCCTCTATTTGTCTAGCTATCATATCTGTGGAATGATAAACACAGTCCAAACAGCTGAGCCTTCACCACATGCCCTCAAATAGTTCTGTCTGGATACGGCTCCAGCTAGTTAAGTTATTTTCAGCAAAGGTCATCAAGTTCTGGAGTCCATTAGGAAGCAAGAAAAACAAAAAAATCCAAGTATTTGTCTGTTTTATATCTATTGCAGCTGTCAAGGCATTATTATTCTAAAAAAGGTGTTTGATGAGCAGCCTGAATTGAAGTGTCAAGATAAGGCTATGCTTACGGAGAAATAGATTTTGTTGTTGTTGTTATAGCTTGTTGTCCTTTTCCTGTAAAATCCATATCCATAGCTAAATTTATTACCTAATTCAGAAATGAGATCATTCTCATGCAGGTCATTATGGTGAGAAATATCCTATATACAAAAACTGAAAGACAACTGGTTCAAGTGGAGGGCTTGATATTGCAGATTTTAAGGTATGACACATCAGCCTAATCCTCCATACTCTGACTGTACCTACGCCTCTTCCAGTTGTGTGCAAACACAGTGTGAAGCTTTACACAGTCACAGTTAATCTAACATGCATCTAGTAAATGTGCATTCAGATTTTGAAATGTAATTATGCCTCATACATTGCCTAGAAAAAATTGTGTGCTGTATTTATTCCACATAAACTCCTTGGAATTAACAGTAAGACCAAAACCATGCTAGTTTCACTTGATCAATATACCTTGGTTTCACCCTGTAGGGAAAGAGATAAGTACTTTAAATTCCTTGCTCATTCCAGACATCGAAGAGGCCGTGGTCAGACTGGAACACTATGTGGTCTCATCTCAGGAGATACTGCTTTGTCAGCAGAGAAGTGTTTAACTGACATAGACCAAATTGCTGTTCTATGGTAAACCATGCATGACCGTTACTTGCCTGGATTAGACTGAAGCTAGCAATCTAGATGTATTAATACACTATCACTTTTTGACCTGATTGCTTCTCCACACCTTGTCTACAGTCAAAACATTTATTAATTAAAATACTATAATCTATGGTTAGTAATTTCCTTAGGTTCTAATTCAAAACAACATGATTTTTCTATGCAGAAAATAATCACACAGTGACTTTTATTACTGTCAGCATGAAAGGCAATAACAGCATAAAATGGAAGAAGCTGTCAAAGAACTGACCGAAAAACTAAGGTTTGACATGTCACAGTTCACATTAGTAGCACAGCTATACATAAAGGGCCAAGCTACCTACCGTGGTCTAAACTGAATGGTCTTGCACTGCATTTTGAGCTCATTCTCTTTATTTGTCCACTTGCCCAAAGCAGAACAGTCATTTTTCGTGGTTATGCTAGTGATCCTGGTATTAATTATTAGCACTAGTAACTCTCAGTGCCAGGGCTACCATCACTGCTTCATTACACTGGGTACTGCCCAAACAAGTGCATACCAGTTTTCTTTGTTCATCACCTTTATAGCAGTGACAGACAGGATGGACTTTTCCTTAACTATATGTTACTACAAATGTCCAGGAATAATTTCTCTCAGTTTCATCTAAGGGATATGAACATTTCTGTATAATTTGAATGCCAGAATCAGTGAATTTCCATTGACTTAGAAGTGCATTCAGGAGATATTATCATGATTGCTTATTACATAATTTAATGAAAAGTTAATACATTAAATCAGTTTTCTTTACTGCTGTGAATTTTCAGAAAGGAATGTACAAGTATTAAATGTTACAGTGTGTAACTCATGCAATGGAACACTAAAGTTATTCACAATAATTGTGAAATTACACAGTGATAACAACAGAGAAAGAACTACATGTCTGCTTAAGATACTGTTGTTAGAAAGGGGGGAAAAAAAAAATAGAAGTTTTACACACAGAAAGGTTACTGCCAGAAGAATCAATGAATAGATGAGGTATATGCACTTCACGCAGGATGTTGCATTTTTAAAATTCTGTTGAGATTTCCCCTTCTGTTAGCTATAGAACACAGCCTGCCTCTGCTATGCATGATAATGCACTTGGATATAACATCTTCCATGTCATTCACAAGGGCGTATGAGAGCACCAAGTGTGAAACAGAGAGAAAGTGAACAAAAACTGAGTATAAGAACTTCATCAGTTCAACAAAACACAAAGTATCACAGTGCCTAATGTGCCAGAATCAGAGGTGCTACTAATGAAGGGTCCAGAGTTTTAAATTTATTAAGTGATTCATTCCAATGTTATTACCATTGTGAAACAGATGGGAAAGATGGTCTCTTTGCAGAAAAAGACGCTCTTTTTAAAACCTGCCTTACTCCTACTTGGTGAGGAGCATGTGATCGAGAAAAGTGCATCTTTGACTGCAGAAACAAAAATAATCCTGAAACCTCAAAAAGAAAACAAATGTAGAAGTTCTCTATCATTTTAAACTTTTTTTTTCTCAATCTAAATGTAGCAATGTATGCAAAAACCTAAAGACAGTATTTTGAGTTCACAGAAAACAAGCAAATATCATTTAAAATAACTTAAAACACACTACCTACCAGTTAGTCTGATTCTCTCCAAAAAACATTTTGCCCATATCCTATAGATTTTGTCAGTGTTTATTAATCTTCAAAGATCAGACTAAAGATTGGGTCATGTAAGTTTTGACCAGATAGACAGACAGAGGTTTTAAACACTGAACACTCAAGTATTGTGCAAATGCATAGTAGCAGCTGTTTGTGACAGTTCCATAGGCCTAGACACATGCATGAATCTTTAAGAATAAGAACAACCTTTTTCCAGGTCATTCTGGTTTGCCAGATCATTGACAGACAAGTTATTAAATGCAATGAATAAACATTTTGTAATAAGTAGTTCAACCAGCTGACTCAAAGGTCTTTCAAACTTGCACTGTTGTGTTTGCTGGCTTGTAAAAGCCTTACTCAAAGGAGCCCAGATTTCCACTGGAAACAATCCTCTAACCCCAAATAAATGTTTTTGTCAAGCATATATAATTGCTAAGCATGGAACAGACTTCAAAATTTAGAGGATTATTTTGACACTACTGCTTTTCATTTTAGCTGGACCCAAGGAATAAAAAGATCTGAAAATTTAACAAAAGCATGCTCCTTACCAATGTCACATAATAACAGTATCTTCAATCTGAAATAAGTTGATAAGCTTTGTTCAAATTCTAATTAGGAGTCAGCTACTGGTTCATGTCAGCTATTCTACCCATTCCTTATTACTATTGTATATATTTTAATACATATCTAGACAGAAGCAAATGTTTCTTGACCAGTCATTTGGTTTTACAGGCAAATATTTGGTACATATCACTACAGAAATATAGACCTTGTAAGTCATTTGGAAGAGGCTTCCAAGATCACAGGAAGATAGATCAACACCATGCTGACCTGCCGCCTGTCACTTAAGTGTTTTGCTAGAAAGCCACCATGCAGTCAGCTGCTACGAAGCAAGAAACCACACAATTATTTCCATGTCAGTGGATTTATGTTTATCCTATTTACATAAAGAAGAGAAATCAGGCATGGAGAGGCAACCTTTGCCACTAGCATATACAAACTTCACAGGACATCAGGTTCTGGAGTTTAAAGTAATTCGGTAAGGCACATTTGCAGTACATCTCTACACTCTTTAGGAATTCAGACATGTTTGCCTAGTTACATTTGTTGACACTGTTGACTCCAAGCTTTTTTTTCTTTCTTAAAATGGACAGCTTTTCAGAAGCATCACCCTTAAGACAAAATTGAATTCCAGTTCAAACAGTAGATTAAACTTTTTGTTTAACATACACACACACACACAAATATCATTATCCTCATTTCTAACAAAGTCTTACATAAGTTTTATTCTCACTTTTATTCTTACTTTTGGTCTGATCTGTAACATTAGAAAAATCAGCCATTAGCTTCCCTTTTCAGCACTGGAACGCTTTGTGCAGGACCCAGGGGGAAGCAGAAACAAAAAGGTGATTTTACACCATCTAGAGATCCAATGGACCTCTGACAGCAAGTTCCAATTGCCTTTATTTCTCTAACCATCACTGTGGAAGGATCAACTAGCTAATTCCACATATTGAAGGCTATGAAAACTATTGAAAAACAGTATTGATAGACTAAGCGTTATCAAGACAGAGGAACTGGCTCTCCAAGTCAACTGCCCCTTCACATAAGCAATATAGTTTATCTTCCCTTTCATGCCTCCTCTACTTTTTTTCCTCCAAGGAAGTAAATAAGATAATAGGATCTTATTAGATATATACTATTTATCTCTGCTGTTCTCATTTCTACTTCCTTTGACTTTGGAAAAGAAATCCGCTGCTTTCCAAAAGATCCAGAGACCTGACAGATCCAGGGTCATATGTACAGTTCTGCTGTATTTGGTGCACCTCACCTCTTAGTTCACTCAGATCCACTGAGATGAATCACATAAGTGAGTGAATCCTATACAGGTGCCTCATGGAGCACTTCCAAAGTCGAGAGGCTTCTTGCATACAGGAACTTGTTGCTCACAAGGGTGGAGCTGCTACTACGTGTGTCACCTGTTATTTTTGCACAGACTAGGGAAGATATGCATGTTAAGAGACTCTGTTGTATCAAGTTAATTCCTTTTTAAATGCATTTATCCTAAATGTGGTGGCTCTTTTGTGTTTTTATTTTTATTTTTTTTTTTTTTAAATAGGGAACAAAAAAAAACCCCTTTCTGTGGAACAATTCATTAGAATTCTCAAGCATGGAAGCAGCCTAAGTGCTCAAGCTGCCTCTAGCAGTAAAAATGACACAGCCTTCTAAACAGAATTAAACATTTAGGGACATAAGCCACTAATATACAGAGAGAAATGCAGCCTTACATACAAACATAAGCAAGTAATGCCTTATGTGAGCCACCTTGAAAACAGATTAAAACATACTTCTGAGACATATGGTTAAGTGCTTACTTAGGAAGAGACAGTGCATAAGCACGCTTTTCTCTTTAAAGTAGAAGCACACAGATGGCTAAACAGGAAAATCCTCTATATATCATGCAACTTTATTACCAAATCAGTATTTTTCAAACTCAAACACAAGTTAGAGTAAAATGAAACTCAAAGCTTAAGGCAGAAGTGAAAACTAAACTATTCCTGTGTGTTTCGTAAGCAAAAATATGTCCTTTTGACTATCAACTTTTACTTAAAAACAAATAAGAACAAGCAATCAAACAAAAAACCCACCAAACAATGGAAAATGAATACTTTTGAGGTTGCAGAATCTAAAAAAAAATACATCTCAAAAGAAAGGAATTTTTGTAGAAAGGTGAAGCAACTAAAGGCTTGGACAGTTAAAATTACAGTTAAAGTTAATCATCCAGGCAGAAGATGTTCATTGCTATACTTGATTATTAATGAAGTGATTGATTTTGCCCTCTTCCCCCAAACTGCAGGTCAAGTATGATGAGCAAAGGCTACTGTGAGAATCTGGGAATCCTGCCAGTCCCTAGTTCGTTCGGATCTATCAAAAGGTCAGAGCACAGCCTAAGACCCTGGGGCCATTGTTCGTTGCTGCAGACAGCAACTAGCCAGGATGCCATAAAAATTGCAGCCCTCTAAAGCAGCTAGTTACATAAAGAATCACACCACAAACTTTTTCCAGAGCTATCTATCACCATCTGAGAACAGCGCATGGCCAGGTAAGCCCAGTGCAGACCACTCACAGGTCTCACATAAGAATACACATGCTCTCAAGCACCTCCAATCTGGTATATCCCCAGTCTGAGCCTAATGCAATGAAGAGGTGCCTGTATGATGGCCTTTTGATCAGATAAATTTCCTCTATCACCAGGTCTTGCTCTACAGTTCTCAAAACATTGTTTTCTTCTCCAGCACTGCCACATATTAAACCCACACAGTTTCAACATATTTCTATGATCTGCTGTTAAAATCTTGCCACTTTGGAATTCTGTTTGTGGATCAGAATCCCGTAGAAAACAGACACCATAAAATCTTGTTGCCATCAGTAAGTGAATTGAACTTGGACGACATAGCGGAAGCAATATTGACACATTGTGACTAAACAGCATATTATTTTAAGATCTTTATCAGCATGAAGTTTTTGACAAGAAATCCAAGCTATCACCACCTATTGCTTCTCAAAGTAAGAGTCTGGTAATATCATACACTGTTTGGAACACACTTATACTGGCAAGAAAGAAACATTTTCTGAGACACACATATTAAATAATTCCATCATAAAATGCTTATAGATACAGTTGCTTCTCACCCCTGTATCTGAGCTCGCAAAGACAATAAGGAGGGAGCACATTTATGTAACCTAAATTGTTCTGAGCAAGACACAAAGAATTACAAACTGTGTTAGGCCATTCCAGACTTCATCATATGGTCCCAGGGAACCCATTAAATAAAATGAAAAATCCAAATAAGAAAGTTCATTTTTATTCAATGTATTTGACACCACCTTTGGGAAGTGAACAAAGACACACTGTCAAAAGCAGGAACCTGCACAAAATGTTTCTGTTTGTTTCCTATGAATGCAGAGGTATACCCACTGAATGAAAGAAATTCCACTGTACTCCTGAGATTTCCTCCCTTTAGCTCAATTTTGTGCCAAGTTCAGTCAGCTTTAATTTGGGTTGTGTTAGCATTCCAGATACAAGTTCCTATAAGTCAGGTCTGCTGCTCAGTTAAAAATTAGGTGTCAAGCAAAAACTTGGTCTTATATAGTAACTTCAAAGTTACATGAATTAAAAAAATGACCATTAATAGATCATCCTTGGCCCTTTGCACAATTCAAGCATTGCTTTTAACTGAAAATACTTGGTAAATATTTTGTCTATTTTGCAGCCCTATTTTGTGTAATTTCTCTTCCAGCTATGTCTTTTGGACATGTCAAGGGACCACAAATTTTTACATTGCTCAAACAGTAACCACAGTATGGCCTCTAAAGTGATTTAAGTTCCTTCATAAACCTCAGCTTCTTCTGAAGTAAGTCTCAGATGACAAATTCTTTTTATATGAAAACCATCAATGTAAGACAAGTATTCACTGGAGTGTGGTCAAAAGAACTTAGGAAGTACAAGGACAGAGTGACTGATTTGAAAGACCAGGGAAGCAGCTTTATGTGTGACAATAAGAGAAGAATGGGGAAGACCTTAAACCAAGAGGAACACAATCTAATTAAAAAGGAAAGGGGAAAAAGAATATAAACTGTTTCATTTGAAACAATGTATGCCTAGTACCAAAACTCCTGTGGTTTCCAAGTGGATATCAACATTACATTATTGGTATCTGCTACTATAAGGAAGAACAAGCAGAATTAGATCCATGATTCTCAAATATCAGAATAAAACATTACTCCAAATGTTACAACTGAACCAGACTTGGTTTACTTTTCCTGAAAAACTGATTTTTTACACAAAATTGTGTATTTTTAACAAAAAGATACGCTATATGAAATGCATACATACACTTCAGATTTTCTCTTTTAATCCAAAAATAAGATGGAAAGCCTCTTACTAAAACTTAAAAGAATTGGAAAGCCCCCAAACAGTTTTCATGAAAAAGCAGTGATCTATTTTTCTTCCTATGAAAATATAATGCGTAGCTACTGCTTTACATTAAACGTACAACTCCTTTTAAATACAATGTGGATTTTCAATATATTTGTGAAATAAATTAGCATTATGGCTATAGCAAAGCTCCAAAAGGAACTATGCAGAACCAGGGCATACAGTACATCAATACACAGTAATTGTGGTAAACCAATGCACCACAGCATATGTGGTCAGATGGACTAGGTATATATAGACTGCCATTTAATGCTAGACAAATGCTTAGAACAGCCACAGCATTGAGCAAAAAATCTTTTGCTTTTCTGAGATTTGCTTCATTTTAATCACAACAAAGAATAAAAATAGAAGGTAGTGGACAAAACTTGCTTTTGTTTGAGTGAACAGAGTTAACACTTCATAATAAAAAAAAAAAAAAAATTTGTTTCAAGCAGTACGATCAATACCTGAAGAAACTCAAAGTCACAAATATCTTTAATAGAACTGTTACAGAATCATATTATCAAATTAATGACTACTGACAAGCACGCTTACTGCCCTAGGAAACAGGCATGTCACCAAGGAAAATACATCATTACATCAATAACACAAACCTATTTCATCTATACAAGATGAAATCAGAAAGCAATGAGACATGAATGAATTGCTGGAAAGTTTATTTTTAAACTCTGACTTGGCATAAAATATACTTCGCAATACAAATTCTGAAGTTATTTAATTAAATTCAGAACATTTAAACAGGTAAATAATTTCAAGACAGAACAATCGCCAATATTGCTTTAAAACATTAAATGATAAGCAATTAAAACCCCACTTATACCAAAATACCATATAGAATCACAGGTACTGTTTTGAAGTTTATAAAAGCAGCACAGTAATAATGCCTTTGCAGATTAGTCTTAGTACTTCATACAGAGCATGCAGCAGAACTAGCAAACAGAAGCTGGTTTTCTCTGAGCATTAATTAGAAACTCAAGAATGTGAGTCATGAGGGCAGGAAGAAAGACAAATCCTTAAGAAAAATACAACTTACCAGACAGACAAGTTTAGCTGTGTCTCAAATGCAGAAATTTCTGTATATGTAGATCTTGTTTATTTAGCCCTTTATGAAGGTTTCTCTCAAGAAATTAATTTAACTCACATGTAAGAGTCTGCAAAAGAAAAAGAGAAAGAGAGAAAGAATCTGAGCTACTGGTTGATGTTTTTGTTCTAAGAACATTTGAGCTATTTTCAGCGGCAATGGGCTTGCCTACAATCGAAATGAAAATGTAGTACAGAAAAACCAGCCTCCCAATCGAAGCTGGGAAGAAAGAAAGAAAAAAAAAAATATCAGGAAATCCATAGCAAAAAACTTTGTTCATTGTACAAATTTTTATTTAAAGAAACAGAGCAGGGAACAACCAGTGTGGATAACGAACAAAAAAACTGAAAAACTGTTAAAAAGAAATCTGGGACCTTGAAGACCTGTAGCTCAGGAAATGAACCACTAGGGATATGTTTTTATGTGAAAAATACATTCTGAGTTTTATCTTCTCTGAAGATGCTTTGCCTTCTTTACACAAGGGCTCATCTGAGACGGAAGTACTTCTGTTTGCATATAAGTGCATCACATCTGGCCGGTATACAGATTTGAGGAGAGGACAAATCAGTTTACCAAGAATGAAACCAGTAGTTTCTTTCTAGTCTGCACCTCACATTTCCAGTTTCAGCACCAGTGCTGTTCTGGAAGCTTAGTGACCTGAAGCTATTGGCACTCCAGTTTTTCTGCCAAGGCCATTCAGTGAGATGATACAGATCCCCCTGCCCTTTTCTGCTGTATCCCCAACCAGCCAGCTTACCCTCTCATAACATAAAAATAGTGGGAAATGTAAAGACCCCAAAAAATCTTGATGGGTACCTAAAAACTAATTACTTTGAAGTTTCAAACAACACAGGTAAGCCAAGTCAGTACCACCATTGTTATTTAACTTCTCACAGCAACTTCTGGTACAGGAAAAAGCTTCCAAGATGTTCCTCTATATATCTCAGCAATTCTCAAAGGCACAACTTACTTTGCTTTACCAGAACAACTTTTCATACATGTCCACATTGTTACGCACTGCCACTGAAAAACTTGCTACTTTGCTTCAAGGAAAAGTTATCAGATATGAAGTTACTCTCTAAACCTACAACAGCCTGGTGTGGAAAAATCAGAAAATGTTTCAGTATCTATTAAATTTCCAATCAAGTCTACTTAAGCACACTAATTTGAACACGTTTTAGAACACTACAGGTCACCTTAATTTCTGGTTTATTTGTGAACAGTAACTATTTGAGAGTTACACTGACACATGAAACAAGATGCCAGACACACAGGCTATTTAGTAAACTATTAAAATAGTAAAACAATGCTCATTGTTAAAAACAAACACAAGCATACTTGTTCCAGATGACTCAAAGAAAAAACATTAGCTATAATACACTTACAATAATAATGAAAAAGCTGATGAGTGTGAAAATATAGCACAAATTCTTTACGGATTAGCTCAGAAGCATCCCTTCCATTTGATCCCAACTATTTTTAGTGATATTGTAGTTAAAAGCAGCTACAACAAAAAGCACAACCCCACAAACTCTAAATATAATATCAGCCCATTAAATTAATAATCATTGCTGCTTTATTCCAAAAGGCTAGTTTAGGACTTACTTTTCACAAAACTAGTTCATGTAAGTTAAAAAGCTCAGTTTATACTTAACTTGACATCCACGAATAAAGACATTTAAGGACTCAAACAGTTTATATTTCAGACAATGTATGAATGTGTGAACTACAGCCAATCTGAGAGCTGTAATGGTCAGGTGCAACATGCAGCATAGTTTGTAAATAGATACAAGACTAGTGGTCTGTACCAGACCACTAGTGTCAGATGCTACATTACCTTGCTATCCATAATGCTTTCATCTGAATCAATCTAAAAATCCACAAATATCTGTATGCCAAATACTAGTACTATGCAAACATGAAAATAGAAGAATATGTTAAAATAATTATTAGCAGTATCAGTTTACTACTGCATTAATACAATACACATTGCTTTGCACTGCAGCATTTGTTTTCTGAAGCATTTTCTCAGAAGGCAGATTTACCATTAACTGATTAAGCATCAGCGCTTAACCCATTTTGGTACCTGCTCCTTCATACACTCTGCAACTGGTTTGTGTGAATAATAACTTACCTATCAGTACTTTTAGCGCTTACTAAACATGACAAAAGCACTGGTTTGGTATACACTAAGATGTGCTTTAACTACTGGATATAAATTAGATTATTTTTATCTACAGGAAACATTACATGTCATAAATATTAACTCAAGGTCTCAAAGATAAATATAACGGTATGTTTATTAGTATAACAGACAAATATGTCACTACTACCAGGATGATCAGCTTATGCTTTTCAGAGACTGATGATTAATTGTATCTCTCATTTTGTAGCTATCAGCAACACTAAAATCAAGCATATGATTTCTTTACTGGTATACTGCAGTGTGATTTAATCAATGGTTGGTATTAAGCAATTTAAACATTACCAAGAAGTGTACAGTTCACACTACTCATGTAGGTACTTGGTACAAGTTTCCAAGAGCTCCATGACCAGATGCTACAGGACAGAGTTCTAATAAACCAGAAGAAAGAATCCTGATAGCTGAGAGATACAAAAAATAGTTCAACATGCTGACAAACAAAAGAGCTGTATACATGCTCCACTATACAATCTCCAAAATTAGTATTTCCCAGATTACAGAAAAAAAACTACAGAAAGACAGGAGTGAAGCTACCACCCACATTCTTTGTCCTGGACTCCAGCTAGTCTTGTGAATGTCTTAGACACATATGATACTGAAGGATCTTACAAATAAGAATGAACCTTTTTTCAGTGTCTCAGATGTGCTTTCAGTAGCTTCCACTGCTGAAACGCAATGGAGCTAGAAAGAATTGTGGCCATTCTCTTGGACAGGATCGATTACCTAGTTACACATAGATCATATAAACCATTACTTGTGGTTGTTTCTACATCATGCAAAATAAATGAAAAACAATTGGACATATGTGATAACCAAACCTAAAGCCAGGGATGCTCATCTTTGGACAAATGCATCATATGCCTATAAAGCCAAGGAATGAAAACAGATTTGAAAAATTAGTCTCCAGTGATATCAAATTTAATTTAGAAATTTCAGCTAGATGTTATTAATGTCTTAACAGTTCTTGCTCTCCCTCCGGTCATTAAATGTGCTGTACATTCTAGCAAGGTTGCTTCTAACTACATCTTGATGCCTTATGTCATCATGCATGCCTCGGCCTCATGTAGTAGCAGTAGCTTAAGAATTGTCATATTAGAATGACAGCACATATACCAATGTCTACAAATACACATGCAATTTTCTTTAGTTGGATATGTATCAAAAAGGTACTTTGGAAATCTTATAGACGATCATATGAAAATGAACTCCTGAAAAACGTTTCATTAGAGCTATATGTTGAGAAAGGTGGATAGTCTACTGAAAAACAAAGTGACTCAAGCTTTCAGAACACAGAATTCAACATCGCAAGGAAGAATATGTACACAGCCAAGTGACTGTGATAGTTACATCTGGAGCTTTTTCCTAACCCTAAAGAAAATGAGTTACCTCAATGAACTACCCATGGTGATTATGTTAAAATACTTCAAAAATTCTCCTAGCGTTGCTACAGAGCAGTCTTGCTCTTATGTATGTATCTTTCCCAGCACACATGGCAATAGAATCTTTGGTAAAGACATTTCAAGAAGTGGGAAATTATCTACATCCCTCAGGAACAATAAATTGCAACTATTCTGTTCTCTAGTATCTCAGTACATCCCAAAGTAGCTCTTCACATTAAAAAAGCAGAGTGCTCCACCCTGTCCAAAGAGGGTTTTCTTTTCTCTCATTTCATTCAAACAAGGTGGATGGCCCACCTCACTAATATCATTAGGTAATAATAAAGTTACTACACTTTTCTCTTTATGTTTGTTATAGGAGTGTTTCATCCCTATACACTCATTAGAAAAATCTGGAAACTAGAAAGGAAGAACCAAAAGAGGAAGCTTGGAATTGTGGGTTTTTTTGGCTTGAGTTCTTCAGAAAGCACTCGAGAGCCAGCCAAGAGTTATCAGGCAATCTCTGATCCAGTAGAGTATCTAAGAAGCCGCCTGAATTTGTTACAAAAGTGTTTTGCTGATAACTCTCACATTTGAAAAACATGCATCAAGACATCAAGTATGAAGAATCATGCTCTCAGTTCATTAACACAAACTGATGTTTGTGCAAATTGGCAGATGTTTGACGTAGAGTTGCCTCTGCTGTTGCTCTCTAGAACAGTAGAGCTGCGTTCTCTTTAAAAGACACCATCTGTGTTTAGCTATATTCAGTTCTTATATTTCACTTTGGAGTTTGTTAAGTCTGCTTCTCTCCTCCGCTCCCATAATAAAATTTTGTCTGGTGACAGAAAGAAAATTCTATAACACTGAAACCGCTAGCCAGGTTTTTGTGAAAGACGGTTTGTATGTAAGAAGCTCTGCCATCACAGTAAACTGAGTTTACCACAGAACTTGAAATTTTCTTTTCAGGAATCTTGATATATCTATTACATGAACTTTTACAAAAGCTACAAAGTGTCACTGACTGTCTTTATGATTAAATGTTTCTGAAGATGTAAAAGGCTCTGATACAGAATCAGCGTCTACAGATTTGTCACCTTCTCTATACTTCTTTGACATCTAATATACTAAAACAAAAACATCATAAAATGCTTATCAAGACAATATGTCTCTGGAGAATTAATCTGTTTCCTAAATAGAAGGTGGAAAGATGGCTAATACCAGATTTTCTGACAGTCACCTTTGGCAATACAGGATTGAATTTCATTGCTGCCAATTTAGTTTGACATCTAAGGACTCAAAACCAGCATTCTGTCAGTCATTGAAATAGTTATATTTTTAATATGTTTAAGAAAAGCATTATATAATATAAAATCCTTTAAAAATTACAATATCTTTAACTGAACACCAAATAAATACATTAAAGCATAAGGAGACTCTCAAGCCTGAAGTGAAATCACATGCATCAAAAAAAACCCCCAGCTATTAAAAGCATATTAGCTAAATATTTAAACCCTCTTGGTCATCTTTTGTAACCAATTCCAATACTTACACCAATTTCATACAACTGGCAGCAAACCATAGAACTGCTCTCCTTATGATGTGAAAAGCGACTACAGCCACTGCAGAAATCAGTATGAAACTGGACCAAGAGAATGATATGCCTGCTAAGAGCACTATTTTGCTAGTAAAACTAACTTTCTTTGCTCCAAGAGTAAACAGGTAAAAACACATGGGGAAATCAATACGAAAAAGCCTTTTCAGGAAATGGAGAACAGAAGCTTATTGTTTATCACGCTCTTGATACACACTACTAGCCCATTGTTTCAAGAACTTTGTACAAGGTTATTTGTCTTTCAGACTAATTTTCTGCTAGAGTGTGTTCAGCTACTGTGTAAGATTGTGAGGGTTTTTTTGGAGGGGTGTCGGCGGTGTTAGGGAGCAGGGTTTCCCTAAAAGCCTAAACTTCAGGCCTGTAAACAAGCTAGCACTCTAAACGTGCAATACTCATTGTGACTTACCAACTCCAATGCCTGTGTTTGTTGAATTAGCTGCTCAAAATGATTTTTGAGCCCAAATCCAAAGTGACAAACTTTAAAATACCAGTTTTACATTCACCCAAATTCCAAAGCATCCATATATCCTTCAACAGTAAAGTTCCAATCAGCTAAAATTCTCCTGCTGGACCAAGCAAGTGGTGTCTCATGTTGATGAAACCACTTTGATGACAGCGGTCACATACAAACTTTTGTTTTATCAACCTTGCCACTGAGGTACAAACATCAATAAGACGTTCTCAGGTTATTTTCACTATTCATAAAAACTGTGGAAGATGGTGTTACCCCACCACATTTTATTTTTTTAAAAACATTGTACTGATGGATGTTAAAACATATGCCACAGATACGGAAAAGCTGGATTTAATTTCCGGAAGGATTTACAGTCACATCTCCCACTTTGCTGACAGAGAATACTAAGCACCAAGCTAGTGTCTGGTCTTTTGAGGACACAGGCCCATCTTTTGCAGAGTAATTACAGACTTCATGTGGCTCATGGAGCAAGAGCCTGACTCTCTTTAGCCTAATAAAGAGAATTTACCTAGGAGAAAGGAAAATTTGAGGGACTGCCTCTCCTCCAGTTACTCTGAAATATTAACACCTGAACAATATACGCTGAAATATTAATGCCTTCCAACAGTTTGCCATGGATAAGACTGCGTACCCTTCTCAGGGGAGATTTGCCATCCCTAGGCTCTGAGGCCATGCAGGCTTCTGTGCACAGCCGCCCTGCTTAGCCTCAGACTAAGTCCATGCAAAGCAGAAGAAATTCACAGGAGAAACAGAAGTTCCAGTTCCCTCCTTTCATGTCACATGGTTTTATGTTCCAGAGCACAGAAGACCTAATGCTATTCTGCTCCTTCTTAAACCACCAGATTATGGCCAAGCCAGCTTTACATCTCTGCACTCTATATTGAACTTCTGTTCCAATTACCATGACTAAATCCACAAAGGAATTTAGGCTTCTCAATAATTAACACAATGGTGTTCAGCCAATTTGCTATGCTGCCAATTTACTGAAGTAAAAAATATGGAATCTATATGAATAACAGTCCTCAGCTTTACCAGTCAAATAATTTTAATGTTTTCTGCTACTCGTAGCCTAGAGGGTAGGGGATAGCAGACCTACCACAACTGAAGCTTTCAGGCACTGAAGCCCAGGGTGAAGGGAATGATACTGGTCACCTCAACTGAGTACAAAACTCCTCAAGAAGTCAAACAACAGCTAAAAGCAGTGTAGAGAACTATCTTTCCTTAAGCGTTCCTTTAGTCAGTTTATACATTTTGCTACTATTATCCACTTAACTGAAAACACAACCTAAAGACATAAGCAACTGTGCAAAGCTTTGAATGCTTCCAGCTACAGGTAGATAACACTTCAGCATTTTAGAATAAAAGCTAAGACTGGTAGAGTCTGTTATTTTTCTGATATCTTTTTGGGTTTATTTTTTTGTTCAACAGATGGATCTTAAAGGCAATATTTGTTTTTTAGCAAGATCCAACATTTGCATTTGGGTTTCCCACCTCTAATTGCAACATAGGATATTAATATCATAAATAAAGCTGAAGTCTGCCAAAGCTCATAGAGATACAATTGCTTCAGCAAACTCTCAGTTTGCTACTCACGGTTTCACACAATTGTGACAGTTATCAGTCCTTCAGGCTGTAAAGAAGGTAGTTATTTCAAGAGCTCATGTACATGCCACCAGCGGACTCAGGTCATTTGCAGTTATACTGCCTCCATTTTTGCCCACCTTCATGTTGCTTCTTGGTGAGAAAAGGTGCTGCCAAAATGCCTGAGCTTACCAAGTCAGCTCCTGCTCTCAACAACAACTCCAGAATGCTGTCACCAAAACCCAAGAGAAGGGCTACAAGCAATATAAGAATGGCAGAGTTACTGCATCCATCTGTACATGGTGCTTAAGCAGATCCATTGCGAGACTTGTATCTTAACCAAGCCCATGGGCATCATGAACACCTTTGTCAATGACATCACTAAATGTACCACTGGAAAAATATGTAATCTGGCACATTACAAGGAATGCTTGACCATCAGTTCCTGACAGGTGGAATCAGCCACACACTGGGAGTTGCCCAGAGAGTCAGCCAAGCGTGCCATGCCCAAGGGCACCAAGGCTATTGGGCAAATATGGTAGCTCTAAGACTGAAAAGTATGCTTTTGCCCAAGGACTTGTGGCTACCGGTGGATGAAAAACTGGACACAAGCTGGCAATGTCTGCTTGCAGCCCACCTGGAGTACTGCATCTAGCTCTGAAGCCCTCAGTATAGGAAAGACATGGACCTGTTGGAGAGGAGGGTCACAAAAACGATCAAATGGCTGGAACACCTCTGCTATTAGGAAAGGCTGAGAGAGCTGGGGTTGTTCAGCCTGGAGAAGGCTCTGGGGAGACCCGACTGTGGCCTTTCAATGCTTGAAGGGGTCTTCTAAGAAAGAAGAGGACAAACTTTTTAGCAGAGCCTGTTGAATAGGACAAGGGTAATGGTTTTAAAGTAAAACAGGGAAGATTCAGACTAGATATAAGGAAGTTTGTTTTTTTTTTTTTTTTTTTTTACATTGAGTGTGGCAAACCACTGGAACAGTTTCCCTAGAGAGGCTGTAGATGTGCCATCCCTGGCAACATTCAGGGTCAGGTTGGATGGGGCGCTCTGAGCACCCTGTTCATTGCAGAGGTGTTAGACTAGATGACCTTTAAATGTCCCTTCCAACCCAAACCATTCGATTATTCTGCAATTCTATCTGTACCATTCTGGCAGAAATTGAAGTCAGCTTGAACTCTCCTTATGATGACATCCTTTTCTCCCAAACCACACATTCTTAGGACTTCACACGAGTTGTTTCTATAGACTGATTCTGAAAGAATTTTTGATGGGATAGCAGAGACAGGCTAGTTATTCATGAAGGGTGCGAAAAGAGATCTGGCTACAAACCAATCCATGTCAGCTTGTAGGAAGTCACAAACCATTCTGACTTTGGGCAATATCAGAAGCAGTAGATTGAATTCGAGCCAGTTCTCCTATGATCCCTTGTATCTTCAAAGAGATAAGTTTTCCAGGTCATCTTGTTCATCTGCTTCATAACAGCAAAATCAAAAGTAAATGTATCACTCCTGACAGACATTTAAACAGCCTGTTTCAGAAGGCAACCAGCAAGAAAGAGATCCCAAATTCTTTAGACACTCCAGTGCCTAGTTATCCTTAGCAATTTTTTTTTTTTCCCCTAGCACTAAACAGTGTCCTTTCCTCTAATTTAAGCCTGAAAAGAAGCAGTTCAGGTGATTCAGATGAGCAGAATCAAGCTCAAATCCCAAACATACACAACAAGTCAAATCACGACCAGAGTTGCCCAACTGCTAGCCTACATCTTCTTTATGCTGCATTGCACACAGCGCAGCAAGTTTGAGGGCCTGCAGGGTAGCCACAGACATCGGTGAGTAACTGTTCAAAGTAATATGACTTAAAGAAAAGATTATTTTAGATTGGGACTCAGCTCAAAATCTCTTACAGATTTAGAAATTACCTTATTCAAGAGCAGAACTGAATCACTGCTTTCTGCAAAGGTGCCATGGACCACCCCTTCTGTAATCAGCTCAGTGGGCACAGTAAAGCTGTTTCTCACCCTTCTGCTTCTAATAAGTTAGAACCGGCCTGTCAAGCTTGTGGCTTCATGCTATGGGCAGCCACAGATTCATTTTACTAAGTTAGGCCTACACAATAAAGACAACAGATAAATCATACAAAGCACGAACTATGATTCCTGCAGAGAAGTTCAAAAGCTCTGGAGTTGCAAGAGCCAGAATGGCAAACCCATGGCATCAGAATATGATCAGTATCAATGTATATCTTAGCTAGAAACATCAAGGCTCTCGGGCCTTTATGAAATTGAGCATGACCCTAAAAATTGGCTTTAACATGTACCAAATTTTTGGTGATTCCCAGACAGATGCAGCCAGTAGCTGCCTCACATGTTCTTTCCTACTCACACAACAGTAGTTAAATTAAGGACTCAACATGTGAATTCACCTGCAGTTGGTCAGAGTAATCCCATCATACAGCTGGATGTTATGACATACATACTTTTGGATTTGAAAAATCTTGACATTCCAATTGCAGTATTATTGAAACTGATGCTTTCCAGACAATCCAAATACAGACTGTTGTAACTTCGAGGACAGATAAGTTATATAAGTATGTTAAAGAAAGGCAATGATATAGCAGCAGGAAGCTGCTAAACAATCTTTCTTTTTTTGGTGATGGCAAGTCACCTGGCCAATCTCTTCTTCTGCAGTGTGATGTATCATGATCAACAGGAAGTCCCTAAAGCAGAAAACTGATCCTTTCCTGTTCGAATCTCTCTGTTCCTGAAGATCATTTGACACCCAGAGATTTGACACTTCCTCACACTAGTAGCTTGGTGGGAAAGGAGCACTTGTCTTCTAAGTTCTTCAGCTTCAGCTTACAAAAGTCAAGTCATAGCACAATGCCATCATCCCCCAGTGGGTACTCCATACCCAAAGTAGCCTGAGCCCACCAGGAAAATGGCTCAGGGAATCAGTGCTGAGCTTTTGTTCGTTTTGCTGCCTTCTTAACAGAATCATGTTAGTATGTAGTCATCTATCATGTATTGCTTCAGCTAAGTGAAAATGAGAGCTCTTTCACAGCTTTTGTTTGCTACTTGTGTTCTCTATAGTACCATTAATCGTACAACAGGCTATTAGTTTGAAACACTTGTTTGAGCTATAGTCATGCTTTTCCTGGCAGGGGAAAGACAAGTTGATGTTCACTGTGT
This sequence comes from Patagioenas fasciata, assembly GCF_037038585.1. Classification (NCBI taxonomy): domain Eukaryota; kingdom Metazoa; phylum Chordata; class Aves; order Columbiformes; family Columbidae; genus Patagioenas; species Patagioenas fasciata. The sequence goes on along the minus strand of NC_092523.1, from coordinate 34,447,259 downwards.
TAAAGGCAACACAGGATGTTACAGCTGTATTGCCAGTTATTTGCTCTATGTTGACGTATTTGCTGGCCAGAACTAATTTTTCAGCTAACAGACCTAGACCCTCATGTAAGTGGCAAGTAAAGTGATGACAACACAGAAATCAGTATGACATTACTTAAAGGATTTTTAGCAATTTCCTAATCCTCCTCCATCAGTACACTTTCATTGTTGATCAGTGAACATCACTAATTAATAAAGAATCCAAAACTACAGCCGCGTTTTCCACCAAAGGTTTTATCCCTGCACAGGAAAATCATTCCACGAGTAAAACAGTCTACAGACACAATTCTAAAATAATGCTTCTTTGATACATCACTTTTTGGTAGCTAGTATGACACATTAAGAGCTACACACACTTTTCAAAGGATGCAGTGTATACTTCTTATGAAAAATCAGGCCTTCTAGGGATTTTAATTCAAATAACAAAGGCCAGTGTCAACTAGGGAGGTGGAGAGAGAAGTCCTTGAAAATATTCTCAAACAGCAAGAAACAGACAGTTGCAGCAACATGATTATATGTATTTGCACATTGGGTAAAGGAAGCAGCACCTGTGTCCACACCATAAACCCAAATCCATGGCAACTGAAGTTATAGAGAAGAAGGCTTGAAAAGCAGAAATGAAAATATCACAACCATATTCAGGCAGATCTTAAGATGTAGAAGAACTGGAAGTCAAAGGTAAAATAATTTGAAGGAGATAGCCTATTTTGTATCCCTGAAGTTTTACACTTATTAGGTAATTTCCTCTCTTTGAAAAATAAACGTATGGAAAGGCAGATTTCCTTTCCTAGAAATTTTTTACTTCCTCAGAACTGTAACATCCTCTGTTTTTCAAAGTCATCCACCTATTAATAATAAATGCTCAAAAGACCCTTTTTTGCTTCATGGCTTTTCAATTTTTCATCAGCTTGGTCTCAGTTCTAACCCTCAGATCACTACAAGCAACAATGGACATTTGCACTTAAGAAAACTAAAGGATGTGTTGGTAGTTAGGGTCTTGCGTTCGGAAGATCTCGCGCTGTACGGGAAGATAGTGGCCCCTCCCCTGATAGGTGTAGTGTTTCGTGTGTTACCTAAGCAGGCGGATGTGACGTTGTAAAACTCAAGGTATATATTGCTTTATTGCCTACCAATAAACGCCATTTGCCGTCCACCACATTGGTGTCTGCAAGCTGATGGACCGAGCGACCTGAGGGTGGTTGCCGTACTGTTCCTGAACCAGGACACCTATGTTGCAGGGTGAACCGCAACAAGGATGAAGTCAGTGACTTCTGCTATCCTTTGCTTCTAGAATGGCTTCAAAGCTTTATATATATACACATTATATATATATGGAAAAAGCTTTATATACATATATATATATGTGGAAAAACAAAACTGAGAAGTTGAAAGGTAAAATTTTCTCTACTAAATTTGCAGAAGATAGTTAATTATCTCAGTTTTCTCTTTTACCTCCTGAAAGAGATCATAGAGATTCAGAAGTTGTCAAATTACTGTGTTGTACACAAAAACATTAAAAGTAGACATACTAGACATCTCTTAGCAGAAGTTTAATTATTACAAATTTAGTGACCAAAACACACTAAGCATCCTGTATTGCTTTGCCTTCTGCTATGAACCCATTAACTTGCAATTTACACTCACACATATTTGATTCCTACACAAATTAAACAAATTGCTCATAAGGAAAACATTAGAAAAGCGTTTTTCATTTTTTAGCCTTTGCATTCTGATCAGTAGGGTGAAAAGAAGTGACATATGATCGACAGTTATCTGAAGACTAGAATTTGAAACCCGAGTACAACAACAGAGTGGGGGAAATCACTAATAGTTTTACATAGTATCTCTATGGCTTTTGATTATTTATAACAGTCAGCTTACAATAGACTGGTGTAATGAACTAGAAATACGTGAGTTGAGATTGAAGTCTAAACTGTCCCTAAACTGAGTACTTCAAACTGGTTTTATGGTACTTTTAAAAATAGAAATGACATTGAAATATAAACAAAACTCTATGCCAACAACAGTTACGTGACCCATACCTAAAGAAGACAACATACAAAATCATCTTTGATACAATATTGAAACAGTGTTGCCTTTGTAATGACAACACAATATCTCTATTTCCCAATTCATCCCCTACATGAAACTAAGGTGATCCCTTACCTTGATTTTGTTAAAGACATTTCAGACATTCAGGTGTGTCTCATACAGCACACAAAGTTAAGCACAATAACACACCAAAACCACACTGCCCTCAATTTTCAAGTCAGGTTAGCATTTGTAGGATCCCAGCTTGAAATGCACAGCATAATTGGAAAGCAACTTCCAATGTTCATCAAGTTTTAGGGGGCAGAACTAATCATGTATATACCACGACATAAAAAAAATATTAAAAAATGTGCGTATACATACATGTAAAGCCATTTCCAGTAATAAATATACTGTAAATAAGGTTAGCAGATTTGTTCAGATGGTGTCAACGATCAGATAATACTGATTAGAACGATAAGAATTAATTGCCTCTGTGAGTTAAAAAGCCAAACCCAACCAACCAAACCCAACCCACACATTATTTTAAGTGGCAGAAATAGACAAAAGCGCAACACTTTCCCCCCACCCCTCTTTTATTAAATCCTTCTAGTATTCTCCAAAAGGCATTTACTAGGCATTTTGGGCAGAACCTAAAGCTAGATAAAACCTAGAGCTGGATACTAAGGCCTTCTAGTGGCATTTAAAAGCACAGACATTTCCTGTAGCTATTTTTAATTAATTCAGGGAGGACTTTTATTATTGTGTTCAAAGGGAGAATACGGACCTACAAGAGCTTCTGAAAATACCATAGTCTATAATAATTTCATTTGTAAGATCCATTTTGCTAAACTTTTCTCTTCCTCCTTCAAACAAACATTTAAATCCATTTTAAGTTCCTTGTTTAGAACGTGTCTTTGGAAAGAATACTATACGCACCCAGCTTTGAGGTAAGTCACGGAAGAACAACTACCTTGAAGTCGTGACCTTGCTTTTAAGAGTCTTATTCAGACTAGATTCTTACAAGCCTAAGCCTGAGTCTTAATTTCAGCACTTGCAGGAAGAGACAGTATTTTAGGATTATAAGAAACAGGAAATTAGATTTCACAGTATTACAAATCTAAGGGTACAAATTTTACAGTCGTAAACTGTACCCACCAAAATGGGGTTGAGGCCTCAGAATATAGTTCTAAAATTATCCCTGAAGAAGTTCATTAATGAAACTATTTGCTTTTGGGCACTGAATAGCTAAAAATCCTTTTATGTCTTTACAAAGATGCTCAGTAAAAATTATCCACATGCCAACACTGGTAAAAATAAGTCCAATAACAAAAGGAGAGTCTTCTTCTAGGAATATTTAATTTACATACATGATGAGAATGTTTTTACAATTTTAGGTGCTGAATGTGAAACTTTCACAGCATTATCTCCGATTCGTTCAGAAAAATACATTATTGATGAGCTTAAAGAGAAGTTGTTCCTAAACATACTGGACGACCAAGTCCTTAGAAGTCTAACGAAAATATATACAATACTGAAGATGACAGTGGAGCTACACAGATTTCTGAGAGGACTACACACAAGAAAGCCTGCAATATAATTATTCTTCTATGCTACGTTTGAATTCAACACACCTTCAAACTTCTAGCTCAGCTGATAATTTGAAAACCAAGTACATGCTCTGAGGAATGGACACTTTCTATAAATCATTTGCATACCTACTACATAAGTGTATATAAAGAAAACACACAAGCTATCCCACTAACATTCTAACACAATTTGCTAAGGTTAAAATAATTCAGTACAAAACCAATGGACAGGAATGAGCACGGAGAATTATCAGCAAATATATAGACATAGTAGAAGGAGCAGATAGTTCAGAGTGTAAATAACTGTTTCATAGATAGTTCAGGGTACTGACTTCAGAATCTCAGAATCAAGTTCCTTCTTTTAGAGTGGCCAGCTAAACCAAATATCACAGCAACTTCTTTTATGAACTATTACACTTGCCTCCAAACTGCCTACTGCCTGATCCCTGTCCTCAGAATCGCATTATTCCATTCTTCGTGGCGGACAGCTAGAGAGAGTCCCATTTCCATAATGGATATTCACATAACAACCTATTGGAAAACACAGGCCAAACTTTTAATGCTTCATCTAACATGCTTATGAGTAGCCAAGACTTGATCAGTCTCCCAAGAATAAAAGGTGAGATAAAGAATAAAACCACTGAAAGGATCAATTTGTTTTCAAAACTGTAAACTGGAATTCTTAAGTCCACATATGAAGACCAAACAAACAAAATAATCCGTGGTGCACCCTGGCACGCTGTGCATAGATTAGAAATTTAACTAGAATGCAAATACACCTAAAAAAAAAAAAAAAAAAAAAGGACCTTGAATACTCAAGCATTTGAATTCCTCAAGGGACCTGGTTCATTTTTCCTAGCACCTGCTTCCCTTTTGCTCTCCTAAGCAGTGTGTTGTAACTTTTCCTGAGAGGACTGATTTCTCCACAGCATTTTTGAAGTCTGAATTTTATTTTTTTGGTCCCTCATCAGGAATGCTATTGTTTGGCCTCTGTCATCACACAAGTTAGCTACAGTATCTGGGCCCACAGTTTTAGGCAATACTTTCTGATCTATGCAAAATGCACCCCATGAGACCAGTCTAGTTTTCTGCTTTGAAGCCATCACACCCATCCCTGCTCCAGAACAGTGGGCACATACAGCTGGCTCCTCCTCTTCTCACTGCCACAATTATATCTTTCTCCTCTTCCCTTTCAAGCACTTTCATAATTATCTTCCTGTCTCCTCTTGCAACTCCCAAAACTCTCATCACAACTTTGGACAATACGTGCTTAGATTTTACCACAGAAGTATCATCCATTCATAAGAAGCAGTAGCCTTTCATCATAAGAACACTTCCCAAGTTCATCTACAAAGCTACTATTTTCTTGTTCCTCATATTCCTTTTAAATTTTCATTTTTGCCATCAGGAAACCACTGGTATCACAGAACAGATTGTGGCCAAGTAGTGGTCAAAGCCACCTGTCAATAAACATGCCCTTCAGTTTACCTTTGCAATCAAGTTTGTTTCATCTCTTACATTCAGCACCTATTGCAAAGACAACTTGACTTTGATGCTTTCTTTGCAATGTGATAATGTAATACTGATAGAAACAATTACTTAAACACAAGAGTGTCCTTTCAACTAGCAAGTCAGATGAACTTGCTGTTCATTAGGAAAAAATTCATCTACCCTTTCTTTTCTGATGGCTAATGATACAGAAGGTGAACACCAGAACTGAAAGCGGAATCCATCTACACAGAAATAGTGTAACATCTATTTGCTGTTGTCCTTTTTGCGGCTTTTTTAGTCATCCTGACATGCTTATTTTCATTTGTGGTTTTTACCTAAGCAGTGAGTAATTTTTAGAGAATTATGTTTAAGATAATTACACCACTAAATATTAAAAAAAAGTAAACAAATTAACACCTGCATTAATTTAGCATAACATCTCTGCAATTATTTTTGCTGTGCTCATAAGAAAACTAATGCCTCAAGCTGCAAGGCATCCTTCTAATGCTTGGCTATAGTATATGTTAACAAGAACAGGTGCAGACTTCCAAACAATTTTTGTAGAGGTTGCAGTCCTGACGATAAATTGTGCGCTGAATCTGGCCTTTGCTCGAAACTATAAATCAGTCATCTGTGAATCAAAAGCCACCGGCAAAAGCATGTGAATGTGTAAATCTACAGCTATGCAAATAAGGAACTAAAACCCTCTCTGTCATGCTTGTTTGAAAGTAGAATAATCTGCAAGGCTCAAATTACATGATCTGTATCTGTAAAGTGACCCTTATAGAAGAGGTCTGCTAAAAGACTTGAATTTGCCTGATTATCTGCAGGTATGTCAAAACAAAGTCTTTGGTTTAGTCTTTATTCTACTGTCAAACCTGTCAGCATCTCACTTAGCTCTCATACAGTAGCACTTCATTTGATTAGCCTCTTTTATATGTTACTTATTCAAATTAACCATTAGATTGCATCAGTCACACTGAAATTATTTCCTTGAGATTCCTAACAACTACAGTTTTCTCCAAAGAAAAACAGTGCAGTTACCATGAGTTTGATTATCTGGGGGAATGTCACTGCTTGTTCATTATAAATTCACTCAAAATTAAATAAAAGTGTACTGGTAACTGCTGGCTTCTGTCAGAATTTGCTTATTAAAATGTGTAAAATGCGTAACTTGCTAGAAGGAGCAGTGTGACGTATATGCTCAATATGTGACTTAAAAGACACACTAAGTGTTTTGCACTGGTATTGCTTTCAGTTGCTACTGCTTGTCTCTAAAATCCTTACTATTAGTAGGAAAAAAAATACAAGGTTAATGCCTAAATCAGACAATAGCTGCTTCAGAATTCACATGCAAAGCACAAAACACACAAAAGTAAGTAGTGTGACCTGTATGTTCAAAAGGGAATTATTTATTATATACTTCATCTTGGCCAATCACTACAGCTTAGGATTGCCTCAAAAGCTACAATCTTTTTGAAATTCAAAAATTCCATGTCGCATGATGTTTCAAAAGAGCAGCTGAAATACCAAGCCAAATCTGGGGCCATCTAATCATTAACACACCCCTTAATGATGGTCCATACTGGCTGCTTCAGAGAGAGCAAAACATTTGTGCTAGAGATTTACTAAATAACCTTCCTAAAATACAATTCTTGTAATTCTCACCAATCAAGTATCACCTCATATCCATTATTTATCCATTCTTATTTATCACAGTTCAAGAAACTACCTAAGTTCTCATTATTTGCGTAACAGAGCAGAGAGTTTGAGGTTCCCAAATGAACATGAAATTCAGTAAAAACGGGCATTTAGTACCTTACAAATGTATCTTTTGCACCTGCTTGAAAACTTGGTGCCAACAATATCTTGATTTCAGTTTATGTTTATGTTTACGAAAAAGGAAGTATTTTTTGGTTTATAACAATGCCTGATTTTTTTAATATTTAGATAAAATAAACATTCAAAGACAGAACATTCAAGCATCCAATTTAACTGTGTACTCCACACTTTGTTTTATTGCCCTGAATCACTATTTTTCCTTTCTGGTCACTTCGAACAGTAAAAATACTGCTCATATGCACAGAGGCTCCCTGTAGTAACATACATAATTTCTAGTTCATGCATTTTTCTGACTTCGGAATCAATTCAGATAACTGAATCATGGGCAGCCTTCCCCCCTCTCACTTGCTAAAAATATACTTTGGCAAAGTATTAGCTTTTAGGAAGTCAGTCCTATTGGATAACCTTGTTCTAGTCAAATTCAAACCAGTTTGAGATTAGCTGTAAACAGCCGTGAGATATTTTGCTTATATTTGCATTTTATTCCAATCAAAAGACCAAAGTAGTCTTAATCCTAGCTGTTATAAACTGAAATTTGTACTTTTACAAGTTTGGTGGTATAGTCTACTCTGCTTTTGCATTTAATCTCATTAATCATAGTAAAAATATAAATCTGACCACTCTGCTTTCATAACTCATTCTGACTTTTCTATATATTATAAACTCATGTACTAATATCTCTTCTACAATTTAGATTTCAGAAATTCCTATTTCTGTTCTTTTATTGGTATTCTTTATTGCTAAATCTAGAGATAGGTCACTACATTTTGTAGAGAACACCCATCAGATCTCTATAATTAGCTAATTTATCTTTCAAATTCTTACCTCAGGTACAAATACTTATAACTTGTTGACATAGGAAAACGTGTTGCATCTTCTGCACCTTCATCACTTACTACTGACACGATGTTTAAGTAATATCTACGCCTTTTTGCAAGGTGGCACACTGTGCCTCCTATGGCTTCACACACACGTGCCTATCCCACTGAGAAATACGTGGCTTTATTAAACACAGTAACACTCAAGGCCCACTATGGCGACGAAGTTTTACATTCATCCTACAGTTATTGAGCCCTCAGACAACATGGCAACGTGCTGAAAAGAACACTACGGCTCTTGACACAGTCCCTACCTCTTTCTCATCATGGGCCGCATCATCCAACCCTAAGACTCTTAGGAAGCATTAAAACTACTTTTCAGCTTGCTGCAGTTGAACTGAGACTTCACCTATTGACACTGCTCAAAAAAAAACCCAACTCAGTAAGGAACAGGACCCATTGTTTTTAAACAGTTTGAAAAAAACACGACGACTCTTCCACCTATTCTGACCTTCAGTCAGAACTACTGATTTACTATTAGCATAACTGTTGAATCTGCAAGCAAATGCAACCTTTAGAAATCAATGCATTTTACTGTTTTTGTAAGCCTGGATGAATTTGATTTTTAGGTATGAGAACTGCAGTTACTGATTCCATTTCCCTTGGGTTTCCTCATGCATCCCTGCCTTTTCCTTTGGGTCCTGAAGAAGCAAAGAGTAAAACCACTACGTTTGTGGACAAATTTAGCTAATCAGCAACTGCTGCCAAACTGGGGATAGATTTAGTTGCCTATCAAACAGTTCAGTTCTACTCTGCTTTAATACTTGTATATAAAATGCAGAACAACTGTCCTATAAAGAATAATAAAAGCTTTACTTACATGTCCCAGCACTATTTAACAGCTATTTTCTGAAAAGGCTAATGAAAAAGTTTAGTGCATAGTTTGATCATAGTAAAGATTCAGAGAAAGAAAGGTTGCTTTTCCCACCATTATGGGTATTTTTTTCCACCCATCCTTAGAGGCTTGGGATCTTCAGCACGAACTCTTTAAAAAGTGTTATGTTACTCAGGTTACTTAAGCACACAGAACCACATCTATGCTATTCAACCCCCTGATGGTGGTTGGTGATTAAGGTGGATGAATCAGAACACTATCTTTATTCAGTACAAAAAGATGGGGAAAAAAAAAAAAATCAATCTATTTAGGGAAAGAAGTTAGAAACAACAGAAAAAAAAAAAAGGCTGCATCTTTGGAGTTTCCTGCTTTACAGCAGCATTAGCTATGATGTATCATTGTTATAGAACAATACATCTTAGAAGAAAAATACATTTCACGTTTCAAAAAAACTGAAAGCAGAATTAGATGTAGAATGTGGTCATCCAGCACGCCTTCACTCAAGATACATGCTGCCCTTCTAAGTATTTACGTCTCTCCCTTCTCCCTCCCATACGTAAAGTTTTCCATTACCTCAGTGCCTTTGAAAGTCTTTTTAGCTTTTGTTTTAGCCGTAGAATGCTAAGAAGCTTCATAATTTCATAAAGATCAACTTGTGTCAAAACACTTTCATGAAAAGACAAGACACTACTTGAAGAAAGATGAACACAGACAGAATATCTCTCAAATTGGAACCTATACACTACATCCAACAGTAAAGAAACTGGCAATGAGTAACATGCTTCATGCAATACTGAAACAATGACATGGGAAAGGATCAGAGTAGTAGGAGAGCATACCAAAGTATACAATTGTAAAATTCTTGTTTACAAACAAGGAGGATTTGTCAATTTTTATTTCCATGTTTGTGTGGATAGACTCATTGGAGCAGAAACACTGTTTCAAGGTCACATCTGATGCAATTTGCCTGCTCCAGGATGAATCCTCATCATTGGTGTATTATATTCAATACCTGATCCTTCTGACACAGAATTGACATTCAGTCATTCCACAGTGTAACATTATACAAGGTACCCTAATTCGATATCTGAGTGTTTTCCCTGAGCACATGCCACCTGTATTGTTACTCACAAGTTCGTCATATATGTAAGTATACAGACAATAGTCCACAGGTTGAGGGTAGGTAACACACTCCCACACTAGCTCTCCAAAGGTTACTGTGCTCCACAGACTGCATAGCTGTTTGATGCTTATCACTGTTTGCACAAAGTTGATTCTTTTAAACAAACAACATACAGAAAACTGTTACACCACTGCATTCTACCTTCTTTGGTCATCCTGTTCTCTCATTTCTATTACTATTTGCACCTACTACTATGATACAGCATGTTAGGATCTATCTGCCTGTTTTTGCTTTGTTGGTATCCTGTTTATGAGCACAACACGTGGGCCCAGAGTCACCTTCGAAGGTCATCCACCTAAAAAAATGTTTGAAGTGACTTTAATGTTAAAGTATGACAGCTGATGTTATTTACATAACTGCTGACCAAGAGAGAGCCTTACTTTGCATAACATACAGACTTACAGATCATGTATAATCATCTCTTGGATAGAAACTATGGCTACACTGAAACCTGAAAAACTTCCAGACTTCAACTGGAACTCACTCTCACCCTTTCCAGCATAAAAATACCCAGTTTGTCCTGTGTTATATTATTGTCAAGGTCTTCTTGTAAGCTTCTGTTTATAAGTACACTTCATTTCATCATGAGCTGAAATATGTCCCTCTCTCTTCATGCCCATTTTATTTCTACATCAGTGACCCAATTCTACACATTTATACCTACATCATGAGGAACTAGTTCATAATGGATACACTTCTTACTTCATTACGGTTTCTTACCTCTAACTCATTTAAATTCTTCCTCCACACCAGATTCTATTGCAGCACCTCCATGGCCATTACTGACAGTCACCGATTTGATTTACAAATAGCTCTGAGAGGATCAGATGTTGCCAAAGAGACAGTAAGGAAACAGGGAAGCTGGGAATTGATATGAGAAAAAAGACAAAGGGAGAAAAGCAGAATTGAAAGAGTAGAGAATACTGCTTTAAATTATATGGACAAATAAGTCACATCTATCAGCACATAATTGGTGTACGCTGTTTAGTTATTAATCATAGATAGTCTTCACTTGTTTTCTTAAACCCTAAATCCTTCATAGTGACATTATGTCCACCTTGAACTGCAAGATTGTTCACTTTTTGAATACTGCTATATCCGTATTTTGTATTGTTATAACAAAAGCTCTCTATCTCTTTGTTAAAGGCTTACAAACACCTTAAAGGAAATACCAGCTCTGCTTGTTTATAATTTTCACTATAATTAGAGACTCAATCCTAAATATCCATGTAGCACCACACTATAAATGTGCATTCCACTTTATAGAACACAGACAAAAGCTGTTCTCTAAACAACTTACCATATGACTCCTACACACAGATACAGCAAAAGAAGTTGGGCTGTGCATTCACCGAATAACAAAATCCTGGAATGATTCAAGTAAGATGGAGTTTTTCTAAGGGAGAAAATGCATGGTAGCAATCCATCTCTATATTGCTATTTCCAAATGCAATGTCTCATTTGGGGAATAGTTGCTGAACACGCTTGTTCAAATACCTTTGCAGGATATATACAGAGAAATAACACATTGGAATTTGCCTCCTAATTACAGAGCACTGGTTACTAATTTAACTATAAAGATACCAGACCTCAAATTCTTGATTTCACGACCACTCAACTGTGCAAACAAATGGCTCATCTCAGTGCGATTTAAATCTACATAATTATTAAAGATTTAAGACCACAATATCATTTAATTTTCTATAGATGCAAGGTGAATCAGAATGCTTGGTTCACTTGTCAGAATAATTTAATGTATTTCATATCAGCATATCAGCTAAATCAGAAACTGTAGTACTCAGAATACTGTTTGTAGTTCATAAAATGCTAGTTTTAATATAAACATTATCTGTACTGATGGATTGCAGTTTTATTGGCCTAGGTCTAATTACAATTTTCATCTCTAAAACAGATGTGTTATGATTAATAACTATTCAGAACAATTCATTTTGCACTGAAAATCTACAGCATTACCGTATAGTCCCAGTTAGAAAACCTTTGCCATTTCAATTATTACCTTCCATTTGTCTTTATGTTTTTATTTTCTTCTCTAGCCTATCTCAAAAATCACTGAGATTGTTCAATGGAAGTTTAACCATCTTGTGCTATTAATGTGCTTGTGCTCCATGTGGAGTGCTGGTTTCCTTCCTTTCATTGAACGCCAAACAGAGGGACACAATGGGTGTGTTGTGCTCTTGTCTAGCACGGTATGTGCGATATCTTTAAAAAGGAGGTGTGAGCTGGCTGTAACACCACTACTCTTAACAGTACAAGTACCACAAACTAATCAACCACAGCACTGGGGCATGCAGTCCATCGAAAGCTGATGAAAAACCCGCTTTTTATTATGACCTACATATTGTATAGCAGCAGTTGGACAATTTAAATCTAGGTACATTGAGACAGAACACAATGCATGAATTTCAGTAATGATGGGCTCAATGATGTCAGGCTTTTCAAATGTGCTCGCAAGTGCTATAACATTTTTTTGTACCTACGCTATCCTGATGGTAAAAACCACAATGAAAAGCAAAAAAAATAAAAAAAATCCTTTCCTTTTAGTAGAAAATGCACGCATAAAATTTTAGCAACAATTATAAACATCCTTCTGAATCAGCAACCATATGGAACATCCCATTGAAATATTTAACAAAAATGCAATCAGATCGATTAATTCAGCAACCACTCAGAACAAGCCACTGACCAAATCAACCTTTAAATGCAAAGATACCTGAAGAAGCCTATTCCTTGCATGAAGTTTTGCTCAGTTTTATTTTACAAAAATCGAAATAGTCCTTGCAAAGGCGTACCTCTCTCACACAAGCCGAGATGTACAAGCAGCTTCCTTTTGTTGAAGAGTCCAGAGGCAAAAGCTCCTAAGCCAATCTGCTCATAAAGCAGCACGTTAAGCCTGCGAAGGAGCTTCTGTCCAGCCCGCAGCGCAGAGCCCCGCCGAACCGCACACACCTGCGCCTGCAGCAGCGCCGCTTTCCCGGGAGCAGCCGCTCACACACGCACACACACACCGGAGCAGCAGCAGAAGGACGGGCACCACCCTTCGCCGGGATCACAGGCTTCCACTCGGAGTGGCTAGCGAGCTGCTGAGATAGCACTGCAGAGAAACCTTGCCTTTACCAGACAAAACCTCGCTCCGCTGCCTGACAGCAGATATGCAGCATTATCACCCCGCATTCCACCTCCTCCGATCAGCCAGCAGGACCGGCAGTCACCCGCTTGCCAAAATGGCAGCTTGTAAACACGCTAAGCCGCTGTAATTACTCACTAATATGCCCGTTTCTTCCGTTTCCTCCGAGGAGATTTTTGTTTATTCCCCGGTAAAGCACAGCATAATATGTCACATTGTTTCCCATAAGCAAGATGGCTGGTCCTTCCAGCACGGCCGCGGGCCGCTCATTGGGCTCCCCCGGCTTGCCGGCGCCATGGCAACAGCCAACGGCCGCCCGGGCCCGCCACCGCGCCAGCCCCGCCGGCCCCGCCAGCCGCGCCCCGCGGAGCGGCCGCGCCCGCCCCGCTCCAGGCGCGGAAGGAGAAGCTGGCCTCGCTGTCTTCAGTCGTGCCCTCGGCTGGCGGGGAGCGCTCCGTTTTGAAAAGAGCTAAAGGGCTGTAGCAGCGAGGAGCACCCACTGCAAGCAACCCAAGCCAATAGGTTGCAAATTACCATATGAACACCTGCACTCTTTTGATGCGTTAAATTTAAGTGTAAGGCACAGTATGAGCACTCAGGGTAAATAATCTTCTATATTTAGGAAACAGGGGTAATCATTATACAACAGGCAGCTAGTTTTCCAACAATAAGGCCCAAACCTCTGCTTGTTTACAGAAAGCCAACCTCTGCCATTATCACAATTACTCCCAGTATTTATAAATACATTTATTGATCTTAACAAGTTAAAGGTTGCTGTTTATTAGATTGTTTTCAAAGATTGTACATTTCAATCACCGTGTAAACCAATTTTATCCTACTTAGAATAACACAATTTTTAATTTCAATTAGGAGTAGGAAGAAAAGGAGATCTTTGTGAACAATTTAAAACTGCTTACAAAAATTCCCACTCTTCAAGAGTTGTCATTATCTTGTATCTCAGCCGCCTAAGGAGTCAGGAATAATAAGCTAGAAAGCATGTGCAGCTCTCAGCAACTTAAAGGTCTTTGAAAATCATTTAGAAATATTAAATGTATCTGAGTATGCTGCATTGCATATACAAAAATTCTCAAGGATTTTTCTGTCCCTTCCTAGTCATTAACAGGGATTGGCTTAGTATATATAACAAATCATGGCATTTCCTTGTTCAATGTCATACGTTTCTAGGGCTACAGCAGGTTTTTCACCTGTGAGTACAGCTTGCAGACAAAGCTCTGCTGCTCCACCACTCCAAGTGGAATTTCTGCTCTCAGGGTCCAAGGACAGTGGTGTCTCAGTGAAGTCCCAGGCAGAAAACTAAGGTCCACTGTGGTGGATTTTACACATTTCTGCCCTGAGCATCTTTACCCTCCTTTCCTTCTGTAAGCTCTAGTTTCTCTGAAAGTATTACAAGAGAAAAGTGGCTTGGGCGGGGGCTCACCAGGAAACAGGCAAATTCTGTTTGGATTTCTGATGCGTCAGAGCTGAAACATTCCAGTCCATTTAAATAGGTGTTTCAACAGTAACAATAATTTAATCTTGTTTCATCCTCTCTTAGCCTTCTTTAGAAAGATGAATATCCACACCTCTGAAACTGCAGTTGTGGCTGAGTCTGTGCCAGCATCAGACAAACATACCTCCAGATTCCATGACTTTCTGTGCTATGATTACTGTCCAGTAGTACTTTTCAATCGAAAAAGATGTCTGCTGATTTCGCAACCTGGTTCTGAAGCTTTTAGCTGGAAAACATTTAACTACTGAAGTAATTATTGACACACAAACTAAATATTAAAACAAAACCACTCTGCATTACAAGAATACCATTTCACTATGATTAGTTCACTAACTTTTTTGTTAATAAGCAACATGAAACAGCCTGCACTTCTAGTACCTTACTTCTTAATGCATTAATAGGCTCTAAAAAAAAAAAAAATCTCCAGTAAGTGAAGATGCAAGCAGTTTTTCTATCACTTTATCACATTAAGCTACTATGGTTACTGTTCTGATACTCTCTACAGTCAGATTAAAACTGTAGCTTTTGAAGAAGTAGCAGTCATGACTTTTTAAACTTTAGGTTAGTGCTTGGAAAGGTTTAAAAATGTTTGTCAATAACTATGTATCTGTAAATATGCAGGTATCTAAACAGTGGAAGCACAGTATTTTACTAAAAATGTTCTTGTTATTTTTGTTGTTGTTGGGTTTGTTTTTAATAAAAAACCTGTTTGAAGATTACAGCTTCATAATTCAGTCTTTAGGCACTTAGAACTATGTTCATAATGCTGGCACGCTTCTATCCAGTTAAGAGTGATGGGACTTTTGCCTGCAGTATGCACACAAAACTTAATGATATACATGCACATGCAACCTTTCCTTCTCTTCAGTGACTTAAGTGATTAGGTAGAAGAGGCTTAATCCAAGTGCAGATTATGGTTCCAATTCGGCAAACAATTAAAGCACAAAGTGTAAGTACCTAATCTGTCTGCGACTACCCAAAAGCTCCACAGAGGTCCTAGAAACAGTTTCTACTATATGCTCTGCACATCCATTAAATTTCTTCTGGCCAACCCCACTGAAATCATGACATCAAGGATGGGAACTGGACCCCCTGTGCAGCTGCCAGAGACTGAGTAAACTCTGATAGCTCCCCAAGGCTCAGTTACACTGATGTGCCTGTGTATTTAGGAAAGATCCAGAATCAGGCAGCTGAAATGGTGGTAGCTATCCTGCTCCCCTTATAGAAACATTTAGGTGCAAGACATAGAGTCATACTGACTCTACAATGAGTATTTAAGTGCTTAAATGCAACCACTTGTCTGCTGTGTTAGACCATAGCTGAAAATAGAACACATCATTTGGTGTCTTTGCTCAAATCCTGCTCCCACATTAATTCAAATGGACTTTCTGATGTCACTGTAGTACCTGGAGGACAGTTGCTCACATCAAAAACCATCGGAGCTGAAAGAAAACTAGTACTCACTGATACTTCACCAGAACATTGCTAACAATCTTCAGTTTTGAGGCAGAAACAACAAGCATTATTCTCAGCCTTATCTATAGATAGATAGTGTATCAACATATCATTCACCATTGTAATTTTGCCCTTCCTGCTGTTTTCCTTCACAAACGAGTTTCCAGCTGTCTCAAAGCAGCTCCACAGAATATAAAATGTATACCTCCATTAAAGCAACATTTCATTCTTATGACTTCTTCAGTCAATTCAAGAACTGTCATTTGCATACATTTCATTAAAATCCATTGTTTCATAAAAAATAAATTTGCATTCTAGAACTGTTTTAAAAGCATGAACTATAATAAATATTTCAATATATTGGCATCCATGGACAGGAAATGTCAAAAGATGAGATTTTAGTTAAGCAGCAACTACTCTGTTAAAATTAGCATTTTATTTCCTGCAATGCACTGTAATTGTTCCTAGATATTTTTCACTATCCAAATAGGAAAACACCTACGGTTCAGACATCCTGAATATCATTAGTAATTACAGATCTGTCTGATCTTCATTCAATTTCTATAATCACTTGATGTATATTTAAATGTAAGAAGCTCTATTATTGAAGACAAATTGGACTGCTCTGATCATAAAGAAAACTTTATCTATCCATATTGTTTTTTCACATTCGTTGATTAACCTGCTTCAATGCAAAGCGGTAAGTAAACAGAATGAATATTTGTAGGTGAGTATGCTGTAGAATAGACTAGGTAACATCATTTTTCCAAGGTTTCAGGTGACCACAAACCTGGAGAAAAGGCCCCAATGTCTGATTCCCAAGACATCACTATCACTAACCACCCAAGATATGCAAAAGAGTGAACTGGAATTCAAACATGAAAAGTTAATTTTATTCAGGGTCAAACTTTTTTGTAGCCCGTTCAGCTACTGAGCACTGAGTAGAACTGCAGTTATTGGCTTTCTGTTTCCAGGTTCTCTTAAATAACAACTCCGATCAGTTTTCTGTACTGTGGATTCGATCAGGTACTTGGCAAAGATGCTGTCAGAGAACTCTGTCTAGACCACATAGAGCAATGAGTTGATTTATATATTTAAGATGTGGCCTATGTTTAAATAAAGCAATCACAAAAGCATTTTAGAAATGTTTTTAAGGTGTATTTGGGAAAGTTTTATCCCAGAAATCATATAATCTTTTTTTGACTTTGAGACATGTTACTCATGACAAATAGCACAGCCACGAAAATGGGATAGAAAAATGAGAAAACTAACTCTGATTTTCTTAAAAGCAAACATTTAAAAAATTTTAAAAGAAACCCTGAAGCCCTTCTGTAATTAGAGATGAAAGCATCTTAACCTAATAAGACTAGATCCCTCATGTTTTACTGCAATGCTAAAGATACTGCTGCATTCCTGGAGCAATTTCCACACTGTTTGCCATCCCATATTTAGTATTTTACTTTCTGATATAATTTAGTAAAAAAAAAAAAAACAATAGTGAAATTATCACTGCATGATCTTGAATGTTAGATCTTGCTAAAATTATATTAAGCTACTTTTTAGCTGTTTTTTACTTACAGCTTTAGAATAATTTTATCTGCATTCTAAGTAAAGATTTAAAAAAGCCCAAAATAGAGAGACTCTTTATTTTTATTTTCTACTTGCTTGGTTACCAATTGGATTTGGTACGATATTACGTATTATAACACCTATATACTTTGTTGTCATCCCAAGAAAACACCTCAAATTTTGTGATATATTGAGTAGACATTAACTCATTTGAACTATAATATGGATGAGTGTTCTGTTTTCAGATCTTCAGGAAAGTCTTTCAGATAAAAAAGTGAATTTGAGCTCATGAAGACATAATATATGAGGCTGTCCCAAAAATGTGTGCTTAAATGTCCAGTTTTAACAGAAGTAGCAAACCTTCAAAAAAAAACACCAATACACAGATGTCTTTAAGGTTATCCTCCTAATTCTTGAAATATCCCCCAGACATCAACTGCAACCTGAAGCAAATAAAAAAATGAAAAGCGGCTACTGAAGTGTGCTGTGCTTTCAGAATATGTCAAGAATATTGCCAAGACAATTAATAGTTTATCTGGTCAGTTGGTACTTGAAAGTTTTCGAGTCCTATTTGTGTCATGTATTGACAGCTCCATGAAATAGATACAGTAATTCAGAGACCTAAGCAGGAATTCAGATTAAGTTGATTTAAGTTCTGAAGAACATCCCAGGCCACCTAGTTTCCAGCACAATCCAAAAATCAAGCTTTGTTTCCGTTCTGAACTGCAGATCCCTACAAGCCTGAGTTCCTGTGAACGTCAAATGTCAGTCTGAGCAGTAGCGCTGTGTCAAAATGCAGAGGCCCGAACTCGTGCTAATAATACACTGATGTTTTGGTTGTTGCCAGGTGATCAAGGACATTTGGGCTTTCCATGCTCTACCAGGTGCACAAGAAGCTGGGAAGGAGCAAAGCCAGGACAGCTGACCAAAGGCATATTCCTTTCTATGTGACGTCATGCTCAGTAGATAAACTGGAATTGGCCTGTAGGAAAATACTGCTGCTCGGGAATGAACGGACTAGCCATGTCATAGGTAGTAAGCAACTGCATTGTGCATCACTTGTTTTGTATATTCTATTATTACTATTTTTCTCCTCATTTGCTATTATGTGAAATGGTTCATGTCTCAACCCATGAGGTGTTTTTTTTCTCCCTTTCAATTCTTTCCCCAGTCCCATTTGGAAGGGGATGGCAGAGGGAGGAAAGAGCAGAAGGAGTGAGCGAACAGCTGTGTGGTCCTAGTTGCCAGCTGGGGCTAAACCATGACAAAGGCTCAGACCCACGTATCTCCATTTGGCAATATACTGCTGTCCATTTCAAAAGCCTACTTCATGTCATTTCTTTGTACCTTATTACCACTACATGTATAGACTACTGTGGAAATGGGGACATGTATTCCTTTTCTCCTATTTGAGAAACAATCCTTAACTTCTAATCACTACCTTTATGGAATAGCAGCTGTAAGAAATGCAAAAATAAAAAAGGTAGGAAGAAGAGTTTGCTGGGAAAGCAGAGGAGCACGGATTTTCAAGTGTTATCCAGAATTCTTGACACAAATGCTTTGCAAAAGGCTTTTACAACACACTTGGAATTCCTAATCAATCCTACTTCAGACCTGCTAGGAACAAAGGCCCAAACCAATAAGAATCAATTCAAACCATTCTAATTCTATACAACTTAAAATATATAGGGATAGCTAAGTCATTGCTAATAATCAGGATGTGTTGTGGTTTTGTTGTTGTTGTTTTTTAAATTAAAGATCCCTTTGTCCAGTTCTATATTCCTTTTCAGTGGTAGCCTCACTTTCAGCCATCTGCATGTTTTTGTATTTACCTACCCCACACACTATCATCACTCAACAAACTGTAAGTCTGTTTCTTAACATACCTCTTTGACCAATCGAATTTTGTTCAATCTGCCATAGGAAAAACAAAGAACAAATTAAATAACAAAATCAGCCCCAACTGATCTCTTTCCAGCTCCCCCACCCCTCCATACTTTCAACATTGCGTGATGCCAAGAGCCAGATGATAACCAGCTGACTAAAAATAGAGAACACTTCCCTAGGCACACAACCATACTTATGGCTCTCAACTCAAAAAAGTTGTTCTTGCCTGATTAGATTGGCTTATTAAGTGACACAAAGCTTGTTGGGCTAGTCCTATCTGCCTCTGACACTCCTCAGAACTCAGAGTGCATTTAAAAACTTGTCCTTCCTTACAGACTAAAATTCACACACCTTGCATAAAGAATTTTGCTCTCCTGCACAGTCCTCCTGGAAAAATAACTATTCGAAACCTAATCTCAAAAGCATCTGAAAGAAATGCTATCAGCTATGATACTTCAGACCACGCTTTGTTAAAAGCAGCAAGATTTGGGAAAAGCAGATGAGTAAGGGCACCAGTAGCAAAAAGGTATGATAAAGCTAGTAAGCCATCTTATTTTCCAAAGGTCTTTGAAGCCAGGAAGTTTTAAATAAACTCCTTGTAAAATAGGCTCACATTTTATCAATTCTGAGAACTTGGCAGCACCTCTTTATGCCAGATGAGGTCACAAATCAATCTCAGAACACCTCTGACAAAGTACAAATACCATAACAGAGCATGTCTAAGTCTCACTAGCATGTCTGGCTGGCATAACTACAGTAGCAAAGTTGATAAGGTACCACCCAGCTTATCCACAGCATTCTTTTCATGAAGATGTCATTTCTTCTTTTGTGCTAGGAAGTGAAATAATGCCAGAGCATTCCAGAACTGCTTAAACAAATAACAGTGGCATCTAATTCTGCTTAGAGGTTAACAGTTTGTACTTTTTTTGGTAGGTTATTTATTCAGCCCACAGATTATTATCCCCTGTTAGTAGTCCAAGCTGGCAGTGAGGACATTAACAGAAGAAGTATCAGGACAATTAAAAAAGACTTTAAAGCACTGGGTCAGTCAGTTCATGGGACAGGAGCACAGGTGATATTTGCCTCAGTTCCTGTGCTATCCGGAATGGATGAAGAGGCAAATAAAGAGAGAAATAGAAAAGCCCATCTCATTAACAGATGGCTAAAGGACTGGTGCCACCATAAAAATTTAGGGTTTTCTGACCATGGGGCAAACTCCATGGTACCTAGTCTCATGAAATCAGATGGGCTTCATCCCTCTGGGAAGAGCAAGAGGACTATAGCACATGAGTTGGCAGCACTGATCAAGAGGGCTTTAAACTAGGTTTGAAGGGGGAAGGGATTGAAACTGGGCTCTCCAAAGATCAGCCTAAGGACAAAAAGCCTGAATTAAGAGTGAAATCAGCAGCCCACTTGAAGTGCATGTACACTAATGCACGCAGTATGGGCAACAAACAAGAGGAGCTGGAAGCCATCATGCAGCAGGAAAGCTATGACATAGTTGCCATCACAGAAACGTGATGGGATGACTCGTATGACTGGAGTGCTGCTATGGGTGGCTACAAACTCTTCAGAAAAGACAGGCAGGGCAGGAGAGGTGGAGGGGTGGCTTTATATGTTAGTCTCTTGACTCTGTTAAACTTGAGGTCAGTAGTGACAAGGTTGAGTGCCTGTGGACCAGAATCAGGGGGAAGTCCGACAAGGCTGACATCCTCGTGGGTGTCTGTTATAGACCACCCAACCAGGATGATGAAGGAGATGAATTATTCTACAAGCAGCTGGCAGATGTCTCAAAATCGACAGCCCTTGTTCTTGTGGGGGACTTTAACCTGCCAGATATCTGCTGGGAGCTGAATACTGCACAGAAGAGGCAGTCTAGGAATTTCCTAGAGTGTATAGAGGACAATTTCCTTCATCAGCTGGTAAATGAGCCTACCTGGGGTAAGGCCTTGCTAGACCTACTGTTTACAAACAGAGAAGGGCTGGTGGGAGATGTAGTGGTTGGAGACCGCCTGGGGTATAGTGAGTACGAAATAATAGAATTTTCAATAGTTAGAGATGCAAGGAGAGCCACCAATAAAACCTCTACACTGGACTTCCGGAGGGCAGATTTTTGCCTATTCAGAAGTCTAGTTCAGAGCATACCCTGGGAAACAATGCTTAAAAACAAGGGGGCCCAGGAGGGTTGGACATACTTCAAGCGGGAGGTTTTGAGGGCACAGGATCAGGCTATACCAGTGCACCGAAAGGCTAGCCGGCAGGGAAGACAACCGGCTTGGCTGAACAGGGAGATTTTGAAGGAAATCAGAAATAAAAAGAGAGTTTACAGACTGTGGAAAAAAGGGCTGGCTACCTATGAAGAATTTAGGAAAATAGCTAGATCGTGCAGGAAAAAAATCAGGGAAACAAAAGTGCAGTTTGAAGTTAATTTGGCCAATTCTGTTAGGGATAATAAAAAGTCCTTCTTTAAATATGTTAATAACAAAAGGAGGGACAAGGAAAACCTCCGTTCTCTACTGGACTTTGAGGGAAATATAGTTAACAAAGATGAGGAGAAAGCTGAGGTACTTAATACCTACTTTGCCTCAGTATTTACCAGTCAAACAGATGGCCCTCAGGATAACTGGCCTCTGGAGATGGTTGACAGGGATAGGAAGTCAAATAGTCCCCTTGTATTCCAAGAGGAAATAGTTGGTGGCTTACTGAGCCATCTGGATCCTCATAAGCCTATTGGACCAGACAGGATCCATCCTAGGGTGATGAGGGAGCTAGCAGAAGAGCTCGCCAAGCTGCTCTCCATCATCTTCCAACAGTCTTGGCTCACTGGGGAGGTCCCAAATGATTGGAAACTGGCAAATGTTACCCCAATCCACAAAAAGGGCTGCAAAGCTGACCTTGGCAACTACAGGCCTGTCAGCCTGACCTCGGTGCCTGGCAGGGTGATGGAGCAGATCATCCTGAATGCAATCACACAGCACCTCCAGGATGGACCAGGGATCAGACCCAGCCAGCATGGGTTTAGGAGGGGCAGGTCCTGTCTGACCAACCTGATCTCCTTTTATGATCAGGTGACCCACCTAGTGGATGAGGGGAAAGCTGTAGACGTGGTCTATCTAGACTTCAGCAAAGCCTTCGACACTGTCTCCCATAATATACTCCTTCAAAAGCTGATAGCCCGTGGCTTGGACAAGTGCACTCTCTGCTGGGTTAAGAACTGGCTGGAGGGCCAGGCCCAGATAGTACTGGTGAATGGGGCTGCATCTAGCTGGCGGCCAGTCACTAGTGGTGTCCCCCAGGGGTCAGTGTTGGGTCCAGTCCTGTTTAACATCTTTATTGGTGATTTAGATGAGGGGATTGAGACCATCATCAGCAAATTTGCTGATGACACCAAGTTGTGGGGCAGCGTCGACCTGCTGGAAGGCAGGAGTGCTCTGCAAAGAGATCTGGATAGACTGGAAAAATGGGCTGATTCCAATGGGATGAAGTTCAACAAGGCCAAGTACCGGGTCCTGCACTTTGGCCACAACAACCCCCTGCAGCGCTACAGGCTGGGCACAGAGTGGCTGGAGAGCAGCCAGGCAGAAAGGGACCTGGGGGTACTGATTGACAGGAAGCTCAACATGAGCCAACAGTGTGCCCAGGTGGCCAAGAAGGCCAATGGTATCCTGGCCTGTATCAAAAATAGTGTGGTCAGCAGGACAAGGGAAGTGATCCTTCCCCTGTACTCTGCATTGGTGAGGCCACACCTGGAGTATTGTGTTCAGTTCTGGGCCCCTCAGTTCAGGAAAGGTATCGAGGTGCTGGAGCGGGTCCAGAGAAGAGCAACAAGACTGGTGAAGGGACTTGAGCACATGACCTATGGGGAGAGGCTGAGGGAGCTGGGGTTGTTCAGTCTGGAGAAGAGGAGGCTTAGAGGTGACCTCATCGCTCTCTGTAACTACCTGAAGGGAAGTTATAGCCAGGTGGGAACTGGTCTCTTCTCCCTGGCAGTTAGCAATAGGACAAGGGGACATGGGCTTAAACTCTGCCAGGGGAAGTTTAGACTGGATATTAGGAAGAAGTTCTTTACGGAGAGAGTGATCAGGCATTGGAATGGCCTGCCCAGGGAGGTGGTGGACTCACTGTCCCTGGAGGTTTTTAAACTGAGATTGGACATGGCTCTTAGTGCCATGATCTAGTAAATGGGCTGAAGTTGGACCAAGGGTTGGACTTGATGATCTCTGAGGTCTTTTCCAACCTAGCCAATTCTGTGATTCTGTGTGATTCTGTGATTTTCTTTAGAGTAACACAACACATTTGGAACATTAGCAGAACATCTGCCAAATACATCCTTTATCCTAAAAAGTAAATCAACTTTTTGTGACAAGACATCTAGACTTCAACAGCCTTCTAGCTTTAGCTATGTTTTGGCTTCTTAAACTCAACATTCATTTACTTTTTTCCGCAAAGTAATTTTCAATTCTGTCTTAATTTTTGGTCTTAAACAGTGTTAAAGCAGTAGGTATAATATTATAAAAAAAAGATTCTTGGAAATTCTGGTGCCAGTTTTTCATCAAGTACTCCACTTATATTTAAGAATTTTATTTACCATCAAAACTTAAACTAGACTTAGCACTAAAGAGGGGAAAGCTGAAATATTCCAACAAGAATGCAATCCCTCCCCTCTAGTTCTGGGCTGCCCTGCACAAGAGAGGCATTGAGAGACTAGGGAGTCCAGCAATGGGGCACAAAGATGAGTAAGGGACTGGAGCTTCTCTCCTGTGAGGAATGGTTGAGAGAGCTGAGACTGTTTAGCCCAGAGCAAGCTCGGGAGCTGGGGGGGAAATCTCATTGATGCACACACACACCTGAAGGGAGGGTGTAAAGAAGACTTAGCCACGTTACTTCCAGTGCTGCCCAGTCACAGGACCAGAGACAATAGGTATAAAATGAAACATGAGAAAGTCTGTCTGAACATTAGAAAACACTTTGTGACTGAGCACTGCCACTGATTGCCCAGAGAAGTTTTGGAGTCTCTGTTATGGGAGTTACTAAAAACCCTTCCAGATGTCATCCTGGACAATTTGCTCTAGGTGGCCCTGCTTGAGCAGGGGGGTTGGACCAGGCAATCTTCAGAGGTCCCTTCCAGCCCCAAATATTCTGTGATACAACAAAAAAAAGAATTGCCCAAGTTTTTGCTTTAAATTAATAATGGCATTTATTCCTCTCTGGCACAAAACCTTATATCTTTGATTTCTCCAAATAGAATCAGACTCAGTTCAGCAGAAACACAAAAGTTGCCATCAGAACCTCCATTATGAGAATGCTCAGATCCCACAATCTCCTAGCATTTAACTTCAACAAGGTAGCAGTGACAAGTTTGCTCAGCCTCACCTTCTGAAACAAGCTGCAGATGTAGTGTGGGAGGCAAAGAACAACTGCATTCACACACAAGAGGAAAGAAAACAAGACGACTCAAATGTATTCAAGATTTAGAAGCTCATAGCACTGATGTTGTTTCCATAGCAACTAATATACTTTTAAGCAGGAAAAAAACAGGATGAGGATTTTAATGGACAGCACCACATGCAGATTAAAAGCAGATACTGCCTACCAACTGATGATCTGAGGTTTGGGCTGAGGAACTCACAAGTCTATCACAAGAAGTATCACTTGTTAAGGAGTCAAGATCCAATGAGACTACCCTACTAATAAAGTAAGAGTGAAAGAGTAAAAACAATACACTAAAGCACCTTTGGTACTTGACAACCTGTCTCCCAGCATTTTAGCAGGCTAAATCAACAATGAACAGTACACTACCAGTTGATACAGTTGTGCATTGTGCACTTACCATTCACTGTCAAAGGTGGTGTTCAATGTTATTTCCCCTTCCTTAGTCAGAATAAATGACCTATCTAACCTCAAGGAAAGACAGGATACAGCAGATAAGAAGCAGCATGCGTTGCACTACACTGAATCAGATGATCCAACTGGTTTGCAATGCTTACATTTTTATAACTGCCTTGTCCATGCAGCTGAGAGAGTTGATGTAATTGGACTTTTCATAAAAAAGTAAAGGTGAAGAAGAGTATATACACAGGGAAGACAACGGAAGACAGTATCTGTTCTAGAAATAATATTTGGCTTTGGAAAAATGCTTGGTACAGAGAAGATAGGACTATAAATCTAGTGGATTAAGATTTTAATCAGTCTCCTTCACAGTAAATAGTAAGGTGCAGACAAATGATCACAGCTGTTTCAATATACAGCTGAACTCCTCCACCTGAAAAACTAACATCCTGCATACAATTCTCCTATTTACCACCATTTCTGAGAAGCGAAACAACATAAGCTTGAAATATAGTAAGTGCTGCTCAAATTCAATAAATAGCTTCTGCACCAAAGGCAGAAAAATGTTACAAACTGTAGATTTCTATACTATACCAGGCTTCATTTAATGCCTAGTACAACTTCAGAATTTTCAATCACATAAAAGTTACTTGGGAGGCAATATTAAATTTCAAGTCATTTACCCACTTAGTACAGCTGTATGTACCCAGTTTCTTCCACTCACATGGCAAGGGACATGGCCAAAGGAATTTAGAATCACAATTTCCAGACTTCTATCCTTTGCAACTGACTTTTTCAAGAAAAAAATAGCAAACCTTTCTTGCTTATTATGAAAAGGAAGCATTATGGAAAGATCAGTCTGAAGCTAAGTTTCAGAAGGGCATTAACAATGTTGTTGGGATCTTCAGAGCTACCCAGACAGTGTCTACAGAGTGAAAGAAATTCAGGGGACTATTTTACTATACTTAGTTTGGTGTAATAGTAATTTTCAAGTGTTGTGCCAATAACCAACAAGTCAACATCTACACAAAAACACATCAGTTGATTCATTCCTCATCTGGGATTTCTTTCAAGAACCTTTCCTTTTAGAAATCAGTACCCTAACATTCATGCAAGAGTTAAGATACCTAAAAATGAACATCTAAAGTAGTTTCCCAGCTGATATAATTCAGTACTCTGGAATTATGCAGAACATTGTGGCACTGGGCTGCTAGTTTTATTTATGTGACCAGAACAAAATAAGGAAAAGCATGATGTGTGTAGGGGTTTTGTTGTTGCTTGGTGCGGGGTTTTGTTTGTTTGTTTTCTTTTTTTTTGTCTCTCTAGAGTAGAGAAAACAATGTAGGTGGGGAGCATAACTGACACTAACTATTTGTAGGAAAGGTCAGGGTTACCTTTTTTCAGCTGCATGAAGCAGCTGATTATCACATCTCTGGAATACAGTCACGAAACAGTCAGTGACTAAAGGACAACCAGGCCTTGGCTAGCAATCAAGCCTGGCAATGTCCAACAACACAGCACAGCAGATGTCTTTTTAGAATAGGTAAATTGTAAGACATTAGACGGAGTAACACTAGATATCCGCAATGCTGAAAAAAGCTTCAATAAAGACTACTGTTTGAGTATGTAATAGGTTACTTGGTAGTATGATCTTCTCTGCATTTGAAGAGCTAAAAAAAGAGCACCTACATCACAGAAGTCCAACTCAGTTTTGAATTCCCTCAGAAAGCCTTAAGTATCTAGAGGACATGTATTTTAACTTTTCTGATACAATAAACCTCAGTTGGAACAAAACCAGATAAGACAGACAGGTGTGTCAGAGTATCTGGAAAACAGTAACAGATTCTGTAGTTTTAAAAACCAAAGTGCCTCAAAAATTTGGGAATTGTTTGCCAGAGTCTCAGGAAACACCCCTCTGAAAGCTGAAAACTGTCATACCGTATTATAACAATTATTTTTGCTGAAAAACCCAAGCTGGGACCTGATACATCTTGTTAGATAACCGATTTGTCACCAGGATACTCAGTGTCCCAAGAAAAAAAAAAAAAAAAAAACGAAGAAATATTCAAGCTCCTAAATGAAACAAGAGCTTAGAGTTTTGAGAATGTGTGAAGAGAGAACCACAGAATTCAGTTTCCCAGTTAGGAGCACATAGTCGGTCTGCATTAATACAATAAACTGTAGGCTGCACTCCCATTTCCCATTCCAGTATGCAAATCCTCAAGCTACTAGAGTCTGACTCTAAATTTAAGGACACAGAAGGAAAACATAGGGCATATTATCTCTCTTCCCACCTCTAACCCGTAGACCTCCTTTTACCATGCACGGAAAACAGGAAACACTTTCTCCACCCCTTCTCAGCATTCTAGAAGGGGAAGGAGAAAAGTGGTATACAGTCACTTTTCACCTTGGATTTGGCAGCAGGGTGCAAACCCAAATACTGATCCTTTCGTTAATGGCAGCAACAGAGCAAACAACAGGACTCCAACACACTGCTACCTTTTCACTGCAAAGGCACAAGTAATTACCAAGTAAAGAGGAGGTCAGCCATATTACAGCTTTGGGACTTCAACCACAGCTGTATGATTCCGGATCGTTTTTGTTATGCCAGGAAATCCCTAAAGGTTGGGGACCACAGCCAGAGACGGTCTTGAAGAAAGCAGTCTAGCGTTCAGGATGCACTTGTTCTACCCAGATTCATTAATTTCTTCCTACTTATTAAACACTGGTCTATCAAATTGGTCCAAGCCTGGCTAGATCTTCTGATTTCTGTGCATTTACAGAATAGTAAGCCTGTAAGCTTATCTTATTTCTCTGTGAGTTCATTCAGAATTTATTTGCAAATTAAAAGATCCAGTTACGACCATGGGAAACAAGCCATAACAGTTAAAAAAAACCCTAAAATTCTCTTCTTCTGTTAAAAAACATTTTGTAGCTTTATTGGTGCAGGGTGGCCACAGCTTTGCCAGAATAAAAAGATAGCGGGTGAAGCTGAACTTTCCCCTAACATCTAGTATTGCCAACTAGAATAATCTGCTACACGACTGGAAAAATGAAACTTCATAACTAGTATGAAGAGAGAGGAATGCAAATAGAACTAAAAATAGAATTCAGAATGAAAATTGTATTGCATATGCAATGAATTGCTGGCTTTTACTAACGACCAATCTCAGTCACTTGTTTACATGTTTCTTGTCAGACAATTTACTTTTAAGGACTGTGATATCAAGAAAATAAGTGGCAGTAAGTCAGTCTTAAGAAAACACCAAAAAAATTTCAGTTTCATCCACTGTTCAGTATATTTTTGTGGATTTCAATGAAAACCACATTCCACGGCCAATTATTTTCAGTGCTTCTACACCAGAAGTTCACTTACAGCTAATTACTAATAGAGTTTATTAAAAATAAGTACTTGAGGTATACTCGAGGTTTTTGTTCTGATTATGATCATGGAATCCCCAAAGTTAATGTAGGTAAATCAATTTTAACTGAAAGGAAAATAATTTATTTCCATTAAAAGGAAAGGAATATGAAAACCACGATTCACAGCACAGAGAAGAATCTTGAAAGTGATAGTATGGTGATGATTTTTTCCGCACAAGTAAAGCATTTTCCAAGAGCAAGTGGGAGGTAGAAATTCACTGTATAACACTGCAAGTTTCCCTCTTCCAGACTTAGAATTCAGGGAGAAGTTAGAAATTTGAGGAAAAAAAAAAATCATTCAAAATCTGTGCAATGCCACCAGATCCTTAAGTATGTCCTCCTAACTGAAATAAAAATTTAAAGCAGCAAAGATTTAAAGTGTACCTTGTTGAATAATCAGACAGGCTTGGTTTTAGCTTTTTTGGTGATTTTGTGTGTGCATGTTTTCCAAAACTTTCCATTAAATCCCTTAAATTCTAGTCATTTGATCTCCTGAATAACAATAAAATCAATCTTCAAAGTGCCAGGCAAGCTCAGGACAACATTCAGTAATACCACAGCTAAACTTTGATCAGCATAGGCTTTTACTACTTCATAGACGTTTATTTTCCAAAGAAGTGGCTAAAGTTTGTAAGTGAACAGGTGAACATTCATGTCTTACTATAGTAAGCAATATGTGAAAAAATTTAAGTGATTTAGAAGAGGCCATGATTTTCAGGCTTTTTCTCAATTTTTTTTATGTTTTGCTTTACGTTTTTATATACCTTTATTAATGAAAGCTGGTACCAGAAATAGGTGAGGTGATAAAGACAGATGTTACACCAATAGTCATATCTAATGTATGCATTAAAAGAAAGGTCAAGACCTTCTGCATTACAGATGTTTTCATAAGGCATCAGGATTTGCATTCCAAGAGTTTGACTTCTGTTCAATTTGAGCAGCTGTGTGAACTTTCACAGCTCTTAAGAAAAACATTAATCTTAATTAGCAGCTATGATTGAATTACTGATGAGAACTCTGAACAGAGTTGTTACTCTGATTCTGGAGAGTTACCACTTTCAAGGGAATACTAGGTGGACATATGTGTGTTCCCAGGCTCCAGGTGAAACTTGGTCTAGCATTCCATACTGATGCAAGATCATTTTCCAAATGCTGAGAAATTGAACTTCTCTGCAGTAACTGAAAATCTAAGTTTACAGGAGAGTTAACTATCTTTGAGGCAGTTGCAAGCATTTTGCCAGCAGAAACTCTAGACAATTGCACTACAGTTGTGAGGAATCTTTCAGTACTACCCTAAAGCATGCAAATCGTTATACATAAAGCCACACCAAAATGGTTTGTTATCTATGGATTAGCCATATCTTATCACATAGGACAAGTGAACGATAGGAGAACGATCATGTACCAAGCAACTAGAATAAGTTGAAGATAAATTCTGATGGAGAGGGATAAAGCTTTTTGTCTCCCATAGGAAGGTCAAGAAAAATCACTGTATTTCCTAACATGAGCTCTTTGCTCCCTATTTCCTGCATAGGAATAACTAGCATCAGACCCTACATGAAACGTATGGAGCGTGAACATAGCCATTCCATCTTTGTCCTCTCATATTCTACCAATAACACAATTGTGCCCCGGTTCCATCAGCAGGACCTCCTGCCTCTAAGTATCTGCTTTGAGAATCTGAAGATTTTCACAGCAGTAATGTATACACTTTGATAACACTGCTGAGAGTCAGAAACCTGCAGAAACACAGCACATAGCTGCCCTTCTAACACTTCCAGTGAGAGCTGGAAAATATTCAGAGCTAGTTTCTTGGCTTAAGAACTCCAACAGGCATTCTACAATGAGAGAATAAAGCTTGAATGAAAATGTATGACCTCCTCATAAGGAACTCTGAAACTGTTACTGTGGTCCTTGAAGAAACTGAAAGCTACAGTGTTTAGAAGGTTAAATGATGGCAACCTGACATTTGGTGATAAATATAAGGAATATTCAAGGACGCCAAAGCCTGACAAATAAAATACCAAGCTTTTAAAGAGCTAGCTTTACTGAATAATTTATTTTCTTATCACTCACTGTAGCTTCTCCCACACTGATGTTCTTTTAGAACACTAGATGTTTAAGAAAAGCATCCATTCCTTACTAGCCACATCCTTAGGCAGATCTCCATCTGAGCTAAAAGATGACACTGATCTCAAGCACTCAGACTCTAGCATCTACTTCTTGAGAGATTTTTTCCCCCTTTTCCTCTTGAAATTCATCTGCAGTTAGAACTCGGTATCAAAACTTTATAGCACTTTGCTGTCAGAAATGGAAATCACTACGGCAATTTATGCTGATAATACTACCATAAAAACACTAGGCCAAATGTACGGTCTCATCTTTGATATCTGGAATACTACAAACAGAAATCAGTCAGAAGTGTATTTTTTTTTACTGGTCAGTGACATCACCTGTTCAGTACGTTATATAATCACACACTGCACATTCCAAATGAATGAGCAGACTCACAGTTTTCTAGATGAAAATTTACAGTTTCACACTTTGTCAATGATTTAGCATTCATTGAAGGTCTATAGACAAAGTGATATGTATATTTCTGAGACTCATCAGCTTAATTTATATATAGTCTATTGAAAGACTAGCTTGCTAAGAACATACTTTGTAAGAGAACAGAAAAACAACTCAATCTCTTCTACTGGTGGGGCTCCCACCTACAGGAGATGCCAGAATTAGAACTAGCATTTGGTTAAGTGGTAGGCAGGAGCCCTAACTGGATAAGTAGCTAGATCAGGGTATAGAAAACTGTATGACGAGAAGTCAGTGTTTGATGTGCTAAACTCAAAAGGATCTATTCTGAATCTCTGCAAAAGCGTTGCACTAATTTTAGTACCTTCAAGTTTCACACACTTCAGAATTGTGTTAATTGATGTTTATCATTAACCTGTAAGAAAATTCCTCTCAGCACCAGTAAAAGAAATCAGTGTCTCCTTCCACTCACCTGTAAGTATTGCAGTTACTGTAAAAGGGTACCACCATATTTGCCTTTCATAATTTCATGCTGTTTTACATATCACTATAAGGATCCTCAGACTACAGCTGAATAGCTGATGATGCAGTTAACATCCCTTCTGCCAGTTATTGGAAGCTATTGAAGAGTCTCTGCTCTCCTTAATGGCATCTTCCTATAGTGAATTGATGGTCAAAAGCACATTCAATGGCAGAAAAACGCTTAAAGGAGAAGCTTAGCCATAACAAAATCTTCTCATAGTGCCTTGTCTGTTTTAACAAGAATTTGGTTCCATCCTAATAAACTCTCTCATGAAGTTACACTTTCACATTTATATTTTTAGCATCTCAAAGGTTACAGCAAATACAGAAATACAACCAGGTATCTTACCAATTTGACAAGTCTTGCCTGTTGGTTTCTTCTGCTCTGGGTGGGGTGTGAAACAGGACAGGATGGACTTCAGAGTAGCAGTCAACCTGATGGGCTGGTAACAGCACACTCACCTTTCCCTGTCTATCTCAACAAACTCAGCCAGCCAAAGAAACAGTACTTCTCAGCTCTCTAAAGCCATTTACCTGCTTTAAAGGAGTTATCCAGATCTCAGTGTGCCGATAATAAAATTTCCCTTTATCCAGTCTTTTCCCTTCCAGGGGAGCTCTGCTACCCTTGAAAAGAGTAGTGCTTCTCTTGCCTGCACTATATATGGTTTGCGGAGGGAAGTAAAAATACTGGTGGTATTTTTGGTCACATTGTCTGTATTGGATCTGCCTTGCTTATTTTAAAGTGTTGTGAAAAATAAAGACTGCAGACTTTTTTTTTCTAAAGAAGTTGTATACAGCCTTATCATAACACTCTCCAGTGATTTTTTTTTTTTTTTTAAATCAGATTATCATCCTATTCTAGTTATTTGGTTTTATAAGGTAAGACTAAGCACAGGGTAGCAGCTTCTTGCACTGCTGTTAATTTTAACTACCATATCAATTATGAGCTGCCATTCTAGTTAATCAAGAGACTCCGTTGTTATTATCAACAGGTTAAGAGAATGAGATCATTAGCACTCGTCAAGCTATAAAAAGCTGTGGCATAACTGAAAGCTGATGCAATCCTAAAACATGCTTAGAAATAAGTTTGTCTTTTTCCAAACAGATAATTTAATTCTCTTAAATATCATTACATACTCACTTGAAACAGGTACAGTTCCATTTAAAAATCTGGATCATTAATGCAATGAGAAGCGTTCACTGAGTACCCACCTTTCATAATGGTAACAGTCTAAATGTGGGAGTTATGAAAAATACTTGTCAAAGTAATATTGTAAGGTTCCTTTTGTATTCCAGATCACTTCCACCACATTTTACTAGTACATTTTTTTTTTTTCCTTCCCTAAAATGCTAGGTCTTATGCCATAAAGAGATTAAAAGCTACAGTTCTAGTCAAACAGATTTGCATGATCACAGAAAACATCCTACAGGTCAAATACTGTTCCAGTTCCTGTCTGTGTAAAATCATTGCCTTAGTCAATGCAAGTGTTTACCCTTTTTCTCATGCCATTGTACTCTGTATGGTATGAATACATAAGACTATCGCAAAGAACTCAATCTTAATGTATTAATAAAGCAATGACAACGTGGACTGGAACATCACAAAGCCAGAATAATTTAATTACTTTAAATCAGTGAGTGAGTTTGGATTTGTATTTTTCATCCCTTACCTCCCCATTTTCGGGAGAGCTAGAGAGCTTGTACACTCAGAATGAGCTGAAAATAAACATGAAGCTTCAGCTCTGAGTTTAATTATTCTCTTTAAAGCAATTAACACTCTTTCTCCCCTGCTCCTCTTGAGAGCAAGGACCCAAGCCTTAACAGAAGACAAATACATTTAGCTGTAAGAAATTACAGAGAATTTGAACTATAATTCCTTTTTTACAGGTAGTACAGCAGCTGTTCAGGGTCAGAAAAGGAAGATGCCACAAAGCTTTTACTATTACAATTTCTAGCAAACAAAATGGTTTTGCTGAGCATCATTAATATATTGCATTTCTCCTATATGCATTGTACCTGTCCGTGCACCAGGGAACATGTTTAGGAAAGATGAGAAAAAAAAAAAATCTTTAAACAACTTTCAGCATAATGGTAAGTCACCCCCTCGCTGATTATTTCAACCTAAACAGTCTTGAATCTTAGTTGAAATATCTTTATTTGAAACTTAGAAATTAAACAAAAAGTAAAATATCACTAGAAAAACCCTGAAGTGTTAAGCTAAGCTTAGTTCCGCTTAAAAGGAACTCCCTTCAGGGGTTCTGTATTGCTGGTGTAAGATAATAAAGTAACAACATGTTCC
The DNA here is from genome assembly GCF_037038585.1 of Patagioenas fasciata. NCBI lineage: Eukaryota > Metazoa > Chordata > Aves > Columbiformes > Columbidae > Patagioenas > Patagioenas fasciata. The sequence goes on along the minus strand of NC_092523.1, from coordinate 34,413,203 downwards.
CTCCCATGAGAAGAAAGCTCCTTCTTCAGAAACCTGGGGCAACAAGATTCCCTGTATTATGATTACTGATACAGTGACAGGGGTCAATCCATCACAAAGACACCTACTCATGATCTTTCATTAATATATTTTATTGGCAAAAGCCATAAAAACTGGAAGAGACTTTCCTCAGCTGGAAACTACCCTAACCATGGCTTCTTATCTCCACTCATGTAACTGGATTATTGAAGTCATAAGTTTATGACAAGTACCTCTAAACACTGATTGTCTTAAATCATGGCCAAGAATTCCTTGCTTATGATTTAGCATCATAAACCAGCATACTGACACTGCAGGTGTTTAGCAGTTTCCTCAGTCAAGATAGATAATTATGGCTCCCTTCCAGTCGTACTAATACCCTAAGAACTTTATTACGAAGCATTTTCTAAACAAGCATAGCTGCTATTTCTCAGTCTCATCTCTGAGGTACATTTACAAAGAAGCTTCAGCCCTCAGCAAGTTTCCAGTGACGAGAGATGCACACAGAAAATAAGCAATCCTGAAGGCTTTCAATGATCGCTGCCACACAATGACATTCAAACACAATGTCATTCAAACCATATTTTTTAAAGAACATGCACATTTCAGAATACAAATATAAAATCTGTGTTTGTTTATGCTCAAGTAATGACTCATATGAGCACAGATTGTGCCTGTTTTGCCTTGTGTAGCATCAGCCTATTTGGATGTTAGAGTTAAGACAAATATCCTATATACCTAGTGAAGTTAACATGAACTGAGGGAGGTCAGCATGTATAGACAGATAACCAGTAGCTTTGTAGGACTGAAATTTAACTGTGTGGGTCCAAAAGGTCCATAATCATGCCAGACCTTTTGACACACCAGATTCTTTTCACTGTTTCATTTTGACTATGCAGAGTGTGTTGCATTTTCATGTGATGTAAAGTGAGTAACTGACAACTGGTATTATATGGTTTACTAAAAATTCTTATTTCTATTAATCTGCATCTCTTAAACACAATGGCAGCTTTTCTAGGGAGCATATCACTATGCTGGGCAAGGCAGCATTCCTGGCTGAGCAGCTCATTCCTGCCATTCTCAGAAGTACAGCTTTTACAGAAGCAGTTCCAAGAATGAAGGCAAATGCATGCCAGCTTTCACAGCAGGTAGTCACTGCCATGGCAGCAACTCCACTTCTCTGCTCCTGAAAACACCACCCACGTCTGAAAACCTAGGTATATTTCTATATGTGATTGCCTCAGTGATAATCAGAGAAACCCAACAAAGTTAGTTTGCATAATGGAATATGAAGTGAACTGCATTTTCACAAGGCCAAATTGCATTACTGTTTCATCTTTATGCATATTAATGATCTTTGCTCAGTTATTGGGCGTGATATACAACATTCAGTTGCACCAAAAGAGCAAGTTATATTTCAGGGACAAAATACATCATATACACCAGCATACTTCTCTGCTAGGTACATCTCTTAAGACTTCTTATGCTGACAGAAGGTTTCTTCTTGATTTTGGTTGTTATTTTTATACAGCATTTAATCTCAAAAAGTACAACATTAAAGTTACCGTCTCTACCCTGAAAGTCAGTAGAAAAGAATGCAGTGTAACTGCCTACCAGCTCTATCATAACAAAATATTTCTAATATTCTTGCTAACACAATTTGAGATTGGTTTAGTAAATGCAGCTTTTCAATTTTAAAAGGAACTTTCTTAATACCATTTTGTATGCCACTTATGCTTCTGTTCTTCTGTTGGTTCTTCATATACTGAAGCCAGTTAGACACATGCTAAAATGAACACATACTGCATACAGATGTAAATCACTGACCTATAGTATCTGTTGGTTCCAATGTACTCATTACTGTCGAAAATGTTAAGGTTAGAAATACGTGTTAATTTTCATAATTTACTTTGTTTACTTGGTTGAATTGTTTTCTTCCAGGATGAAAGTTGCAGGCTACAGGATTCAGCCAGAGCTTGCCTAAAAGCCTACTTTATATATTGTACCCATATATAGCTAGACATGAGCATTGCAATCTTGCTAACTGTAAAGAACTCTGCAGTTCAAGACCCCAGGATGAGAACACAGATTCGTGATATGCAAAAGTATCTACATCCTAGACTCTGCTCTAGAAAACATAGTAATGGCCTTAGCTATGAATTCATCTGCATTACAGCACAAGCACTGCTCTTTATAAAAGCAGTCACTAGATTTAAGCAGGTGTTTTATCATAAAGATGAAGCCTGAATCACTGGGATAAAATGGTTAGTTGAGTCTACAAGACAGGTGCACTGGAAGTATTGAAGTATTTTAAGACATTAAAGATAGCTTTTGTAAGTGACCATTAAAATAAATAAAGCTAACAAGCATGGTTTTGGAAAATAACAAGGCTAACCTGGCTAAGTATATGGTTGCAGAGAAAACAGCTACCCAAAACACAAGTGTTGAAAGACATCTCAGTCTCCCTTGCCTTCTCAGTGGTATCCAGTGAAAGAGCAATAAAGCAATAGGCACAAATTGAAACCCAGGAAATTCCATTTAAACATAACAAAGCTTTACTGTGACTGAACACTGGAGGAGGTTGCCCAGAGAGGTTGTGCAATCTCCAACCTTGCAGATGCTCAAAATCTATCTGAACATGGTTCTGAGCAACCTGCTTTAGCTCAACCTGCTTCAACCACAGTGGATTGGACTAAAACTCCAGAGGTGCTTTCAAACACCAATTATGTTGCAATCCTGTGATTCTTCAGATCGGGTTACTGGAGCACTGACAGAAAACAAACAGAAGTTACTCTGGCATTTGCTGTACTAATGAGGTTGTATGGAATGTCCAATGCCCTGGAAAGCCCTGAATTACTGGTATCTCAAAAACAGCCATAGCCTTGATGGAGCGCCACTTTGTGAGGACAAGCAAGAGGACAGGCAAGGCCTGACAGAACACAGAGTGACTATATGTTCACAGCAAAACAATTCCTCATTTCCTTTAAGAATCAATCAACAAAGCAAGTTCAGCTAGTCAGTAACAAAGTTCATGGCCTATGCAAGAAAAAAACCAAATAGTCAACAGGACCTGTTAAACACTCAAGAAGCACTCATGATTTTTCAAAAAAGTGAAAACCACTGTTCCATTATTTAGTGTTAAGCATTTTAAGACAACTGTTTTGAGATGTGGGGGGAGAAGAAATGTGCTTATATTCATATTTAAAGCAGCAGACAGCAGTTTAACCCAATTTGTAATAAACAAAGATAAAAACTAGATTTACTAAATTTGTTGCAAAATGTGATCTGCAGGTGGTTATTTTAGTTGCCAAAGCAAGCATATGTTCCACAGAAATAACCTAGAAAAAGACTGCCTTTAATATTCCACAGCAGTCCTAGTTAGATTTTCCCTTTGTATAACCAGTTAATATGGCATTAAGCAGTAAAAACTGATTCTGTGAAGCTAACACTATTTGCACTTCTATTTTTATTTACATCAGACAGAGAAAAAAAAGATAGGTCTCTTTCAAAGGCTGGGATGTTTGTCAAGACTGACTTTTGGTCAAATTCAGTGGAAGTTTCAGACAAAGATTCTCTCAATTTTCTGCTAAACCAGAAACCCCAGTATTAATAAGTTGTGCTGCTAAATTTTTGTATGACAAAGTCAAGTTTTAAATAAAACTTGATTGAGTTGCACAAGTATGTTAAAAGCCTTTTAAAAAGAAAAAAATAATGCAGTTCCTAGCACAGCAAATAGGATGTGCCTAGGGAAAAGTAAAACCTTAAGGGGTCATCTGATGTTGAAGCATTGCCTTTACCTTTTTTCTTTCTTCAAATAAGTCTGATTCTGAAATATTAAAAATAGTTACTTAAAATTTGTGATCACATCCATTGAGTGAAGTTTGATGTTCACACAAACATTTTTGCCCTTCATAGCTTCAAAAAGATAAATGAATTAATTTCATGTGAGAGAGCAGAATACTTCAAGAGACAATACAATCATCTCACTTCCTTCCTCAGAAGGAAGACATTCCGACTGCTTCAGTGTAAGAAAGTGGGATTTGTGCCCTGTGTTCAGAGAGTAATTTCTAGCTCAATCTTTACTGGAATCTTTACTTGGTTTAATAAAAAATAGTTTCTGAATTGTTGTAAAGTGCAGGACACAAATTAGACTGGAAAGTTTTTGCTACATGTCACCAGGAGAGACAGATGAGGTTGTACTGACTGAGTTTTAGGTGTAGGCATTGGAAGAAATGTTCAATGCATTTGAACAACCACAGTTAAAAATCACTTTTCAGGCTAACAGATACTCACTATAACTACAGAAAACAGGTATTTCCTCAGTAAAGGGATTATTCATTGTAGGAATACAATTTCAGTTCAGAGATAAACAGTTCATTAGGTCTTGTGACTCCTGTGACTCAAAAATAAAGAGCACAGCCTTTAAAAATTGTAACCCTTCCTGAAAATGTTTTCTTCATGCTCATATGGTATACTCAAGTGCTACTGAAAACTGGTAAAATGTCAATTACTACTCCCCAGGAAACCGCATTAATATTAAAGTCCCCATGATAAATGGCTCCTGAGTGTGAGAATAATGCACTCAGAGCATCTTCATCACTTGCACCCTTCCTGTATTGTCATCACAGAGATAAACTACTCAGCTCAGCAGAAGATTTTGTCTGGTTACCTTAATCCAATTTAGAGAAGAAAAAGCAGAGAAAAAACAAGAGAATGTCTGAATTCTGGACACCAGAGACAGGGGATTTTTTTTCTAAGGGATCTTGAGCAGTGTGTTCTCACTACGTTGAGGCTCTGCAGAACTTGGAAAAAACAACAACAACAACCATAAACCCCCCAAAACCAAACCAAACCAAATCAAACCAACCAACCAACCAACCAAAAACCACCACCACCAATCTTTAACCTTTTAGTCATATTCTGAACCATGGGAATTTTTTTTTCCTTGTCTTTTTCCTCCAAATACTAGACCCTAGCAAATACTTGGAAATTTAAAAGGGGTTCTAATGTTCTACAATCAGTTGGCTGCTCACACAGCTATAAAATATGTAGGCCAGATGAGGGACCTTAAAACAGGGTTCACAAAAACAGGGTATCAGAGTTACCCCTTATCCTTGTGAAAAATCCTGATTTTTTTGTTGCTACTAGTTGTGTCTGGCTCTTAGTCAGGAGAGAAAATATGCTTAGATTACATACTACAAATCAGCACAAATTTACCAACTCATGACTGAAGCTGTGAAGAAGAACTCTGTGATTGTACTAGCATAGTCTGAACCTAAGCTAATCAGAATCAGTCTCAGTGAGTTTTACTTGCTGAGGCTAGTGATAAACTAACTTGTTTATCTCACTGATGCTGTAAGACATTCTTCAGCTTGTACTACATGTCTGTCATTCCTTAAGAGCCCAACCTGGGATTCGTCACAAGTTCGTGACAAATGCTATATTGAGCTGAAATACGTGACACTGATAACTAGATGCTTTCACTCAACAGCTTAATGATCTAAAATTACACATAAACTCAGTTCCTATGGTGAGTACACTGCACAGTGACAGCCAGCCTGGAAAGAGGTGTTCTCTAAGGAATCCCTACCAGAAGTAGCACAAAGATCACTCCAACCTGTGATCTATGTATGAAAGGGAACCCAATGGATTCACTTAAGCCCAAACAACTACCCATTCTCACAATACCTACACATAAGAACACAGAAACTTAAAAACTAAACACTAAATTTCAGAAAATTGCAGTTAGCACTAAACTAGAAAACTTGGAAAGAAGACGTCATAAAAAATAATCAAAGGACTCTTCATAAAACATAATGAACAAATGAATAAAACTACATTATACAATGAAATTGTCTCCAGATTTTGATCATTTGTAGAATTCAGGCACATTTCACGTAAAATATCAAAGCTTCAAAAGCTTTTATAGTTATTTGCATAATACATAGATCACAACTCTATTGTGTCCATCAAAGTAGCTGTAAAAGTCTCTGGTACTTGAAACTGCCCCCACGAAACAGCAACATCTGCCGATATAGTCTGTCAGAAAGAGGTAACTTACTTTTTCATCTAAATGCTGAATGTTACTCTTCTCAAAACTATGATTTATAATATCTAGGCTTTTAAAATGAATTAGCATGTATTACCTTCCAAATTAATTGTTTTTGAAATAAGCTATCTCATAAGCTTAAAAGCAAATAGTTGCTTTATAGCAAGGAAATCATAATGATAACTCTGCTGAAAAGGTTTGTTCCCCTCTCCTCTTTATGCTATTACTCCTTAGCTTTTATGACTGGATGCAGTTGAGCCATATGTCAAATACTAACAGACCATTAACTCAAATGGCAATATTCAAATTTAGACCATGATCAAGTGTGTGGAGATGGACTACCTGCACCATTTCCACTTACTTTGAAACATATCCATAAACAGCATCTTAAGCTCAAGAAAACTAACAGCATGCAAATACACACAGTTCACCACATTTCCACCTGCCTCTGCTTTGTACATAGAACAGGGACTAAACTATCCTTGCATATGTAAAATTCTAGTAGTGTGACTACACATTTGGTCCAAAGACCTGACAAGTATCTCTTTCTGGGTTTAATGATTAAAGCCTCTGTTACACATCATAAAAGATTACTTAATTATTAGAACTCCTTACTTTTATTTAAGAAATTGTGTTCTCAAGCATATTGATGAGGTACATGCATTTTCAGAAAGTATAGCTTACCACAGAAGCTTTAGGGCTTTTGAGTTCAAAACTGAAAATGCTAACTTGACATAATTAATTAATGGACTGAGGAAAGGAAAATCAATTCTTTTGTGTGAAAAATAAGCTTAACTCACTAACAGGAATTCCAATTAGCTACACATCAGCATGAAAAGTAGAAATGCAAGATTCTCTGAACTAAGAAAATAAAGGTACTACTTCAAAAAATAAATGTAAAGATGTGCCTCAGGGAAGTACCATCCAAGTCTGAGCAAGCACCTGCCTGTGCACAGTCAATATTCTCTGCAAGTGTATGCCATAGTCTATACAGAATCTGTACTGGAATATGGGTAAACACAATGACACTAGCTGCCTCACTTGGGAACCATTTCAGCCATACTCAGAAACATTTTTTAAAGCATGGTACATGCTTGCTAAAGGACTTGAGCTTTATGAACTAGAGGCACAGCTTTCCTGGAAGTAACACACATTGTACTAGTGATTCTTCAGTCTATAGCTATATTCCTTCAGGTGATCAAAGCATAAAATTCCATTTCTGCTAACTCTTGAAAACCGGATTTTATTTCATTAGGAGCACAAGACCTATGGGGAGAGGCTGAGGGAGCTGGGGTTGTTAAGTCTAGAGAAGAGGAGGCTTAGAGGTGACCTCATCACTCTCTGTAACTACCTGAAGGGAAGTTATAGCCAGGTGGGGATTGGTCTCTTCTCCCAGGCAGTTAGCAACAGGACAAGGGGGCATGGGCTTAAACTCTGCCAGGAGAAATTTAGGCTGGATATTAGAAAGAAATTATTTACAGAGAGGGTGGTCAGGCATTGGAATGGCCTGCCCAGGTAGGTGGTGGACTCACTGTCCCTGGAGGTTTTTAAACTGAGATTGGACAGGGCACTCAGTGCCATGATCTAATAACTGGACTGAAGTTGGACCAAGGGTTGGACTTGATGATCTCTGAGGTCTTTTCCAGCCCAGTCGATTCTGTTATTATGTAATATAACTTATGTGGTATATTTTCTTAAAAAGTCTTGCAAGAATTATCACAGTTAAACCAGATTTAGTCTTTATATTTTTGAAGTTGTCACAACCAAGCAATATAATCAGACCTTGTGCATTAGGAGAGGTGAGCCCAAGAGAAGAAAGTGATGACAGAAAAAAAAGGCAAGACATGATGGTCCTTATGTCCCTCCCAATTTCATGTACCAGTATTTCCTTTCTAGCTCTTACAGAAGCCTCAGAATTCACACAGGAATGAATGATTACGTGTAGGTTGTTGCATTTCATCTTCAGGGAACTGAGAAATGCTTATTCTTTTAAGCACAGCCTAGGAAAAAACAACAGTTGGGAGTTAAAATAATTTTGCATAATTACTCAGTGGCAAAAAATGAGAAATCTAGACTATCTTTTCTAGAAAATGAGTGGGAACTGAGGTCTCTAAGAGCTCAATTTTAGAGAAAACTTAATGATTGGGTAAAGACACATTGTAATCAATAAACAAACAAACAAGTAAGTTAAGTAAAAAAAATAGACTGGCCACATCAGAAACAATGTATCTCCAGAATCTTGCCTACAGAAGTGTGCCATGAAGAAATGAGTACCTGCGCTTTCCAGCTGAAAAACCCACAGCAGCTTTTTTTTTTTTTTTTCTTAAATGATAGTGTAAATGGTGATTATAACTTACTATAAAAAGGTGATTACAACTTACTGTAGAAGCATAGTGCTAGAGAACTAATCAGTAACTTAGCATCCAGTGGCTAGGAATGTTTTAGATTTAAAGCATAGTTCATAAAAACTTGACCAGAGCAAAAAGGAGTGAAGTGACATTCCTTTGGTAATTAATCTGATTCATGTTACTATCAGACAAAAAAAAAAAAAAAAAGTTTTTAAAGTTCTGAAACACTTGAGTACAAACTTTGTTGAATACCCCAAGCACTGTAATAATGTCTCATCTCGATATCAACATAAGGTGTTCCGGAATATCTTATATCACTTGTGTCTTTTTCTCATGTGCAATGTGAATGCACATCTCATTTGTATTTAAAAATACATATGGAAAAATCTCCAAACAAGAAGGGAAACAGAAAAAACACATTGAGGCAAAATGTATGTTCAATGCAAATACATAAAATTCCACACCTCTTTTTGGAAAATGGAATTCATTCTCTTGTCCCTAGAAGTCTTCTCCTTGAATTAAATGGATGCTTTAGGTTTAGACTGATGTAGTGTATTTGAGAAATACTAATATCTTTGAAAGCTATTCTAAGTGGTACATTTACAAACGTTTTCACAGAGATTGATGGTACCCACTGATGGACAATCAAGTGTCACACAAGTTTTCAGGATTACAAACCCAAATAAAATATGCACCAAACCAAAATCATAAAGTGGGAGCAGAACCATGGCAAGGTAGAATCTTCTGTATTGGGTTCTGTGAAAATGTACAATGACCTTTGACCTATCCAAATGGATGCCCAAATGAATCCCAGAAATGCAGTAAACAGAAGCTATATAAAAGTGTCAAGCAGTTGGCGAGTATGTTGGCTGCTCTGTACTGTTGTTCAGCTGTTCAAGTTCCTGAAGTGTTCTTACTGACTCAAACATTTGTGCTCAAGATTCTTTTGGACTGATAAACTGCATTTTCAGGATAGGTTACCTGAACATGGGATGTAACCATTGAGGCTATTGCTTCTAAGTAAAGATATTTTTTAATTTTTTTAAAAAATGAAGTCTTAAGTATTTTTTTAACCTGCAAAAATTCAGCTACAGCTCTAGGAGTGAAAGAAGTTTAATGCTTAAGACGACAGACAACTGTAGCAATTACAAAATCAGAATCTTAATCAGTGTATGCACTTCTAAAAGGTGTAGAGAAATGAGTTTCTCCAGAAGCCTGCTTAAACTGGCTAAAATTTGGTCCGGTCATTTAGATACTAAAAAGTAAATTGTTTAAATAAAAATATTTTTTTTTTTCAGTTTTGATCAGACTTGATTAGAATTCAGACAAGTTTTGTAACGTAGTATTTAATTTGGCATATCTAGAACACTGACTTTAAAAAAAGTAGAAATTCAAATATAAGTTGATTTAGTAGATAAATGCTCCCTCATAAATACATTTGCACACACACACACACACTGAAGAAATAGCTACTGTCACAGTATTTCACTAGCCCAAACCATTTGGTGGGCAGAGAGGGTTTTTTTCACAAAGATGGCTTTTTTTTTTTTTTTACTGTTACACCCCCAAGAAAATAATTTCTCAAGTTGACCAAAACTAATAAATCGGCAAGGTCACCTTACAGAAATCTACACCCAACTGCATTTGTAAATACCTTTAGAATTATACTTTGTAAAATTAGGACCTACTTAAAGAGTGCAGTTGTTGTGCTGAGCGTGTTTGCTATACAGAAGGTAAATTTGAATTATTTTTATTCACAGAACTCTAGAGTAATTCCTGCAGGTACCAACAAAACTCAATCTGAAATCTGTCTCTACAGACACTAAAATGTATAGTTTAAAAATAGCCGCTCATCACTGCATACAAATGCTTCTATTTCCTGCCTTCCTCACAAGTGATCTAAAAAAACTTAAGCCTGAATATCGTCTTACCAGCTTGCCTATACTACTTTTAAGTCCTTAAAGATTATTTAATTTTGAGCTTATTCAGATTACTAAGTACTGAGAACATACTTGCTGTTGTACAAAAGAAGTGATCGGTGCCTTCCTCAAGAGGCATGTAATAAAATTTAGATGAAGTACTAACAATACATCAAACACATTGTCAAAAATACATAGTAGTATCACACTTCAATGTTGGGTGCATAAAGAAATAAATTCCATAATTGCCTTTAGGAACAGCACAGACAGTAACTGTTTGAAATTTGTGTGTGACAAAATAGCTAGAAAAAGCAAGATGACATGACTTGAAAATATGAGCTCAAAGGAGTAGAAAACTGAAGAGTGGTTTAATTACCTTTATTTCTTTTGCAACATTTTTATGATTTAATTTTCCCTCCAGTAAACACACGGCTTGTTTGAGCTGAAAAAAGTTATCCTGGAGCATACTTTCCTCTTACAATTCAAAAAATACATTGTATCCTCTAAGGTTTTAAGTCTCATCTTTGATATCTTTAAGTTGTAAAATTCCAACATAATATGCAAAGTCAGTGCAGAAATTTTCTAGCGAAGCTTAAGAGTGTTGTATGTACAGTGAAGTTTTATGCTTACAAGTTTTAAAGCTGTTATTTGTAATGTTGAATAATGTTGTCTGCTCAGAAAAAAAAAAAAAATCAGTATCTGTAATACTATATGCTGTAATTATGTGTCAAATATTACCCTGTAATTCATTCCCAAATGAAGATACTGAAGTATTTGCTTTATTCCCACACCAGCTATACTAATTTTGTTTCTAGATTTACTAAGGTTTGGGGAAAAGCAACTACAGGATCAACTAGATGAAAGAACTGCATTTCTTTGATGCACTGTATTATTTTTTAGTTCTCTTCTGGTCCTTTTTCAACCCTGAAGATCCCTCTAATGTATTCATGTAATCACAGCAATAATGAGGTTGGAAGGCACTTCTACAGCTCATTGAGAGTAACACCATGCTCAAGCAGGGTCAAGCTTGCGCAGGACTATGTCCATTTGAGTCTAACAGCTACAAGGATGGAGATTTTACAGCTTCTCTGGGCAGCCTTTTTCAGTGTCCAATCACTCCCATGAAACATGTTTTCTTGTGTTCAAACAGAATTTCACACATATCAGCTTGTTCCTGCTGCTTCTTGTCCAGCCAGTGAGCATTAGCAGGAAGAATCTTTACTTACTCCATTACTTATTCACACACATTAATAAGATCACCCAGTGTGAGCATTGTCATCTCCTGGCTAAACAGTCCCAGCATTCTCAGCCTCTACTTACAGGAAAAGTGTTCCTGTTCTTCAATCTTCATGGACTGACTGTAGCAAGTTTATACCTTTCATGTAACTGAGAAGACCAGACCTGAACTCAATACAATAGGTGGGGCCTCAGCAGTGCTAAGCAGTATTACCTCCCTCAGTCTACAGGCAAAACTGCTCCTAATGCAGCCAAGGCTGCTGCTGACTCTTTGCTGTGAGTGTGCATGGTCAGCTTGCTGATCACCAGGATCCAAAGATCCTTCTCTACAGAGTTGCACTCCAGCTGTTTGGCCCCCAGTGTGTACTGACACATGTGGTTATTCCTTTACAGGTACAGGGCTTTGCACTTCCCTTTGTTGAACTTCATGAAATTCTTCCTCTGTCCAATTCTTCAGCCTTTCCAGGTCCTTTATAGCTTTTCCCTTGACCAGCTCTTGTTCTAGACTGAGTTTCTGAAACTCTTGTTAGTGTAGGTCTAACATAACATGACTTGCTGAAGTAAACTTGTTGTTAGCTATACCAGTGCTGGGGGTACAGTATGCATATGACAAGTGAAATGGCTTGACTCAAAACAAAGCATGGGCAAAATTTAATTGTGACCAGAACTGCCCTCCTTACCTGTCATCTAAGCCTAAAGAAACCTAAACTATCTAATAATCTTACGTTTTGCCAACTAAAAGCCTCACAGGCACCTAATACAGCTCTGGAGTTGATCAGAAGTCTTGGCAGCTGAACAAAATAGCTGAGGACCAAAGCACAGCACAACAGCACTACCTTCTCAGGTGTCAGCCTTTTGTAGAACAGTTCAATGGCTAGACACAGATTATGGAAGATTCCTGCTTAGTGTGTTCATTTACTTAAGTAGGAAGGACAACAATATTTACACAGTCTTTCAAGCAGACTGAAACCTGGAACTGGCCCTCACAGATAAGTGTCCTTGCTCTTATTCCTTTGCTGGCCTGTGGAAATGTGAAAGGCCATCTTAAGGAATACAGAAAGGCACACTTATCTTGTGACAGTCAAAACTCAATCATTAGAGTATTCTGTAAGACAAACCACTGGATTAAAACCCATGGCAAGGGGAGATTGAATCCAGTTCTTTAATTTCCTGATATTTTATACTATATATATTTTATATACATACATATATATATATATGTATGTATATAAAATACAAAAAGGGAAAGTGCTATCGTTTAACTGTCCACTACCAGAAACAACTCAGAGTTACAAGCCTTGAATACGTCCCTGCTCAGAACTGCAGGGAAGCAAGCATGGTCCTGCCCTCAGCTTTCTCCACTGAGTAGTTCTCCTTCATTGAAGAAAACTATATCTAGTTCTTTGGCTGATAATCATCTGTTCTAGCACATACTGTAGAATTGACTTCCGTAAGTGCTTAGAAATTGTTTCAAGTCTTACTGTTTGGCCTCAAAGATCAGTCTTGTTTTACTCACTGTGCCAGTTCCCCTCATTGACAGTAGAAGCTAAGGAAAGGCTGCCTTTCCTGAGGCCTCCATAGAACAAGGACACAGCAAATGCTTCTATTATTTGCTTTGTTGAGTAAACAACTGAACTAGAAAGGCTATTTTGTCTTGTGTAGATAATAATACTGATTTACATAAAGCAGACAGAACTTGCATTAATAAAAATCCAGTTTACCTCAGAGATTAAGAATTGCTGTGTTTAAATGTTGGAAAAACTCTATGACCAAGAGGTTTTACAAGTGTTTCTTTGTATCGGTGTAGAAAAAGCAGTGCTTGATTATACAAATTATGGCTTCAAGAAAATGCCTGAGTCACACCATTCTTCAGGATGTAGTCTTATATATTCAACATTCTTGGACTAAAAGACACTGAACTAGAAAAGCTGTAAAAAAAAAATTTCAAAAATGGCTGTAACAGTGGTGGCACTTCTGATGTAACAGTATTGACAAGTCAAAGAAATCTGTGAGTGCACATCACTTAGTGCATTGCAAAATAATGTGAAAAAGAAATGAAGCCCTGAAGATCAAATTCGATGAAAAAATCTCTAACAGAAATTTCAGTTATAAAATAATTCAAGGGCTCCTTTCTTAAAACCCTAAAAAAATTTCAGAAGACAAAATCTAGCTAACCTTGTCAATTGCAAGTGGTCAACGTAGTTGTAAGGTCATGGCTTTTAATATCACAAGACCAGAATTCTGAACTGCTCCATGCTAGGAGAAGCAGCTTGAGGACATCAGGGTATTTATTAAAGTCTCATTAAACAATTAGCACTACATGCAGTTTTTAGTTTAACATTTCAAATCTAAAGCACAATAGTAAAATAATTCTATCTTCTGATCTGCCCACATAGAAGATACCTTAGGGGTTGTTGTACATTGATATAAACTCTCCCAATTACATAACACATTATAGCAAGTAGATTCTACATACAGGACAGAAAAAACAGCTAAATAGATGAATGTTTGTGACTGTTAAGTATTTATGTGATAATCTTAAATAACTAAACTCATATCTGCTTATACAACTAGTGTTTCCTCCAGTTACGGATTTTACAAAAAAGTAAATGGAACCATGCTTTTGCAAATTATAGCCTTAAAGCTTCATTATGTTTGACACATAAGGTTACATTTCAAGTAACCGCAAAGGACGGATTAAAATTAAGACATCCTACAGCTTTGCTGACTGTTTCACTCACAGTTCTATGTCAGAAGAAAGAAAGCAGAAGTGCTTGCTGCTGAAATATTTGAAAACCAGAATTTAAGATTCACTTCACTGAATTAATGCATTATCCCATTATACTTATAAAATAAGAATAGTTGCTATGAAAATAATTTGTTTATATTTAAATAAAATCATCATGATTTAGTCTATTCTTTAGTTCACTGTAAATTTTCACATACCAACAGCTTCTGCATAAGCAGCCGGTCCACAACTGCTAATAAAGCATCTAAAAACTTAACACTTTCCTCACGATATAGAATTTGCTATTTGCATTTTTGAGGAGACCACTATGAATATTTTCTTGCCATTTTGGTATGTATATCAGTTGAGAGCCCATATTTATGTATACACACACACTCGGACACTATTTAGAATCAGAGTATCAGTTTTTTTGGAAGAGACCCTTAAAATCATGAAGTCAAACCATAAGCTAAAATCTACCACTAAACCATGTTCCTAAGAGCTTCATCTATACATCTTTTAAACACCTCCAGGGTTGGTGATTCCACCGCTTCCCTGGGCAGCCTTTTCCACTGCTTCATAACCCTTTCTGTGAAGAAATGTTTCCTAATATCCAGTCTGAACCTTCTCTGGTGCAACTCGAGCCTATTTCCCCTTGTCCAATCACTTGCTATTTGGGAGAAGAGACGAACACCCTCCATGCTACAACCTCCTTTCAGGTAGTTCTAGACAGCAATAAGGTCTGCCCTCAGTCTCCTTTTCTCCAGGCTAAACAGCCCCAGTTCCCTCAGCTGCTCCTCATAAGGCTTGTGCTCCAGACCCATCACCAGCTTTGTCACCTTCCTGAACCATCTCCAACACCTCAATGTTTTCCTGTAGTGAGAGGCCCAAAACTGAACAGAGTGTTAAAAGTGGGGCTTTGTTTTTAAAACATATTTATTTTCATCCTCACATTTCCTTTCCTTTTTAAAATGCAGACACAACTGGGTACAGCATTCCATGGCCTTTGCAATGCACAGAAGTAATCCCTTCTACCGTTATGAGAACTTAAAAGGAGATGAAGCTTTTAACCACAACATTGCCCAGGGAGTTAAAGTTCAGGTCATTATTCACCAAAAGCCCAGGTCCACTTTCTAGTCAAGCTGTCAAGTGAATATTTTTCACTTTTTCTATGATTTGTACATTTTTTCTACTTCGTTTGAGCTTCTCAACTGACTATATTTAAACATCATTGAATTCACCTTCATTTTATCAAGGGATGTGAATTATCTTGTAGAAGTGATCTTATCTTGAGTACTATCAAGATGAATTCAAATTAACTGAATTTTTAGATTCAATATGCAGAAGGTTTTCTGTTCTTCCCTGTATAGCTAGAGGCAGAGGGATGTGATGTCTGTAAAATACAAGTGCAGTAATCAGGATATATTTCATATTTGTGTTTCAGACAAGTTAGTATTAAGTGTACAGAAAATATAGCAAACAGCACACAAGTATCTTGTAACACTGACAGTGTAGCAGGAAAAAAAAAGCAATTAGGAGCAACAAGACCATCAAAAGGACAAATAAAATTATGTAGTTGCATTTTGGAGGCATTAGAGTGAAAGCTGCAAGATAGAAAACATAAGCACCAAGGACTGTAGAGAATCAGGACATCCTACCAAATATCTAAGAAAGATGACTGACAAAACCATAAGCAAGAAAAACAGTACTGAATTAGGCAAGCTTTTTCTTTATGGAAGGGTGGCAAGAAGTGTAAAACTGAGAATGCAGAAATAAAAAAGACATTTGCTTTAGTTCTGAATTCTCTCAGAGTTAGACTGGTCACCGTGCCCTCCCTGATTAAGAGCACCAAGGACCCCAGTCACCTGTTCTAACTACAGAGCTCATCAGTTCTCATATATTACATACTTGCAGCAAGCAGAACCATATGTCATTTGGTAACAGTTGAATTTAGTAAAGTTTTGTTCAAGAGTTTGAAGCTGGTCTCACTAAACAGTTTCTAAATTCTCCTACCACCGAAATCTCCAGTTCATACAACTATATACACATTTTGGTTATAGTTACAATTAATCTTTCCTAAAAGAACAGGCTCTCTCCAGTGTCCAACTGTGTCCATAAATAGGGTAGTCTGAACAGAGGTATGTTAATTTATTCTAGAGAACCTGATCTACATCTCATCCAGAGATCCTGTCAATTTTCCCTCAATACTTCGTGCTTTCCTGACAGTGTCATTAATAGGGCAGTGTCATTAGTACAGGAATCTAGAGTTATGTAGACTTCTGTCAAGGCCCAGGCCTTTGTCTTTCACAAAACTTTAATCTGCTTTAAAGTTGAGGGCAAGACTATTGAGAATCAGTCTAATGCACCGTATTGGCTTAATTAAGTCTCTGCATAAAGTTCAATGCCACGTAATGAAGCCTATGCCCTTCATCTTGCTCATGGAGAAGCTACAAAAGCTGCTATTTTATAATCAAAAGATAAAGAGATCAGCATTTTCCATACTTTTATATTTGTCTCTTTTTTTTATTTTTTTTTTTTTTTTTAAGGTCTTAATAATAAGAACTGGATGTATGCATCAGCCCTCTGCAATGACTTTTGGTTACCTTTGCTCTTTGCCAACACATTTGCTACATTTTGCACAGTACATCCAAATCAATTTTGCAATAGTGCTCTGTATTCCAAGATTCTTTAAAAGCTGAACCACTAAGAACTATCAGACCTTGTCAAGAAACAATAAATCTTAGTTTAGCATATGATCTCTGGTCTTGTGTACCAACAGCTGCACATAAGGCTGTGCCACACATCTGCACTAAAAGACTTTTTCCAGTACATTTTATACTGTAGAATCTGTCCATTCTATTTTAAAAGTTGTATGAAATAGTTTGTGACTACCCTTGGAAAATCACCTGTGGTATGATTAGATAAGGAAATCTCAGCTCACATGTATACACACTTAAAATACTTACAGATCAAAGTTCATCTACTTAGTTTTTCAGAAACTAGTCTGTATTTTTGGTGTTATGAATCATTCTGCTATTTGAACTCTCATCATTCTGTTCAGCTAGGGACCCACATTTGATGCAAGGCATAGTCATGCTACAGTTGGACACTATTCCAACTGTAAGCATGCTGGAAGTGTTACTAGCTTTTCTTGAACAGTAACTCAGGTTTTTAAAACATATTTTTCAGAAGCTACAGATAAAATTTTGCATTAAATTTAGTTTGGAAAGCCATAGCATCCGCGACTCAAGTTGGCTGACCACTGATACTATCTTTAGGAAGCTGTTGACATGAACTGTAGAATACATGAAACTGAAATCAGCACCAGGAAGAACAGTAAGTAAATGTTTTACTCATGTATCAATAGTACAGCTTTCATATTACTTCCTCAGAGATCTTAGAACAAATAAGAAATTAAAGTGATAGCCAAAGAACTACTGGGAAAAATTTAGCCTTCTAAAGTTAATTAAAAAAGCCAAAGGGAACATTATAGTAGTGTAGAAACCAAAGATGAAAAGAAAGTTCTCCCATTTTTTTAAATAAATGGGAGAAGAGAGGCATAGAGTGGAATACACAGACTGTTCAGGCCGGAATAAAAGAGCTACACAGTGCCAGAAGCAGAAATGTTTGACTTATGATAAAGAACAAAGTGTAACTTCTCGAAGTTTAGTAAATACAAAGAATTAGTTCTGTCAAAAGAAAATTGGGATGAACTATGAAGTCAAAGCTTTTAGTGTAACTAGCTTGAAAGCAATTAATTGAAAACCAGGGTAGTCAAGCACAAGGCATGACAAAAAGAACAAGTCATGCTTAATGTAATAATTTCTGAAGAATTCAGATATGAATACTTTAATCAATTGTTCTACATTACAGTATATTTTCTAGTTAGTGACGAACTTAACATTCTCCTCCTGTCTTTGTTATATTAACCATTTGTACTTCATCATAAATATTAACTCGGTCAGTATTGTTCCATCCCTCAAAGCATCATTCCTCATTAATCACAAAACTTGATGAAGGTATTGTGTAGTGTGCTCTGAATGTAAAGGTGTGTGAGATATTTTGGATCAAAACAGCAACATCCAAAATGGATCTTTGTGAAATATCCTTTCAAAAGAATTTTTACGAGGTTAGAATTAGCTCAGTGTTTACTAAACAGCTAGAGAACCACAGCTTGAAAAATGAAATAAAATACAAAAGTATTTACTCTTTCAGCCACTTTCCTTAATCCACTTCACTTTTATTTAAATATCCAGCCAGTAAACCCTTTTATATAGTCAATAAACCAGGTACAAAACTGAAACAGTTGATCATTAAGCAAACAGTGCAATAGAGTTTGAGTGCACGGAAGAAAGAACACTTGTACTTGCTCCATTTATTTTTGTAAGCATTTACAATCACACACAAAATCTGATTTCTGTAACAAGCAAGCCCTCTGCTTAAGCTTGCATCTGTCAAGATGAAGGGGGCAGGAAGATAAAAGGGGACATTCAAATTAGAGGAAAAGTGAATGCCCATTGCATTAAGGTATTGAGGGTTAGAGGCTTGAAGATAGAAGGGGAGCCCAACACCTCCACAAAGCATTCAAGTTACTCAGAGTTTCTGTGCCCAGAGACATGATAATGAGGGATGGAAAGAGACCCTGTACTCCACACTGAGCTTGTTCTTGTTCATGGTGTGAAAACAAGTTGGTGGAGAAATTTTGTAACTGTGAATGGACCTCAGATGGGAAATCAATGCAAAAATACAGCCAGAATAGTCTGTCACATTAGCAACCTGGATACTAGAGTGGGTACATTTTTGGTTGGAACAAATATGCTACAGAAAACCCTTTAATTCATCCATACAATAAACTGGAGTGAAGCAGTCTTTATTATCCAAAAAACAATTTTTGTCTGCAGGAGCACTGCAAGCTCCCCACATAGGTTTTGCTTGATGTGTTACAGCATTTAAGCTATGTACTCTAAGACAATCTTATAAAAAAACCAACAGAACTGTGCCATAGGATACATTCCTGAACATTTTGCACACTGGACATAAGTTGTTATCTTCCAGTTTAATTCAACATCTACTTCATCATCTATTTTAAACCCCTAGCAGATCTTACAGAATTCCCAAATTACCCACTTTGCAATTACCAGCTGAAAGTACTGTTCAGGCTCTCTGGCTATTTGCACACCCTCCATGCCACAGAAGTATTAGTGGACTTTTTCACCAGCAACTTTTGCATCCCTCAATGCAGCAATGAAAGAAAGAAATTAAGAAAAAAAAATCAGTAAAATTATTTTCGGAAGGTACCTCTGTAGGTCATCTGCACCTACAGATAAAGGTAAGGCGATTTTCAAGTTTTGGAAATGGAAAATGTGTATGGATCATTAGCATGTAAAATACCAATAGTAAGAATATTTGACAAGCTTCTTCACAACACAGCTTCAACTGGGTCTTCAAGAAATCTCAAGGAACACTAGCAAGTAAGTAGATGGTAAAACAAGTAGATTACATAAAGAAATTCCCACTGTTTGTAGAGCACTGTGCCTTTATTAACTTCACTTGTGTGACACCTGATTGTGGGCAGGATTAGATTTATTCTTTCTTACAGAAGTAAAAGGAACATACACCTGTAGAACACAGGTAAACACAGGTTTCTTGATACTTAGCAAGACATTAGCAAAAGCTCTGATAATCCAGGAGAGTCCGGCTACATGAAGATTTAAGAGCTATCTGGAACAAAACAGTTGAACCATAATGAAAAGTGGGAAAGCAGGAGAAGAAAGCAAGAGATCACTAAAGTGTGTGTCCATGAAAGGGGCTCAGATTTTTCACCAAGTGTAGGTTAATATGCAGTATAAAAACAAAACAAAACACGAGCCTAATTGTGGAACAAATGCGAAGTGTTTAGTGAACTTCTCATTGCTGGTACTCCATGCCACTGATTTTTAAATGCTCCTGGCTTGTTATTTTGCTTTTTACCTCCTGTGTCATTTGCCAGTCATTTCTCGTGTTCTCTCTTCCCCATACTGGTAAACAGAAATGTATCTGTTTAAACAAAAGCTTACTTAACATTGCTGCCTACCTTCTCTTGAATAATACCGCAGTTTACACAGTATAAGGTATGTCATTACAAAACCACCTACATCATTACAAATCACACTGAAATATAAGATATCACGCTGAAAGGAAAGAGTAGTTTCTGGCTTCCTTTATTTTCTATAGCAAAAGTGAAAAGCCTCTATAGCAAATAATCCCTTCACAGGATTAGTACATCTGTGATAAACCTGAGTCAGAGGGAAATTATATTTCAAAGTAGGTAGTGAAAGTAACTGTCTGGTTTCACTACTGCATTAAAGGCAACCAAGAAACCTGGAGTTTACAGAAAGAAAAAACATAGGAAGTTTGAAGTTCTACTGTGAGACACCAGCATACAGTTCATTAGCTGAATGTTATCTAAGTTATAAATGTGCTGGCTGAATTGCCAGGCTCAAAGAGTTACGACCAGCAGCATGATCACAAAAGGTCACCGGTGCTGTACCCTGCGGTCAGTCTTCACTAAAGGTCTGGACAATGCAACAGGGTGTACACCCAGCTACTTTGCAGGCAATACAAATCTGGGAAAGTCATTGATATTACTGCTCGGTTGTACTGTAATTCAGAGGGACAGAGCTGCTGAGAAGCATCTAATAGAGTTCAAAGGGAAGTGTAAGATCCTGCACCCTAAAAGGACCAGGTTCTTGCCCTAGTACACATTGAGGGCCAACCAGCTGGAAAGCAGCCCTGCAAAGAAGAACCTTGGGATCCTAGTGGAAAATATGCTGAAGGGAAACCAGCAAGTCATCTTTGCAAGGAAGGCAAACAGCACCCTTGAACGCATTAGGAACAGCATGGCCAATAGGCTAACGGAGGCAATCCTTCCTCTCATCACTGGTCAGGCCACATCTGGAGTACTGAGTCCAGTTCTGGGCTCCCAGGTTACATAAAAGTTAGAGACTTACTGAAGCATGTCCAGCAAAGGGCCATGAAAACTATTAAGGAACCGAAGCATCTTTCATACGAGAGTGGGCTGGGACTGTTCAGCCTGGTGAAAAGATTCACATTGGGGAATCTTATGTGTATAAATACCTAACGGAGTGAGTAAAGACTGCACCAGACACTTCTCAGTAGTACCCAGTGACAGGTCAAGAGGCAAAGGGCACAACTTCAAAAGGCTCTTTCTACCATATCCCTGCAGCAACACTTGGTGAACAGGTCTAGACTGGAGTAACAGCTTTCTTGACAGGTTTTTATTTATTAGCTACTTTCATTATTCAAATCATGGCTCTTAAGTGAGCAAAACTGCTTTTTCATTCATTAAACAAAACAATTCCTCCAGTATCTTGAAAATAAAAATGTTTACCATATGCTTCACAACTGCTCAGAAGAAAAAACCCAGCCAATTAGCAGTGGTAGTCATAGCAGATAACTATGCCCCTCAGCAAGAGTTTTCCTTTGCTAAGGCCTCTTCCTTCTACTCACACTGATAGCTGTGATCTACCCTGCAAAGAAGCATGCATTGGCAATTTAGTCATCTTGCTTGAAGTTAACTGTTTCCATAAGCTGAGTGTAATAGGATTATTTTCTTCCTTCAAGTTTGCACACAAGCTGTAACAGTACACAGCTGGGTCAACATAGCCAAGAGCATACTTTGACCCACTGATTATAAGAACAGCTGCCAAGTTCAGGGCATTTATATATAAAACAAACAATTTAACTGAAGCTGGCAAATTGTTCTTTCAGCTTTATACTCTAGGTTAAATAATCGTGCCCTAAAACCCCAGCTACTGAAAGTTCCTACTTTTTCTATGCTGCATTGCAATTCTGCAATGACAAATCTACAAAACTCAGCTTTAAAACTTTTCTAACTGCAAATATTAAGTTCTCAATAATGAAAAAAATATTTCCACAGTTTAATAAAAGAATTTTTAAAGGTTCTGCAAAAAGTTCCAGATTTTTCCACCAATGCAGGAGTTCCTGTTAAGTGTGGTAGAAGTCTTATCTACACCTACAACTATAATCACCACTTTGGTGTGAGGGTAGAATTAAAAAAAAAAAAACAATGCAAACAATGCTCTAGCATTTGCTATGTTTTAGACTCCTTCAACTGCCAAACCTGCCTTTTATATGATGTGAACTCTGAACTGTCAGGTAGCCTTCATAATTCAGAATTAAACCATACATTACATTGCTATTTATGGATAATATTTGACTATATAAACTCATTGGATAATGCAGGCAGTAAAACCTTCTGCTGTAAGACTTCATTTCACATATAAAGTCATCAAGCCCTTAAGATTAACATACCTTATTTCTTAGAGCAACACAGGGGAAAATATTAAGGCTTTTGTCAAAATGCAACTAAATTTTAATTTCAGATGTATCCTGCTGTGCTAAAATTAAGCTTATTTGAAAAAATAGTCAAAACCATAACAGCAAGTCAGAATTTTATCTTTTTGAAACAAATTGGGTTACATTACAAAGCCGACATAATTCTCATCACGAAAATAAGTTCTGGACAATTTCTAAGAGGTTGTTGCAGAAGCTGTACGATAAACAGAACATGAGAAAAATACTTGTTTGAATCCATTGATATGCCAGAGATGAACCAGTTCATGAAGATGAGAAACTACCAGTTATACAACTCAGGATTAAGTGAAATAGCTTTTTAGAATGAGAAGTACTACATAAAGCAACATGCAAACCCACAGAAATACAAGTATCAGTCAGTAAATACAATACATCGGCACCCAGAATCTCTTCTAAGACATGTTTCTGAACAGGTTGTATGAAGCTAGAGTGGCTGAATATTTTCCAACATAATTAATTTCTTACTCAAAAAAGTAGATGCCTCAGAATTTGACAATACTAGTTAGATTTTCACAGAATCACAGAATGTTAGGGATTGGAAGGGATCTTGAAAGATCATCTAGTCCGATCCCCCTGCCAGAGCAGGAACACCTAGTTGAGGTTGCACAGGAATGTATCCAGGCAGGTTTTGAATGTCTCCAGAGGAGGAGACTCCACAACCTCCCTGGGCAGCCTGTTCCAGTGTCCTGCTGCCCTCACTGAGAAGAAATTTCTTCTCAAATTTAAGTGGAACCTCTTGTGTTCCAGTTTGAACTCATTATCCCTTGTCTTATCATTGGTTGTCACCAAGAAGAGCCTGGCTCCATCCTCATGACACTCACCCTTTATATATTTATAAACACTAATGAGGTCACCCCTCAGTCTCCTCTTCTCCAAGCTAAAGAGACCCAGCTCCCTCAGGCTTTCCTTATAAGGGAGATGTTCCACTCCCTTAATCACCTTTGTTGCCCTGCACTGGACTCTCTCCAGCAGTTCCCTGTCCTTCTTGAACTGAGGGGCCCAGAACTGGACACAATATTCCAGATGCGGTCTCACCCGAGCAGAGTAGAGGAGAAGGAGAACCTCTCTCGACCTACTAACCACCCCCCTTCTAATACACTCCAGGATGCCACTGGCCTTCCTGGCCACAAGGGCACAGTGCTGGCTCATGGCCTTCCTGCTGTCCACCAGGACCCCCAGGTCCCTTTCCCCGACACTGCTGTCTAATAGATCATTCCCCAACTTATACTGGAACCTGGGGTTGTTCCTACCCAGATGTAAGACTCTACACTTTCCCTTGTTATATTTCATTAATTTTTCCCTGCCCAACTCTCCAGCCTGTCCAGGTCCTGCTGGATGGCAGTACAGCCTTCTGGCCACTCCTCCCAGTTTGGTGCCATCAGCAAACTTGCTGATAGTACACTCTACTCCCTCATCCAAGTCATTGATGAATATATTGAATAATACCGGCCCCAGTACTGACCCTTGAGGCACTCCACTAGATACAGGTCTCCAACTAGACTCTTCCCCATTGACCACAACTCTCTGACTTCTTTCTTTCAGCCAGTTCACAGTCCATTTTGATGAGCTGCCCCAAATCAGAGGGAATTCTCAGTAGAAATCTGCCTAGTTCCCCGCCAGTGGTGGTGGAACAGCGGTTTCCAGCCCCTCCAGCCAACATGAAAGTTTGCATTCCTCACATTTGCTGGTTAAGAAGATCCAGATAAACATTTAGACTCCTAACTATACATAGCTGAGAACCTGGTAACCTGACCTTTTAGAGCTTCTAGGTTGTCATTTAGGGCTCCTTGTTATCATTCATTTTTGTGAGTCCCAATACAGTTCACTGCTCTGTCCATGGAAGAGGGGAAGAAGAGTTTTGGTTCCTCTTGCTCTCCTGGCTTTACCTTCATAGAAAGCATTAACAGAATATCCTTTTTGAGGATAATATTAATTTAGTCCTTTGGTTTGAACTGGAAATACTTAGAATCCTTTAGTCAAAGGAAAGTGAGTCTTAAGCTTAGGACAATCAGGTAACAGGCAGAGAAACTTCATTTCAGGAAAGGTAAGTCACATTTAAAGGCAGGACAGAATTTTCTCCTAAACATACACTTATGCTGACAGGAAGAGCTACAGATGAGTTAGCAATAACAAAACCAGTTGAGATTGCTTTCTAAGAGTTGTGCAAAATACAGCAGAAAAAAAATATATCTTTCAGACAATACTAAGATGAGGTCAAAGAAAACTGACAGACATAAAAGATACGCTTGCTCTTATGTAGGACCAGGTCATCCAAGGATAACCAAAGTCACAGAGGACAGATAGCAAAAATGGAACAGAGTAATGAAAGTATTCAAACCCTACAGAAAACACTGTGGTTGACATTAATAATGGATTTATAGATTCAAGAGAAGGATACCTGTTTAGCACTACCTTTCAACTAGTTAATCCTTGAAGCAACATGCTATTGATGATACGTTTTCTTTTGTGGATCCCAGTTTTCCCACTCCTATGTAAGATGGACAGGAAATCATAAATTTGTTAAAAAGTGCAAATTATACAAGAAAATAAAACCCCTTCCCTCCTTTTCCCAACATTTCCATGTTACTCTACTATGATTACAACTCTCACAGCCTTTTATCTTCTGGGACTTATTCACCCTAGGAAAAAGGGGTAGGTTGCAACTAACTAGGAAACATCTGAACTGAGAAACTGGCTTTCAACCATCTGCCTGCCAACTTCAGATACAATGAGAAGCTGGCTGATTTCCACTAGGAATTAATCTTTTATTGGAATCGCTGCATGAAAATTACCTGATAAGCGAAAAGGCCATACAGGTGGCTGCCACAGTCTATTTGTTTTCATAGTTTCTGCTGTATTTCCATTGTCATCTGTAGTACAAATCAAAATAATCCTGATCCTGAATTAAGTTACTAATGACACTGAAAGTCACTATCTTTAACAGAAGCATTTTCCAATCAAGTTTTCATAATCAAGTAACCATTCTGGAGTGAACATCCAGGGGAAATGAGGCTCATGACACTATTGATTCCAGCCTCCTTTAAAGCCTATTCCCCCCTAATCAGTGCTGCAAAATTTTGAATTTGATTCCGTAATATTAATCTTTTGCATGCCCCTGAAGCAGAAAGAATGAAAAACACAAAAAGTAGAAAAGAAGAAAGATTTTATATCCCTTGCAGAGAAAAGAAAAAAAAAAAAAACACACACCAAAAAAAGCGCGAACAAACACAAAACAAACAAACAAAACCACAAAAACCTCAGCATGAATAACAAGTACTTTCAGGGGTTTTAAAAATGAAATCCTTTAAGAATGTTAGGATTTATAAAGAAAATCCAAATCATATGTTAGATTTCAGTACAAGCCATTCTGAAAACAAATCTAACTTAACCACAGCTTTCTTGATCACATCCATGATGCTGAAATTCCATAACAGTTTACAGTATTATAACTTGTATCAAGATATGCTCTGTTCCTTGGTGCTCTGAAGATACACAACTACATAGATACTACTTCCTTTTTGAATGTTAAAGCCTCTGAAATACTTCATTATAGAAGAAAATGAGGTGTACTATCTTGACACTGAAGTGTGTTACTGTACTTTAATCGCTACAGTGATGTTATTCAGAAACTAGAAAGTACATGGTTGCTACAATATACAGGTAATTAATATTGCTGGAATTAAGTAAGAAAGAACTACAGAACAACTATACCAGGTGTATTGTATATCAGATTACAAAACAATCAACACTCCTAACACATGATTCACACCAAGAAATCTCATAGTAAATACAGATTTCCTACAATAATTTCCTAATTCTAATTAACATTTCCTAACATAAATATAATTATTGCCAAAATTGAAATTGTAAATAGTCATGTTGATACAGTGAGACCAAAATGCAATGCCTTAATGTCTCTAGCTGAAGACAATTCTGAATAAGTCTTCCTTGTAGAGTAATCAGACACATTAAAACAAATCTATCTCATGTAAATACAGGATTCTGCTTTAGACAGCAGACTCGGTTTAACAAGATACCTACCTCTTTGATTTTACATCCATGTAAGGTTACCTGTTGGTTTAAATAATTTTAATGAATTCACACAAGCATATTGTGAAACATCACTTATATTGCTTTCTTTGGATGACAAAACAGCTCGTTTGCTAAAGCACCTGGAAATTTTTCACACTTCAAACTAAGACTATTAGTCAGCTGCAATGACTACTTTTAGTAGTTGTCAGCAAGTAAAACCTCATATTATTTCCCACTCTTAAGTAGGAGGAAAATAGTTGCTTTTGATCGGATTAATATTAGATCTTAAAGACAAGCAGCAGATATTTGAAAACTAGTATCTCCACAGTACTCCTTTCAAATATTCACCTATCCCCTGAGTGATACTCCTATTTGAGAAAGGGATACTTGGCATCCTTACCCCAATAGACATCCTAACCAGCATATTAAACTAAAACTGTCTTGGAGCCTAGGATGCTTCTGGAACAGGTGGGCATCTCTACCATCTTCTGCAGATTCCCTCTACTCTATTAAAGAAATAAATGCCAAACTGAAACAGACCAATTCACTTTGAGGACTATCAAGTTCTTTCAAAACATAGCAAAGTCAACAGTAGACAAGTACCATAGTTGGGCAGGCCATCTACAGGTCTCTGGAAATTCTCACTTCTTAAGGATTGTGTCATGCAGATAGGACGTTCTCAAGAGTGTACACATTTAAAATCATAGAATAGATTGGGTTGGAAGGGAACTTCAAAGGTCATCTAGTTCAACCCCCCAGCAATGAGCAGGGTCATCTTCAACTAGATCAGGTTGCTCATAGCCCTGTCCAGGTTGGCCTTCAATGTTTCCAGGGATTGGGGCATCTACTGCTTCTCTGGGAAACCTGTTCCAGTATTTTACCAACCTCACTGTAAAAAAATTTCTTCCTCATGTGTAGCCTGAGGAAGAAATTTAGGTTCCAGGAAGGCAGTTAAGTTCAGCAGATTTGAATAGTGGCAAGATCAGCAGATGCAGAGACTCCGTCATAGGCTCACATTCACATGTGAAGCATCTTCTCAGCCACTCCACTTCACACTACTCTTGTATAATAATGGTGGCATCACCAGTTCCTGTTAGTCCATGCATTACAAAGTAGGTTTAGCTGCTCAGATTGCAGATGCTGTGCTCTCCATAAACTACAGTTCAGCATACTGTTCAGTCTGAATAAAATCTTTAAATCCTTCCTGCTTTGTGGGCAGACTTCTATCTATAGCAACTTCTCATTTGGGTTTCTGACATCAGATGTAGAATTTCACGTTAAATAGGCCAATTAAAAAATATGTACACACACATAGTTTCTACATCTTAGGAATATGATAGTCAAACCGAAGTGATATTGATACGAATATTTCTGCAGTACTTCTAATTTAATCATGAAGTGACATACAGAAATCCTATCTCACCTGTCTGGATGCCTGTACTAAATACTTAAGTTGTTGTATATAACTAAACTTTCTACAACTACAGTTAGCCAGGATTAGATGCTAGGTATTTATACATCCTTGCAAGCCACAGAGCTATGACATAGCATCTAATATTATAATCTGAAGCCTGAAAAGCAGTCATTTCCATGGGGTGAAAAATACCTTGCTCATCCAGCTCCATGAATAGCCTAGGGGTCAGGTCAGGTATTTAATTGTTTGAATTACCTTCTAAGACTTACACATGTAACTGCTATGCTGTTCCTATCAAACCCTCCCCACAGAGGTTGTGCTTAAAGAGCTATTACTATGTTGCAACTTTTTACCTATGGAACACCTTTTTGAAAAATTATGTTTGCTTAAATAACAACTGTATTTCTACACATAGTTATACATGAAAAAAGCCAGTACAATCAGAATCCAGTATCATTAGAAATCCCTTTCAGAAAACCTATTGTGAGAAAACCATTTTCCAATATCTAAATAATTTTCTTTGTGGAACACCATATTACATAAGAGACAAAGCAAAAAATGCAAATATATTTGGTTTATGTAGCAAGATTTTAGTAGTCAGGGGCCTGTATGGGTGGCTTCTGTGAGCAGATACCAGAGGCTACCCCCATGTCAGACAGAGCCAGTTCCAGACAGCTCCAAAATGACAAACCACTGGCCAAAGTCGAGCCCATCAGCAATGCAGGTGACATCGCTGTGATAATACATCTAAGGTAAAAAATGCTGTGCAGCAGCTGTGAGAGAGGAAGGAGAAAGTGTGAGAGAAACAAGCCTGCAGACAACAAGGTCTCTGAAAAAGGATAGGGAGGAGATGATCCAGGTACTGCGAGCAGAGATTCACCTGCAGCTTGTGGAAGACCATGACGAAGGAGGTTGTTGCCTGCAGCCCACATCAGAACATAAATCTACACTGCAGCCCATGGTGACCCCACACCACAGCAAGTGGACATGTCCTGAAGCAAGCTGCAGCCTATGGAGAGTCCATGTTCCACCTAAGGAGGCAAGAGTCAGGAATGAAGTTGAGTCTGGGAAGATGGAAGTTCAGGGGGAAGATGTTTTTAGTTTTGTATTAATTTCTCACTATCTTGATCCATTATTAATTGGAAATAAATTCATTTTCCTCAAGTCTGTTTTGCCCATTACACTAATTGGTGAATGATCTCCCTGTCCTTCTCTCAACCCATGAGTTTTTCATCTTATTTTCTCCTCCTTCTTGCTGAAAAGGAGAGAGCAGCTTGGTAGGCATCTGGTAGACAGACAAGGTTAACCCACTACAGCAAAGCATGAAGTCCTTTAAAGAATAATCTCAGAGAGATCTGACAGTTGAGCTAGTGTTTTCCTGCTGCTCTTTTATCAGGGAAACATCCATTAATGTGTCTGGACCATAAAGGGATACACACCTGCATGGACATCAGCTCTACAGAAGGGCTGTATGATAATGCTTTCACACTGAATGCAGTCACAGCTATGTTCTACCAAAGATATATTAAACCTTCGAAGCCTTCTTGGTCTCATTCTAAAGAAAACTGTTCCAAATGAGAAAATTGCTTTCAAGCACATTTTGTTTGAGTCGAGTAACAAGTTCTTCCACTTTAGGGGACTATTAAGTGTCCTATGCTCATTGTGTAGGGTTGCAAAGAGCATTTACAAATATAATGTGGAAAAAAATGGTTTATGCAAACTAAAATATATAAATGTTCCATGCAGCTTTAAATTTCACGTTCAACATGATCACTCAATACTCTTAGTTTTAGAAATCAGATAAACTTCATATTTAGTTTAAAGTGGACTTTCTATTTAGAAAGTGTCAGCTTTCTAGTGTTTCCTTTTCCTTCTTCACCCTCAGTATTGGGGGAACTCAGAAACTATTCCATCCCACAAGTAGTTTTGGCTTTGACTAGTCAGTGGACAGTTCATATATCAAAGAAAACTGCTAATTAACCTAAGGAACTAGTGTAACAGCATTTAAATGTTTATATCTTGTCATTCAGGTAAAAGCTAAGCACTTATTTGAAATTAATTTAGAAACACAGCACAACTGAGAGATAGAAGTCTAACTTGCTACAGGTATCAGTAGCACCCAAACTAGCTCGTCATAAAAGTCTCAACAGCAGATGGAATCTCATATGACTGTGCCTCCAGGTTTTGACTATAAAATGTCAACTGTTAAATCTATCTGAAAGAATTGTAACAACAATTCTATTGCTGTAAGTGAATCACAGAATGGTTAGGGTTGGAAGGGACCTCTGGAGATCATCTGGTCCAACCCACCTGCTAAACCAGGTTCACCTAGAGGAGATTGCACAGGAATGTGTTCAGGTGGGTTTTGAATGTCTCCAGAGAAGGAGACTCCACAACCTCTCTGGGCAGCCTGTTCCAGTGCTCTGTCACTCTCAGAGTAAAGAAGTTTTTCCTCATATTCAGATGCTTCAGTCTGTGCCTGTTGCCCCTCCTCCTAACATTGGGCACCACTGAAAGGAGTCTGGTCCCATCCTCTTGATACCCACCATTGAGTTATTTATAAACATTGAGGAGACATCAATGATGAATTCTTCTATTAAAATAATTTAATGGCTCATATTAAGAATGCTACATCGAAAAGAGCTGTGCAGAAAAATATCATTAGAAGTACCCAAAATAAACTGGTTCTCACAGATCACACATTCAGGGACTGGATGAAAACTAATGGTGTCAATAAAACTAGTTGGTCTAGTAAGAGTACAGCATGAATTCTGTTCAAGTGCTTCTGGTCCTGTGTTAGCTTTTATGAAGCTAGGTCAGTTCTCTGAGTATATCTGACTGCTAACATAAGGCTAGAAGATGCTTGTTATTGTCAGTCCTAAAAGTACATGTATTCTCACTCAGTCATCTCAATTCAATAAATCTTTATTTGTGTTTTCATACCTTCTGGGTAAACTGCATATAAAAGAGTTTCTTTCAATCCATCCCTTTTCACAAAATATGAATAGACCAGAACAAAACACTGAATGCAAGCCAGTTCCCACCATTTCTGATGTTAGCTCAGGTCTTTTCAGGGAAATAGTTTAATAGAAGCTGGAGAATATCAGTTTACTTCAGCACACAGTATCTTCTGTCCTGGAATCTGTGTATTCATTAGCACTCCACCTTTGCAACATATTACATAGCTACTTAAAGTAATCTGAGTCCTACAATTCACAATGCACTGAAGGGAGAAAATTCTTTTCAGCCCCAGTTTTCCAATACACTCTCTCTCATTTAATAGAAGCCTGCAAAGTATTATTTCTGTCTGGTCTTTTAAAGTGAAATAACCATGGGAAACTATAGCAGTTACAACTACCTTAATTTAAGACAGCAAGTGTGACATTTTAGAGGAGATTAAAAATCTGAAAGCAACACCTATTCCAAGTTCTAGAAATAATACTTCTTAAAAAAAAGACAGAACTACTGAGAACTGTTTAATACACTAAGCATTACAATCCAGTATGTACATATTAGTGGACATTATTGGTGCTCTGGTCACTGATATCTTTAAGCTTCAGCCATTTGCATACTTCTACATTTCTGGTCAAAAACTCCTAATCAGTTTTATGTTATGTTTACAATGTATTTATATCACTTCAACACATTGAAAGGATGCCAATCTTATTTATTTTAGATAAAACCATTTCTATTAGGCCTTCAGAAAATGTTTCCACCACCTTAGATCTCACAATTGTAAACCAGCTTTTTTGGGGCATGCTTTAGTTCATGAGTCAAGATACGCTCCTATTTTCCTAAGAAATGCTTAACTAACAGTTCCAGGCAGCAGCTCAATGTATTGTCTAATTTCAGATCTACTGGTAAGTCCCCAAAGTCTCCCTTATACACTGTGAAATAAGACTATGCACAGAGTACTAAATGTAGTGACATAAGTGTAAATACCAGAGTGTTTACTTTTTAAGTAACACAGTTCTTTGTGGGATTTGGGCTTTAGGTCCAAAATTCTGCGGTAGAGGTGGAACTGAGCTCTATATTCTTCTACAGCATTATTCTAATGAAAACTGTCATCTAACCTAATCTTACAGGATCCTTGAACAGGCAGTTTAAGGTAGCTGGTTAACATGCATTCCTTGCTCTAACAGAAAAACTGACCATTCAATTCATATGCATTTGTTTATAATTACCTATAAAGTTTTCATTAAAAAACCCCTACCAATTACTAGATAAATCAGCATACATATACATAGTACAATCTGTTTCCTTTATGTTCTGATTTAATGCCTTAGTCAAATTCGTCACTGAACACATAGAATCATTATCACAGAATCACAGAATGTTAGGGACCTCGAAAGGTCATCTAGTCCAATCCCCCTGCCAGAGCAGGAACACCTAGTTGAGGTTGCACAGGAAGGCGTCCAGACATGTTTTGAATGTCTCCAGAGGAGGAGACTCCACAACCTCCCTGGGCAGCCTGTTCCAGTGTTCTGTCACCCTCACTGAGAAGAAGTTTCTTCTCAAATTTAAGTGGAACCTCTTGTGTTCCAGTTTGAACCCAATACCCCTTGTCCTATCGTTGGTTGTCACCGAGAAGAGCCTGGCTCCATCCTCATGGCACTCACCCTTTATATATTTATAAACACTTATGAGGTCACCCCTCAGTCTCCTCTTCTCCAAGCTAAAGAGACCCAGCTCCCTCAGGCTTTCCTTATTAGGGAGATGTTCCACTCCCTTAATCACCTTTGTTGCCCTGCACTGGACCCTCTCCAGCAGTTCCCCGTCCTTCTTGAACTGAGAGGCCCAGAACTGGACACAATATTCCAGGTGTGGTCTCACCAGGGCAGAGTAGAGGGGAAGGAGAACCTCTCTCGATCTACTAACCACCCCCCTTCTAATACACTCCAGGATGCCATTGGCCTTCCTGGCCACAAGGGCACAGTGCTAGCTCATGGTCTTCCTGCTGTCCACCAGGACCCCCAGGTCCCTTTCCCCGACACTGCTGTCTAATAGATCATTCCCCAACTTATACTGGAACCTGGGGTTGTTCCTACCCAGATGTAAGACTCTACACTTTCCCTTGTTACATTTCATTAATTTTTCCCCGCCCAACTCTCCAGCCTGTCCAGATCTCGCTGGATGGCAGTA
Organism: Patagioenas fasciata; assembly: GCF_037038585.1. NCBI lineage: Eukaryota > Metazoa > Chordata > Aves > Columbiformes > Columbidae > Patagioenas > Patagioenas fasciata. The sequence continues at coordinate 34,379,920 of NC_092523.1, read as the reverse complement.
CAGCCTTCTGGGGTGTCAGACACTCCTCCCAGTTTGGTGCCATCAGCAAACTTGCTGATAGTACACTCTATTCCCTCATCCAAGTCATTGATGAATATATTGAATAATACTGACCCCAGTACTGACCCTTGAGACACTCCACTAGATACAGGCCTCCAATCGGACTCTGTCCCACTGACCACGACTCTCTGGCTTCTTCCCTTCAGCCAGTTTGCAGTCCACCTCAGTACCCAATCATCCAGACCGCACTCCCTCAGTTTAGCTATAAGGATGCTGTGGGAGACTGTGTCAAATGCTTTACTGAAGTCAAGGTAGACCACGTCCACTGCTCTGCCATCATCCATCCATCTTGTTATGTCCTCATAAAAGTCAATGAGGTTGGTCAAGCACGACTTCCCTTTAGTGAAGCCATGTTGACTGCCCCTAATGACCCTCTTATCCCTGATATGCCTTGAGATGGCACCAAGGATAAGTCGTTCCATCAGTTTTCCAGGGATGGAGGTGAGGCTGACCGGTCTATAGTTATCTGGGTCCTCCTTCTTGCACTTTTTGAAGACTGGAGTGACATTTGCTTTCCTCCAGTCCTCAGGCACCTCTCCCATTTCCCAGGACTTGGTAAACATGATGGAGAGTGGTCCAGCAATGACCTCAGCCAGCTCCCTCAGCACCCGCAGGTGATCCCATCCGGTCCCATGGACTTATGGATGTCCAGATTGCTTAACTGCTCCCTAATCCAGTCCTCATCAACCAAGGCAAACTCCTCCATTGTCCTTCCTTCCCCTGGGGCCTCAGGGGTACGGGGCTCCTCAGGACAGCCTCCAGCAGAGTCAGACAAAGTAGGCATTCAGTAACTCTGCCTTCTCTGTATCTTCTGCCACCAGGGCACCCACCTCATTCATCAGTGGGCCTATATTGCCCCGGTGTTAGTTTTATCTGCCACGTATTGGAAAAAGCTCTTCCTGTTTTCCTTGACCCCTCTCGCCAGGTTTAATTCTAAGGAGGCCTTAGCTTCCCTAGTTGCCTCCCTACACCCTCTGACAACAGCCTTATATTCTCCCCAAGTAGCCAGCCCCTCCTTCCATGAGCTATAAACTCTCCTTTTCCACTTGAGCATACCCAGCAGTTCCCTGTTTAACCACGCAGGTCTCCTGGCTCCTTTCCTTGACTTCCTAAATTATCCTGAAATATGTAAAACATGATCTATAGTGCAAAAAACTAAAAGGCATGGTGACATAAGGGAAGAGCAAGAACTTTGAACATCAGTGCCTGTACATGGCCTGCACATGGCCAATGCACACTACATAAAATATCTATGTACATATATAGTAGAACTCTGCATATATATGAACACTACACTGAATCAGTTTGTCGTTGGTATATCTAACAATGCAGCTGAGAAGACAGAACACTACTACTTAATTTGTCTGCCTGTACTTCACAGCACCTGGTAATAGGCCCCTGCCAGAGTAGGATTTGTATATTTTTAAATATACAATAAAGAAAAAAAAAAATCTTCTTTGGAAACACAAAACAAAAAATAAACAACTTCATTATTAGGATACTGCAGAAAAATATTTACCATTATTTTGACAAAATGTGATTATACTCAGTGGATAGCAAATGAACTATAAAATGTATTATAATTATATTATACTGCTTCAGCCTATTTTAGTTTTTCTCAGCAATACTGTAAGAATTGTGATTTTCAGTAAAAAACTCATTTCAGTTATTTCAAGAGTCTGAGCTAACACAGATAACTCATTATCTCCTGATTTTGGTGGAGATTAGTTAGCAATTTCTTGTTGCAGAGAACTGAGGTGTATAATGAAGGAATATCAACTCCACCCCACCTCTACACTCCCCAATCACCCCAGTCCTTGAAATCTAGTATAAGCAGCAGCTTTTTTTTTTTTTTTTTTTTTTAAATCAAGTTAAGGCAACACCTTATGTCACATTTCAATCATTCTCGGTATCACTTATGGCTTAGGATAAACTCATCAACTTTCACATGGGAAAACTGAAAGAACTGCTACATCATTCATCAAGACCACTGTTCATTCACTACTCCTCCCAAATATACGTTTACCTAACCACTCCAATAGGGAAAAGTGATCCAACAATTGAGAAATATTTTGAGAATCCCTGGACACAGATCATTTTCTGACCAATATCAGCAAGCTTCCTCATGGTTTTACCTAAGCAGGACACAGCACTTGCATGGACTACTAAAGCAGATTTGTTCTTCTAGATTCCAGATTATTGAGTATAAATCTTCATTATGTATTTAAGTTTTCATCTGTACAGGGGATAGTTTTATTAATATTTGTACATTACTCCTAATAGCTATTCCATAAACTAATCCTGAGGATTAATTCCTTGATATCTAAGTGCTCTTTTGGTACTTACACAACTGCAGAGTCACTACTGCCAAATGCAAACAGGATTTTATGAAAGGACTTCCTGAAGCACTAGAATTTTAGGTCTATGTAAATTATATTCACATGCTTTTTTGAAGTATTTGGTGTGTTTCACAGACTTTTTGGCAAGAGCTACAAGCCTCTGCTTTCTCATGTCTGTTGCCATGAAAAACAGGGCCCAGTTTTCAAGCTTTTGTAGCACAGTTGTAAGCACTACCTTCTTATAAAACCAGCTTGGCATGTTTTGTATGCCATACCAGACTTGCAAGCAATCACATTTGTACAGAAAGAGAACATGTGTTCGGTATCCAAATAAATATAATACACAAAATGTGTATATGCATATAAAAAACACTATCTGATTTTCAATCTGAGAAGCACTAGAAATTAAAATGAAATTTTTACAAAAATCTAGCTATTTAGCTTCATCTTAATGGAAGTAATGTATTTATGTGATAGCCTTGAGGTCTTTGTGATTGTGTCAATTGATTCTTCGGTGCTCTGTCTAAAGACTAATCTGCCTCTCATGATTCCAAACTAGTAAGAGTACAAATTACTTAAAGACTGTATATTGTTCAAGCAATGCACTTAATAGAAGCACTATATCTGATAGATTGCTACTCAAACAGTTAAAATATAGTAAATACTAAGAATGATTAGATAAAGTATTTTGTTCACTTATTTCTATAGACCATCTTTTATTATCTCCTCTCAAACAACATAGCTACCACAGCCAAACTGAGATCACAATTTTTTAATTTGATTTTACAAAGACTTGCCATTATTTCTTTTTTATTAATTTTTAGAAACTGACATTATAAACCAAGTTTAATCTCTGATACATCAGCTTACATGTATAAATCTAGAGACACAAACACTAATGAATTTGAGAGTTCACAAAAGCAAGAAAATATATGGAAATCTAAAAAGCCTAACTTCTTACCAGAACTATGATTACCTAGTGTGTGATATGCTCTGAAGTCTGAATTTTATCTATTTATTAGCCAATATTGATAAGTATCTCTCAAGAACACCAATTACGTCATTACCTGGGTAGATAAACTGAGGGAACTATAGGATACAAACTTAGAGGAGCTTAGAACATGCAATCATAGCAAGTTAGCAAAGATCAGAACTCTGATTTGTCCCTGTCATTTCAGAGCATGCCATCAGTTTCTGTATTATACCTGTGTTCACTACCCACAACCCCATGCTGTGGCATGCGTGGACTGACTCAACATAATTAACCATATATCACATTTTATTTATGAACACTTACATTAAAAACAATTGTTATTGTTTTCCAGTATTGCAACAACAAAACTATCAGAACAAGAAATGTCAACTTCAGTTTAAAAGTATTGCATTTATTCAAATGCCCTACACTTGTCTGTGCCAATAGATGGATGCTACAGACAGAAGATGAAAGATGACATTCACTGAGAGAAAAAATATACTGTAGCACTCCTTGTCAAATAAATTTTGGTGGATCTTTAGCTTCATTTCAGTCAATTGTCTTTTAAATTATCCTGGAATTAAAAAAAGTATTCAACATGCTAATATCTGCTTGCTCATTATAACTCTGAACAACAATACTGTGACAGTCCTCATGCCCCTACTTACTGTTACCATTGTGCATACTTAAAGCCATCTGCTTCCACGGAACTGCCATTTGCATTACAGCAATCCACTGCAGAATCATGATGATTCAGTTCAGCCATTAGTCTGCAGCTTGAAGTCCCCCTTTCACCATTCCTTAAATACACTCACATAAACCAGCAATAAGATATGTCTTTTCACACCAGCAGCAGTTTATTTTTGATTCTGCTTACACATTTAAGTGTCACTTGTCTCACAACAATATGCAAAACCAAGTTATAGGAGCAGCAGAAACAAGAGACTTCCATGATTAGCTAGCTCTTCCAGCTTTATTTTAAATCACAAGAGATAAAATAGTCAGTGGAGAACAATCAGCAATACATGTCATTTAGCCATTTAAAAACCTGACAGTTTACATAAGAGAAGTGCTTCCTTTAAATACATAATTTAACCTAATGCACCAATATCATGGCAATCCCTGTAATTTTTCCATTTTGAATGAAAGATTCAATTGTAATGAAAATATCAATACCTTGAAATGAGAACACTCCAGCATGGAAATGTTGCAGTCTACTTGCCAGGTACTGTATAGGGCTATAATACAGCATATGCCTGTACCCCTCCAGTATTGTCCTTCTCTGATCTGCGTGGTAGCCTTCACTACCACATAAGACATTTACAACACGTGTGTTGTATTCCTGCACGATGGAGAAGCACAATCAAATCTGTTACTTGTTGGGAAGCATCAAACGTTTACCTCCTTGCAAGTCTGACTGGATGGCTGCTGAGCTCACTGCTCCCACCTTGCTCTTCAGCTGGGCTCAGTTATTTCCCAGGGGACACATTCAGAAAACAGTTACAAGAACAGTAGCAGGCTAGCAAGAGCTGGTTTGGGGGAGGGGAAATTCCAAACCAAGAAAAGCTTCTCAAAAAAGGTTAACAGCTTTCCAAGCTTAAATGTAGAATAAACAAGGACAAGCCTAATAAAAATGAATTAGCTTCACAATAGCAAGCTTTGTGTTTATATTCTGAAAATGCTGTAAGCTATATCTGCTTAAAACAATATTGAATGGTCAAGTGGTTTCCAGTTTTAAGGCATGTTAGCATAATCAGCCTTGAATTAAAACAGGTGGGAATGACAGATATGTTAATGTTATTAAGGACCTCTAGAGGATAGAGTTAAATAAGGTTACCTAATCCATCTTAGAAGGGTATTATGAACTGCATCACTTAAACTAGAATAGCATTCTTGCATCTATTTCAGATGTTGCAAGACTAAATAAAATTACTAACACAATGTAACTAATTGCATGCATGTAACATGTATCTACTGGTCTCAGTTTCTGAGAGCGAAAGAACGAGTATGTGTTTTCTGATGTTAACAGGCATTCATACAGATCTAATAATAATAACAAAGATGATCATTCTCCTGATGTTGCAGTACATAGTGAATGCTCATCAATAAGCACAATATGTCAACATACTGTATGTATTTACAGCAAAATCTGCCACAAAAAACCTTAAGTATTCTGGTGTAGACTTCTCAGAGGTTTCTCTAAACTAAACCAAAATAACTCCAAACCCTTCAAAGCTTGCAGCGCATTGTTATTGGGCACTTGTGTGAAGTGTAATCCAAATTTAAATTAATCTCATCTTCATACACACAACAGTTATTAGCACACCTTTTAAGGGTTCATTCTTGCTATGGTAGCTATGACACAAACAGCTATGACAGCCATTAGTTAAGATATATGGAGGAGGAACCAGGACTCAAGCCTCTACTCCTGCACTGATACCTTGTTTCCTGCCTGTGAAATATTTTTCAGCACCTGAAACAGCCTGCTAGTGTATGGAATCACAAAAGAAGCAAGAAACATCGTTAAGAGCCTCCTAACACTAACGGAGAAAAACCTCAACTCACACGCACTAGGTAAATTCTTAGCACCAAGCTTTCTTGCAAAGGCATCTTTATGTATCTTTCTCTGTGAAACACAACTGTATATTTAGAAGCTCAGCCACGTTAATCAGTGTTAAACATGCTTTCAGAGCATATGTGCCAGAACAAGCATCCAGGCAGAGAATTTATGAATCACTTTTGGGTTTTGTTGTGAATTGGTGCCAAAGTACCAAGACTTGCCAAAGCTACAATGCTTTCTCAGTATGTACAAAAGCCATATGATAACCTTTTTTAACCCTTCTTCTCTCCACCTTGTAATCCCCAGACTAGCAAATCCCAGTTGCCAAGGTTAACTGAAGATCAAGTAACAGCTGAGCTCTGGCTCCCAGAATCACTTTTCTGAATTTAGATGCCTATACTCAGATCCTGTTTTGCAACCAGCTTGGAAATCACTTTCAAGGACTCCCAACATCAAGGTGAAAGGTACATGGACAATTTAATCCAATGGAAGCACCTAGAATGTAAAATTCTGTGATTGTAAACATCAGTTTTAAAAGTGAGACTGATGCTCTTTTATATTGTCCAGTGTCTCAATTTTTGAAAGTAGTGACCCAACACCTATCTCTAATGTACAATTTATAAATAACTCTGACATCTTTACTACATTTGCTGTACTGAAAAACAGAAAGTTATCAGGGACCAATTTGTTTACTTCCTTGCATTTTTAAGATTAAGCAAAGCATTTTACTGAACTGCGATTTACATTCAACTATTTAAAGAAATCTACAAAATTGAAGTTTCTGTTGTGCATTTATATATAATCAAGCTGTGTTAGGTCAACCTTCACCACTTTAAAACTTTGACTATATTCGCCCACCTGCAGGACACTGACAACAGCTGAGCACATTCTAACCAAGCAGCAGGTTTAAAAGTAGCTGAATTGAAATCTAACAGCAGTGCAATTCACTAAGGCTAAATTCAATCAGCACTCAGAGGGAAGGGGGATTATAATTAGCATTCTAAATCTGTGTTTGGTAGATTACATATAGACTTTATTTTCTATTCAGTAGAGACAGTTTCAGTGCAGAATACAAGGTGGAATCTTCCCTGGTGATGAAATATATAATGCCAAAGAAAGTACGTTAAGTGAAACTAAAATGTGTAGCTCAAATAACATCATCTATGGAATCAGAAGAAAGCATTTAGACTCATAGATTCATTAGAGAGATCAAACACTAAGACAAACGAGGACTTTTATCTATAAAAGCCCTACCATAAGCTCTAATACAGAAAGAGCTGGTATATTTATCTCTGTACACTGCTACTTTCTGTTATTCTAGATAAAGATGTTTTTCAAGCAGTTTCACATATGCTAGAATTTTCGGCACACGTATTCCCTAGGCATAACAGATATCTACCAGCTTGCAAATATCTGACTGATAAGTGACTTCTGACAAGCTATGCCAGTCTTCCTCATGGAGTTCCCTTAAACAAGGACAGCCTCTTTGTTAAAACTGTCTTGTAAAAAAGGAATCGAAAAGGTTCCACTGGAAGCTGGGCAGAGATTCCCCTGCAGCCCATGATGCAGACCCTGGTGAGGCTGGCTGTCCCCCCGCAGTCCATGGACGTCCACGGTGGAGCAGATCTCCACCTAAAGTCTGTGGACAATCCCACACTGGAACAGGTGGATGCCTGAAGGAAGCTGTGACTCTGTGGGAAGCTTGTGGTAGTGCAGGCTCCTGGCAGGAGCTGTGGATCCATGGAGAGAGGAATCCACAGTGGAGCAGGTTTGCTGTTAGCATTTGTGACCCCGTGGAGGACCCAAGCTTGAGTGGTCTGTTCCTGAAGGAACGCACCCTGAGGAAGGTACATGCTGAAGCAGTTTATAAAGTACTGCAGTGCATGGGAAGGACCATGCTGAAGTAGGAGAAGAGTGTGAGGAGTCCTCTCTGTGAGAAGGAAAGAGTGGCAGAGACAACGTGTGATGAACTGAACACAACCTCCATTCCTGTCCCCCTATGCCACTTGGAGGGAAGGAGGTAGAGAAATAGGAAGTAAAGTTAAGCCCAGGAAGAAGGAAGGGGTGAAGGAAGATGTTTTACCATTTATTTTTTATTTCTCATTGTCTTACTCTGATTTGGTTGGTAATAAATTAAATTAATTTTCCCCAAGTCAGATCTGTTACTCCTCAATGTCATGGGGAAAATCTCCCTGTTCTTATCTTGACCCACAAGCCTTTCATTCTCTACCCTGTCCAGCTGAGTAGGGGGACTGATAGAGTGGCTTTGGTGGGCACCTGGCATCCAACCAGGGTCAATCCATCACAGTCCTTTTTGGCACTCAACATGGGACTCAAGGAATTTGAAATAAGGACAGTAAGTGGGAGAGGTAACAGGCAAACAGACTCAACTTGGGGTAAATGAATTTAATTTATTTTTCACACTTCTTGTTAAGATAAAAACCAAGAGTGTCAAGTGTCATAGGATTGTAGCAGCTTTGGCTGTTAAAAAAAATAAATGCTTCCAGTTAGTGCAAGACTTATAAGTTAGCAGGTTGCTGAGTTGAAACAAGCATTGATCAAGTAAATGTTACAAATATTTAACAAAGTAAAAATGAAGCCTTTTTCCACATTTCACTATTTTTGTGGCCTCTATTGTTTTTTCGTTTAAAAATTCTATGTGTTACTTAAAGAGCACTTGAAAAATACTAGCTAGCGTGCTAACAGCTAAAAGCCAGTGGCACCAACAGGCTACCGCTACCTGAAGCATCAGTCCTACAGCAGACTCAGTTCTGCATGAGAACTAGCCCTGTTTGCAGACACCAGGACTAGGAGGGAAAGAGGCTTCAAGAAAACATAAATATATATGCACCACATTTGTAGTGGAGAATTAGTTGCATCCTTTCTCTACTGTAACCTTCTCTTGCAAGCTCAGTCCCCTAAACAAATTTGTTCTCCCATGACCCTAGGCTATTAGATACTAAGCTGGGTAGTTCTTAAATGGCAAGCTCTTTTAAATTATTCTCACTTATTTTCATAGCACCTAACATTCAAAACATTAAAGAGCTACTGAAATTAGTGCCCTACTTCTAAATACAGTGTCAGTTTTCAACACTGCTAGCATGCAAAACCTTGAGTAGACGTCTGCATTAGAAGCCTATGTGCGAAAACATGAAATATCACAAAAAACAGCAGCTACTTCAATGAATTAATGAAAAATACAAGTCTGAGATTGAGGGAAAAAACCTAAGAGGTGTTCAGATCCTCAGAGGACTGCCATTTTCCACAATCTGAGATTCTCAATAGCACACTAAAGCACAACATGAGGGCCTATGCAAGATTGCACTGTAGAAAGCAAAATTCACAAATACTTTAATCTCAATTGAAAAGGCTTAAGAGCACAACATCCGTTTATTTAATCTAATATGCCAGGGTTTTACAAAGTCACAATAAAGAGGGCTTTCAGAGTCTACCAGCCAATTTGGAAGACTGCTAGGGAATTGCCATAGCGTTAAATATATTTGAGTTTATATTGGCAATAGCACACTGGCTTGAATAACGTTACTGTGCAAGCATCAGTTGTTCATGATATCCCACCACTTACTATTAGTCACAGTTGAGTACTGTATGACACAAGGCAAGCAGCTGTCTAGGGCAGAAAAAGCACCAATATCTTCACTGCCTACTTCAAATTTGACAGGGGCTTGGAAGGACTTGCAAGCTGTTTTCTCTGAGAGGAAAAGGAGAAAAAACCCTGGAAGAGAAAATTACTCAAGAATAAAGCTGTGTCCTGTCTCAGAACCGTCTTCACTTCTTGGTTCCACCTGGAAAAAGCACCAGGCCTGACACTTGCTCTTGTCCCACATTTGTTTCTACTACATCAATTTTCCCATATCACTAAGAACCTTTGGAGTCATTCTAGATAAAAATGCCCTGGAGTTAACAAGGAACGTAACTGCATAGTGAGGAACGACAGGAACAGCAGACAGACTACTTGTAGCACTTTGTCCCAGTTAGGAACACCTAGGTGTTCCTAAGGCTTGCTTGCAGCAAGTTGTGTTGTAATACCATTTTGTACTACAAAAGACATTTGGCATTTCTTTTGCCCAGAACTATGTTCCCTGACCTAAGAGCAGAAACATTTTTCCATCTCTTCTTCCCCTCAACATCTTAAACGGCAAGTTCCTAGGAGACAGATTAAGGTAAAAAGAGGGGATTAATGAAAGCTGTATATTAGAAAGAATTATTTGTAATATTTAGTTAAATTATCAAACAGAAGTGGACTACCTGAGGCTACCAGGACTGTATAGTCTGCTTTTGTCTCCATCTCTACCTGTTGGCATATTCCAAGACTTAACAGCTTCTTATCCTATCACATCTAATTTGGAATGATTTTACCATTGTAGGTTTAATCCTTACTGTTTCCAGTCCTCACTGTGGACTGTAGCAATACAATTTTAATTCCAAAAAGTGCAAAGCAGGCACCTAACTAACTTTGTTACAGCAGTGTGACTGAATCAGTATTCCAGGTGAAGATTTAGAGAATATTCCATTAAGCCCCATGCACCCAGAAACACCTAAAATTCCTACTCCAAGTGCTACTACAACTAACCTACTACTAATCAACTTATCAGTTGATTTTTGAAAGGTCACTTTTACATTTCTTGTAGCAGGTGTGGTGGTAACTATAGTTTAGCTTGGCATCTAGTTGTTATTTTATTGGCTTGTTATTTTTACACATATACACACTTCAAAACACGCATTGAAATAGTTCACTGTTTCCTCAAAAATGAAAATATTAAAGATTTAAGACTTTCTCCAGAAATTCAAGTTCTACACCTCTGCCAAAGTTGATACAGTTTGCATGAAAAGCAAGCTCCCCTCTAGCCTTTTGCCAATAAGACCGTGCAAATAACTCCAGCTCATTCTCCACTCTACTAGGATTTAACTACTTCATAACTAATGGGCAGAGGAATTATGCTGAGATCAATCTGGATGGCTAGCTTCCACCTTAATTTATGAGCCAAGGATGGCTCACATTTTCACCAGCTTGCCACAGTAAATGAGTTAGTGCTCCACTAGTTTTCTCTCATTTTTGTGATAAGCACCACAACTGCAATAAAACATTCTCTCAACTACTCAACAGCCACAGGCACTAAAATCACTTCACTAGCAATAATCAGCTAGTTTTTAAAAGGCTTTTCCACAGAGTTGTACAGCTAGTTCACAGTGGCAAAACTGAACTCTGTCTATAGATGCTTTATCCAGAGTCAATTGTAGTTCTTGCTACAACTTCAACTAGCTTTGACTATTTCTTCCCAGATTATAGTGATTTTTACCTGTATTAAGTTCTTGTTAGTGTGAAGCCTAGTCTTGTTCTGCATAATATTTTTTTCTGCAGTATTTGGATTACTGTAGTTTGGTAAGCATCCAATTAGTGGTATTTTATTAGACTCTGCTGTCTTTAATCCAACATTATGACAGCAATAAAAGGATTGGAAAAAATTCTAGAAGAGATACTGAAATAGTTCTTGTCCTCAGTAGTAAGCATACAAGTCACACTTTTTTTTTTTTTTAAAAAAAGACATGTTGACTATATTTTCCACCCAGCTCAAAGTTTCTATCACTAATTCAATTTGGTAAATGAAAACTTATAGAAATTATTTCTTACAGAAAATGAAAACAGTAAATGAAAACTTACAGAAATAATTTCTCATCGATTGATTTCAATAAAGCATTTGAAATTAGGTGACAAATTACCAGGTATATGTGTATATACATTGTATCTATATATATATACACACATATACATGTAACTTTTCATTCATAAACGCTTTTCTCTTTCTAAGGAAAAACAAGACCCTACTCAAGCCCTTCAACAACATGATTAGGATGGTGTGGTAAAAAACAAACAAACAAAAAAAACCCAACAAGGTAAAAATCACACAGCTGTATAACTTGAAAAATCAAGAAACTGGGCAGAAACAAGCTCGGCTCATTCACACCACAGAATTCTCTTTTAGTAACAGTGAAAGTTACATTTTTCATCACAGCTACCATTCAGTCACAAGGACCAGAGTTTTTATGGTTTGAAAATGAGCTTTCATAGCTATTAGTGCTCTGGAACTTGTGCACTGGTGGACGGAAATTACAGCAGACAGCTGAATTGATTTCCATGAGGACTAACTATTGCCCAGTTAAATGCTTTGCTTTATGGTAGAACAGAACAGGTACTCTATTGTAACACTGCAGCAACACCCACTTTCTCACTGAGAAATTCAGTTTCTCTAGGGGTTAAGATGTTTGACTTCTTTTAAGTATACCAAAAGCTCACTTCTCTCATTTTGCATCAAGGATACAGTGAGATTATAGAACTTTGTATGGCTCTTTATCCCAAACAATATTCAAGTTTCTCATAATCTTAGACCCTCATACTCTCAGCCAATGTTTCAGCTTTGGCATATGACTGCTAAAGCAATGGTCAAAGAGTTGACATAAAGAAACAAGCTATAAACTAAACCAGTGTCAGAACATTTCTATGAGGTAAAAGAAAACACTCTCCAATACAAGCCTTCACTGTCTATCCTGATTGCTTCCTTATAGCTACCATCATACCTAGTAAAACACCAACTTAGCGACAGTCATCAAAGAGCTACCCATTCCACTCTGAAGTTCTCAGGCCTGTATTGAAAGTTTCTAACGGGGAGGTGTGAAGCATTAGCACCCCAAGAAGAGCTGAGAATAAACAGTTGCATCACTTCTTGTGCTTTTTGTAACTAGTTGTTTTGCAACTGCACACACAGAAAGAAACAACAAAAACCCCTACCTAACTATTTCGCATCCAAGCAGCTCCTCAATGTCTTCAACAACTGGGACACTAAGATTTGGAACCAAACGTGTAAAACCCATGAAAATATCTGTCCATTTAGGCAAATGGTTTGGCTTCTAAATTATAATTTTAAATAAGATTGGAGCCAGAGTCATAGGGCTGTAAGACTAAGGTAGCTATAAGCAGCACCTCTCCACCAACCATAAATATTTTTAAACAGAAATAGCTGGTCTGCATTTTAATATTAAAAAAAAAAAAAAAGGCAGGGGGTGAACCAACCCAAACTATTTTAAAGCAAAACCACCCCAGACTCCCATACCTTTTACTGCTGTGCTATACTAAACGTAAAACGCCATGCACAATTAAAACCACATCACGTACCAGCAAAAGCTCCCTGAGGCTCGGGTGGCTGTGAGGAAGCCTGCCAGCAGCTGAGCAGGCAGGTGTCCTTCACCATGATGGAGCAGCAGGTGGCAGCACAGGGTGGCAGTGGGCAACACCCACTCCCCAATGACCATCTGCACCAGCAAGTAACCTCACAAGAGCCACACAGGTGGTGGGACGGGCAGGCCAGGTGAGGTTTCATATGTTTGCTCCAGCATGGGTAGCAGATCTGTGCACTGTGGCTCTACTCAGAAACGTAGTCAAGCCCCACACAGGCATCCTTGGTACAGGAGAAGAGCTGGGAGCCGGTGGTGGGGCTGCTGTCTGGAGGCTGAGCACAGTACCCTTGTCAGAGGGTTTGCTGAGGGTTGTGATCTGTTAAGAGGGAGGCTTATGGGGGATGTGACATGGAGCTGGATGCATGCAGTGCTGTTTGCAGCTTGAATGTGTGTGGCAACTGCTTGTGTGTCTCAGGGCCTTCTGGAGCATGCCTTAAGGCATGAGAAGGTTGCCCAAAAGCGGTAGGTGACTTCAAGAGTGGTGCTGGCAGGAAGAGTGTGTAAAAGGGGTGCTGTCCATAAGCATAGGTCCTTGTGTTGGGAGATGCTGGTGTAGGATTGTGGCTCTTTGAGAAGCTCGCCTGGGTAGTGGTGAGTGGGGCAGGCACCTGTGCCTGCTTGATGGGGAGAATGTGAGGGTCTTGCCTGGCTAAAATATTTACCTTCAGAAGGTCTTGTAATGATACAAAAAGGCAACTTCCTGGGGGGGGAGGGGACACAACCTATGCTTAGGCTTGGTGGGTGCCTTAGAGTGCTGCCTCTGTTGGGGCAGTGGCAAAGTTGTATTTGGGTGAGCTTACAGCCATGAAAGGAGGGTGCAGGGTTACTTGTGAAGCCTGCAGTTCGGCTTACAGAAGGGACTGGGCAGGCGGGGCATGTAGTATGAGGGAAGATCTCCTTATGGAGGGGCAGATGCATGTGGGTATGTCCTGTATGCAGTGAAGGTGGTGGGATAGAGGGAGTGTGCAGTGGGAGTGGTGCTCACAAACAGCTTGGTTCATGTTTGGGAGGTGCCTTGGCAGCTAGAATCTTTGCAAAAAGAGGGCCTTGTGGTGGTGGGGAGCCTTCCCCAGGAGTGGTAATGAACTTTGAGAGTGGGGCTGGCAGAAAATGTGTGGCAGGGCCTGTGTTCTTGAGATAAGGTCCTTTTGTTGGGAGATATTGGTGTGTGCATGTGTTATGGGAGAAGGAAACCCAAAGGGTGAAGGTGTTACCTAGCATGGAAACCTGTGTGTGGCCTGAGTTTGCTGTAAGGGTGGCAGGAGAGTGTGAAGGTGTTCACAACTGAAGTAAAATGTACAGTTATAGAAATAAGAAAAGGGAATGGAAGAAGAGAGCCTTGTCCAGGAATGGGGTGTGTGTGAGGGTGATACAAGAGGCAGGAGTGTGCAGTGACAACAGCAGCTTGTAAAGTGTTGGAGCTGTAGAACTGGGAGAAAATCTCTGTGAGCAATGGTGCATACCTGTGTATGGCTTTCATGTGCTGTGGAAGGTGCAGGGTTAGGCAATGGCATTCTAAATTAAGTGATTCATGCCTGATCAGGCATATAGCCTGGTGAAAAGGAATTTGTGGGGGGCCAATGTCTTTCTGGACAGAAGCAGATACCTGATATGCAGTTTGTTTGCTGTGGAGGTGGCAGAAATGTCTAAAAACCTTTTGTATGGCCTTTTTAAAAAGTCCTACTGGGTAGGGTGTAACCTCCCCAGGGAGGGATGGTGCCTGTGGGCGGCTTTTGTATGCTGTGAAGATGACATGAAAAGGAGGAGCGTATGGTGGTAATTACCAGTGTATGTTGGTAATTACCTTTATGAGCTTAAAAGACTTGTCTTTGAGGGGAGTTTGCAGCCTAAGGGAAAGTGATGTGCAGTGGGGGTGGAGGAGAATCCTTCCTAAGGATTGACAGATGGTTGTGTGGGTGTCACAGGTGGAAAGAGTGTGTGGTGTTATTCATAAAGTAAGGGATCAGTTTTTAGGCAGGCTTGCACTTTTATGAGAAGTGAACTGCTAGTGATGAGTGCAGCTTTGACCAGCAGTGACACACACTTGTGACAAGTTTCCAGTTGCTGTGGGACCAGTAGAAGTGTGGCTGCAGTAGTGTTCAAAGGCTGAGTGTCTCCTATTTGAGCAGGCTTGTGGGTTTGTGGAGAAGATACCCACTGGAAGATGATGGGAAAGCTTTGCACAGGAAAGGTGCACACAAGGTATATGCCTTCTATTGGGGATGGGGGGGTGGGAAGCAGAGTCTGTGATGGTATTTCCAAGTGAAGGTCCTCAGGTTTGAGAGCTGTTTGTATGGACTTAGTCTCCCAAGACAGGGACTGCTTGAGGGATGAGGAAAGCCTTGCCCAGGAATGGCAGGTGCCTACATGGCTTCCATGTGGTGTGAGGGTGATGGGGTCAGCAGGAGCACACAATTGCATTTGCATGCTGAATGTCTCATGTTTGGGTGGCCTCATCTCAGCAGAAGGGACCTGTTGCAGGGCTTGAAGCCTTAGCTGGGGTGGAGGGCAGAAACTTGTGTGTTGTTTTCATTTGGGGAAGAGGCAGGAGTTTGGCTGCAATGATGTTTGGGGAAGTAAGTAGTGTTTGTATGGGCTTGTATTGCAAAAGCATCCACTGCAGAAAAGATTACACTCCCCAAGGTGGGGGCAGATGCCTGTGTGAGGTTTACATGGTCTGTGAGGGCAGCAGAGCTGGCAGGAATGTGCAGTGGTGATGGTGTTTACTGGTAAAGTGCCCTGTATGAGAGACATTTGGGTGGGATGGGCAGGGAGAGGGAGAGTTGTCCAGAAGGACCAGATGCCTTTGAGGGTGGCAAGGTGAAGTGTGCTATGGGAACATGGGCTTATGGGCTGAGGTATTCAGGCAGACTCGAAGTCTTGTGAGAAGGGAGTTGTTGGGGGGAGGGCAGCCTTCTGTAAGACTCACATATGCATGTTTGTAGCTTCCATATGGTGTGAGGGTGGTGGGGGTGGCAGGAGAGTGCAAAAAAATTCATGAGCTGAGTGCCTCACGTTTGGGTGGGCTGGTCTTCCAAGACAGTGCCTGTTATGTGAGGAGTCCTTACCCATGAGGTAACTGCCTCATGTTTGACAGGGTTGTAATCTTGTGAAAAGTGATTATTTGGTGGTGGGTAGCCACCCCTAGGTGAGGCAGAAGCCTGTATGTAGCTTCTATGTTTTGGCAGGAATGTGTGGCAGCACTGGCACTGAGGAGTGAAGTGAGTGGTGTTTGTGGGAGCTTATATTCTCATAATCCCTCTGTCAAGGGCCAAATCTTTCCTCAGGAACAGCAGATCTCTGAGAGAGAGGAGGCAATCCAGAGCATGCACTAGTAATGATGTTCACAAGCAAAGTGCTTCATGTCTGATTATGTTTGAAGTTTTTTCTGAGAATGGAATCATTGGGGGAGATCCTTATCCAGGTGTAAATGCCAGTGCACAGATTCCACTCACTGTGGATATAGTGTGGTAGGAACAGTGTTAATAAGCTTGAATGCTTTCTGTTTGAGCAGGCTTGTAGACCTATGAAAAGAGGCCCTCAGGTAGCGGTAGCCTCATCAAGGAAGGGCTGCGGATATGTTGGGAGGAGCCTTGTCTAGGGCTGGCAGGGGATTGTGAGCTGAGATATGGGGAGCTAGAGCTTGCTGTTGTGATGGCATCATGACCAAAGTGAAGCCTGTTCGGGCAGGCTTGTCACTATTCAAAAAGGCATGTTCTGTGGAGTAAGGAGAGAGCCTTGTCCTGGAGTGATCACTGGCTTTGGGCAGCAGGAGTAAGATGAGCACAGTGATTCATGTTTGAGGGAGTAATCTTGAAAAAAGGCCATTCCAGCAAGTGAGTGATGGATGGACCTTTGCCTGTGATTGGCAGATGCCTGCAGTGGTGACATAAACTGCAGCAGGGATGACTTGAACTTCTATACTTGACCTTCCCACCTGTCTTTCCCACATTGAAGGCTTGATTACAGGGAGAAGTAATGTAAGCAATAATCTTAGCAACAGTTAACATCCCGTGTTATCTTACCCATCATGGGCTTTTTCAGTACTGCTTCTCTTAGCTGTATCTTAAACTGAGGCAGCTTTATCTGGAGCCTTCTACCCACTTGAGGCCCTCTTTAAAACAAGTTCACAGCGAACTACTGTAGCCCACCTCAGGCTTTAGCATCTGCTTGCCTATTCTCTTCTGACTCCCTGCTTTAGAACACCTGTTTTTAGGACTATTACACTTTGATTTGTCATTTCTCTTTCCCATCCTTATCTATTGCTGCCTTGCAAAGGCATAGCTCCATGTTACCCAACCATCTCGTGCTCTCTTGCAGCACCTACCTGTTTCCAGTCTCTTCAACTCCACAGGGATTTCTTTTTGCTCTTGTCTTTATGCCACATCCACGTGGAACCAGGAGGATGAACATGAGCAGCAGGCTGATTCTCTGAAACTGCAAGTCCTTGTGGTGCCTATTCGTTTACTATGGCTGGCTGTAATTCCCAGTTTAGGAATCCCTGACTTTGTTCTGTATTATGTTGGTGGTCTTCTTAGAATTTGCACTGAGGTTAGTCTGGGTTATAATTTAACTTGATTGGTATGAAACTACTTTCATTCTAAATATTGCCCACTAAGCCAGGCATGCTGTTATACTTGGGATATTCACAGTCAGGGCAAAGGTGACCGATTAATGTCCAAATTTCTGTGTGCAGTAGAGGAAAGAGGTGGTAGGCAAAAGCTGAAATGAAGGAGGGGAAAAATCTGACAAGTAAGTATGGTACTTTAACACCTAAATCCTCTTTACTTGAGGTGTAGGTTATAGGTTCATCCATTTGAAAACATACTAAAGCACTGAAGGAATTGTTAAAAAGTATGTTTATACTGAAGCCTGCAATTCATAATTGTATGGATTCATTTGTTTTGATTTATTGGTTTTGAAAGATACTCTGTATGCTGCTGTAACAATTACCTTAAAAGATAACAATGTTTTATGTTATTTCTCATGGCTCTTTAGAACCAAAGTATGTTGCAGCAACAGGTAAGGATTTGATCTGTCTACTGTTACAACCACTGATTTCAATAAATAAATTTCAGTGTTCTTGTCTTAACAGTACTATTTTGAAGACTTCTCTCGGCTATGCTGTAACTCAGCTATATTGGGTTTGTAGATTAGATTCTGAGTGGCAGATACTGACCCAGGTTATTGAAGGAGAGAACTGTCCTGCTTGATTCTGCTTAGTGTCGTGGACTCTGGACTGCTGTGATGTTGGCATGCACTGCTAAATTCCTGTTGCGCCAAAACCAGGTTTAGCTTTAAATGCCTTAAGGTAGTACTTCTGGGAGCTGTAATCACCTGTGTAATTTTGCTCATAGAGTAGGTCTGTGAGCACATCTACACCCACATCTACTCAGGCAACTTTAGTGGCTGCACATATGGTTAATGATACAGCAATCAATAGGAAGATATGCAATGGTTTTGTTTAACTGAGGCATTTTCTTATGAGAACAGATTGTTCACTCTGCTCCTAATCAGATATAAAACACTGGATGAGGAAAGCAATCTGTTGCTTTTATTATACTCTTAAAGGTTTCACTGAGTCAGGTAGAAAGCTGTGAGCCAGCTTTTGAGGGTCTACCCTTGCCTGTTAGGAAGATAGCGGTCTGTGAATGACTCACTTGGAACTACAGAAAGAGGAACTTGTGGAAAGGAGATGTTGCTGCCATCAGCAGATCTGTTTCACTGAAGAGTTCAGAAGTCAGGTGAATGTGTAGTGCTGGAGATGTCTAAGTGCGTTCTTAATCTATTCCTCAATAGTAATCATTGACTTGCAACAAATACCTTATGATGAAGTGTAAGGTGCAGAGGGCACCTTTTAAACTTTTGAGGCAATTTAGAAATCTATGCTATCTTTTAAAGGTGTCTTTCCTTCTCAAAGCAGCACAACTTGCTATTTTTCTTGTGCTACCATTTGCTTTGTAAGAAAGTAGGCTCTATTTTTCCTACCTCTGAAGCTGTTTTGGTTTTGCAGATACCAAATAAGATTAAAAGGATCCTTCCTGAGTTGGGTCATGTACACTCTGGGATTCTTTATATACGCAGGAATAGAGCTTCCATAGAAAGTTGCATTTGGGAATCTTCTATTTTAACTGAAAAATCTCCTATGTTCTGTCCTGCTTAATCTTTTAGTAGCATTTGGATGAAAAGGATGAGCACCCTCAAATGTATCATGCATTGCTTTCAGCTTGACTAGAATTCCAGATTACTTTTCTTGCCTTTGCTAGTAACTGCCACCTAGTGTGAGCAGTAATAGGAGAGATACTTAAATTACACAAGGGGGAAGAGGTGAGTAAAGCACACACTGATTTAAACTTTATATTGCTATCCCTTTTCTTTACCAAGACTCTTTTAGTTGTACTTTGCCTTTGAAAGACACGGTAAACTCTGAAACAGACATAATGCTTGCTTAGCTGTTGGAGTGGTGTGTTTTGATGAGGTATAACTAAAAATGTGGTACTTAGCAACAAGTTACAAGGATTTTCAGACTAATAGCATGAATGACTGGTGGCGATATATTTGAAGACAATTGACCTTCTCACCATGGAAGATAAAGGTGACTTTGCTGTAAATGCTTCTCTCAATAAAACCTTTCTGTTGATGGTGGATTAATCTTGAATGGTGGCTTGCAAATGTCTCACTGAAGAATAATAGGACACTTTTAGTTCTTTTCTGTGATTAGTTACATTATAATTTTACTTCTTGTCCACCTTGACTCAATTTAGCAACTTTATTTCATTTCTTTAGAAAGTGTATCAGGGCTTCCGTATTTGACTCCTTCAATTCTATGTAGCATGCCCTTAGGCATGACTCACAATATAATTTGAGAACAATATCTGAAATTATTATCTAATACGCAGCTGAGCATATTATCCTCAAAATATTTTGCAGAATGATTGTTGGCATGGAACAAAAGCAGAAAAGGTGTTATTCACAATGTGTTGCATCAAAGCTATTTTAACTTTTCCAAAGTGTTCTGTCTTATTTTAAAAGTCAAGTTATCTACCCAATAAGAAATGAGATTAATTTTGCTAAATAAAACAATTCTTAAGACTTGCTTCTGGATGTAGTTGAATATCCTGAGACTTAGTGCAAGTATGTAAAGTTCTGGTGGGTGAGGTACCCTCTAACATATCTTTATGCATGAGCAATCTATTTCCATGAAACTTGTCTTGGGCAAGATTTGATTGATATCAAGCACTGTGAATGAAATGTAGTCATCTTCAAAAACAGAAATAGCAGGCAAAACAGGACAATTCAGTACATTTATATTCGTATGTTTTGGATAGGAAAATATTTTTTTACTTTTTTGCACAACACTCTTAGTTCAGTAGTTGTCATTTTAGAAGGAAAAATTGAAGTGTCTTAAAAGTAATGGAAAGCAAAAGCTTTTTCATAAGATTTAGTACTAAAATCTGGATTATTGTAAATAGTTCGGGTAATGGAAAAAAATGAAAGCTCTGATTACAGCAAGAAATGAAAGATCTTGTTAGCTTTTACCAGGCATTATCTATGCACAGATATTTGCTTGCACTTCCTGCATAACATTACAGTTGCATAAACATAGTGATGTAATAGCTGTGGGCCATATCTCAGGCTGCCAAAACAGTTCGCCTGGCCTGCACCCTGCTTTCAACCATCCAATGATTTCTTGGCCTGGCAAAGAAATGAACCACAGGTCAAATCAATATTCTGATGGTAGCTGCTTATTTTCACCTGCCATTTTGAGAGAGCATTGGTCTTCTCTCCCTGCCAAAGACCAAAATGAAACTGGGGAGAGTTTTGTGATCTGTGCAGTAAGTGCATTGCTTCTAAAAAGTATTATGCCTACTGTACCTGCGTAGGAGCCAAACTGAGGTTACTACTCTGATCTCCATAAATGGCAAATTTAGTAGGGAGGTAGGTGCTCTGATAGAACTCTTATCACAGTCTCTTGAGATGGAGAGTTTATACCCACCTGATAGTGAAATAACTAGCATTAAAACTTTCTGTTCAGACCAGACTGTTATTATGAACAGATTTTTAATCTGCTTCTAACCCAACAGAAATCCATTTGAATATCGCTGTCTGAATTGCACTATAAACTAGAAGCATTATTCTTAATCAGTATTACAAAAAGATGCCAGGGAAAGGTCTGTTACACTAATGAAGATGAGAAGAAGCTTTAAAGCCAAGAAGTTGCCATTGCCTTTCGCCTAAATTCATGAGCCTAGCATGTTCTATTGGACATGTCTAGAGGCTGAAAGCCCGACACCAGGAAACAATAAACCACAGGGGTGACAGTGGAATTTAGCCTGAGTAACGTTGTTCACACACTGGAGTGACAGGAAAAACAGTGCATTGAAAAACAAACTTCTTCCAGTACCTTGTAATATCATTTTTCCCCATGGCATGGAAGCCTATATCAAAATGGCAAGCAGGTGGGGTGTTTTGTGAGTTTTCAGCAGATAATACTAATTTTTAGAAATTCAAAGAGTTTCTTTCCACTGATTTTGTTTTTCAGGGAGTGTTTTGAGGGTCAAGAAAGAAAGTCAGTGAGACAAGATAGCACTGCAGTCAGAAATAAAACAATGGCTGATAAGAATGTTAATCTGATTTCAGTCTGTGTCCAGGGTTCTGTGATGTTCAGGGTCAAGTCATTCCTGCTGGGAATGTTTAGTATTTTGTACGGGGAAGAATAATTCCACAGGAAGACATGAGAAGAAACTGTAGCCAAGCATGGTGCATAGGATCAGCCTGCTTTGTGGAAGGCACAGTTGCTGTCCCAGGTGATGTCAAATTTGAAGAAATGCTGCTTCTCTCTCCATTTCTTCTGGTTTAAACCCCCTTTCCCAGAAAGACTGAAAGTCTGATTTATGTTTGTGCTTAACGAGACGTTTTGGAATACGAAATACATAGACATGACCTTCACAGTTAATGTTTAATGACATCCTCAGTTACTGTGAGGATTAGCAGGAAAAATTCGTTCTACTGAAATCCTCAGCAGTATTGTTTTTAAGCAGAAACTTGTCAATTTTCCAGACTTTTTTTTTTTTTTTTTTTTTGGTATCCACCTGGTTTGTAATATTGTAATTGATAACACATCCTGAAACATTTGTCAGGCTTGTTAGGATCTTTGTTGATTTTTAAATCAGTACAACTAAATACTTATCAACCTTCTTGCAAATAAAATGTGGTGCAATGTGCACACTATAATACCACAGCTGCATTGTTGGTCATCAGCTCTTTCTGTGCTTGGAACTGCATGCATTTCTTGAACATGCTGTAACTCATCACTATTCTATATTGGTGCAAATTCCTGAAAGTCAAGCAAGCATGCTTTTTAAACAGAATGCTTGGCAACAAGAAGAAAGGAAAAAAAAAATATTGAAAGGACTTATTTTTCTAAAGATTGACAGAGGCTACAGGTTGAGAGGTGAATCAAGTGAGCTGGAAAATGTCCAGACACTGAGATTAAGAAGAAAGGAAAGAATCTTAGGCTCAAGCAGCAGAATGATAGAGTAATTTTCTAGGACTTAATAGTGTGACACCAGTGAGCCTTTTGGTCGTGTCTGCCAGTGCATTTATTTCCTTTCTAACTTAAGTTCAGTTTGCTTTACTGTTAATGTTGTCCTCAGCAAAAGAATGAGCCACCTCTTGCAAGTAGATCCATGTTCCAGAACAATGCAAGTTTTTATACATGAACTGAACAGTTTTCAAATTCGGGAGAACACAAAACAAACAAGTTCTTTAGAATGTACTTGAACTGTTGTTTATCACTAAATAGTTGCAGCCAGATCCTTTGCTAATGTAAATAGACATAACCTCTATTGATTCCAATAGGACTATGTTGAGCCTTTACAATACAATAAGATATTGGGTAGGGAGCTGTTACCATCCTGTTTTCATGTTTTGTTGTAAAGGAGTCTTGCAATATTTTCTCCTGAGTGGCTGTCATATCATTGCTTGCAATATGTTTTAGATGCTGAATAAATGAAATTGTTTTAGTTTACTTCTGCTCAGTAAGTATCGTTAGCCCGATCAATAGCGCCAGTCATTTGAAATGAGGTTCTGCATTTGCTGGAGTATCCGTGAAGTTCTAGATCAGGGGTGTCAAACTCATTTTCACCAGAGGTCACATCAGCCTTGTGATTGCTTTCAAAGGGCCAAAGGTAATTTTAGGACTGTATAATGGTAGGAGTAGTCAGGTACTACTAACTACTGAGCATACCAAGTCAGTAGTTAATGTCAGTTCAGAAAAAATGGAACAGGAGATATCCTAGCTCTAGGACTGCAGACAAAACAAATGTTTGATTTCTTACACTCATGTTGGCTGCTTAGTCTTATGTGGTAGACTTTTCAGTTAAATATTTGCTGTTGACAAAGAAGGCACCATATTATAGTTGCCTGTGAAGGAGTTATTTTATCACTTTCCTCAAAAGGAATAAAAGCATTTGGAAGTAAGGGAAAGTTTATAGTAAACATGGTTATTTCTGTTGAATAATCAGGTGTCTAAACTTCATTAATTTTCTTGGCTTTGTCAATATAGAGAATTTTATTCCATTACATGATCATATCCTACTTTTACCATATGTACATCATTCAGTATATAAAATGAGTATGAAGAGGAGTATCAAAATTAAAGGTACTGCTCACAATTTATTTGAATACATTTGCAACCTAACAAGTTTCTATTTTTTTTTTTTTTTTATTTCCAATAGTCTTCTAATTCTGTAATATTGATTTACATATCCTAATTTTATGGGTCTACTATATATAGCATAATTTTCCCAGTATTTTGGTTGAAAGCTAAAATGATGAGAAAAATGACAGTGGAGAAAATCCTCTCCGGCCCTCACCGTTTCTGAGTACAAAGGCAAGAAAATGACTGCAGTTACTTTCTTTTAGTGATGTTAACTTCTATGCTCTTAAACATTTCATTGAATTTCTTTATTGATGAGTTTGAAGACCTCTAGATGATGGACAGGATAAAGCAAATAATGTTAATCAGTTCAGACATTTATACTCATAGCAATGTCTGCTGAACAGAAGCTTCTCTAGGCAAGGTAATATTGGACACAGCACTTCTGAAAGAAGAGTCAGCAGAATCCTTCATTTCGGCATCTCTTTATGTCTTTGGCTAGTGGAATGCCAGCGCTATATAACTTGTTCCCTCTTCTAGTCCATATAGCTCTGAAGCAAAGAATACCATGCTGTAGGTCATGTTTCTGATTCTGACCTACAGACAGGCACTGGAAGGAATATTTATTTTTCTACTCTAGGCCACCAGAACAGTGCAATACAAACGGGTTACAGCAAAATGTCAGGCTCCTTTGGAGCAGACGTTCACCCTTTATTCCAAAGGGACCATTATACCTTGTTCCTGCTGGAATATGATCAACTACGTCTAAAGCCTAAAGTTTGAATATGCAGACATAGCACGCCTCTCTGTAACAGTTCCGTTTAGTCTGCTGCAGTATTGCGTAGTCTACACTAACTCCGCTTAAATGCGTCCTTGTTGAAATCGGGTGTTTCTGTTTTCTGTTAGTAGCGTGTAAAGAGCTGCAGTTAAGACTCAAGACTTTCTACCAATGCCATCAGTGAATGTTTTCTAGTATCATATGTAATACAAAGGGAAGCCTGAAAAATGCTTTCCTTGTAAGTGATATATTTGGTGATTTCCTTTAATCATTCAGATGTGACCAGGTGAAAACCCTCTAAAAGGAAGGTAGGTTGGCCTAAGCTCTTTGAAATCAGTGATGTGAGGTTGAGTTGATACTTCATAGAATCATAAAGTAGTTAAGGATGGAGGAAGGGACCTCTGGAGACTGTTTAGTTGAGCCCCTGCACAAAGGAGAGTCACTCAGAACAGGTTGGTATGGGCCATGTCCAGTCTGGTTTTGAATGTCTCCAAGGATGGAGACTTTACAACCTCTGAGCAACCTGTTCCAGTGTTTCATCACCCTAAGAGTAAAAGCTTTTTGTTTAAATAACTTCCAATATTTCAGTTTGTGTCCATTCCCTCATCCTATTACTGGGTACCACTGAGAAGGGTCTAGCTCAGACTCTTTGCATCCTCCGATCAGATACTTATACGCATAGAGATCCTCCCTGACTGATCTCTTCTCCAGGCTAAACAATCGTAGTGCTTTCAGTCTCTTGTATGAAGAACACTCCAATCCCTTGACTGCTTTCCATGTTCTTCCCTCTGGTGTATCTTGTATCTGCCTTGTATGCAGGAAGCCCAGAATTGTGCACAGTGGTCCAGATGTGGTCTCAGCAGTACTGACTGTAGGGAAGGAACCGCCTCCATCAGCTTGCTGGCTAATACAAACTAAGGCGTTGGGGTTTTGCTACACTAGTGCATTTGTGGCTTGCATTCAACTTTTTCTCCATGAAGAATTCTAGGTTTTTCTCTGCATTTTCTGTGTAAATGGACACCTGTGTGTGTAGGTACATGGGTTTTTTTCCTCCCCAGGTGCAGGATTTTCAGACTTTCCTTGGAACATGTTGGTTTGTCAGGATTAGCCTTAAAAAGTACTTCTGCTGAAAACCTCTGTTTTTCTTTGAATTTACATTAGCCTTCATTGCCAAAATGGCTTGCATTTCAGCAAGAATATGAGACTCAAAAGTAGGTCATGGCCTTGCCAACTATAAATACCACAACCTTAAATCAAAGCTTCTGGGTAAATACAGATGTAAAACAAGTTTATGCTGACTTATAAACAGTCACTTTGTCCTAATTTTGCCATGCATTTGCCTATTACTTCCAGGAAAATGCAATTCACATGTGTGGGCTGGTAGTTTTGTACTGTGTCTCTTCCAGATTTTGTTTTCTGAAACTTTATTTGTGCAGTGCTGTAAGTGGATGGCATAATTGGTGTGTACTGTTGGATTCTTGCCTTGACCCTGACAAGATCGATTCAAGCAATGATCTTTGACTATTTCTTCCCAACCCATGTAATGGGCTTTTGTCTTCTGCAAAGGTTATATTTACCCAAACACCACCCTTAAAATTCCTTCCCAGAAAACCAAATGTCCTCTTTAGGATATCTAAATTCAGTTTCTCATGGAGAGTGTCTGCTTCCGAACAGACAAAGCTTTGAACAACTAGAAATACCCTGTTTGGGCATGTCCTAAGGACTCCTTCCTGTTATGATTGACTGCAGAGGCTAGTTTCCTGTGTTACATTATATAATATAAAATGATGTAACTTCATAAAAAAGTTCATCAAACTTTTTTTTTTTTTTTTTTCACGTGGCTGTTGGTCAAGAGATTAGGCTGTGCTTCCACTCTGAGTTATTAGCTGGAATGTCACTGTTCTCCTGTCTTCACTTGCCATAATTGTACTTAGGCCTGCTGAAAATTGTTCTTGTGTACATGTATCTGAGCTTTCCCCGTCTTTTACTAACGCTTGGTAGAGGGTAGTGCTTCATTTGCGTAGTATCAAATGAATCAGAAGTTACTTTATAGTAATGGTTGAAAGTATTTTTTGCTGTATGTCATTGCAAGAGCATCTATAGGATCAAAATGAAAGTTAAAAGTTTAAAAGCCAGCTAATCGAGCAGGCTGCATTTGACACAACATATGTATTGGTTGCAACGACAGATTTGTATGGGAATTGTGAGTAGATGGAGAAGACTTACTATGGCTGTGTTGCTACAAAGAAATGAGGTGGCTGGTCTTATCTAGGGTCCCAAATTCTTTTCATTGGGTAACCCATTTTCAAAAGTATTAAAAGTTTCATTAAGTAGCTATTCCTGTGGAAAAACTTGCTGTCCAATTAAAAAAATACAACTCTACTTACTGCAAATTTGCGAAACACTGGACAAGCTGCAAAGAAGTTGATTGTTATATCATTTCGTCATCTGCAGGCAAATGTGGTCTTGTGACGTCTGTGAAGGTCAAAAAATACCTATGGTACCAAGAAAGCTGAAATTTTGAAGCAGTCTTTTAGATGCAGAGGAAACATCTTTAGAATTTTCAACAAGCTAACTGGCTATATGTAGTTATAAGCTCATTTACAGCATAAGACTTACTATGATGATATTCCAAAGTAGACTAACTTAAAGGTGGTATTGTTTGAAGTTAAGGATATATATAATAGTTCAGGGTCAACAGTGGACAGAGGCAATGGCAGGGGTCTCGTTTCAACATCTCTCAGGGGCTTGCCAAAGATGATGGCATTTGCTCCCCAGCACACTCATGAGTACAGGAAAGGTTCAGTGCTCCTGGTGCTTGGTGGGCCAGGGCGGTGAGGCAGCACTGAATGCTAGCAGGGCCTCTTGGACACAGCTGCACACCCTGCAGTGTCCTGCACCTTTTCTCCATTAGACATGCTCGGTTGCCCCTTAGCAAAGGACCATGTCTTCTACTTTCCTTCCAAAGAATTCTGCTTTGGTCTGTGTAAGGGATACAAACATCATTGCCCACACAAGAAGTAAAAAATACATCAAAAGCAAAAAAATCCCCATGAAATGTCAAACCCTGTAAGAAGATACATCCGGCTGTGTACGTTGCCGTAAAAAATGAGTTATATCCAACAGTGGCTTTAGTGCCTAGCTTGTTTGCTTGTTGCTTTTACTGAAGGTGAATAGCCACTGTGTTGCATTAGCTTTTTATTTAGTATCATTTCACTTGATCCAAGTGAACACTCTGGCCATAATTTATGTGCATTCTTTAAACTAGCATTTAAAAGTAATTTCATACGGGTGAATGATTTAAGTTGATAGCTTAATGACTTCCCATGATTAAATTAATGAATTTATTATGCAATGAAATGAGGAATATAATGTGAACACTGAAGTGTCATGGTCAAATTCTATTTTTGCTCAGTTCCAGCTACAAGAGCAGTACTGAATAACAAGGGCGTGCAGGGGAATGCCCAGGGCTGCCCTGCATTCTGTGCAGTGGCATCACTGTTTCCTACTTCACAAAGTCTGCTTTTTATCTTAGTAAATAAATGTTTGGCTGGATTTCATTACTTATGTTTATCAGAGCCCTTATGCTTTTGCAGAAATCATTTGGATTAATTTTTAATGTAACCTAGACAAACAGAATCTCATTGTATTATGCTTTGTAAGAAATTTCAGGTTAGCTTCCAGTTTCTTGAATACCTGTATTCATAAGCTACACAAATATAACACTGATGCTTGTCACACTCATCACTTTCACGCTATCAAAGACAAGTTTGGAAAGGTATGCATGAGAAATCTACCGCTGAGACCTGGGGTAGCAAGTTTCCCATAGCATTCCTGGAATACCAGAAGAAGAAATATGCAAATCGCTTCAAATCCAGACACTTTGGGCACAGCTTACAAATTAGTCTTTTCGGCATAAATCCTAGTTCAATAGCTTAATTATTCAACTGTAGTTTTGCACTCCTGCTACAAAAGGAAGGAATTTCAAGCACATTGTTAGGGAGCTGCTTACAAGCCCTCCCCTATGAACCTTGGACCTCTTTCTTAACTGCAGCAAAGCAGGCTGAGAACATACCACAGAGCAGCATGCTGGAATAATTTTTAAATGTTAATGAATAATATGATCACTTTATTAGAGTGCCCTTCTGTGATGTGTTTCCAGGCACTGTACAGGAATGTATTTGTGCATACAATGTTTTATTTGCTAAAGAGAACAAATCACTTTTTTTATATCCTTTGACCTTTTTTTTTTTTTCCCCCTTTTCAACTTTTAAAGTTGTTGTAAAACTTCTGTGAAACAGGGCAGGGTAACTGGCAGAGAACAGTGTTCTAATGTCTACTATAAGTATTTTTAAAGCGACATGATATATTCTGTATCTAAGAGATTAAGGAGATCCTTTCTGTGCAGCAGCATCAATCATTCCTTCAATTATGTCCCTGAACTGCTTTCAGAACTCTGATATCTCTTATTTCTTCATCTCATATTATATGTGACAGGAATGAAAAGTGGCTGTAATTATATCAAGTGGGCAGTACTTCCCGTTTTATTTCATGGCATATATAAAAGCACGATCCTATTTGTATCTGACACTGAAAATATGGGTAATGTTCTCACTTATGTGGAGGATACAATAAAACTGATGGGAATAATTCAGGTGTTTTACCTCAAAACAGGTTGGCAGCTTGAAAAAAATGCACTGTAAATTAAAACCATTCATCCCAGCAGCTGTAAATTGCATGACTAGCACTTACTCAGCAAATTACTTCCTGTGGACCTCACTGACCTTGTCAACATTGTTAGGAGCATGGCTTCAGATGGAAAAAATGGCTTTTGAATAGTTGCTCTGAGAATACAGACATCTCTGCCACAGGAGGCATGTTTCGAAACATGTGAGCAGTCTTAAAACATATAAAAGGCATAAAGATTTTTTTTTTTTTTAGTTTGTATATTTGGTGTTCCTGATTTACAGGTTTCTTGCTTGTCTCACTATTTTGTGTTTAAGGCTATAGCTTCGAGAATTCTTTTTAAAAACAATATCAGCTTGTTTGAAGGGAAGGTCATTAGCTGCCATTTATGCAAGAGCTTCCATTTGTCGACTTAATTGAACTAACATGCAAAAGTAATAAGGCTTTCTTACCTGAAAGTTTTACTCTTTATGTAAGGTAAATTTAAAGCCAAGTTCAGGTTTTCTGAGACTCCAAACCACGCGTGCGTAGTGGTTGTAATCAGCAATACTGGTGAAATGCACTGCTCTGCAGCAGCTTCATTTTTGTGCTTGTTTAACTTGTAGTAAAAATTACCTATTGAAAAGACATTATTAAAAGCAAAAGACTCATTTTAGGTAGAAATCCCTAGATTCTGTTAAATTTTTTTTTTTTTTTTTTTTGGTAGCAAAAATCATCCAGGTGATTTAATTTACAAATAAAAGAAGATTTCAACACCTTTATTTTTAAGTTTGTAAAAAGTTTGTCTGCCTCATTTCTTATTTTTTTGCAATTCACCTCTGACTTGGTCTACAGGGTAGATGAGTTAATAGAACTGTACTGTGAGTTGTCTTGCTTCTTGATAGAAGTGGAGAATTTGCTGTCTTTTCCCTATTGTTTCCTGAGTATCTACAGTAACGGTCTCAGTAGCAGAAATTATTTGGATATTAAACAGTGTAGCTCAAAGAAGCACCATTTGCTTCAGACAGTTGTGCTATGTGCTAAGGTATGTCCAACTATTCTAACTTAGATAAACCAGTTCAGTGCTTTTGCAAACTTTGAAGTGTTCTTGAACTCAAGGGCTGTAGAACTTTACCTCTGGATCTTTTGCAGACTTTTAAAAAAAATTCAAATGTGAATCTTTCAACCAGCACTAACACTATGATATGCCCAGAGACTGAGGTTGTCAGGTGCTTTATAAGTTCCGAGACTGTCTGTACTAAAGGACGTAAAACTTACTTCACACAATACCCAACTGCCTGTAATAGCCATTTAAATGGAAGAAGAGAGAATGGAGAACACAACGATACAATAATCTGCTTAGGTAAGCTGTTAAGGCTACAAATTTTGAGATCAGTTTATTCGCAATACAGGTGGCAAAAATATCTTAGAGGAAGAACTGACTTGAAAAACTAGCAAGATTCTAGGTGGCTGATTCCTGATGGCACGCACAAATGCAGCTGATAGTCCACTTCATCTGTAGATGCCCAAGTTTTCTCTAAGAATGAAAAATTAGTTTCACCTCCACCTACAGGATTGGGAAAATGATAAAAAGGTAGCACAACAGTCTGCCCATGGTTACACTGTAGGGAAACATCAAAGGACAGAATTCTTTCTGATTTGCCTACTGACTATTTGCAACACACTTTGCTCTTACTCTCAGCTGTAATCAAACTAATAACATGAATCACCTACTGGCCTTGTCTGGGACAAAATTATTAACCCAGAATTACTCACCACTGCTCCCTTCAGTCCATGTCCTCCTAAATACAGAAATCTGTTTCGAAACGTAAGTCTGAAAAATGTTCTACTAACTATATGGCAAATTAAGAACAACTTAATACCATGTGTAAATCAACTTCATAACTTGCTGTGAAGAGCAGTGTAAAAGTCTAGGTTCCAGTACCAGTGTTCTTACACTGAGGGCTTTCATATTTGGTGTTCAGACCTGCCTGCTTCTACATATAAGCACAAGAATTCAGAAAGAAAAACAGGTCACAGGCATTTTAGTAAGGCATTTACCCCCATGGCAGTACGCAAACTAAGCAGAGAGAAAACACACTTAACTAAATGAGGAGAGAAATTCTCAGATACTTTGTCAGTTGCCAAAAAAATCTCAAGTGCTTGCAGCTTTCTGGTTTTGCATAACTTTACTGAATCACCCACCAGAAAATCATATGTTGAATATCTTATGGGCAGTCTTGGCGAAGGTTAAGGCTTGTATCTTAGAAGTAATAAGGTGTGTTTGTCAGGTATCTTACCACTGTCATAACGATGCATCTCAGTTTTTGTTATAAAGCTGTTAAAATGCAGTTAGGGTCCATATGTTACTCCTTATGTTATTTAGATAAGATTCTGGTAAATTCAGTAGCAGCAGCAGCAGCAGGCTAATAAACGGTAATGACAGTACACATAACAGATTCTTTAAGGCTGTTGGCTTGGCTTTCTTTGTTGCAGCTGAATAAAACGATTCATCTTATCTATGTTAAATGTTCCATTATTAAGAATATGAATGTGGAATTTCTCTGTAATTCTAAATTTAGTTCAACAAATTGAGCTGTGCTGCCCATGTAGCCCTGACGCTGAACTAGTTGAAGGACCAATATTGAGATTAAACGTTTCCCTTAAGGAACTTCGGATTTCATGAGCTACCTCATAGGTTTGTAGCGATTCCTAAATAAAAACTAACCGGTTCGTTTGAATCTTGCAGAAAGTTATTGCTGACATCTAGTGGTGGCTTTTTGCATGTACAAAAACCTGGCAAATTCGGTGGCTTGATTCATAAGTGAGTGCTAACCTGAATCTTTGATGTTGCATTTTCAAAATATTACACAATGTGACACTTCCTGTTATAAACGGCTTTACTGTGGAAAAAAAAAAATAGTACCGGTAACAATCCTATATCTTTCAAATGCTTTTACTGTCTCATGTAGGGAAATTATTACTTGGTGATTTAATGCATTTCCTCTAACTTCCTTATAAGTATAGTACCTCAAATACATTTCTCTGTTATTAGGTCAATTGCTAAATAATGTAGTGCAAAAACATTTTAAAATATTCTGGATAAATTGTTTTTGTATCAAGCTATTTTTATTTCAACTTTTAACCATAATAAAATGGTGACTAATAGTCACAGGTCTCAAAAGCCAAAGGAACTTCAAAGAACCTATTCAGTATTTTACTTCTGTATTTCACCATGTAGCAAGTTCCATGTATAATCAAATCTGCTATATTTCTTGCCTCCTTTAGTTTTTCTAAACGAAAACTTCATTTTTGTTTCAGTGATTTTACTTGAAGGTTTTTGCAATTGTGTTAACACAAGGAATTCAAATCAGAAAAGATGCATGGTTTTCAGCTCTTTTTCATCGACAGTCCTCTTCCCTTGAAGAAATGTGCAGTATTTCACATATACAAATAACTTTTGAGATCCTTTGGCTGATTCTGTATACACGTGCATCTGTCTTCATTATGGGTACAGATATTAGGCAGATAGATTAAAGGTGCTGAACTTCACCTGAGGGGAAAAAAATGGACTTCTGTGGTCACGTTTACATAGATGGTCAACCCTCATTTTACAAAAGGTTTCCTAGTGTGGTCAGGAACAACTTGGCACAAAGAATATCTTATAATATATAACTTGTGTGGTGTAATTAAAAGGGAAAGTCAATGTGATGTCACTTCTTTAGGCAACGCACGTTTTACTTTTGCAATATGTGTTGTATATTACGCTTGACGTAAGGCATCGGTGCTAAGCGTAAGTAGATTACTCGGATGTACTGAAATTTCATTTTTCACCCAAATACCTATATGTCTAAATAATTGGAACTATCAGCTAGGCAGATTTGTAATTGTGGACTCAGTCTTTGGATTTAATCAGTAAGAACTTCCTGACTTGTTTTGCTTGTTGGATTGGCCACTATTTGAGCAAATACGTAAAGTGTTTCTACTGCCTGAAAGAAAACCTTTAGAAAGTCAGTTTGTATTGTAAACTGCAGATCCTTCTGATGCAGACTGGTTTTGAACAGTTTGTAAAAATGGGAAGCAGGTCTCAATGCCATGGGCTGTCACTTTCAGTTTTGTTTGGCTGTGTTGCTTGGCAGGATTCTCTGCAGAATGTAAAATCATCTCTTGCAGAATCTTTCTAACTCTCAGTATCTTTTTATATTTGCAGTGATCAGCAGTCAGTTGCATAATACACAATTTCAAATGGATATTAACAGCTTATCAGCCACCACTTCAATAGTCCCTGTGGTGTCCTTTGTTGTCAAGTCATCTTGCATCTTCCCCATATTTCTATCGATGAATGATAAATCTTTACTTCTGGTAAACTGGGTCAGAATGCATTCAATGTAACCTGCTGTGGCCATAATGGCTGTTTTAGATGGGATTTTTCCATATGCTCCATTCTGATCCCTGGTCCTTCTGCTTCCTGGGTTTCTGTCTACCTGGGCTGAAGTCTCATTACTTCAGCAAGGACCCATATTTTAAGTGCATAATTTCTATATCCCATTTTCCATTGTTTTCATAGATGCATGTCACACAGGAAATTTTTTTTGCCTTCTCTGCCCATTTATATTATTCTGAAGTACACCCTGATACTTGAGAATGTAGAAACCAAACTGATCACCGGTTTCCAATGTTACAGGCAGCTGTTTTAGTTGTGCTGAACAGAGTGGTGACCCATAGTTTCATAACGTTGTTCTGCAGGATTAACTTTTCTTAACACAAATCAGTCTGAATGTCGTATTACTTTTTCTGTTAAATTCCTCACTGGGTCAGTATTATAGCCAAGTGACTGGCATATAAGGTAATTAAATCCCCTTATCAGTATGGCTAATGGAGAACAGTGCAGCTGTTACTGTGCATGGGGTCATATAATTTGTGTGCAAATGCCTATTTTTATTTGCAAACAAATGTTTCCAAATGTGTTTTGTATGCTCAAAGCATTAAGACATGGGCAAAAAGAAACTGGCCTCAGGGAATTAATTTTGTGCAATATAGAAAAAATTGTAATAGTCTCTAATTTCAAGATGTTGAATCAGGCCCAGTGCTTTAGTTTTGGTTTTTTTTTTTTTTTGTAAATATTTTTTTATTTCAGCTTTTTGTAGATATAATTGATGTCCAACATAGTAATATTTCTAATACTGACATAAAACTTGCCCTACAAATTAAATGAAATTGGAAATGTGTATCAACTGTTAAACTGAAGGGTTTTTAGCTATTTACAATAAGGCATAGTTCTGTATTTTTGTGTCTTTTTCTGACTAGAAGGAATTGAAAGATATTGTTTCACACTTTACTTATAGATAAAAGGTTTCACAGTCTCAGACTTTGAATAGCAACAGACGTTTAAACTCTGCAGATTGATTTAGCAACAATCTAATGCACTGGTGTTGGGATTCAGTCCTTACATTTTAGCCTAACAAGATTCTAGTTAAAGCCTGATAGTCTGGATGGCAGTTATGATTTACCATTCTTGTTTTTTTCCTCTGTAAATGTTTTCCTAACTTTCACTGTTCCTCTTGTAAAGAATGTGGGCTACATAATGGCACTGTTGATGATGGGCCTAAAACAACTGTTGGTTGGATTCAAACGGCTGTTGTGTTCACTCCAATTTAGAATGAAAAGTTGTAATTTAAACCACTTGTAGAATAGAAGTTTTTTTTCAGGAACACTGAATCATGTCACTTCATCCTGTACTTTTATTCAACTTCATCATTTTTGTGTTATATTTGTTACATTTCAAATATGAGTCATTACCATTACTAAAATAAACTACTTCCAGTATGTCAAAATTAAATGAGAAAGTTGAAATGATTGGGTATTTCTTCCCCAAAAACTTTGTCCAAGTAGTTCCTCCCCTAAAGCATCTGTTTTTCTAAAGACTTACAATTGCTTTGGCTATCCTGCTAAGCATACTAAAAGCTGTAACTACCAACAGCAACATAATAAAATTTTAGTTAATCTAAGACAAGTTTAGAAAGATCCTGGTGGG
The DNA here is from genome assembly GCF_037038585.1 of Patagioenas fasciata. NCBI lineage: Eukaryota > Metazoa > Chordata > Aves > Columbiformes > Columbidae > Patagioenas > Patagioenas fasciata. The sequence goes on along the minus strand of NC_092523.1, from coordinate 34,344,600 downwards.
AGCAATGTATAACTAGCCTTGGAGCTTTCACAATCAAAGAAAGCATTGCCAAAAATCCCACACAATTAGGCAACATGTACAGAAGCAGGATCATTTGTCTGAGGTCCACTGGCACCATGTAAGCACTGACGGCTCTGGAAGGCTCACAATCAATATTCACTGCATTTAAAAGCGTGTTCATGATTTCTCTGGTACCTTGTAAGTGAGGTTAGATGCAGCAGCTTGTGTACTTGTGTGTCTGGCTGTTGTGATACACCTCAGAAACTTTTAATATCTGGCAGCTGATGGGGTCTCCTTTCATACCACTGAAATCTGGCAGAGTTGAAAATATCTTTATTTTGGTGAGAAAAAAACTGAAGAATAACTCATTGCCACTGTTTCCAAAGTCTCATGAGAGACGACAGAGAACAGGTGTGCACAAGAGATGTACCAGGGGCCATTGTAAATAAGTAGCTTTAGCTTTGAAGTAGTTGTCAGCACAGCCAAATATTTCCTGGGGGTGAAGAAAAAAGGGTGGACTGTGGGTGTGTTTGTGTGCTTATTCACATCTGTGCATCTTACCTTCTGTGAATTCTAAGGGAAACTGAGCATTTAGGGCTCTCAGTACACAGTGACTGCTGAGGAAAAGATGCAATGCAAGAAAGATGCTGGATATCACTGAATAGAGATTTCAGTAAATGGAAATTTTAAATGCAGCTGTGATTCTTTTAAAAACAGCTTACCTTGAGATTACATTGTCTTCAAAGGTATAGTCTTTAGCACAGAAATATTTCTAAGAGTGGTAGACTTGTACTAGTGTTTTCTATGTGTTGCAAGCATGAGAGTAAATTAAATGCTGACATTTTTACTTTATCACTAGAGTTTGCTGTGAGATCACTTGGTGTGGGGGCAGTTGTATACAATCTGCATTGGGATATAGACTTTCTGTTGGAAATACACTGTGAAAACAAACATGAAACTGTGCCAGAAAAAGGGGGAACAGCAAAATAGGAAGGGATTCTGAAACCAGACAATGAAATACTGTGGGGAGATGCTGCAAAATAGAAACTCCTACAAATAAAAAATGTTTAATATGCATGCTTAATTGAGAAGGCTGGATAAGACAAGACTTTAAGAAGGCTGTCTCCTTTTGGAGAGAGGTCTTAGGCATTGCCAAAAAGATATTTCTACAACACAAGAATACCCAAGTCCTAAATTCCAGCCTCTTTACTACTTGAGTATGTTAAAAGCGAAAACATTAAATAGCAGAATATATATACATAAATCCAGTGATGCAAACATGAAACATTGTTGAAATAATGAAGTGAAGCATTTTCACACTCTCTAACTTTGACTGAAAGGTTCACTTAAAAGTGACTGACTTCTCATTTCTGTTTGCAGGGTTCTGTCTTTGAGATTACAATTCCCTGGATGGAAAGTAAAGGCATTAACATAGCAGACATACTGGTAGCACTGCATCCTTGTTCTTGCTGGAACAGTGGAAGATGCAGAGAAAAGGATTGCAAAGGCTGCCTTTGTAGCTGTCGTATTATAGAGAGGAGGATTTGAATAGGAATCCATCTTAGAATTGAATTCTTAGTTCTCTAAATTGCCACCTGGCTAGCCTAAGTAAAGCAACCTAATTGTAGAGAAATTAGCTTTTGTGAATGCTCTTACTGTGCCAGAATTTTTCATGTAATGTGACTTGTGTGCAGTTGCAGTTGATCTTTCCAGTGAGTTGAACACACCAAGAAAGTGTACACCACAGTGTCAGAGCTGGTGAGCAAATGCTGTAGATTTTTACTGTGAATGTCCAGTAGCATTTTGCATGTTATTTCCAGGTGCCAAACAGTTTAGACAGAGCCCACTGCTCATGGCTGGCTATTAGATAGCTTAAATCTCAAACACTGGATGGACTTCTTGACTATCTGCCCAGGCCATGTTTTCAGCTAGAAATAAAAAAAGAAATGCATGGAAGCAAATTCTTCTGTCTTTGATGGGCACGCAGAGGTTTGGGAGAATGCTAACAAACACACTCCACCTTACCACTGATCTGCATGTCAGTCCTCAGATACCCTTCTCCATTTTTACATCCACAATAAGCTAATGTTCTAATTAAATTTTTACAACCTATAAATTAGCAGTGATGAGTGAGCACTCTTAAAGGAACTATTGCACTCAAAAGGCACCTGAAGAGTTAGATTCTGCAGCAGTACAATTAAACTTAACTGAATTCATGTAATCACAACACAGAAGAAGCATCTATTCTCCTGTCTTGGGAGGCAGATACAAACTTATTCTGTCTGTCACACTGTCCTCCCTTCTACTTGCCTTGATGTTACAGGATGTCCCTTGTCAAGATTCGCCTCTAGTCTTAACTGGCTCAGTTCTTTCTGGCTTTCTTTCCCATGGTAGCTAGGTGCACTTCCAGACATCTTTAAATTCTGTTTGCCTGAACACACCCATTGCTGCGTGGGATGTCTGAATCCAACCACAACATTATGGTGCTTTTACCATTTGAGTGGCTGATAGCCATAGGAAGTGTCTGCACGTGTTTTGTTGTTTTGGGTCTTCCCCCGATGCTTGCAGTCTGACTTGCATTTTAAAAAAACACTCAGGTCCAATTAGTCATATGCTATGTTAATACACTTGTATGTATCTGAAGATGAGGTTAAGATTAATTTTTGCTCTTTTCCAGACAAAGTTTTGGTGGCGTATTTGCTCTGAGAGTGTTCTGTGAGATACTGCACTGACATCCCCACCATTCTGTGCTTATAGCTTGGATAAGCTTAAACTGTAATAGGTCTGTGCGGCAGCTGGTTACTCTGCTTTTAAAGATATATGTGAAATGGCCACATCTCCAGAATCTTGGCTGTCTTTTGTCTCCATTCAGATCCAACACACTCAAGCTGATTTCTTTGACCACCATGTGGGAGCATTGCCTAGTTTTGCGCTGTTCTTTCCTAAGTTATTCTCTGGACACATGAAGTGCTTGACTGTCCCCTCCATTATGAGCTTGCCATGTTCTTTCCAGCACTTGAAAACATAAGCATAGTTTAAAGTAAACTACAGTGGGGTTGTGGCAACTTGAAAGCCTGATGTGATTTCACACTACTGAAATAAGAACAGATGTGTTCACTTTGTCCTCTGCCATAGAAATCCCATACTCGCTGATGCTGCACAGGTTGCACATGCCTCTAGAGTCTACCTTGCACAGTAATATCTGCTGGTTCTTGTAAATCACACTGCAAAGTATCTACAAGAGCTTTCTTACTTTGAAATTTCCTGCAATAAAATAAATGTTCTAACCCTCAGTGCAAGTGTTCCACACAAAAGCAGAGCTTTTGAGCACCCTAGTCCCATTGTCTCCCTGAGCCACAGACATTTTTCTAGGGCTAGAGCATTACTGATATTACTGAAAAGCATTACTGATAAAATTGGCAGCTTCAACAGATCTTTTTCCTCCATTGTGCCTGAAACAATTCTAGCTTCCTAGTAGTCCTCTATGTGTGTAGGGAAGAGAGGACTGAGAGGGAATAAATTGCCAGGTGAGATCAAAGATCACATTTTATCTGTAGTATAAGTATGGTGTAGAGGGAGATATAATTTGTAGAGGTTGTTACTTATTATCCTTCTGTACCATTCATGTGATCTCTTCTGTTCCAAAGCAGCAGAGTTACAAAACACAAAGGGAAAATCCTCTTCAGAGGAAGCACATAGGGCAGCATTTGAACAGAAATTTGTTCTTCCTATAGCAAGATGAAAGGGAGGATCAAGGTTTAATTGTGAAATAGGAATGAAACATTCTTTAGAGACTTTCAGTTCTAAAGGAGCTTGGTTCTGGTCTCAGTTTCGGTGTCCTAACTCCAAGAATAAGTATTACTTTATATTAGACAGTTGCTGAAAGAGTTCACAGAGCAAGAGTAGGAAGTAAGGTCCTTGACCTCTTTGGTAGCCAACCTGCCTCCCTGGGCTTCACAGCAAATCTGTCAGTAGTTCCAGATTTAAGGGGATATAGGGTAGAAACCAGCACAGTCTCCCTCCACAGACCTCCTGATGGGCAGGTGGTTAACACGTTGCTGCACGCTATAATTTCAAACACTTTGAATTAAGAATTAGAGCCCAAGTTTGCTCTTTTCTGACCGAATATGCAGCTACCCACTCTCTGGTCAAGAGGGACAACATGACTACCTAAAAATGTAAGGTGAATTCAGTGGTGTTGGTGTGCTTCAAGTGTCACTGCATGAGCCCTGCAGATGATTTGACAATGCCAATGTAGTCGAAGCAGCAGCACTTCTTGTCACATCCAGAAGCTAACACTGATATATATATATTTTTTAAAAATTAATAATAATAATAATAATAAATAATTACTCTCTCACATAAACAAAACTCTCTTGTAAGAGGAGACACTGTACGTGGTTCAGTATGAACCTATTGGTCCTTTATTTATATGTTAAAAAAGTAACATTCCTATGTCAGCAATCAGTCACTGTATCTGCTTCTGGGATATGTTCTCAAGGATCTTCAAAGCAATTCGGTGCGGCGAGACAGCCCATGGGGCAGACACCCCGCGGCTCGGGGGTTGCCGTCTCGCAGCCGGGTCCTGCGGCGCGGAACCAGCCACCGCCCCCGTGCCGCGGCAACTGCCTCCGCCGCTTGCCCCGGCCAGCCCGTCCCGCTTTCGGTTTCACTTCTTCCGGCTCTGGGCAGTGCGTTCCCTCAAGGTTTTCGTGTGCTGAGAAACTTGTGCAATCCCTGGATGCCCCCAAATCGAAGGAGATCAAGCCCGCAGCGGTGAGTGGATGCCGTTCTTCGCTTTTCAGTAATAAATGCAGATACCAGAGGTGCAAAGCCAAAGTCCTGCTCAGGCGTTTAGGCGATTTCCTTCATCTTGGATTTCTCTTAACTTCCAAGGTAGCCAAGTCGGTGCTACTGCTGTTTGCTTAAGGAGTGTGCTTTGGTGCTTGTGCCCGGATGTCTGTCCTCAGCTGGCAGGAGGTATTTTTGTGTGTTAAAAAAAAAAAAAAAGGTAATACAGGCGAAGTGGGAATAGTGGGAATGCCCCTCCTCGGATATGCTGGAGGCTCCCCTGCTAAATTCTCCGTTTTTTTAAAAGTTCTTGCTCGTAACTTTAAAAACATTGTTTGCTATTGACCAATAATCTAATGTGCTCAAAGCTAGATCATGTTAATTAAACATAGGTTCCAAGCAAAGGAAAATGTGAGCTGCAGAACTAAGCCCCTATTGCTGGGAGTTAATCTTTTGAGAAGCTCTTCTAGATTCCTGTTAAGTCTAGTAAGATTAAATTCTATTCTATAGTATGTTCTGTAGTGCAGCACCAATAGTCTTCTCTACCTGGAAGGCCATCATGCTGAGACTTGAATAACTGGTAAACTGAGGTTGGCAGGTAGTTTCCAAATTTGTTGGCAGAAGGCCGTACAGATATGTGTATGTAGAGATTGTCTCCAGACAATCAAAGCTTCAGGAGTGAAAGTATAAGCTTTATATTTTTTTTAACAAAGAAAAAATTGAAGCAGAGGAAGCTTGGTTTACCATTTTCTACTAAGCATGGAAAAAGTATTCTGGCAAGCAGTCTGAAAGTATTTGTTCTCCCTCTGCTAAAGGTTAATTCAGTGGAGAATTATATGGACGATACACTGGACTCTTCTCTTGATTAGCAGAAATGCTATTTAATTAGACAAGCTCTGTGACTCAGCTGGCTAATGAACTCTTACTGCTCTAAAGCTCCTACAGCTTTATTCCAGTCAGAATTTGTGTGGAATTAATTTTATTCCTTATCCATTAAAACTGTATTTCAAAAGCAGTAGGTGAATTTAAATCTTATGGATAATAAAGCAAACCTGAATAGAATACAAAAAAGTTTGAGAATCATCAGAAATGTAATACCTACACAGGCAGAGCCGTTGAAGATAGAGCAACCAGAGGCAGATATCCTAATGGAAACACTCAAAAGAGATAGCTGGGGTATATAAACTCTTAAATGTGCACGTTTTCCTGGAAATATTTGGATGAATGTATTGAATCTATGGACCGTGTTTTCTCTACACCTTGGCTGATCTCCATTTCTTTCCCTGATTATATTGGTACTGATTTGTTTTGTCTGCTCTTACTTTCTCATACTCCTTTCTCTAGCCTCATATTCCTTCTTTCACTATGAGATGGCAAGACAGAATTTTGTGTGACTGCCTTGTAAAACAAAAACTGGCAAGAACTGTAAAATAAAGAAGTGGCATATGAGGGATTCTTACTGCATATAACTATAAATATTTTAACTGCAGTTAAGCTCAGAGCTCAGTGATTAACATTGACAGGCCTGTGTATAATTTGTCATATTTATTGTAGTCTATGCATGTTAAAGCAATGCAAAATTAATCAGAAAGGGAAAATGGTTGGAAATGTTCACTGATAATAGATAAAGTGTTGGTAGCTTTTTGAACGTAATTATTTTTATGTAATACAATACTATTGTTTTTCAAGAAAAATCTTAGTTTCGAAAGATTTAGACATGCCTTTTCTGCACAAATGAATACTACTTTACGGGTGAAAAATACTGAGTGCTTGCTCAGTATAAACTACATGTTTTTTGAGTCTGGCTTGCTTAGCCCTCAGTTTAAGATGTAAGTTGTGTCAAAATGATTGTAATTTGTACTGTGTTCATTTTGCCTTTTCAGATAAAACGATGGGCAGTGCTACTCTTTGGTGGAGCAGCTTGTCTGTCAGACTGGTGTCTATCTGCTTGCTATGTGCCTCAGCTGGAAAACAATGTCAGATCCAAAATGAAATGGCTGACTGCAGTCACCTAAAGCTGACTCAAATTCCTTCTGATCTCCCAAACAATATAACGGGTTTGGATATTTCTCATAATCAGCTAAGACAGCTAGGTCCTGCAAATCTGACCAAGTACAGCCAGCTGGTTTACTTGAACGCAGGCTACAACAGCATCTCTAAACTGCAACCAGACTTGTGCCAAAATGTGCCCTTGTTGCAGATTCTGAGGTTAGAACATAATGAATTGCATAAGCTCCCTGACAGAGTCTTTGCTTCCTGCACCAACCTGACTGAGCTCAATCTAGGATACAACAGAATAGATATAAAAAATGATCCTTTCAAAACGCTGGAGGTAAGCATGAGTAATGCATCTTTTCATGTAAATAAAGTATAAATGTGGATTTTTTTTTTTCCAGTTTGTGTACAGAACAGCTGCCTATTTGCCTCTGAAAATGCCCAGCATGTAATGTCCCTTCATTGTTTTTCTAAATAAAAGGCCTGGTGGCTTCTTATGTTAGAGCACACTGGAGTCTCAACCATCCTTAGGAGTCAATGCTCTCCATCCCCTTTTCCCTGTTGCATCCCATCGAGGCACCTCTCCGTACAGGATTTGTGCTGAGAGAACAGCAGCAGATGACATATAGGGCAAAATGGATGCTGTGGAATCTGCATTGCCTGGGGCTGAAAAATAGTTGCTAGCCTAAATTCTCAAGGTCAAGGTGTAATTACTCAGACCATGGAGGCCAGTGTTTAGGGTGAATGTAGTGTCTCACAGGACTTTCGGCTTTGAGAAAGAATTAAAATCTTTTTTTTACTCTACATTTGTTTCTCCTGATAGTTTACATGTAGTTAAATATTCTTCTCTGTAGCATCTATGTGGTTGGGGAACCAGCACAGAAGGCAGGGAAAGACTTTTCCATCGTCTTTGCACCAAGCAGGGAATCATGCAAAAGGACAAAAGAAAATAGAGACAATGTGCAGCTACTAATCATTGTATAATGTTCTAATGAGTGTGCATGTTGTTTAGAACAAATCTGAACTTTTCTGTTAAACTCAGTATTCCAGTTCAGTTACCTACAATGTCTGTGCCTGCACTGGAGGACTACTGACTTTCAACTAAGCACAAATGAGTGCAGCCAGCTTTGGTGCTGGGAACAGACCTGATGTTCTGGCCACCCTCACTTTGCCGCTGCCATGCACTGATGGAGGCCTGGCTTGAGGCACCTCCAGGCACATTCTGTGGAATCACTTCAGAGCAGCATCTCCTGCCCTGCAGGTGCAGGAGTCATATGAGAACCTGGGCATTAACTGGAGTATGACAAGCGCTGATCTTTGTAGGCTGCCACTGCACCCCTTTTCCTCACTCCCATTGGTGGGGGTGGACCACAGTATAGACACAAGGTTTAATACTGTGGTAGTTCTAACTGCAGCCAGCTGTAGGCTTTTGCTTTTATCACTTTATCTGGAACAGGAGGGCTTTCAGTGAATTAAGGAATTTTAGATAAGGTAATTCTTTGGTTTGCAGCAGATAATTTAGCAGTTTAAGACTATGAACACAAAAGTTACAGGTGTAGAAGATACAGAATGCTTCTTCCTGCAGGAGCTTGAAAGCTTCCATTTCTCTGTTACAAATCTAACTGTATTATTGCAACTAATTTCGAATCAATTAGACTCCAATGCAATATTTCAAAATGGTGTTATACAAAATAAAAATAATTTTATACTTGTCTGTTGGTATCTTCTTCCCAGAACTTGAATATTCTGGACCTATCTCATAATCTTTTGAAGTCAGCAAATTTAGGATTGCAGCAACAGTTGAAGAACCTTCGTGAGCTCATGTTGGATAGCAATCAAATCACTGAGTTAAAAAAGAAAGACTTCAGTTTTCTTAGCAACACCTCATTGAACAGTCTTCATTTGTCATCAAATCCACTGAAAGAGGTAGGGAACATTTCAGCAGAAAATCAACAGGTGTAAGTATAAAATGGAACTATCCTGATTTATCCTTTATGGTTGTATGGCATTTACATTGCATTTTTGATCCATTGAGGTCAAAGATAAAACCATCCTAATATGTACAGTGTTACTGCTGACGTCCAGTAGTGATACCCATCATTATTTTTCTCCCATTGAAATCAGCAAGAGCTGGTTCTGTGTTGATCAGATGTGTCAAGCAATAGCTAGATCAAGTAGCTCCGTGAATCCTTACAATGTATTTTCTATGCAGGATTGTTTTTGTTTGTTTGTTTGTTTGTTTGTTTGTTCTGAAGACGGAATGGTTGACATACTTTCTAATTTGGGGAAAAGTGCAATGTTATGCAAGGTTAGTTATACAGCCTAGGTCTCACTTCCTAGTTAATCAAAGAGAATGTTCATTTGTGCCTGTGGGGTACCCCAGAGAAAGAATGATTGCAGAAAAGTATACTCACTCTTTTAAAAAAACAAGTAGGTGTTTTCTCTGCCACCTGCCGTACTGTTCTCTCTGACATACTTCTTGGTGCTACGATATGATTTTTTGAAGAGTGATGGTAAGTATTGCAGTTCTAAACTGGCTGACCCACAGCATATGAATACTGAATTTGCATTGAATTTGCTGAGCTTTTTTTCCCAGTTGATTGATCTGTAAAGAACAGGTATATTGAAATTACAAGAGTGGCATAAGCTTGTAGCACTGCTGAGAGGCAACCCCACCCTCCTCATTCCCTTGCCCACTTCATACCTCTCACTTTCGCATACAAGCTTTAGTGAGGCGATGCATTGGATCAGTGGAGAACCTCTACAGATGTTTTGGCTTGTTTAGCTTGTGGTCAGGCTGGTTCCCTATCTGATTCACCATGTGACTGCATGTATGGTCACATTGGTGCAAGGGTACATAGTGAGTGTAAGTAGATGGGACTGCTCCTTTCTCGCGCAGTGCTACTTTATGCTAGTTTAACCTGCTCTGATTTTACAGCACTGCTGTATGAAAAGCAGCCTTACACATTTATGCTGTGGAAGCAAGTGTGTGGTATCACATTTCATGAGTCTAGATTCTGTTCACCCAGAGAAAGTGGGTTTCTTCTTGGCTGCCTGAAGGCCTAAATAATTTTTTTTACAGTATATCTAGTTTTGCACTAGTATATTGGTATCCCCAGCAGATGTCAATAAAAGAAAGCTGAAGAAAGGCATTATCCCAATTTCTTAGATGCTCCTAGTGAAAGCGTTTTACCAGTTGGATGCAAAATTGTAATTAAGTTGCATCTCACTAAGCAACTTTCTATCTTCTTCTAGACAAGTACTACTCAGAATTAGGATAATAATAATGTTACAAATTTTAGAACTTTTTATCACAAGAAGTATAAACTCCAAGAAGTGTTTGTCTGAACTTGGCTGTGGAAAAACTTGAATCTAAGAGTTATACTCTGCTTGAAAAATCTAATTTAAAAACCTTTCCAAATTTTGGCTTTATGGGGCTACTTTCTTACATAATCCCCTTGTTTGGATCAAAACTGTTTTTTCTTTTCCTTTCAGTTTCACACAGGATGTTTACATGCAATTGGAAATCTCTTTGGCCTTGTACTGAACAATGTTGAACTTGGTGAAAATCGCACGAAGAAACTTTGTACAGAATTATCAAACACGGCGATTCAGAATCTCTCACTGAGCAACGTGAATCTTTCATACATTGGCAAATCAACTTTCCAGGGACTGCAAGGAACAAACCTTACGGTTTTAAACCTTTCCCAAAATTCTCTGTCTGTGATAGAAGATGATTCATTTCAGTGGCTTTCAAGTTTACAGTACTTAAGCCTGAAGCACAATAAGATTCATATATCATCACGTTTATTTTATGGATTATCCAGCCTCAAACATCTGAATCTGATAAATTCACTTATTGGGAAAATTGAAGATTTTTCCTTTCACTGGTTATACCACCTGGAGTACCTTATAATGGATAATAACAATTTTCCAGGAATTACTGCTAATATGTTCACAGGTCTGAAAAACCTGAAATATCTGAGTCTCTGTAACTGCAACATAAACTTACAAAGAATAACTAATAAAACATTTTCATCGCTTGCTAATTCCAGTTTGCAAGTTCTTAATCTCACAAAAACAAGAATTTCTACAATAGAAAGTGGGGCGTTTTCCTCCTTGGGACACCTGAAAATTCTCGATCTTGGTCTCAATGAAATTAGTCAAGAGCTCAGAGGTCATGAATTTAAAGGTCTCAATAATATACAAGATATTTATCTTTCCTATAATAAAAATTTGACTTTGCGAAGTGAATCATTCATTTTTGTCCCAAGCCTTAGAAAACTAATGCTGAGGAAGGTAGGTTGCAGTAATCTGGTGCTTTCTCCTTCACCTTTTCATCCTCTGCAAAATCTGACTGTCCTAGACATCAGCAATAACAACTTAGCAAACATAAAAGAAGACTTGTTTGATGGACTTCACAAACTTGACATTCTGGATTTGCAGCACAATAATTTAGCCCGACTTTGGAAAGATGCAAATCCAGGTGGGCCTGTCCTTTTTTTGAAAGATCTTCCCAACTTGCGTATTCTTAATTTAAAATCTAATGGGTTTGATGAGATTCCCGTTCAGGTTTTCAAGGGTTTGTTTCAATTAAAAGACTTGGATTTAGGAGCCAATAATTTGAATTTGCTTCCAGCAACTCTGTTTGATGACCAAAACTCTCTGAATTTCTTAAACCTTCAGAAAAATCTGATAACCTCAGTTGAAGAAAAAGTATTTGGCCCAGCTTTTAAGAGCCTGAGAATACTGGAGATGGATTCCAATCCATTTGATTGCACCTGTGAAAGCATTGCTTGGTTTGCTGATTGGCTTAATGCGACTCACACTTATATACCTGGATTGACGTCCCACTACATTTGCAACACCCCCCCTAAATATCACAGTAATCTGGTGTTACATTTTGATAGCTCAGCCTGCAAAGACAGTGCTCCATTTAAACTTCTGTTTGTGGTCACTACCACTACTGTGATGCTAATAATTTTTATGGTTCTTATCATCCATTTTGAAGGATGGAGAATCGCTTTCTACTGGAATATTTCAGTAAATCGAGTACTTGGTTTTAAAGAACTTGACAGACAACAGGAAGAATTTGATTTTGATGCCTATGTTATTCATGCAAGACAGGACAAGAATTGGGTGTTGAAGAATTTCATGTCTCTGGAAAAAAATTACCACTTTCAAATTAGGTTTTGTTTAGAAGAGCGGGACTTTGAAGCGGGTATATCTGAATTTGAAGCCACTGTTAACAGTATACAAAGGAGCAGGAAGATTATTTTTGTTGTGACTGAGCACCTCTTACAGGATCCCTGGTGCAAAAAGTGAGTAGGATATAAAATTTTATATGTAATGGAGAAAATTTCTTAACAGTTTTTTTAAGAAGGTAATATATTTTTGGTGTGTAATTTAATAAAAAATGCCATGCAAATTCTATTTTAATATATTTGCTTAATAGATCATAACTTCAGAATAATTCCTAAGTTAGCAAAGTTAATTGTTCCACATATACACTAGTGGGCATTAGAATCTCTCAGTCACTATATTTTTATACAAAAAGTCATGCTGTCACCTGTGCAGATTGCTTGCCTTAAAATTACATGTTTGAAAAAGAGCAATGATGGGTGAGATCACTATCATCCAAAGGTTGTTTTTATTTGTCTTTAAATGTCTTTCTGATATAGTGATCTTACAAAGAAAGGAACTTTGCTAAACAAAGCTATATCAAGACAGTTGACTTAGGTTATATTTTTTGTCTTTAGTTAGAGGGTAAGTAATTTAACATAAGCAATGACAATGTTATATCATTAAATAGACATTAAGACCCCTGTTGGAGTCAAATACTGGAGTTTGCAATGTGCTGTTATGTGAGCTGTTAAAAGAACTGTTTGTCATTTTTTCCATCCATATGAAGGAAAACACGTATTTTTCTCTTCTTTTTGCTTCAGCTTTAAGGTGTATCATGCTCTTCAGCAAGCTATTGAACAAAGTCGGGACTCCATTATATTGATCTTTCTTCATGAGATCCAAGATTACAAGTTGTATCATGCACTTCACCTGAGAAGAGGAATGTTCAGATCTCGCTGCATCTTGAACTGGCCAGCCCAGAAAGAACGAGTCAGTGCATTTCATCAGCAATTAGTGATGGCACTTAAATCTAATAGTAAAAAACATTGAATTATGAAAGTACAGATTTGAATTATGGGGTCATTTTATTGCATATTTTCTGTCATTGGAAAACTATAAAGTCTTCAGGAAAACCTGAAAAAGTTTGCCGTGCTGGAAAGATACATAAGTCAGTATAATTTAGTCTATATTCATGTTCTTGCTGATATTTTGATTCACCTGCATGAAGTGACATGTTAAAATGGATCATGACTGATAGTCATTTCAGTTTGTACATCAAAAATGTGGTAGAAATTCTGAAAAGCAGAGAGAATGACTGGTGTCCTACCAAAAATGTCCATCTGGTGTAGTGTGAAAAAGACATCGACTCTGCTTTAAAGGGATATGTAAAAGAGAATTCAATAATGATAAAATAGCAAATTCTGTTTAGAGGGTAGAGTGGACACTACTGCTTGCTTTCATAACACAAGGGGAGACTCAGTGAAACTCAAATTGGAAAGCTTTCCATGTGATGCAGAGTAAGGATAATAACATGGAAAATTATTTCTGTAGTTGAAACCAAGAAACATAGCAAAGTTTCAAAGTGAGTTTTAAAACCTTTGTTTTAAGTGAAAGCTGAAGAAAGAAATGTGACCCCGTGAGCAGCCTGTTCAGAACACACGGCAAGGGATTCCTTATGCCTTCTGGGTGGTGCTAATACTGCAAAACCAGATTTTCAGACTGAGTCAACTGATTTAATCAATGTGGTATAAGTAAACAAACATTTTTACTCCTCCCTATCAAAATTCAGAGAGCTGGCAGAGGACATTTATACTGAGAGCTGACACCTTACTTATTCAAATACTCATAAATGTGGGCCATTAAATAGAACTTGAAATCAATGTGAAGTATGGCCAATGCATAGCTGGTGCACCTGTTTAAAACGAGTAAAGGCATAGATTTTTCTGCAGCATAACCAGAAGACAACTTTGTGGGGGAGCTGATGCTACTGTAATTTCAATACTGAAATCTTTATTACTAGTCAAACAACAACAAAAAAATAAGCCCACCCAAAGAAATGGTTTTAAAGCATACCAGAAATTTTACTGTGACTATAGTTATAGATAGAGTGGGAAAAAAACTTCAAAAGTAGATGAATTTCAAATTTTATGTTTCCTTTTTTCTTTATGGCTGTACGTAGTTTTGCCTCTGATAGCAAAAAAGAATGTTGTAAAGAAATTAGACAGAATTCTGTAGTTTAATTTCTTCTATATTAATCTAGTTTGTCTTTTTTTCCGTAACATACTTTCTAGAAACATGGGCTAGTTGGCAATTGCCAGAGCATTAAGGTTCAAATATATTGGCTAGTAGCTTGATACACAGAGATCTGAGAACCAGCAAAGAGTGTTCTGAAAGGATGTTCATAATGTTTGAGGCTGTTTGCAATTTTAAGGAGTGTTTGAACACAATTTATTGTAAATTAGACACTAGACAGTCATTTATATGTTTTTGTCAATATTTAATTGCTACTCCGAGGACCATATAATACACTGTAAATTTTCAGTAGATGTGTGACCTTTCAAATCTGAAGAATATTTTTAATTGCCTTTTTTCCCCCTCGAATTTCCCTCATCGATTTCAATACCACCATTACTCCAAGAATCAATACGTAACATTTTAAGCAGCTTTTCTCATGATTTGTTGTATACATAGATTAAAAACTTTGTGTATTAATAGGTTTGTATGTCCCATGATGATAAAACTGTAAATGACAGTGTGTAGACTGGGGTGTAGACTGTCTGCAGTTGCTCAGGAAGTCCTGAGTGAAAACAAAAGGGGCTTTGTTTACAGTTGAAGTGATAGATGATGATTCCCTAATTACAGTAATAGGATTATCCCCATTGTGATGCTTTCATCTCATCTTTCTGACCTTTTCAGGTGAAGTGACAAATTCTTTGTGCTTAGGCCATGAAATTTGAGGAGGCAACTCTGTAAGGATGGGGTGGCAGGTATGCACCATGTCAATCGTTCTTTCTCTTATTTAAAGACTAACATGTGGAAGTGTTCTTATGTTTCCTAAATCTGTAATGACAAATAGTAGCAGAATTTCTCATTCCACATCAACATAAATTGTTTGGAAAATGTTAGCAGTTCACATGGATATAAAAAATGACATAAAGATCCAGAGAATTCATGGAGAAATGCCTAGGTGAAATGTGATACAAGAGGTCAGACCAGATGATCAAGTGGTCTTTTCTGGCTCCTAAAACCTGACAAATGACGGTGTGTCTAAATTCCATAAAGATTTTTCTTGTTACTACAAATGCCTCCAAAATCAGTGTCAAAACACTGAGAAAATGTTTTATGGATGCTTAGTTTGTGTTTGGTTTTGTTGTTGTTGTTGTTGTTTTTTTAATAGCTAGGAATACAAACTAAAGGTAATTGCAAATGTATTAAAATAATTTTAAATTATACAAATAGGATGTGTTCTAAACATTTATTTTAGTATCTACATTCAGTTTAAAATAATTTGCAACAGAAAAAGACATTATAAAGGCTTACAATGAGAATTAGAGGAATGTTAAAAAAAAGCACAAAAGCAGTTAGCACAGTGCCAAGAGTAATCTTATACTTGACATAAAAATTTAATATACATTTTTTCTGTCTATCTGAAAGTTACCAATTTCTGCTCTGCTCCTGTACATTTGATGGTGAGTAAATGGGCTTAGTGTGGTAGAGATCTGTAAGTGCTCTCAGGATTAACAGTCCATATCTGAGCTGGGTAGTTGCAGTGTGCAGCATGAGACTATATTATGCTGATTTGCTGAGGAGTCTGATACTAAATAAATGAAAAATATTTCCAGACTTATAGTGTCAAAGATATTACCTAGGACTAAAGAGGAATCATCTGTATTGAAAGCAGAATATCTAAATGATTTATCTCTGTAGATTTGGGGTGGAACCTGTTTCTGCAGTACTTGAATGACAGAGAATTATGAACAAGTTACAGACAGTGATGTTCATAATAGGTTCTATACCAGCTCTTCATGCAGAGTTGCTTTGGGGCTGCAGCTGAGGTAAACATACTGTAAATCAACAGTATTATGCTCAATTATGCTGCTTTCACTGTGGCTCAGTCAAGGCTTTTTGACATCATGAGGAATAAACAGAGATCGTTCTGCTATTATGTTTATGTGGACCTATTCCATAACTTCAGTCAGAATATATTTATTTTCATTTGTAAGAAAAAAGGCCAAGAATATCCCAATTTCAAATCTCAGTTCTCTATTTGGTCTCTTGTGTGCTCCACTCTGCCAGTTCATTGCACTCCTTGCTGTGCTAGGCAGACAAGGCAGGGATAAAATTCCCCACTTCATACCCTTGCTTGTTGTCTAGCAGCAGCTGCCAGCTTTAAGTTGATAGTGCAAGTAGTTGCTTGATATATAATCTTGGGCTTTTATGTATAAAGGAGCTGTGCTATCCTTCAGCCTGTGCTGTTCTTTTGGATGCTACCATGGGCCACGTCACCTGCTTGTCCTTTCCACAACACCAGCCATGACAGTGTCCCCAAACTGCTGCTAGTATGATCACTCTTCTATCCACCCAGACAGACAACCCCGTGTTGCAAAGCTAGTGCAGTATTTGCCCCAGCCCCAACTCCTGTGCCTCTAGCTGCCTGGTATTTGTAGCAGATAGACAAAGGTCTTAGATCCTGACACCCGCTAATGCTCTTCAAGCTGCCTGGGATTGTTGGTAGTATCTTTGCACATAGGCAGTTGCTCCTTGCAGCTCCCTTCTGCAGTTGCCTGACCTGGTGTAGCAAGGTGTACTGCATTGGGTCCATCTTGCTCCAGGTTTCTATAAACCCTTTTGGCACACACCACACAAAGGGTGTTAAGCAGAGCCCTGCGGCCCTAGCAGGTGGGATTGGTTTCTGCCCCTTAATACTAGTGGCATTTTAACAAAAGGGAAAACGCCACGCTTTATTTCCTTAGCCCACAGATTGCAACTTGTTACTGCTCTACGCTTCCCTATGACAGGTGCTTAGGCTGATGGCGGCTCGCAGGCTTTTTGCGGGCGGGGTGCACCGCTCTCGGCCGGGTTTGTTTAGCCTAGCAACGCCCGCTGGGCCGGGCAGGAGGCTGCGGGAGCCCCGGCCGGGAGAGCCGCCGGCCGCCCCCGCCCGGCCTTGCGGGGACGGGAAGGGGCTCCCGGCCCGCAGCCATGAAGGTAGCGGCCCTGGACCTGGGCGTCCTCCTCGCCAAGCTCCGCCGTGCCCCGCCGGCCCCCGGCCAGCGCCCCGCGTCCGGCGGGGGCTGCGTCCCGGGCAGGGCGGTACCGCCGGCGGAGCGAGCGGGTGGCCGCCCCCTGCACCTGGCGACTGCCGCGGCGGACAGGGAGCCCGGGGGGCGGGCGGGCGCCAAGGCCCTGTTCATCACCCTGCCAGACATCGGGGAGGAGGTGGCGGCGGAGAGTGACGGCGAGGAGGCGGCCAGCAGCCCACCGCGCCACGCGTGAGTGCGCGTCCCCCGAAACCCGGGGGGGAACGGGGAGGGTGTGCGACCCTCACCTGTGGGGTTCCCCCAACCCAGCCTTTTCTACCTGTGCGTACCCTGAGAGGTACTGAACATCTCTCTCCGCTGGAGTGCCCTTCCCCCGGGGTGTGCTGGAGGTAGGACAGAGCATCTTCAAGAGCAAAGGTGACGGTTTGTACCAGGGCTGTGTTCGGCGTCTGTAAGAAGCAAAGGGTTGGACTGTGCTCGGAGTGCCCCTTGTACGGCGGGTGGCTGTATGCTGGGGGAAAGAAGGTATAAGAGCCCAGCCCCGTGTTAGGGCCCAGGTGTGTCGGAGAGGCTGAGCAGGGAAAGCAGCCAAGTCCTGAGGGAGTGCAGGAGGTGCTGAGCTTGAGTAGGGATCATAAAGGTACATGTGCAGGTGTATGACTTGTATCGAAGTCCATCCCCAAGTTGCAGCTGTGCATCAAAGCACACATTTCAGTCATTGCCTTGAAAAAATCTGAAGTGTCAATAACGCATATGAGACTTTATTTGGATGCTTCTGTGTTTAATCTTCAAGGTCAACTTTGGAATGTGTAGGTTTTGCTGAAGATAAACCTGTGTGCTGTAGGATTCAGTTGGTGATAACTCTGCTGAAGCAAAGGTATATAGCAGAAGGGCTTACTGAAGTCAGTAACAGTTGTATCGTATTGGTGGAATATTTTGTGCTCTTACCAAAAAAAGGCTGCTGTATATATTATGCGAACATCTATAATTGCTGCCTCTGTAGTACTAAACTATGCAAGTCTTTGATATTGCTGACAGTCAGGGAAACTTGAATATTTTGTCAAATGTCAGTGGGAATGAATGTCTTTTGGAAAGTTAAGTTTTTAGCTCTCTAGGACTGAAATCTCTTTAGTACACTGTTAAACTTTCAGATGGTTTTTAGAACCTCTACTTTTAGTTTGGTTTCCATGTAGCATAATATTTAAATTACAGTACTCTTTTTCTGAATCTGTAGCTCTTTCTTGGCAGATGGGTTGTGCTTGTTCCCCAGTGTCCACAGTCATTAGAGTAGGTATGTTAGGAAATATTCAGTCCTTTTGGAATCTGTTTATGATGTCTTGTGAATGTGACTGATCTGTTTCTGACTGTGTTAGTAGTGTTTGCTTTGGAAGCTTTAGTAGCAACAGTGTATTGAAAGTCACTGCCTGCTCTGTTTTGAAAAAAAAAAACAAACAAACAAAAAAGTGTTTTAAACTGATTTCAGGGAGTGTCTCTAATTCTTGTGTTGTAAAGTATAGTAATCATTCATTCATCTTCTAATTATCTTCTATGATTTTGTGCACTTTGAGCACATCATCTTAGCCTTCTCCAAGGGTTCTAGACTTTTTTAGCTTTCTTGCTGAATGTGGCTCTATTCCCTTTTGTTCATAGCCCTTCTCTTACTCCAGTATGTCTTTCTTGAGATGCAGGGACAAGAACTACATGTAGTCTTCTGTTTGTGGATGCAATAAGGTTTTACAAAGTGACAAAGTAATGCTTTCCATTTTGGTCTCGATATCCATTCTGACGAGGTGGTGCCAAGCCTGCCTACAGGATCACATAGGAAGAGGCGGTTGACTACACAACTGAAGACTACCTCTGATAAGAAAGATAGAAGGGTGATTGTAATAGGAAATTCCGTTCTGAAAGGAACAGAGGGCCCAGTATGCAGGGTTGACCCTCATCTTAGGGAAGTCTGTAGTCTACCTGGAGCCCGGATCAAGGATATTGCTAGAGAGCTCCCCAGACTGGTGCACCCGACAGACTACTACCCGCTGCTGGTCTTCCAGACAGATGGGGAGGAAGTTGCTTCCCGTAGTCTGAGGGGAATGAAGAATGACTTCAAGGTCTTGGGAAGGATGGTGAAAGATTCAGGGGCTCAAGTGATCTTCTCTTCACTCCTTCCCTCTTCAAGTGACGATGTGGGGTGGAATGGGAAAATTCAATCTCTAAATGGTTGGCTCCAAGACTGGTGCTACAGGCAGGGCTTTGGTTTTTTTGATAATGGCTGGTTTTATAAGACTCCAGTCCAGACAGTGTTATGCGGAAAAGGCTTATCTCGCAGAGGCAAAAGGATGCTGGGGCAGGAATTAGCTGGCCTCATTTGGAGACCTTTAAACTAGGCTTGAAGGGGGATGGGGTTGTAGTTGGGCTTGCCCCAGTGGGGCAGCATTCTAAAACAGATGAGGACTGGGTGGCCTCCTGTGCCCCTAGGGAGAAACTGGTGTGCTCTGCTCGCTCCCTGAAATGCCTGTACACCAATGCGCGCAGCATGGGGAATAAGCAGGAGGAGTTAGAATCCTATGTTCGGTCGGGAGATTATGATCTGGTGGCAATTACAGAAATGTGGTGGGACAGTTCACATGACTGGAATGTGGTCATGGATGGCTACGCCCTTTTCAGGAAAGACAGGCCAGCCAGGCGTGGTGGCGGAGTTGCTCTCTATGTGAGAGAGCAACTGCAATGTACTAAATTCTGCCCAGGAGTGGATGAGGAACGAGTTGAGAGTGTATGGGTCAGGATCAAGGGGCAGGCTGGCAGGGGTGATACTGTTGTAGGTGTCTGTTACAGGCCACCAGATCAGGCTGAGGAAGTTGATGAGGCCTTCTATGGGCAGCTGAGAGTGGCCTCACAGTCACAGGCCCTGGTTGTTGTGGGTGATTTTAACTTCCCTGATGTTTGCTGGAAGGACCATTCAGCCAGCCAGCCACAGTCCAGGAGGTTCCTCCAGTGCATTGGTGATAACTTCCTCATGCAGATGGTGGAGGAGCGGACTAGGAGAGGTGCACTGCTGGATCTCATCCTCACTAACAAAGAGGGTCTGGTCGAAGCAGTAAAGGTCGAGGGCTGCCTAGGTTGCAGTGACCACAAGATGGTGGAGTTCAGCATCTCATGTGGCAGGAACAGAATAGCAAGTAGAATTGCAACCCTGGACTTTGGCAGGGCTAATTTCGGCCTTTTCAAGCAATTGCTGGGGGAAATCCCATGGGCAAGACTGCTTGAAGGAAAAGGGGCCCAAGAGAGCTGGATTGCATTCAGAGATTGCTTCTTTCATGCTCAGGATCAGAGCATCCCCACACGTAGGAAGTCGAGGAAGGGAGCCAGAAGGCCTGCGTGGTTGAATAGGGATCTGTTGGGTATGCTCAAGCAGAAGAGGCGAGTTTACAGGTCATGGAAGCAGGGACTGGCCACTTGGGAGGAATATAAGGCTGCTGTTAGAGGATGCAGGAAGGCAGCTAGGGTAGCCAAGGCCTCCTTAGAATTACAGCTGGCGAGAGGGGTCAAGGACAGCAAGAAGAACTTTTTCAAATACATAGCAGATAAAACTAATACCAGAGGCAATGTAGGCCCACTGATGAATGAGGTGGGTGCCCTGGTGGCAGAAGACACAGAGAAGGCAGAATTGCTGAATGCCTTCTTTGTCTCTGTCTACTCCGCTGGAGGCTGTCCTGGGGAGCCCTGTACCCCTGAGACCCCGGATGAAGCCAGGTTAATGGAGGAGTTTGCTTTAGTCGATGAGGACTGGGTTAGGGAACAATTAAATAGTCTGGACGTCCATAAATCCATGGGTCCAGATGGGATGCATCCGTGGGTGCTGAGGGAGCTGGCTGAGGTCATTGCTAGACCGCTCTCCATCATTTTTGCCAAGTCTTGGGAAATGGGAGAGGTGCCCGAGGATTGGAGGAAAGCAAATGTCACTCCAGTCTTCAAAAAGGGCAAGAAGGAGGACCCGGGTAATTATAGACCGGTCAGCCTCACCTCTGTCCCTGGGAAAGTAATGGAACAGCTTATCCTTGGTGCCATCTCAAGGCACATCAGGGATAAGAGGGTCATTAGGGGCAGTCAGCATGGCTTTACCAAGGGTAAGTCATGCTTGACCAACCTCATAGCCTTTTATGAGAATGTAACAAGGTGGATGGATGATGGCAGAGCGGTGGATGTGGTCTACCTTGACTTCAGTAAAGCCTTTGACACAGTCCCTCACAGCATCCTCACAGCTAAATTGAGGAGGTGTGGTCTAGACAATAGAGTAGTGAGGTGGGTTGCAAACTGGCTTAAAGAGAGAAGCCAGAGAGTGGTGGTCAATGGTGCGGAGTCCAGTTGGAGGCCAATATCTAGTGGAGTGCCTCAGGGGTCAGTACTGGGGCCAATATTATTCAATATATTCATTAACGATTTAGACGAGGGAATTGAGTGTACTATCAGCAAGTTTGCTGATGACACTAAGCTGGGAGGAGTGGCTGACACACCAGAAGGCTGTGCTGCCATCCCGCGGGACCTGGACAGGCTGGAGAGTTGGGCGGGGGATAACCTGATGGAATTTAACAAGGGAAAGTGTAGAGTCCTGCATCTGGGCAGGAACAACCCCAGGTTCCAGTATAGGTTGGGGCATGACCTATTAGAGAGCAGTGCAGGGGAAAGGGACCTGGGGGTCCTGGCGGACAACAGGATGACCATGAGCCAGCACTGTGCCCTTGTGGCCAGGAAGGCCAACGGCATCCTTGGGTGTATTACAAGGGGGGTGGTCAGTAGATCGAGAGGGGTCCTCCTTCTCCTCTACTCCGCCCTGGTGAGACCCCATCTGGAATATTGTGTCCAGTTCTGGGCCCCTCAGTTCAAGAAGGACAGGGAACTGCCAGAGAGGGTCCAGCGTAGGGCAACAAAGATGATTAAGGGAGTGGAGCACCTCCCTTATGAAGAAAGGCTGAGGGAGCTGGGTCTCTTTAGTTTGGAGAAGAGGAGACTGAGGGGTGACCTTATTAATGTTTATAAATATATAAAGGGTGAGTGCCACAAGGATGGAGTCAGGCTCTTCTCAGTGGCAAACAATGATAGGACAAGGGGCAATGGGATCAAGCTGGAACACAAGAGGTTCTACTTAAATTTGAGAAAGAACTTCTTCTCAGTGACGGTAACAGAACTTCTTCTCAGTGAGGGTAACAGAGCACTGGAACAGGCTGCCCAGGGAGGTTGTGGAGTCTCCTACTCTGGAGACATTCAAAGCCCGCCTGGACACATTCCTGTGCGACCTCACCTAGGCATTCCTGCTCCAGCAGGGGGATTGGACTAGATGATCTTTTGAGGTCCCTTCCAATCCCAAACATACTGTGATACTGTGATACTGTGATGTTCGACAGTTTTGGTGGTGGCTTCGGTTGTCACTGTACAGATTCCCTGATGACTCCAGGATTGCTTGCTGAACTGTAAGTGCCAGTCCTGATGTAAAGGTGCTTTAGGTTGTTTTTTCCAGGATAACCATTGACAATACATATTTGTGAATAAATACTTTTATCTAGATATTTATAAACTTATCTTAGCAAATAGTAAATGAATTGAAATATTACAATTGCCAGATAAGTAAGCTATGTAACAGTGTGAAAATAATACAAGTAGGAACACAAACCCTCCCTGATGTTTGTATTTTATTTTCTACTACTCCCATCTAATGCATTTGGTTTTTGTTTCGGAATAAATTGTAAGTGCTTTCAGGTTTAAACTTTTTCTGCATTCATGTAGAACAGTAGCCTTCCCAGAATAGGGAGGTGAATCTGGTTTGAAGGGTATCGACAGAGTTCTGTTTAGAAGGTATATGATGCTTTATATAAACAATAACAGAACTAAATCAGTGTTGTTTGCCTATAATTTCCCACTAGTTGTTTCTTTTTTGAATACCAAAACTAAATCCAAGTATAATGTTCTGAGACGTTATTCCTGTTGCAGGCCTGATGACTTTTATAATTAAAAGAATAAAGGGATGAAATTCACTCTTATGACAAACTAACCAGTTGTATTGGGATGAAGAGGAAACCCTATTACATTAAAACTGCTTGTGTGCAGCAAAGTGCATATTTTGGCTTGCGATTGAAACACTTCTAACTGATATCCCCTAATTATCCCCTAACTGTTATACTTTTGTATGCATAGTGGCATTTCAAATATTTTATTCATAGCAGTCAAGCTTATTCTGATAAGCTATTGTCTGTCTTAAAAGCAAAACAAAACAGAAAGATGTAGAAGGAGGAATAAGATACATCAGTTTGACAAGGAAAGTCTATACCTTCACATTAGCATTTTTTAATTAGATGGTTTCACCCAAGCTTTTAGAAGCAGCATTGTAATTAAATATTAAAAACTTCAGTATTCCTTGCCTAGAGTTCAGATTTGAATTTCTGAGTTACAGAACATAATATTATGTTATTGATAGGATGCTTTTGCCTACCCAAATGAAGTAATTGGTTAATAAATGAAAAGATCCATTTTATGTCTTACTGCTTTTTTTCTTAGGTGCTGACAAGTTGATAGCAATCAAAATACACTGAGAGTGCAAAACAGTGAAAATCCGGAACTAATATCTTCCTGTCTTTGGCAGGTACACCGAATTTTCTGAGCTCCACAACTACCAACAACTTGTCCTAATACCATATAGGGCTAAACTATAGCAGTACTTTGTAGGATTTTACATTTAGTGTTTATTTGCATAGTGACTTCATATCCTTCTAATAAAATTAAAGGAGTGGTAATGAATAAATCTCTCTTTCTTTAAATGGAAAAAAAAATCCACTTCTATTGCTGTTTGAAAAAAA
The DNA here is from genome assembly GCF_037038585.1 of Patagioenas fasciata. NCBI lineage: Eukaryota > Metazoa > Chordata > Aves > Columbiformes > Columbidae > Patagioenas > Patagioenas fasciata. The sequence goes on along the minus strand of NC_092523.1, from coordinate 34,320,587 downwards.
TTATCCTACTATATGAGATAGTGAAATTCTTTGCCTTATGCTACACTTACTAAAATATGGTGATGACAACCAGATGCACAGAATCCACTTTTTAAGCAACATTAGTTTTGCTGACCTAACATGTTTCAGTAACTAGAGGAGATAATAGCCCTTAGGTGATCTAAAGGTAAATTGGGCAGGCTTAAGTTATGTTGTTTAGAAGTGGGTAATATTTTGTAGAAATTAATTGCACTGCTCCCCATATTCTGCATAGTTCTAACACCTGGAAAATGTGTTTGTGAACTTGGAATGAGAAGGGTAGCTTTATCTGCCATGTGAAAATCTCACTGTCTCCTGCTAGCTTTCATTTCTCAGTAGCTCCAGTTTTGGCATTCAAAATGATTAACTTTGAAAATGTGGGTATAAGTAACTTGATGAGCTGCAGAAGAGGATGGAAACTCGGGTTCCCTGTCTGCTGTTTTAACCACTAAAAGCAATAGATCTCTTTCATGCTGTAATACATACTAGCCTAGTTAGAGCATTACAGTTACTTAGCTGCTCATTTGCATTATATTGATGTAAAAGAGTAAATGAGGTAATGTGGTGGTTTGTCATAGTCTATTTTTTCCATTGCAGATAAGTGTAAAAGTACTTAGAGCTAAATTTTAATTTTACATGGTACTAGGAAGGTCAATATTTCTCTAGATAGATGGAACTAAAAATAATTACTACCATTTTATATGGAACATAAGGTTTTTGGTGAAGTCTTACGAAGTTTACAGCAAGTACCCAATCCGCTAGAGAATAAATGTCAAAAAAAAAAAAAGCTAACACCAAAGAATCCAAATTTTCCTCAAAGTGCTTTTGTTGCTTTCAGATGCTAAGAAGTTATTCTTGTGTACCCTTATTAATCTGTGTTGTTTATAGGAAACTGAAGTGCTATGTTTACAACCAGGCATTTTATTTCTGATCCACTGAGCAGGATCACTAGCATTAGCCATGAAAGGAGAAGAGGAATAGCCCTGGGCTGATCTTGTTATGCTTAACTGTGATTGTGAATTCCTCTAAAATCTTCCTCTAAAGTCTTTCACAACACTCTCTGAATGAGTGACAGTTTTTGCATCCTTATTCTTCTCCCTCCTGACTAGGTGTGATGAACTACTAATAGTCTTCAAAATAAGCTCTCTTTCATTTCGAGTGAGTTTTATATGTCAAATTTTCCTCAGAGATTAATGAACAGAATGGAAAAAAAATGTTCTGATCTCTTTGATGTTATACTGATGAAAGAAGTCTGTTACGAAAAGGTACTAACTGAATTTCCAAATGTACAACAGTAACAAGAATACACAGGGAAAGTCTTGTGGACCACTTCCAAGTGTTTGTTAGGCTGCTACTCCCTCCCTGTCTGTTCACAGACACTTGATCCTGCAGCAGTAAAAGCCTCCTATCAGATCCAAAGAAATAAAACACCTTCTCTAAAACACTAATTAGCATTCTTTATTATTGCAGTTAATTAAGATGATAGTATTTTTCTTAAGGTTGATTCATAATTTATATTAAAAAGTCAGATTTACTTCTCTAAATAGAAGAGGTACTTAATATGCATATCTTACTCTGCAAAATTGTTTATATTTCCTAGAACCAAGTGTTATCCTTGTATGTACATTTTCACATCAAGCCAAGATTTGAAATAGGGTTTTTTTTAAAGTACTCAACAAGCTCATCCCAACTTAAAGGCTTTAGAATTTTGAAATGTGTTAAAATAATTGTAGAAGAATAAAATTACTATATACAAATAAGCCTACCTTTAAAATTAAAGTGGTTTATTGCTACTTTATTTCGTAAAGACAGGAGCAGAACTCAAGATAGATCATGGTTGCAAAAGCCTGAAATGTATTTCAGGAGTCAGTATGAAAGTGCCTAATAGTAGGCATTTCACTTATGTGTATGTAATACAGATAGCCACATAAGATGTTGTGTTGTATGTAAATGTATTATTGTTGTATTAAAAATGATGGCCTGTTTTTTCCCTTATTCCACGTCTTTAGGAGTAGCCCTGAAGACACATAAGGGTACTACATGTGTGCTGCTCTATGTGTTGCCAGTGATTTAAAACAAATATTATGTTTACTTATTTCTTGTTTTTCTTCAGATGCAATAACAAGTGAAGACTTTAACCCCAAGGAGAAGCAGGTCTTGGGCAAAAGAGGTGATTTTGAGTGAAGGTAGTGAACGCTGTGTGCTGAAGGCTGCCACAGAGGACTAACAAACTGCAGAGGGTGATGTGGGGAAGCACCGTGGAACCTCTGTGCTTTGGGATGCCAGTTCTGAGAGAACCTGCTGCTACCTGGAAGCAAAGAGTGTTTGTGGTTCTGAGCTGCAGTGGGCCCTCTTATTAGCATACTGCAGGCCTATATATATATATATATTAAATTTAGCCATTGTGCAATTTTTTCCCCTAAAATGAGATATAAGAACAAATCATAGCCTTCTTGGAGGCCATCTGTGTCATGAGGGTTTAGGGTTCTGCTTGCTGCAGAACAATGTTTAGGTTTCTTAGAGAGAAGCGCAACTTAAGAGTTCAGTGATTGGTTCACTCTCTTATTTACTGCATGGGGAAAATATGCCAAGCCAAATGCTGCTTACCTTTTCTCCAGGAACCTGATACCTCTTCACGAAGCAAACCTTCAGGTGTCTTCCCTCCCTGATAACCGTTCACTCCAGAGTCTGTGTCTTGGGGCTTCAGAGACAAACTTTCAGGCGAGGCCTGTACCCGTTGTGGTGCAAACTGTGAGGATTCTTCTCTCCCTGATAACCGTTTGCTTTGGAGTCTGTATTTTAGAACTCCAGTAGCAAACTTTCAGGTGAGACCCGACAACCATATGCAGAGCAGACTTTAAGGGGACAAAATTCTTAGAAAAATAGAAATATAATGGAGTAGAGGAGCAGGAGGGCTTGCTCAAGCTGGGTACCTGTGCAGAGGTCCGCCCAAGCATGGAAAACTGCAAACTTTTATATCTTTACAGACCATTCACACTTTGATTCCGTCCAGTAGCAATATTTCACCACCAGGTCCTTTGGTCCCCATTGCACCCTTTTTCTCTGACTTCACGTGGGCCTCTGTTTTGTTCAGTTGTAGACATTGGTTTTGGTCCATATCCTTGAAGGTATCATTTTGTCTGGATAAATCCTTTCTTCTCAGCAAAGTGCAAAATAGGCCCCACTTTGCAGATATCTGTAATGTCTCTGCATTAGCCTTGGATCGTGGTTTTCCCAGTCAGTTCCATTTTTCCCAGCAAAATGCAAGCTAGACTTTATCTTGCAAGCATTTAGTGTAGTCTGCAGTTGTTATCGGTAAATAAGAGCTTAACATTTTAGCAAATCTAGTCTACCAAGTAATGTGAATCACAGAGTATATTAACAATCATACAAACTTGTATCTCTAAATAATCCATTTTATTTGGTGTGCATCTACTTAGGCTAAATGATTAATATTAAACTTGAATTGGGCTCATCTGCTATACTCTGAGTAGTAAAACCATTGCCATACAGCTCACTTATTTAGCAGGGAGACCTCAAAGTGGGCTCATCCAGGCTGTTGTATTTATAGAATGAAGTGGTTGACTTGTAGTCAAGTTGCATACAGTAGGAAAAGTATGCACGAGATTCCCTGTGCCCACAAGCCACCAGTGTTCAGTGTGCCACTCTGCTTCCCTGTGGGTCTCCTGGACGGAGTTCTTGGCCTGGCTACAGCTCAGGCCCTCACCTCCCCTGGAGCCTGGACCAAACTGCTGCTGGTTTGGCTGGGGGGTATCGAGTGCATCCGCCACAATCTGCCTATCTAGACCATAGTAATTGCAGTGTTACTATGAGATAATGAGGAAGTATATTGATCAGCTGTGTTGCACTGATGAGGGATGATAGTCCTTTGGCAAAGTCTTTCAAGATTACCTCCTCTCTGGAGCTGAAGGCAGTGTATTACAAAGCTGTCTTCTTTTAGAACCTAGTGTAGTTTCTAAGATTATTTAGGAAAATATTTTTCCCTACATATGAAGAACCTTACATTATGGCAAATTATATTAATTTGATCAGATCACGAAGACTGTGCCCTGAAAACTCACTGACATTTCAACTATTTGAATACTCCTAGGGTAGTCTAATCATCAAAGCATCAGTAACCTATATATAGATTCAAAGACAGTAAGGGCCATTTCTGAAAAATGAAGGGCCCAATCAGATGGTATGACTGAATGCTAACAGTAGACAAACTGATAAAGATTCATATTTTCAAGCTTCAGATAAAGTCAATACTTGGTTGAACAATGAGCAAGATGACTGAAAGCACTGAAACACTTTCGCCAATGCTCATTAATAGATGAGATAGCAAAATGAAAATAATCTTTTGTCTGAAGTGACACTCATCAACAAGCACATGTGCTATTATTTTTTTTGGCTTGAAAACCTTTCTATACCTGTCTTAAAATAATTTTCTGTGGAAAGTTATGATTCTGCTTCATTTACTGTGCACCTGCTGGACTTTTCAAGATACATCACAATTGTCTTAACACCAAGAAAGCTGAAGAATAGGGATTGTAAGCAGGAACATGCATTGTCGTCGTCTTCCTTGATTTCCTTTGTATTGTTGCAATAAGTGATTAAAGGCCGAGCCAAACTGAGTGCTTTCAACAGTTGTAAAAGTCACTGGATCAGTCTCATGAAATGACTAGGCTGCTGAAGGAAGAATTTGGTGCTGTGGTATTAACCATGTGTAAGTGTGCTCAGCCCTGAGCACTTTTGGTACAGCAGAGTCTTCAGATGCACCTCCTCTAGGGTCTGCCAATGATGTGCAGTACCGTCTGTCATACTTGGCGGTCTGTGGTCATTGTAGTTGTTACAAAAGGGTGAAAGTGCTCTTATCTCTTAAAGGTCCTCTGAGTCTGTTTGGAAAACAAACAAACAACAAAAAGTCAATAAACAGCAGTCTTGTCAAACAATACCAGGGGAGTGTACCATAGTCAAACCCAACCAAGTTGGAGAGGTCACCACCTCCCATGGCGGGAAGAGGGTGTGTGCATTTCCTATGAGCTTTGTACTTTCTGGTGTATAAATGTTCAACTGCGATGCTGCATTGCATACCTGGAATATTGTTCATCACTGATGCAGAAAGCAGCGGGGGTATATGTGGAAGGGCCCTTTTGAGCAGTGACAATAACTTGGTGTCTTTTGTGATAAGGTTTTTATGTTCTGCTCTGTGAATGAGATAGTGACCAGGAGTGGTCTGTTCACTTCCATCAAACTGCTCCTGCAAGGTGAGTGCTGTGTTGGCAGTAACCCTTTACAGAAGAATATTAAGTGTGCTGGATTTGTGGAGTAACAAGTTTTGTGCATTATATCACTTCAAAGAATAATAAGAAATAGGCTCCCATGGTAATTGTCCCAAACCAGTGTAAAAAAGGATGAAGTCATTTCAAAATTGGTTTCTTCCCACAGATATATGTATTTGTGCTAACGAGAGCTTGCATATTGATTTTTTTTTTTTTTTAGTCTCATATCGAAGTTTTCTATAAATCTGTCATACAAATCATAGTTATCTCACGGTTTTACAAACGTAAGTGTGGGATGGAACAACCAGCAGAAAGTGAGAATATGAATGAAATTAATACTGTTAGGTTGTAAAATAAAGCATGTCATGTTATGAAAGTATGATGTATTTAGTATATTTACATTTGTTACAATTCATGTTTCCAAAATAGAAAATAATACATAAAGAAGATGGGAGAGCTGAGAAAATTAGCTCTCTCGGACAATAAGGCAGCAGCTTTATCAGAGATGAGGATATTATACATTGTTGACAATGGAGCAATGTGTAATAAATATTTTTATCAGAGGCTGTGGCTACAAAATAGACTTTGACCCATCTGTTAGAGGGCTCTCATGTGCATGTATGATAGTTAGTAAAGTTAATATTTTTACATGTTCAATTACTTTTCTAAACTCCTCTGGTTGAATGCCTTTTGGCATCTCCTTTTATAACACACTCTAGTTCCAAATTAGGGTGGTGGTAGTAGTAATAATAAACTCCTCAATTAATTATCCATCAAATTATCATTGCCTTGGTGGGAAAGGAGGAAGAAAGGGCTTGGTTTAGAGTAATGCAGTTGCTATTGCGCTTTTTCCTATTAACGTTTTTTGTACAATTTGGTAGTTGGGTGTGAGGGGTGACCAGTGACTTTTTCTTGCAGTTGCAAGGACAAACAAGCCTTCCAAAAAGCAAAAACATTACACAAAATCTAACTCTTGGTTTTGGTCCTTATGCTGAGTGAATGTAGGAAAAGGCAGGAGATGAGAGTGAAAAAAGGAAAATAATGTATTTAGGAGAATAACAATCACAACCTACCTTACATAATACTGACCTCAAAACTGGCAGTTATGACTCAGAAATGAGATCTTGGCAGTGTCTTTGACAGCTCTGTGGATGACTGCGGCTGGGTGTGGTGGTAACCAGAAAAAGCAATAAAAACTTGTTCCTCATCAGGCACAGAGTGGAAAGCACCATTTCACCGCAGCACAATACATCTTGTGTGCTGACTGTGGTTCTGGTTTCACATCTCAAGAAAGGCAGCTGGGATGTGTTAGTGGGGAATAGCTACCTGCCTTCAGAAGAGAGATTGTGAAGACTAACTTGCCAGTTTTGAGAGGAGGAGGCTCAGGTTGTCATTGCTACAGATGTGATGCTTACAGAACTCTGGCTGTAGTGTAATGGACAGCCAGGATGGGAACCTGTTATCCATGAGATGCTGCAATACTAGAATTAGAGGGCATGCATGGAAAATGGGTAGATTAGTGTGAACAATTTAGGGGAAAAGACAATAAACACTTTTTTTTTTTTTCCCCCCTTCTTCTTCTTCAGCAGAGTGGGCAGTAACTTCTGGAATTTGTTGCAACAGGAGGTTATAGAGGCAAATAGTATCAGCAGGTATAGAAAGGTTTTCCAGAAAATGCAGGACAAGAAGTCCTGAATGGATGCGAAATATTGGGGTGGGGATTCACTTGCTTCACATCTATTAACCCACTGTAGTACATACTGCTGGAGAAGGAGGAAACACACTATAGATGATGGCGAGATTTATGCGCTTCTGCTAAACAGTATGTCCTGTTGCTGCTATCACAGAAAACATTGGAGTAAATGGACTATCATTATGATCCAATAGGACATTTCTTATGTTCCTGCATTACTTAGGCAACAACTACAGCTAGGAGTAACCAAAATAGAAGGCTTCGTATGAGCGTGTGAATACACAGGGGTGGTGGAATGAGCTACCAAGGCTAAAATTTGTGTTCCAAGGCCAAAATCTGTAAAATGCGATGAGATGTTTTACAGCCTCTTCTTTTTAAAGGTGAGTTGCGCACAACACTTGAAGGATGCCACACTGCAGGACTTCTGGAGTTTTTTCTGGGGAGGAAATGTGAGGGTTTTCAAAGTCTGCTGTTCATTTCCATTTCAGCTTCCTCACTTTGGAGGACACCTTTCTATTAGCATTTCTGATTTTCATCCTCTTTAAATACATTTCAAATTAGCTGTGAAACTAATCTGCTAGTGATGACATCACACGTGCTATATCTCTTCAGAACTCTGACCTCACGAACCACCTTCAAGATCTTTGTGTTTAAAATCAAATACAAGGCAATAGCTTGTGCATCTTACATCAGGTCTCCTCTTTCACCATATCCTCATCCTTTTTTTTTTCTAATTAATCTCAAAACATTTATCCTTCCATATTCACCATTTTTATTGACTTTGTGTTCTCCTAAGCCTGGAATTTCTTTCTTAAATTGCCTTTATGCCTTCATATCAAGCCCTTCATGTGTGCTGGAATATGGTTTTTCTGACTTGTAATTGGAAAGGAAACCTGAAGCTCTAATACATCATATTAAAAAAACCCCAAAAAACAAAACAAAACAAAAAACAAACAAACAAACAAAAAACAAACCACCACACTTTAAGCTTTTTGACCATATAGATTCACTTTTTCTTCTTGTTTAGTCTCCTTCTCCTCTTACCTGACATTCTCCTCTTCTTAATGTAGAATGAAGGGCTCTCTTACCTCTGTTCAGCATTCTGAGGTTGATGGTATAAACAATTCTGTAGCACAGTTTGAACCTTAAATGTAACTGTGAAACTTATGTGCTTAGCTGCCTTACGATATTTATCCTTTTCTGATCTAAGCAACTAGACATATTTTGTGTGTTACTTCAGAAAAGAGAGGAGAAAAATAAAATGTTTCTTGCACCTCTTGCCATTAACATGGAAATGTTAGATGTACCAAATTTAAAACTGTTTTACTCCCAATAAGACTCTACTGCCCGCCCCCCCCCCCCCCCATGCCACTTTACAAAACAAACAGACAAACACAAAACAAAGATCTTAAAATGTGACTGAAGACACAAGCTGCTTCATTTACTCGGGCCTTCTCTTCGTATTTTTTGTTCTTATTTTGTTCTATTTCAGTCAAGATCCTTTTTTTCCCACCGTTCAAACTCATGAGCAGCCTTATATTTCCCTTTGTTTTGACACAGTTTTGTTTGAGACTATTATTTTGTCTTGTGGTAGCAAATGTAAAAGACTTAGAGCAGTCTGAAATAAACACAGCCAACAGTTTATGGTTAATTCAGCCTAGCATAGGATTATTTTGGGCATTGGCTCTGTGCTGTGAATGTTGTTTTTAAAGGAAATGTTACAAACAGTAAAACCGGTTTAAACACAATTTAAACACACTTCATTGTTATGTTATATGTCTATTTATGAATAAACTGTTATTGGAAATAGCTGGCCTACAAGCTCTGGGGATTTAGGGAGAAGATCACAGGGTTTCTTTCTTATTTTTTGCCTTTGGTTGTCTGCACTCTGGATGTGCTTTTTATTTTTTTCAGCTAGAGAAAGCCATCCCACTACTGTGTTTGTGCTAACATGTTTCCCTCTGATATCTTTTGTGGTGATGAAGTAGCAGTCAGTGGTGCATTCAAAATTTTGTGCTTCTGGAGTTCTGCTGCTGTGGAAATGTGTTGGGGTTTTTTTTGTTTGTTTGTTTGTTTGTTTTTGTGTGGGTTTTTGATTGTTTGGTTTTGTATTTTGTTTTTGTTTGTTTGTTTTTAATTTTTTCTTTTACCATTTTTAAGTTGTAAGGCATGTTGAAGTGGGTGGAAGCTGAGGTGACAACAACAATCAGCTGGGGCATGGGCAGTTACTGTGGATGTCAGTCTTCCTTGTGGTAGTGATTTTGTAGGATAATCAGTTATATGACATCCATAATTGTTACCCTCAACACAAAGATTTAAAAAAAAAAAGTGATTGATAACTTTGTGTCTGCATTTTTGCTTGCCATTCTCTGCTGCTTGTATATGTGAACAAGAGAAGTATGCAAATACATGTTGTCCCTGGACTGATGGTGTAAATCTCTGCTGCAAAGCTTGCCTGCTTTGACTTTATGCAGGGGCATGTGGTCTTGGCCTTTTGTTACACAGTGTGTTGCCTTTCTTCTAATTTGTTCTAGCAGATTAGAAGATAGGAAAAAAAACAGTAAAATACTCTTAAAGAGTACTTATATACATGTGTGGGTAGTTCTTTAGGACAGAAGTGACCAAAAGCTAGATGACGGCGAAATCTCTTTAGAGCCTGCATAGTCCTACAGTGTTTAGTTCCCTTCGCTCAAAACAGAGTTTCATTATATCTAGTTGAAATAAAACGTAGAAAATATTTGACAGGGTTCAAGAAATATTTTGCTTCATGTTCTAAATATTCTTGGAAGCGCAGTTGTAGTTCTTGGGGACTTACAGTATTCTGTTCATAAAAGTTGCATTCCACAAACATATGTATGTGGAGTGATTTAAAGTTAAAACTGCGTTTTCTAAACCCGAACATAACTTGGCTATTTTAGATCTTCATCTGCTTGTTGGATACATGTAGCTTGACAAAGAACTATGTTTTTTAATGTGTGTGTTGGAGGTTTTGACAAACCTACTCTTACAGAAGAATGATTGCTAAGGACAAGGAGAGTTGTTACAACCTGAAAGTAAAATCTTTCATAATATTTTACTGGATCAGAAAAAAAAAATATATATATATTTTTAAAGCTGTGTTTGGCAAAAGTTCTTTGTATTTTGTTTGGTTGTGAAACTTGAAATATCATACAAATGCTGCTGTTTGTTTTCCTGTAATGAGAGGTTTCATATGCCATACTTTTTCAGTCTTAATTTTCAGCATTTTAATGTTGCCCTTCTTATTCTTTCCCAGTAAGAATACTTATTTTCTTTTTGCTTATGGAAAATGTATGTCTAGTATAAATCTGCAGTTGACAGCCTAGACTCTGCCCTGTCACCTGTGCTCCACGAGATCAATGATTTGCACAGGGATAGTTCAGAGGCAAACTCAATTAACATGGAAAAGTCTTATTCAGTTGTAGAGCACAACACATCTATAAAGGCAATGGAGAACCCCTCTGGGCAGAAAGGCCCTAAATTGAGCCTTTTTGGGCTGCGTGTTCGGAGGCGAGAGGCCAGAGAGATGCGCAGCTCTCCCATTCAGGCTGCGGATGTAGGGCCGCTTTATTTCGCGGGCACCCGTTTGGGCCGGGAGCCCAGCGTTTGCCCTGGGGCGTGGCGGGGAGACCCACTGCGGAACCACCCCGGCGCTGCCCACCCGCGGGGCGGGGGGATCGAGGCGCGGCGCTGCGGGGCGGGGGGATCGAGGCGCGGCGCTGCGGGGCGGGGGGATCGAGGCGCGGCGCTGCGGGGCGGGCGCTGCGGAGCCGGCGCAGCGGGGCCACCTCCTCCTCGCCACCCTGCAGCGGCCCGGGCCCGGGCCACGGGCCGCCCGGGGGCTCCGGCCGCGCCGCTCCCGCCCCTTCACGCCGCCCTCCTATGCGCGGGGCGCCGGCCCGGCAGGCGGCAGCTGCGGCGGCCGGGAGCTCCTCGTCGTGGGGTGAGTGCGGGCGGCAGGGCCGGGGGGCTGCACCCCGGTTCATATCTGGTTGTGAGGGGCTGCAGCGTGCGGCCCGGGGGTGGCCGGGGCCGGCCTGCTAAACCCTCCCGGGCGGCTGAAGCGCTGGCGGGAGTAGGCAGACAGCGTTATTATTTTGTACCGTCATCAATTTTGTGCTTGCGATTGCAGAGACTTCGGTTAGGGCTGGAGAGCAGCCGGGAGCTGGCTGCTGCAGTCCCTGGCGTTCGCTTGCCAGCGCTGGGAAGATGTGCTAGGAGGGGATTTTCCTTCCGTTTTGTTTTATCGCAGTCGTTTTCTGGCTCATCTTCTAAGGGCATGTGGTCCGAAAAGCAAGGAAGAGTCAGACCACGGCATGCAGTGGAATGATGTGGCACAAAGTCTTTTTTGCTACGTCTCACACCATTAAGTATGATGGATATGGTCTGTTGCACAGACAGTGTGAAATTTTATTGGTGGTATTTCAGATTTTCTCATGTTTATAGGTTCAGGTTTCCCTCAAAGCCACCAAAAAAACCCCCTATCTGGAGTTTTCTAAGAAATTGGAAAACCTTATAGATACAGGGGATGCAATTGGTGTAGTCAGCTCAGATTGCCAGAAGTCTGTCAAGTCAATGGAACAGCTGGAATCTAAAAGCAAAGGTTTCTTGCACAGGGAAATCACTGCAATGGGAAACAGAGGGTAGCAGTAAATGGTTTCTTCCTCCAGTGGTGACTCATAGAGTTCTGTCTCGAGCAGTTCAAGCAAGTTGACCAGGTAAAGGGGTGAGCAGTGAAGTGAGAAGTGGTGACATTAAGCTGTGTAACAATACCAAAGGCAAAGGACAGCTATGAAAAAAATACCAAAGATGTTATAAGATTGCCTGAGCACTAACAGGGCAAATGGAATGGCAGAGAGGCATGCACATGAACAGAAGGAACTGATTTTCCATGTAGAAGACGGACTGTGAGCTCACTGCTGTTGCTTGGAAGATAGGTCTTGGTGTCATGACAAAATGAAGGACTGTCTTATTTCACAGGACCTCTTGGTTCTGACAGTGGCCAAAAGCAGGTGCCTAGGGAAGAGGGAGGAAGTTTAGGGCAAACACACAAAGATGCTTTCCAGTGCTGTTGTCCCAGACTCCAAGAATTTGCCATTCAAGGCAAATTGAATGAGAATTCATTCAGTTTTTGATGAGAAGTTTAAAATTGTGGGTTTGGTGACTTTTTAGCCAAGGCATAGGAGTAGCACGCGTGATGTGGTCTGTTTGAGTGGGGAGTTAGGCTTTACATGTTCGTTTTTGTAATCTGTGTAAGGGCAAGACATATCTGAATCCTAACTGTTGCAAGGCCAATCTACAGTTCTTAGCTAAAGAAATCCAGGAAATGCTTGAATTCTCAGCTGTTTCCTTACAGTTAATAATTGACAAATGTACTTTGATATTATTCATGGTTATGACCTGAGGATTTTATGAGAGGAAAACAGGAACTTCCACAGATTAAATAACCTATTGCACTAAAGGTGTTTCTGAGGAACACTTTGACACATTTGAATATATTCTGAAGGGCTGGGTTTAACATATTAATGACAGAATTTAGTGAGATTATGAAAATACATGGTTATAAACAGTTTCAGTTTAAAAAAAAACCAAACCAACAATAATTCTTCCATCATTAAAAGGTATTATCTTAAGGCTAGCAGTAAAAGTGCAGGCATTCTTCTGCTTTACTCTGTTTTAATATTCATCCACGTGGTTTGTAAGACATGGCTTTAAAGTTTGAGCATGTGTTCAGGTATTTGGAGAACTAAAAAAAAAAGTTCTAGCATCTCATGTGCTGGAAAGTTTGTGGCCTGGTTTTTGATACAGTGTTAAGGAGTCTTTGGTGCTGAAGGAACGAATGCTTTGTGGCCTGTAAATGTGTTGAGAATATGCCCGTGATTCTTGATGTACTAATATCTCTGTTCAGTTAAAGCAACCAAATTGAGAGTTCATGGTTTTAGTAGAGGCCACTGTTTGTTTGGCACCATGTCTGCAACTTCTTTTTATGTGGAGACATGTCTGAGAAAATGGGCTCTATGTTAATGATTGAACAGAAACACATAACTACTGTGTGGACAATTAGTGGTCTGTGTCTTTGCTCTGCTCCTCCAATAGTGAAGTGCTGCTGCATTTGTGGACTTCATGCAAATTTCAAAGTGCAAAATTGAATGAGAATGCCTCTGGAGTAAAATAAGTCTCAACTTAAATGCACATTTATCTGAAAAATGCTTCTGCAAATAAAAACTATGTTGAAACAAGGTAGTTTGTTTCAAGCAAATGTTTGTGTTAGTGGATAGGATTGGAAAATTCAACAGAGTTGCTTTTGTTTTTTTTTCTTCTCAAGTGGAGGTGTGAGTTAACCTTATTTAATATTACGAAATGATGTGTTTCTGTGTTATCAGGAGGGGACTGTCCAGAGGTTCTACAAATCAGTGTCTCTCAGGAAAAAGTGGAGAGTCTCTTCCAGTACTTTTTGAGAGAAACGTGCAGGAAGCCATCAACAATTATACTTGGTATGCATTTATTTCTGAAATAGTACTGCATTAATGAGCTTTTGGCTTAAGTAGGTATTTCAAGATTGGTATTTATTTTCATGCTTCTGGTAATTTTCATGGATGACAACTATTTCAGGATATAATGCAGGATATAAATGAAACTAACCCAATGTTTAGAGGGTTTGAACTTTACTCCTGGTTTGTTGTATGGATTTCTGTATTTTTAAAGTATAGTGAAGGGCAGTGATTGAGTCTGAAAGGGAAGTCAGACTTTGTGGTTAAATGCAAATAATGCTCACTAGCGTTGCAGCTATGTTAATTTTCAAGAAGTTCCATTCCAATTGGTGCTGGTTAGGATTTGCCTGGCCTGCCCACTTGACTGTCCCTGCTTTCACTGCATCCCAGGGTGAGTGGTAGCTGGCAGGGACCAGCTAAAGCTTTCTGAGAGCTGGAAGGTTTAAAGTGCACCAAGTCTAACAGCATAAAAGACATTGTGTACGGATATGTAACTCATTGCTATTTAAAACATTTGTGGAGATGTTGTGCTCAGTTTTGCATAATTTTCTTGTGATAGCTTCTAATAGACTTAAAGAAGGATTATTTTATCTTCAGTGTATGGTTTTGATGTGTCCATTAGCTGAACTGGAGAAAACAAAATTATTTTAGGTGAAAATGCTTGGTACGTCTGTGTGTATATAGGTGTGGATATGTATTTGAATATATATGCATATTCTAGAGTGCCCTTACAGTTGCAATGACACACATACATACATATAGAAGTGTAATGCCATAAAAACAATTGCCTTATAAGTCAATAAATAGTACAAAAAGTAGCATGCACTCATTGTGCTCTACCTAAAAACATACACTTGCAGCTCTTCACACAGACTGTAACAGCATGTTCTGAAAATCTTGCATCTGACAGGAATATGTATCACTGTCCATTTATGTGATCAGTTGCATTATTTTAAAAAATGTTTATACAGAACACCATTCTGTTCTTAATTTTGTCTTCACAGTGAAACGCTTTCATCTAGTGGTCATACAACACCAACAGAGTTGAATAATTCTTGGTCTGGAATAAACAGCTATACTACTGGTTTGTCTACTGAGAGAAGTTCAGTTGACTCCTGGAGGGATGATGTATGTCACAGGAACTTTTATCGTACATTTTATCTAAATATTGTAAAATAGATTAATTTTTACATAAAATGCACATGCAGCGTATGTTCTGTAGGGGAAGTTAACCACTTCATTCATTATAACCTAATGATTAGGTATATTAACTAAATATTTAAAAAATAGTTCTGTTTGCAAGTTGGTGCAACTGATGTGTAACAAAAAAAATGAAATAAAAATATGAAAAGAATAAATCTGAGGAAAACAAACCTGTTTACCAAATAGGGTAGGCTTAAGTTTCTGAGTCCAAGAGAGTGATAAAATACGTGTTTTCAAATACTGCATGATGCAGGCAGTGTCTAAATTGAACTATTCTCAGTGTTTTGAACCATAAAGTACATTCATGAGCATGCATGTAAATGTCCCAGTCTGAGTAAATGTTTAGCTCTTACCTTAGCTCAGTTCTGTTTTGTAGATGATGCAGATGTTATGAAGGCTGACCTTGGAGGGACACCTGCTGCAGGCTGGCAGCGTTGAATAAATCCAAAAGCATTGTGGTCACTGCCACTTTCATTTAAAAAAAGCCACCCATGATGGTAGTTCTACCATACCTTTTGCATAATATCCTCATCTTCAGGGTACTGACCCTATCTGTTATTTCCAGCTCTCCAGGAGAAAGCCTGACCCTGGATCTTGGAAAAACCTGGTTATTTTCCTGTTCCTTTTCAGTGAGATTCCTTTCACAGCCTGAAGTGGTTGGGGCACTTGGCTGGAAGTGAACAGATATGATCTGAGCTTTGAGTACTGTTAATTTTTTCTGTGTTTCGGTATCTAATATAAGTGGCCAAATGTCACTATGAACGGTGCCCCAGCCGAGAAACCCTCAGCCATGTGCTTGTTTCCACACCACTGGATGAAGTCAGGCTCTTCCCTGCTACCATGTTCCTGCACTTGCCTGTTTCTGGTAGCTCTGGGTTGTACCTTCAGTGGAGAGATATGGAAGGCCATTTCTCACACCGACAGCTGTTTCCTAACCACCAGCTTGTCATGCTGAAGGAAAGGTGCCTCTTTGCCGCCTTAGCCATTTTACTCAAGAACGAAAAATGCTGCTCAAAAAAAGCAGGGGACTTTTGTGCTGTGAGTCCCAGAGGTGCAGCGTGTGTGCTTCGCTCCATGTTGGAGCAGGGGTGGAGCCAGGAGTCCAGACACTTTATAACTGGTGTTGTCTCTCGACTGGTCCTAGGCAGCTAGTTCCTTTTTGCTAAATCACCCTGCTGAGGCCAGCTACCTGGGTTTTTGATTTTGCACTGCAGCGTAAAATTTGCATCTCCAAAGAAGGTTGTTTGAAGATCCATTCTGAGATCATCAGCCTAATCTATCCAAGTTGTCCTGTTCTTTAAATATTATGGGTTTTGTTATAAATGTATATGCATATTTGCTAATGACTATTATTTTTATAATATATAGGAATTTGATGAAGCCAACACACAGAGAGTGCGCCAGTTATTTTGGGAGATTGATGAAATGCTGTTTGAAGGAAAAGTGACCCCTCAAACTCAGAGCCTGCAGGCAGAATGTGCAGACTGGGTTGAACAATTTCCTCATCTAAGGTAAGGAAATGTCTTGCTGGTACTAGTTTTAACCAGTTATCACTCTAATTTGATTTTTTGAGGTACCCTTGTGTGAAGTGCTCTTGATACGTGGTATCACTAACACTTCCATTCAAATCTGGATCCCCAGGAGTGAGTTATGCCGTAGTTGTGCAGTAAGTCTGGGTGGTGCTGTACTAGCAGCTAATGCTTTTTATTTTGCTTAATACGATGAGTGGAGACGAAGATATTTTGGCAGAATGTATTGACAATATAATAATGTGCCGTTTTCATAATGACTTCTTCTAAATAAAGAATACAGCTTTTAAGAAATAGTTGGTGTTTTTTTCTTTTGTTTGTTTGTTTTACTGCAAGTGAAGCCATACTGTGAAATTCCAAGAAATTTGGTGTTAACTCTGTTGTTTCTTTTTAGGAAAATCAATAAAAAAAAGAAGGCAACCACATGCTTCACATACATTGCACAGTCTTCATAGGCTGTGTACACCAATGTAAAATGATGTGGGATACTAATATGGCAATAACTAGGTGAACAGATAGGAGGATGCATGCATGATTAATCAGAATTGTTTTGCATAGATGTGCGAAACATCTAGCCAGCCTGATAACTGCTTCTTATAAGGAAGGGGACAGTAGTTGGCATTGCACTGCACTGTGCTGTCCTGCCTTCGTGAATGATGGCATGTCATTCTTAGTGAGATGCAGGGACTCTAATAAGCTATTCTGAACATAGATCCACATGTGTCTTATTTTCTAGTCAGTTGTTTGGTAACACCGTTAAAATGAACACTGTCAATAACTGTGGTATGCTTTTAGTGCTTTTAGATAATTTGCACAGGCTTGTTAGTAGTAAATATAAGATAAAATCAACTAACAATGCTTGTCGTGCTTTCTCTGGAACAAGAGAGAATTATTGAATAAATGAGATGATTTTCATTAACATTAAACCATACTTTGCCCTTTTAAAATCCTACAACAGTTAATAGAACATACATAAAATGGAGGCAGGTTTTTGTGCTGTGTAATTCATTCAAAATATTAAATCATTTCACTATATTTTCAGAATACTTTCACTAGCTGGATTTTTTCTTTTTTAAAGTAAGTGATTCCCTGTACTTATGATTTTTTTTTTTTTTTTTAATTCAAATCTAGTGCTGACAATACCAACCAAGCCCAGGAGGTTGAAAATGAAGTGACGAAATCTGGGAGCGTGGTGTCATTTGGCACAAAGGGATGTGCTACATCCTGTGGTTTAGAAAGAAAAAAAATAAAAGCTATTTTCATTATTAAGCTTAAACCTTGAAACTCAGTTTGTATTGACTAGTTACTCAAAATAATAGCTTCTGGGATAAGAGATTTATTTCTGAGAGTTGTGCTTCAAAGAGCTCACTGTCCTTTTTAATTTGTAAACCAGCTATGTCAATATACGAATACTTAGATCGGCATGTGGGAATAAATACACTTGAGAACTGTCATCAATAAGAGAAAGATCAGATCTATTTAAAGAGATTTTTTTTCTTGGCTTACAGAATAAAAGTAAGAAAGGCTGTTGCTTAGAGTTTCATGTGGCATGAAGTGCTGTTTTGTGAAAGGTAGTCTCAAGAAAATGTGTTGAGGTGAATGTGAATGTTGCTGCTTGCATTACAGCCACAATGGACAAATTCAAGATTCCTTGTGAATGCCTGTGAAACACAGTTCAGTTAGTGATTATTATTTACCTGTACTGTGCTTTGCAATTATTTTATTGAGTAATTTTGTGTGCATTTAAATAAAGTTGATTTTACCTCTTCTCTCTGCCTCTGAGCGTTATGCATGTTGGATTTTGTGCATTTTTCTGAACTTTAATTCTCGTCTCAACTATTCTTTTAAACATTTTGACTTAGGACTTCTGCTCACATTGATAGATACTGGGGCTGGATAAGTGAAGTCATAGCAGATGATATTTGTCTTCTGCATCCATTTTTAAACATTCTTACTGAGTTTTGATAGGAAAGGAAGTGTGTTTACCTGCCTTTAGAATAATCTAACGAGTTTGACCGTTTGCTCCTAAAAATTATAAGCTAGAATCTCATCTTACATAAATTGGCTTTAATGACTTACATACCAGGCAATGTTAATGCATTACGCAAGGCCCTGGCCCCTCCATAAATTGCATTTTCAAAGCAAATGTAACGTGTGCTTTTGCATCACCTACTGTTTGCAGGTATTTATATTCTTGATATTTGCATACAGAGTAGATTTCCATCTAAGATCTCGCTCACTCTCTCCTTTTTCTTCAGGGTTCTAGGGAAGCAGCTCCTGTTGCCAAAGGATGAAGGCTTTCAGCATTTTCAGAGCAGAAGTGATTCTGTGGATACTAAGTGCTTACCTGGCCTCCATGAATGTACTAGTAATATAAAAGAGTACGTTATATTTTTTAAGCTTTCTTTTTGGTCTTCCTCTTCAGAAATATGTGCAAATATTACTTTTCTGTTACTGAATCATTTCAGTATAATTAAATATGCACTTTCTTCTTTCTTTGAATATTTAGTTCTCATTCTGTTTGTTTTTTTCAGGCTCTGCATTTCAGGCTCTAAGCTGATCCCAACAGCATCTCCAATGCATAAATCACTAGATTCAAGTTCCCCTAGGATTTCTGCCCCTGGCTTATCCACGTATTCATTCCTGGAAGAAGAAATCTATGATGTGGATGGAAAAATAGAAGAATATCTTGCCTTTGACAACAAGGAGCTGTAAATAACAGATATGTGTATTTTTGAAGAAAATAATGAAAAAATATCAGTGAGCCCAGTCAGTGTGCACAGACTGTTTTTCTTTTCTGTAAAATAGAGTTTCTTCTGTCCCTGTATTCAGTAGCACAGTGGTCAGAGTGCTCACTGGGCATGTGGAAGATTGGGTATGTTGTCTTTCTAGTGGTTCAGAACTCACATCTCCCATGTCAGAGGAATGTGTCTTAACCACTAGTTGTTTTGAGGTGTTTTATGCATGGACATTCAATAGAATATTTAATTTTGAGACAGGGAGTGGGATGAAGGAATCCCTTCTTCCCAGGTGAGTGCCTTGGCAACAAGGTTGTTCAGGACCATTACACTGTATGTGCGCTCACTGGCTGTCCTAATAAATCTTAAATACTTTTTCTGTGGTGTATAGCAGCTTTGTGACGAGAGGTGCAGGATACAACCTGCACTCTCATGAGTAACAGCAGTAATGCAGTGGTCTTCCAGAAAATGCAACCTAGGTTTCCCATGGTCCAGTTGAATGTTTCAGCAACTGGGCAACTAAGTAGAATAAAGACCATAATGTGGTGTTTGCTAAAAGACCTCTACAAGGGGGAAAGTTTTGTAGGTCACAAAGCATGACTTTTTGTGCTAAAGCTCGATGTCCTTACAGGAAAAAGGCAGGGTTGTTCTGAAAAACTGAGAAACCTGACTGAGACCCAGGTAGACCCTTTCAGTCCTGTTTTTGAAAGAGGGGGCCTAGGTGCCTGCCATTTGAGAAAGGATTTCAGGATTAAGAATCCTTTTAGGAGTGAATTATCATTTTATTTTGCTAAGTAAGCAAACTTCATTTTGGAGGACTTAACTGAAGGTGCTCCCCTTTGTGCCTCCTTGATATGTTGTTTCTTATTTCCTTCTCAGGATTTGATTCTGAAATATCTTACTCTTGATAAGTGAAACATTAGGAGTTACAAAGCTTGATATGAAAAAACATTGGTTGTTTTGTGAGTTATACCATTCAACCAAGTCTCAGTTACAGTTAAGAAGTTTGCAGTTCGCTTTGAGGAAGAAGTGAAAGAAGAGAAAGGGGAGATAGTAGAAACCAGTAAGAATTTGGGATCATGCTTGAAATCTTAAAAAAATTTTGTTTCCTTAGACGGAAATATCCTGACATTAGAAAAAAAAAAAAAGAAAAGAAGAGTGAGGGGTTAAATCTTTCTTTTTAACAAGTGTTTTAGAATTCCAAATTAGGAAATGTTGCCACACTGTGCTTCCCTAGTTAGGAAGGGAGGATGGGGGGGCAGGGAAAAGTAACTGTCCACACAGCAGTGGAAGAGAAGGAGGTGAGCATAAGACTGCTATTCTTGTCAGGCTGCAGAAATCCTTTAAAGTTGTCTTTGATCAGTGGTGAAGTTTTGCAGATGTATGCAGGTAAACAGGACATGATTTAAAAGAAATGTTCTGTGTGATAGTCGTCCTGCCAAATGCAACAGAAAATATTTATGTTACAGTAAAAAGCAAAGCATAGGATTTAGTCTCAAATGACTAAGTGTCTTGTATAAAGTTTTTCCTTCTAGAGCTGCAGATCCTTCTGGTAGAATGCCCTGACTGGACATTTAACTTTTTACCAGTAAGCAGAAGAAAAAAAAATGATTATATGTATTCGATAGGTTCTGTTCCCATAGGTACTCCATGTGTTCCAATTTGAATTTTTTTGTGATCTACATCTTACTTTTCTTCCATATGTATGTTTCTATTTATTTGACGTGTTAGAAGGGAAAAAAAAAATCAAAAGCCGTGGGAATTAATTTGAATTTGCTTCCTTTAGTAGTGATGATGAGAGTTGGGAACAAAAGAAGAGGCATCTCGCTGAGAAGAGGAGTAAGCGTGGCATTCCCCCTGTTTCTCCCAATGCCTGTATCAAAGATGCTGTGGCCTCTGAAGTATTTGATTGTATCTGGAGCAATGTAATTGGAGTATTGGAGGAACTGATTAAAAAAAATTGGGAAACTAATATCACAGGTATTTGGTATTTTTGATATGGTATTTATTGAATCTAACTTAGGAAAGGTTTGTGCGTGTGTGTTTGGTTTTTTGCCTATTTTTTTTTTTTCTTTGTACCTTGGGAAATCTGGTCATTTTAAAGATAGCCATGGTAGTAGATATCCAGATATGTAATGCCTTGCCATGCGCACATACAACCCCCTGCACCTAAACTAGGAACATTCCTATTATTTTTCAGGGAGAAAAAAAAAAAGTAAGAAAGGAAGAACTTAATTGCAGGAGAGCATTTTAAAAAAATATTATTCACTGGCTTGGGATGCAAAAAATTGATGCTGTTAGCAGGGGATCACTGACGTGATCTGAATCTGCAACCTAGGCATCAGAGTCTCCTAGTTCTCATTGTCTGAGCTTTGTTAATTAAAACAACCCTTAGGCAGTCAAATCGTTAAAGTGAGATAAAGAGCCTTGCTGACAGTGCAGGAGTTCATGAGTTTAATATAGGATGAAGAAATGGTGATGCCTGCAGTTTTATTTTATATTTTGGTATTCTGACAGACTACAGTGAGCAAAAGGAAAAGCTGGGAAAATTAACTAGAAGTGAAATTCTCTTTAGTATGCATGTATTTTCTTTGGAGGCAGAGGGAAATTTCAGTTGTTCTTTTAATGTATTTTGAAAGGACAGTAACAGAAGAATACTTGGGGTCCAGTTTTAGAAACTACCAAAATTTAAGGTACAGCCAACCTCAAATATAAGTCTACAACAAAGTAAGAAATGGCAAAATTTCTCAAAATACTTGCAGCATCAGAACTTAACACATCAGGTGTTAATGAAATAGGGCTTTTTTCACAGCACAGGTGGTCAACATTATAGTTTAGGGAGGATAGCTTAGCAGTTTTGTGATAGGCACACTCTTTTATCTTTGTGAAGGTCATCAGCTTATGACAGATAGTTAACCAAAGTATTTTGACTAGGAATGCAAAAGAATTTGTGTTTCTGATAGACATAAGATTGTAGTATATACCCAAAATGAAACAGTGTGTAGCTGCTGTCAGCCAAGGATAGAGCCAACAGACTCTTTTTTTCTCTTCATCTGTGCGTGGGGTGGGTTTTTTCCATTTGTTGTTTTGTTGTTGTTTTTTGTTTGTTTGTTTTCTTTCCCCTGCTTCAAAAGAAACTCTGGGAAATTTCAGGTAACATTCAGAAAGTCTTAGCAGGATTTGTTTACACCCCCTCCACCTTAACTTGTATAGACTGCCTTGTTCATCAGTGTCAGAGAAAGCAGAAACAAATGGGAAATGCTTTCAGAAAACCATAATTTATGGTAGATTTTTAAATGCCATGTAACCTTAAAACTATATGAAAGTCTTTATTTACTATGCTGTGTAATATTTTTTGAATCTCAAAAGATGCCTGGTAAATGTACAAAAAGCAAGTTATTTCCTGAACTTTTTTTTTTCCTATTGTGCAGAGGATGACAAACAGGTTGAGAAACTGAAAGCTGTTACAGCAAAGCTGCCACATTTACCAGTCATTCGTATTAAGGCAGATGCTGGGATTGTTCCTCTTTCCAGAGGTTCTGAAGCACGAAGTGTATCTTTTGGGTCTCATTCTGTTTCCTCGCAGGTAAAAATAACTTTCTGTCAAATGGTGTTTGTTTTTCTGTTAACTTCAGACAGTCCTGGTTGAAACTAGAAAAGGGTTTTTTTTGTTTTTCTTCCTTTTTAAAATTTTTTTGGTTTTTCTTTTTTTTTTTTTTAAAAGCAATTAGATATACTTAAGTAATCGCATTTAAAATGAAGGTTCATTAAATGTGCATTTCTTGTTTACTATCATTTGTTTTTTGGTGGTTCTTAAAGGTGCCATTTACCACTAAGATATTGCTGAAGTTGGTTTACAAAAAAAACCCACTTGTTAGACTGTATTTAATCCTTAGAAAATAATGCTGCTTTTGTTGTGGCCCACTCATTTTCTCTTGTTAAAATTAAGAAAACAAATGAGGCGCTTCTCTGGACTGTAGGGATGTGAAGTTGCAACTTAAAGTGCTTTACTCACAACCCTGTGACTTTCAGACTCTCATTTTCATGTCCTTTGCCTCTTGCAAAAGGGGACTCAGCTGTACGTCCACCCATGCACTGGCATGAGACCTTTACTGTCTTTGTGGAAGCTTGTGTTTGTATTGATAAAATGCCCTTTTTTGTCCCACTTGATGCCTTCTCTGTCTGTCCCCACCTCCTGTTTTGCATGTTTGTTTTTTTTTTTTTTCTTTGCCAGCCACTACTTCTGTGTTTTGTGTGTTTTGGTGTCTTTGTTTTGTTTTTCCTACCCCATCTCTCTATTCAGTTCAAACAGCTTTGTTCTGCTTTGTCTGTTCTTTTCCCATGCTTGCTAGGTAGGTAAGAAACAGGGAAGAGAGCACAGCAGTCTTGGTGCTCCCTGCTGGCACACTTGCCTCTGTAGTGGTCCCAGTTGTCAGATGAAGTAAAATGCTTAAATAAGTAACACCCAGACTCTGTGTCCTTGGGCTGGACTGTGCTGTGGGAACATGGAAACTTGAGAGAATCAAACTCCATCTTCCACTGAAACTTATAATGCAAATTGAGTAACTAAATTACTCAAGGTCTGTTTGTAAGAATCTGTTTAAAATAAACAAAACAACATATCCCATCTACTACTGGGAATTCTACTGAACTAACCTAACAGAAACTTTTCTGAGAAGCAAGTAAAATATCTCCTAACTATGGGCTTCTCGAGGTCTTCCTTCTAAAAGAGTAAAGGTTAATGCGTATTTGTTGTTTTTACTAGGTTCACCGTTTCTCCAGCAACTTCTGTAGTGATTTGAATGGTGTGATGACAATTCAAGCAAAGCCACTCCAACAGAGGCATATTGCCACAGCAGAAAAAATGCAGTAGGTGTCAACATTGATATTTTCAAAATGCAAGTGCAGCATAATTCATATTATATAAAAGATGTCTCGCAATGATAAAAATTATGAAAAGGCATCCTTTTTACTTTTTTTTTTTTTTTAAATCCTTATTCCCTATCTCATTCTCCTTCCTTTTTTCCCTAGGAATGAGCAAGAAGACAAACAGCATAGCATTGCCTCCAGTGCTCCAAATTCACTGCACACTAGGTTGGGGAGAATTGCTGATAACAGTGTTCTTTCATCATCTCGGGTACTGCTGGCATCTTCTAGGAAGCTACCAAGCCATTGTAGGTTGCCTTCTCTCACTTCTGACCAACTGTCCTCAAAAGCTCCTAATATGTACGATGGTGAAATCCTTAGGGAGACTAAATTGTGAGTTTCTTCATTTTATTCTTTGCTTTCCTCAACTTTGCTGAAATTTCACCAGTGAAGGTTTTTGCAAAATATCTGAGAACTAACCCAAGATTTATTATTGATACTAGAATTTGGAGAGAAAAAGCAAGCAGAACTACGTTTTTTGAGGAGAGGCATTTATTTTATTTTTCTGTTGTTACATTAGGTGCTGTTACTTTCTGTAGCTGAGCTCTATAAAGAAATGTACTGCTCAATAATGTCATATTATTTCAGAGAAGAAGTCTTTAATTTTTCCTAAAAGAGGAACTCTTAAAATTCTGTAGGGGTGCCAGCTCGGATCGTTTATCTTCTGCTCGTGCATCTAGAACCCAGAACAAGTTGCCACCAATAAACTCAAAGGCTGTTGAACAATATCTTTCAGCACCTCGACAGCAACAGAGCTCTGTAAGTTGTGTTCATTTTTTGTACTAGTGAAGAACTTCAAGCTGTTTGGAAATAAATTGCTCTGTGTCAGTGGTTGAAACGAGCCATTTTGCAGTTTGTATTGGTTTGTATTTAATACGTGGTCCTAACATGCTGATGTGTGTTACATTGGGCTACCTTTAGAATGCAAGAGAATCCTGTTTAAAAACTCAGGTCACAAACAGATCTTGGTGACTTTCATGTCAGACTTTTCTCTGACAACAGAAAAATCTGTTTTAAAAAACACAAAGAGAAAAACAACCAACCAGATAGTGACCTTGCACTTACATGCTTCTGGGTTTAAATAGCTCTTTTCATTGTTTTATTCACTAATTAATGCATTCTGAAATCTGTCTGAAAAACATGAGTAATCTTAAATTACCTTAAATTGGTGCTTTTGGTTAGTGAAAACATATTTTTTCTTTTCTCCTTCTGTGTGTTTTTTGTATGGCAACAGAAAAAGTTTGGTGTGTGGTTTGTTTTTTTTTTGTGTGTGGTGTTGTGTTTGGTTTTTTTTAATTGTTGTTTGTTTTGGTTTTTTTGTTTTTTAAACCAATTCGATTGCTGCATTCTCATAATGCTTCTTTTAATTCTCTCAGCATCGAGGACAATATGCTCATAGCAGAGTCTCAAGTGCAGTGGCTGGCAGTACAGAGCAACGGCCCCTCAGAGAAAGAACTGTTATTATTGATCAGTTTTCAAGGCCCAACACAACTCATACATTCAGGGTATGTTACAATGTAAGTAGAGACATGGAAAAGTGAAGAAGCGTCCATTCATGCCCGCTGTTGGTCTACAGAAAATCTTATTTACTGGCTTTCTCCTGATTTCTGATGTAGAGGGATTCCTGCCACCTGTAGAGAGGAGGATATTATAAGGCTTTGGGAGAGTGAGGGACCTTGAAAAGTAGGACTAATGTATGAGGAAGGGATTTTTTTCAAGTCTAATGTATCAAGCAGTTCCTTTGAGGGTGTCTATGCATTAGAAGTGTGCGGTTTTGATACTACTTGGATTTTTGCAGCTTGGTAGAACTCATTCTGCTGGACTAGAATGTGAAATCTGTAATCAAACTATCTCAGTAGATAAGCTTACCATACTGGCTTATAGTATGTCTTTCCTTTCTACAGACAGGCACGCCTCAGAGGACATCACTGACTCCCATGGATTTTGCTAACCACCGAGGAACAGGTCAAGCATTTTTAACAGGTAGGCAAAGCAAGAATCACTTGGAAGGCAAAAGGCCAACAAAACCTATTAACCCACAGTACAACTGAGAAGTAAAGTGCTCAGGAAGAGCTGTGCTTAACATGGAAGAAGAACAGCTGTGTTTGGCTGGATCTTCTAAGTTTGGTTTTTAAGTTTCTTCTCACTTGGTCTGAGATAGCCCTAACTTTGAGGAACCCTACAAAGCTTCTTTCATTGCTATGACATGGAAGGAAAAGGATTCTCCCTCGTTATGTGTTGTGGTGTTTTTGTGTGTATGTGGTGGGTTGTGGTTTGGTGGTTGTTTTTTTGTTTTTGTTTGTGGGTATTTTTAGACTTTAGCGTGTTTAAAATTATGGCAAGAGTATGTGGTGTACAGACTAGATGTTCTGCAGCTGCTAGAGTAGCAACACAAATACAAGTTTGTGAACTGTGTCATGATGTAAATTTTATTTTTAGTTCCCATATAAATTCACCAAATCAGTAAACTTTTTATGTGGGGAAAAATAATATGGAAAATGGGCATTTAAACATAAGTCTAGAGCTTTATTGAATTAAAAAAAAAAAAAATCAATATTGATTTTCAACTGTGTCTTTCATTTATAAGCTCCACATGGCTTATTTAGTTCCATGGTTACAGTAAAGCTGACTTGCTATTTCTTGAAGTATTTGAGTGCTTGTACGTAACCTTTATTTGTTTGGAAGTTCCTTGAGTTTAAATAATTACATAATTGGCATTAAAATATAAAAGGTGATGTAAGAATAAGGGCGGGTTAGCCAACATTGCCCTGAGCAGGCTGATGGAAGCAATTAATACATAATCTTGGAGTGTCTTCCAGATTCTACCACAACTAACGAACAAGGTTTTATCTTTTCTAGGCTCACAGCATTACTACAGATCCTTGCAGAGAAATGTTCCAACTTCAAGGAAAAGATTTCAGATTGCTTCTTAACCCAGCTTAGGAAGAAGCAGAAACCCCCTGCACTGAATGGAAGACTGAAGCACTAAATTTACGGTTGGGCTCTGTGATCTTAAGGGTCCTTTCTAACCTGAATGATTCTATGATTCTAATTTGACAGTTAGTATCTTGTGTAACAAAGAACATGTGCAGTATGCTGGTTTCTGCTGAACCTTGCAATCTTCAGGATGCCTGCATTGCTTTCTTTTAAAGTTGTCTGACCAGAGGCTAGATTAAAAATTAGAGAAAAATTTAATACATGGTTGAGATATCTGCTCTGTTTGCAGAGTCCAGATGCTGCTGCTGCTGCACTTTCTTCTTGGGCATTCCTCTTTTTTTTCTGCCTTTCCTTAGGGAACTGTTATTCTACCTATAGAAGCAAATGTTTAGACCATGAAGTCCAGTTCCCATTTTTTTGTGTTTCTTCAGTGTTAAAGATTTTTCTAGTCTATCCAAATATCAGTTGTATATAAAATTTATACTTCTAAACAGGAGTTCGTAGTATCTCCTCTTTAACTGTTGTTCTAAGATTTTTTTTTTTTCATTTTTCAGTCTGCTTATTGCAGTTGCTCTCTTATAAATATTGTCTGTCCCTACTTTTTCTTTTTCCTTTAATTCTTTGAGATAGAATTCATTCATTGCCTCTACTTAAGTCTTCGTAATCTTCAGTAACTATGGGAACTGCTGGGATAAACTTTGTTTACAGGAAGCAATGTTTTTCCTGTCAGGCCAAACATGTCTATAGATGCTGAGCAGTTGAACCTGTATGCTGACAAGTTGATAAGACTGTTCCCACTTCTTGAGATCGCCTGTTATTTTACAAATTAATCATAGCTTGAAATACCTGAGCCTTCAAAGTTTCAACATGAAAATATGTACTTAATGAATGAAAGCATTATTTTGTACCTCTTCGTGTAGAGCCAAATAGGAGGATCAAAGAGGAGACTGGGATTGTGTTCTGCCCAGAGATCACAGCCCTGATCAGGTCCCTGGCCATAAGCACTGTGTGCATTCACAGACAGGGATTCCTTCTTCCAGCAGAGAGCCAGCAGTTTAGGTATATGTGGTTGAAGAGCTGTTGAAGGGGAAAAGGAAGAGGAGAAAAACTTATTTGCCCAAATTGTGCACTTAAGAATATAATCAGTTTCTTCTACTTGGGAACTAATACCAGTTCTCACTTTTTATGAATGTTCAAGGATTCGTAATCCAAGGCAAAGCATTTGTAATGTATATTTTATATCTGTACTGTTAATCAGATTTCTGTTTTTTTTTTTTTTGTAAATGGTCATCAAGAACTGCATTATTTTGAGTAAATTAAAGCATTTTTAAATTACTTTCCTGGCTTAGTATTTTTCTTCTTTGGCTATGCTAAGTTTACTCACCAATGATATTATGGTGCAGTATTTGAGAAAGCAGAACACTTTTGCTTTGGAGTTGCAGGTGGATTTTATGCAGTTTCTTCAGAAATCTCAGGTCAAAGATGTTACAACATTCAAAATAATTCACATTTAAGTCTTCTTCAGCAGTATATTGTCCCGTCCCCACAGATGGGATGAGGGATGAGTTAACTCTGAACACGACGTGCATCCTGACTCAACAGATGAGACCAGGTTTGAATTAACTCTGGGTTAATTCTGCATGGTTATGTGAAGTGAAGGACAGACAATCACTGCAGGGGTGCAATTCAATTATGAGTTTTACTAAAAGTACATGTTGGAATACTAGTTACAGTGAATAGTGGCTTGGCAAAAGTGTTTTATGATATCACAGAACTCATCAATACATTAACAGCAAGAGTCCTTCTACAAGCAATGTATTGGCAACCATTAGTAGCTCTGAGAAGAAATTTTAGCAAGAATCCAACAGCAGAGCTTAAGATGATGTTACTCTTATATGTTCAAAAGGAAAAGAGAGAGAGTGGTAAAAAGGGTAGGAAAACTAAGGTATAAAAGAGAGAGAGAGAAAGAGGCTAATACATCACAGAAGGAGAGACAAAGAAATAGGGATATAGAAAAAAAGGAAAGAAGGAAAGAGCAGAGAGAAAGGAAGGAAGAAAAAGGTGAGCGATCCAGCCACTCTTATGACTCTGCAGCATGGATGACAGGACTTGTATGTTGATGTACGGCCTCGGTGTCCTGTGGCGAGGATGCTGGGGTTTGTAGTTCAGGAGTGCAGTGTCCTCTGATGTCTGATGTAGTTCCTGCGGCGAGGCCGGTGGGCTGAAGGTCCTGAGGGTGTTGGGTTCCCTGTCAGTGCTGGTTTTGGTGAGCTTTTTTATAGCTCTCAGAGTGGAGGAAAGTCTGGGGGTAAGGGGTGGTTGCAAAAGATTGACAAGTCTCAACGAGTCCCAGGCCATGTTGAAGAGTCTCAGCTTTTCCCCTTTGTGCCATGCAGAAGTCCAGGGGAAAGGGGTGATTGCAAAAGATCGACAAGTCTCGGGCCATGTTGAAGGGTCTCAGCCTTTCCTCTTTGTGTGCCAGGCTGGGCATATCAGAAGATGGGGCAATGTGCCCTCCAGCTCATCCGCCACCTCCAGTCTGTGGCTCGTTAGCTTGTTGTTGATGTTGTTAGCATGTTGTTGATCATGGTCCACCCTATACTGAATGTGTCATCTGTGGCTGGATGCACTAGTTTCGCCACAATGTTTTCAGCCATGATCCTTATCAATACACAACATGTGTCCAAAATATACTTCTGCTCTTGTGAGTGCTCCCTCCTGTGCTATATAGACATTGACAAGAATGTAAGATGGCAAAATGTGTCCCTTGCCATCTTGTAGCACTTCATGTCAACCTAGCTCTTATGTTGTGGACTAAATGAAAATATAAATACCCACCAGTTTGGTTCTATAATGGCAGAAGTGGAAACCACATAGTGAAGAATCGTTCATCATCTGGCACTTTGTAAAAGAGAGAAGATTGCTGACCTCTGCAAAACAATTGGGCTCAGTCACTGGATTTCTGAATGCAGGGAAGAGCAGAGAAACAAGCATCTGCTTATGCAGCTTAAAAAGAAAGGAAAAATCTGTTATTTACTAGAGCAGCAATGGAACACTATCAGGTGGCAGAGGAGAGGGAAGAGGAGGGATATTTGCTGGCTACCAAATGTGTTTTAACACTTTTCTCTTTTGGTCAGTTTTCGGACACCTGACAGAATCATGGATCATCTTACATCCTGATAACCAGCGTGTTGGGTGGAGTTCAACACTCTTGATCTTTGTTTTTCTCATGGTCATGGGACTAATAAGTCTCACTTTCCATACTACTTGCACACCCAAGTATTTAAGAAGCCTACTTGTGCACAGGATTGGTATTGAAGTGAATGTCTTTGTAAATCTGGACCTCTATGGACATGATACAACAGCAGCTGCTACGAATTGGGCCCTGTACTTACTTGCACGTAATTCTGAGGCACAGAGGGAGGTTCGCAGAGACATGGACAAGGTATTTGGTGTGTTTTCCATTCATCCTTTATCAAGGTTGAAGAAGTGGACGTAAGAATGATTCTTGTGGCTGTTATGGAGCTTTAAATACCTAGAGGTGGTTGGGATGGGTGCTGGAGGGTCTTCAGGAGAGAGTACTCAGGGTTCCCAAGTAAAGGGCAGGGTTTCTCTCTTTTTCACTGTGAAGCAGTTTATGAAAAGTCACTCATTTGCTGTTGTTTTGACCCTTCTCCCATTGCCTTATCTCTTCAGGAGGATATTAAGTACCAAAAGGCAGAAATATTCTTGCCATAACTTATGCCCTGCACAGAGACCCCAAGATCTTCCTCAACCCAGACAAGTTCAGCCTGACCAATTCTTCCCTGAAAATTGTAAGGGAAGGCACCTGTGATGCTGTCCAGATATTTAACATTGCTGACAGTTTGATGTATCTATCACTTAGTAGCTGACATCTCTGGTCTCACTAGGGGACAATGCAGAGGGAATTTCACCCCTGTTTTTTTCCTCTTCAATCTTGCAATGATTTCATGGTAGGCTTTTTAGCTGGGTGTAGGTGTTGGGGTGTTGGCAGCAGGGGTGCTGCTGGGGTGGCCTTTGTGAGAAAAGGCCAGAGAAGAGAACACAATTGATGCCTGCTGGCTACTTAGTGGGCCCACTACAGGACGCAGCTGAGCCCAGAATCCAAGCTGGTGGCACTTCTGTGAAAATGTATTTAAGAAAGGGTACAAGAATGCTAGACAGACAGAGGAGGTGGGAAAAAGAGTGCAACATCAGTACAGACACCAGGGTCAGTGGAGGAGGAGGAGTTGGTGCTCCAGGCACCAGAGTGGAGGTTCCCCAGCAGCCCACGGAGAAACCATGCTGGAGCAGGTTTACCCTCAAAAGCTGCAGCACATGGAGGGGACCCATGCTGGAGCAGGAGAAAAGTGTGAAGAAGAGGAAGTGGTGAAGAGGAACTTTTTTGTCTTTATTTCTCACTTCCCAACTCTATTTTTAATTGACAATATATCAAATTTCCCCCAGTTGAGTCTGTTTTGACCATGATGTTAACTAGTAAGCAATCTCCCAGTCTTTATCTTGACCGATGAACTTTTTCATCCTGTTCTCCCTCCGTGTCCTATTGAGAAAGGTGAGTGAATGAGTGAATGGGTGGGTGGCTGGCTACTGACCAAGGGTAACCCACCACAGCTTCTAACAGATGGTTCATCTATCACTGTGTATACACATGTGTATCAAATGGATTCACTGTGACAGTAAATTTCATAGAGCAAATGTCAGACACCAGATATTCCGTGTTGCAAGAGTGTCGGTGGGCAAATTTGCAGTCTTATCTATTTTTGTGACCTACCATCACAAGTTATTCCACATCTTGAACTGACCTTTTTATTTATGCTCTGTGACCTCTGGTTTGTTTCATTGAATGGATAGCACACTGCTAAATGCTTTCTTGAAACTTACTAGAGTTTAGCAAGGAGGAGGCCCTGTAGGATCTAGTCAAACCACAGAGGAGTAGGCAGAATCTCTACCCGTGATCTTGGGGTGAGCTGTGGCCATCTAACTCAAGAGTATGCTTTTAACACACAGATGAATAAACATAGGTATGATGCTTAGGTAGCTACTTAGTAATGATGTCTATTAGTTATGACAACTGGTACATTATTACAATTGCTTTACAAGAACAGGCTGTGCTCTGGGGAATGATGATGGCCCAAGTTTCAACCTGCTTTGTTGCGAAAGATGTTATTACTCTGGTATGCATCTACCTGGCATGGACGATTTGGGTTTCTTAGAGAGGAGGCAATTAATTAATACAAAATTTCATGTTGTGAAGCAGTCCCAAATGATGGCTACAGAACAGAGCAGTTGTTGGTGTATGGTGAACACCAGGCTTCAGGAAACATTGTAAAGTATGGTTGACTAAGGTGAGCATCACAGCAATCAGTCTGTCTCTGAAAAACCTAGCTGTGGTCTCTGTCTCAAATGTTATTAATCTCCTTTATCTGTGTGAGGAAAGATAATCCACAGAAGGATTTGAAGCTGAAGTTTTTGTCAAGCTCTGGGCTTTAAAGCCTGGGGTTTGTGGATGGGTGAGATGTTCTGAGCTGTTCAGAACTGATACTGTCGTTTCAAATAGAAACATGCTGTAGTATCTTTTATTTGTGCAGGTGATAGTTGTGACTACAAATTTCCTTTTTTTTTTTTTTTCAGTGCAAGTAACTTTCTGCACTAAGTTTAATCATGTTGTAATTGTCTGTGTTGAGGAAGAGGGAAAGTCTTCCTAAGACAAGCCTTTCGTAACTGCAAATGAATTGTAGTGATTGCTAAGTTAGCAATTGGTTAGTCTTGTTTACTGTGGATGCTGTGTGCTTTCTAAGAGATGCCAAAAAGGTCAAGTATGGCTGGAGAAAAGGACTGATGTAAAGAGCACACCACAGTTTTTCAGAATGTGTTGTGTGCTTTTTTGTCCTTCTGTTGGACTGGATCCATTTTAGCTTTGCTTTGGGTTTTTGTTTTTCTTTCTGGTAATAATGATTTTGTGTGTTTCCAGATTCTATTAATAGATGTGGGCCTCTCCTACAGGATATCCTCTTTTGAAACTTATAGTAAAAGTTTGTAATGATTGCAAAACTCAATTACATAACTAGGTCTCAGAGATGCCAGATTTTTCATTTCTACTTTCCTGGGTATATCTTGCGTATCTTGCAGTATAGCTGCTGCCTTCCATTATGAGCAGCATTGCCAGCTGCTGGCAGGATTTTGTAATGGTAGTTCTGTCGTGTTCCATACTGCTTTCCTTGTGGCATTTCACCCTGTCCCTCCTGTTTCGCTGTTTTGTGTGTGTGTGTGTGTTTTTGGTCTGTTTGTTTGTTAGATTTTTGGTTTTGTTTTTGTTTCCTGCAGAAAGAGTTATAAGCAGTTAGAAATGCAGATTTTGACTCTGAATCACAATTAGCTGCTTTATCTAATTATCAGCTCCATAAAGGCAACAAACTGCAAGGTTTTTTATAAAGAGACTATAATTACTACGCTGATATTCATGTTACAAAGACAAAAGGTGAACTTTTTAATACTGCATGCTTACGTCCTTCCTGGGATGTCACCTGAACAAAGATGGGACTGATGACAATGTAGCTTGCCTTATGTGTTTACAAGACAGAGTACTCTCCTGGTTTTGTTAAAAAACAAGTTTCTCTTTTAGCGGATTTGCCTGTCAGCTAAAGCCTTCATATTAGCTGCATTTCCTGGAGAACCAGATACATGTTTTGGTAAACATAGCAATGGAATGCAAACTTATTGATAAGGACAGATTTACATCTCGGAGAGGGGCAACGAGAAACAGGTGACCAAGAAACTGACCAACTGTGTATAACATTCCATTCAAGTGAATACTTCATATAAAAGTGGGAGATCATGAGGATCTCGTCCCTGTTGCTTTTGCTTATGGCCGACATTAGGAGAGGACCTTGCTGGTTGTCCCTGCGAACGGAGGCCTAGTGACAGACTGAATCCAGCTCTGGTTGGCTGCAGAGTTCAATCCAGGACTTTGGGTGTGGGCTCTGCAGTTGCTGAGGCTTTCAAGATTGGTTTTGTATATTTTGTATTATTTTCTCTATTCTTATTAGTAGCATTAGTAAAACATCTTTAACTTTTCCAACTCTCTTCTCTCTGTCCTTCTTTCCCTCCCGATCGCCTGTCCTTAGTGGGAAGGGGGGAGAGGGAGGGATAAAAGGGAAAAGGGGGGGAAGAGGAGGTCAACAATACATCTGCCAGGGTTTGATTGTCACCCCGCAATCTAAACCCTCAACAAGTACATATCTGCTGCTTTCTGTCACAAATTATTACAAATAACAGCAAGAGTAGCAAAGTTCATTTCCAGGTGTTTACCATGCAGAAAATACAATGGTCAACATTTATGATACAGTGTTTGCTGGGAGACTGCAGGAACCAAGTGCCAAAACTTAACTTCCTTCTGCTGCCAAGGGTCATCAGCCCTACCTTAGCTTCTGATATTCTGAGCTTTCTCTATTTGCATTTCTTATCACAGGTGCTTTGTTTATGCTGTTTGTTGGTCTACTAAAAATGCTGGTGCAGTCAATTTTGGTACAAAACAAAGAGGAAAAACATGACCATGGCTACATGAAGCTTTTGTGGTATCTTCAAGGAGTGAAGTTTTGCAGATTGGGTGTGAGCTGTGCTGTCTTTTCACCAGACCACAAGATTTCTGAGCACTGGATGCTTTGAGGAGCAGGTGAGAAGAAACCCTGGGTCCTCCTGAGGCAGGAAAGGCAGTGGGGTTTGTGGTGGGTATGGCACCACTTCTGCCCAAGCACTCCGCAAGTTGTGACACAGGTGCTGGTGCTGCCAGTAGTGTTACTTGCACCTGTTAGCCTGTGATTGAGCATTCAACACTGAGATGAGTAAAGGACATTTGAGCAGAGAAGCATCAGTGTGCTTTTCAGTGCTGCTCTTGATCATGGGTCAGTATGGACTCTGGTTTGCGTAACCTCTCTGAACCATTAACCCAGCTTAAGAAAAATGTTCCCCATCTGAAGCACTTGAAACCTTCAGGCATCATGTTGAAGAGCGCTGGAGCAGTTCTGTATGGCAAACCAGTATTTCATGGGCACCTGAAAACAGATGGAGAAAGGCAGTCTTAAGAAAACCCACCCTCTCCAAATCAGCAAAAAGGTGTTTTTTATCTCAACAGTGGTTTGTGTTTTTTCCTTCTGAGGTATCGCACGAGCCTGCGAAGAACTTCCTTGCTCTTCACTGGAGTCAGAGAAGCCAAGTGAGGGAAAGGAAATTGCACCGGTCCCTGTGGCTGCTCTGATGTCATGAAGTGCTTCAAGCCAGCTTCTCTGCCCCTGTGGTTTTTTGTCTGTTTGTTTTCCTGGCAGGAAGCTGCGCCTCGGGGCCGTGTGACAGCTCCGCCTCTCCGTGCCCGGACCCGGCGCACCCGGCGTGCGGCAGCGGGGGCGGCACAACCAGAGCAGCCAGTACAGGCAGCGCCGGTTGCCAGTTGGGATCAAGCTCGGAGGAGGAGGCTAGAAGATGGAAATGGAGGTCATGCAGGGAGCTGCAGGGGGACCCCAGCTGTTGCACCTGGGGGCTGGGGTCACGGCTCTGCTGTTTACGATTGTGGCCGTGTGCTCCCTGCCCGCCCTGATGGATTACTGGAGGCAATGGTGGGTGTTGAAGCCGGTCCCCGGTGTCAGCCCCTGCTATCCGCTGCTGGGAAATGCTCTACTTTTGGAGCGGGGGGGAGAAGGTAAGGGCAGCTCATGCCGTAGCCGAGCTCTGAGGTCCGTGCACTGCTTGGGGCTTTACTGGAGCGGCCAACGCTTGTCAGGAGCGTGCTTGAGTGGTGGCTGGCTGGGGAAGGTGAACACCTTTAGGTCTGTCTGGGTCTGTGGGCAACCTGAAGAGGGGAACTGTGTGAGAAGTGGGCAGTAAAGGGGAAAGGAGAGGAACTGCATAATTGTGGGGTTATTATCAGTCAAAGATTAGCTGGAGTTTCAATGTGACAGTGGCTTCCAGATGCTGATGCTGGAGTCGGATCTGTTTCCAGTTGTTGGTGAGGTGGAGCATGAACACTGTGGAATGTTGTTTTTGGGTCAGGGAGGTGTACTGGGTGCTCTCACAGGAAGTCCTGTTTCGCAGTATGGAGCACTGTGTCCTCGTGACTGTTAGCTGCGACCCAGACAAAGCTTTTAGCTGACGAAGGAAAAATACTTCTGTAAACAATTATCTTCCCCAAAGTGAGCATGTGCAGGGGACTTTAGCAGGCTGAGCTGCTGGGTCATTTTCAGAATTAGCCATGCCTTAGATTTATGCATTAGATGCAAAAGAACTTGCTGAGTATTTCCAGTACCACCCTCAATAGCAAACCTTTCTGTTCTCACACTGATCAATGCTACCTTCTTTTGCCAGGTATTTGAGAGGCCGTTAATGTGCTACATGTTCCCTTTCTATTTGCTACTCAGTTTGGCACAGGAATGTATTTCTTGAGGAGTCTGGGGTGTGAAAGTGGCTTCAGCTGTGCTGTCAGTGGACCAGCAGACTCTTTTGGGTGTGTTTGTGCTGCCTGTGTATGGCAGTCTGCTCTGTGCACATGTGACGCTGGCTGCTCTGCCAGGTGTGATGTCAGAAGAGAGAACAACTGGGTCATGGTATGTGAGGAAGCCAAGGACAAGTACAGTATGGGCGTGCACATTGCCCAGTGCTGACACATGCAGAAACATGGTGCCTCTGTTTGCATCTTTCCTCTAGATCCAACCCCATATCAAAATACAAATATGGGAGGTCTGTCTTTGGTGGAAGCGAGGACAAGCAGCTTCCACTGAAGTTAACTTAGGGGAAGCAGTAACAGGATTATAGTCAGGATGTGTGTATGGCCCGACGAAGAGACAAATATTTTTTTTCTTCTTTTGAAATCTTAAAAAAACAAAACAAAAAAAGAAA
The DNA here is from genome assembly GCF_037038585.1 of Patagioenas fasciata. Classification (NCBI taxonomy): domain Eukaryota; kingdom Metazoa; phylum Chordata; class Aves; order Columbiformes; family Columbidae; genus Patagioenas; species Patagioenas fasciata. The sequence continues at coordinate 34,283,843 of NC_092523.1, read as the reverse complement.
ATTCCTTCTCTCTCCAGAAAGCAATTTGATGAAGGCTGCTGTGTTCTATGGAGTATCTAATTTCTTTTGTTAGCAGGCGTCACATAGTTAAGTACATGACCATCCATCATTGTTCTTGTTTATTTATGTAAAAATGAGTGAAGTTGGTGGTTTATAATATTTTTCATTAAAAATGTGACAGTTTAAAAAGTAGTTTTTAGAAAAAAAGCATAAGGTTTTATAGCAGAAAGAAAAATTACTTTTCAGCTGATGGTGATTTTATTGGTATCGCTAGACAAGTACTGGAAAATTGCAATATTTTAATTGCAGTCATGTTAGAAAGAATAATATTTTAAAAACCGGGAAGTAACCCGACATTCTTAAGCCTTTTGGATGGGGTGTCATTAGAACTTTGCATAAGACTAGGGAATGCTCTATTTGGGTATTTATTAGGAAACTAGGTTTTTTCCCTGTTCTTCTTTTGACTTGAGGATCTCTGAATTTCAGACTCTGCAGATGCCTTGGAGGGAGCAATTTATTTAATCTGGTTTCAGAAAGGGCAAAGGCCTGTTTAATCCTTGAACATTCTGATAACAGCTACCTCCTCTAGAATTGCAGAATGAATCTGAGTGCCCTCTGTGATGAGATAACTGGATCTGCGAGCAGGGAAAGAGCAGGAGGTAGTGCTTGATTTGATTCAGCAAGGTCTTTGATACCATCTCCCACACTTTATCACTAAACTGACAAGATGTAGACTATGTAAGTGGATAATATGGGTGGGGAACTGGCTGGATTGCTCGTGTGAAGTCCAACTGGCAACTGGACAATAGTGCTATCTCTCAGGTAGTCTGTAGCATAAATGATGCTATGAGTCTTTGTGCCTTTAGAGATGGGGACATCTGAATTGTCAAATCCACACTGACCCCATAATCAGTCACCCTGCAATAAGGCTTCTAAAAGCACAAGAGTGGAGTTTAATCCCGGAGCAGCTAGCTGTCAAAAACCGCTGGTAGAATTGCAAACCGTCACTGATATTTAGGGCTGCAAGAGAGTGAGAGGATTTGAGCATGTTGGAATAAGAAATAATTTGTTTGCAGACAAATGATAATGATGTAAGGGCTCCAAAGATTTTCGTCAGGAGTCCACCTATCAGAAACTAAATATTTCAAGTGATACTGGTTCCTGTGCAGTGCTCAGTCATTACCGTGCATGGCTTCACTTGGGTGTGCATCACAAAAGTAGTGCCTGTCAGTGAGGTCTCAGATGGGAAAAGGCTTGATACTTTACTTGAACAGTGAAGAAGCAGCTTGATGTAGCATTTTGGCTAGTGTCAGTTAAGCCAAAATGTAAGCATAGACCTGATAAAGTTTAGTTTGTCTATAATTGTTACAAAGAACATTGCAAATACAGAGGGCCCATGCTGCAGTGCTTTGAGACTGATTAAATCAAACTGCCTTATCTCCTTCAAGAGTGCAGCCGTAAAGAAATGCTTCTGTAATACAGCTATATGCAAAGTATGCTGCTTACTCATAGTTGCAAGATAAAACTAAGAAAACATAGCTAGAGGACATCTGGTGAAGAAGAACTCATTACAGAAGTCTTGCTTATTCAGCAAAACCCCCTTTTTAAAAAATTCTAATCTGTTTTTTTTTTTTTCGTTCCAGGTTTTTTTAAACAGCTACAAACTCGCATTGAAGAGTTCAGGAGCTGGCCGATGCTTAAACTTTGGGTAGGACCACTGCCTGTCATGGTTTTGTTTCACCCTGACAGTGTAGAGGTGAGTGTGTTTGCCTCATGTCTTACTGTCATGCAAAGCAGTATCCGACTTGGTAGTTTCTATTCGTCCAGTGTAATTTTTGCAAAAAAGGGCTTGGACTGATTTTACTTGAGACTGCTCTTTGACCCAGTGCTGAAGAAAAGCTGAAAGTGGAAGAATATAAAAATCTTAGTCTTGAAAAAAAAAATACCGAAGATGACCAGCAAATGAAAGCACTGACTTAGTATGTTTTATACAAAAAAGCATCTCTTTTAGCTTTGTTTTCACATCTGTGAAAACTTCTGCTCCCAAGATCAGAATGGACAAGCAGATGGCAGGGAAGATGAGGCCACTGAAATAGGGATAGAACTTTATGAAATGCAGGTTGCAATGCTTGTGCCTGACTGACTTCTCCGTTAGAACTTGGTGGCTCTGTCTTGATACCATGAAATGTAGTTATTAGTTTTGCTACTGATAATGATTGTCCCTGAACTGAGAGACAGAGTTGTTTATTTGTTGGAGTGTTGATTGAAGAGAGGGTACTTCTTGTGAGTTTGATTAAGGCTGGAAATTATAGGTTTTCTCTGAGCTCTCTCTGTGACTTTGTAACACAGATTTTTTTTTTTTCAGGAAGGTAAGAGGAGTGAGAGTAGTACTTTTTTGAGTATTTTATTGTTTCTTGGGATTGGGATATTTACTGAAAGACTTGAGGATATGAACTCAATACTTTCTTTGTGTATGAGCTTGTACCAAAATATTGTGCATTTTACTGAGGGTCGGGGTATTTTTGTAGAGGAACTGAGGTTGTGTGAAGTAATTTCAGGTGAAGCAATCTCTTTCCATCTAAAAAGTGATTTTTTTTCCCCTCTGCTTTCATTTTTCTGACAGGCTATTCTGAGCAGTTCAAAACATATCGAAAAATCATACCTGTACAAATTCATGCAGCCGTGGCTGGGCACTGGACTTCTGACAAGGTACAGTGAAATGCAGGTGCATTGCTGTCATCTTGAAATTTGCAGTGTATGTGATAGGAAGAGGGCTTGGTGGCAGGAATGCTATGTGTATCTCTGGACAGAGATGTAGATGATAGCTGTAAAAGTTTCATTCCTTGTGATGGTCTTGGTTGCTCTTTAGCAGCTCATGTCAGATTGACAATTTTGCCCATTGTTACTTTTTTACCCAGAGGTTTGAAATTAATGTGAGTTTTGGGAAGTTGTATCCTGTGGCAAGTGGTGACTTGTAGTCTGCAATGCTACATTCTGGATGCTTCAAATGTTGTGGTGTGTGTAACGTGGTTGAAATGTGGCAGAACTGTCACTGCGTGCATTGCTTATCTCAACTAGTGTCACTGCAAAGCAGTATGATGGGCCTGACATTGGTGATGCTTTGAAATAGGATGAGAGAGTATCTACACCCTGTCATAGAATCATAGAATTTTTTCAGTTGGAAGAGATCCTTAAGATCATAGTTTCCAATCATAACCTATCAATTAAATAGTCTGGACATCCATAAATCCATGGGTCCAGATGGGATGCATCTGTGGGTGCTGAGGGAGCTGGCTGAAGTCATTGCTGGACCGCTCTCCATCGTCTTTGCCAAGTCTTGGGAAATGGGAGAGGTGCCTGAGGATTGGAGGAAAGCAAATGTCACTCCAGTCTTCAAAAAGGGCAGGAGGGAGGACCCGGGTAATTATAGACCGGTCAGCCTCACCTCTGTCCCTGGGAAAGTAATGGAACAGCTTATCCTTGATGCCATCTCAAGGCATATCAAGGATAAGAGGGTTATTAGGGGTAGTCAGCATGGCTTTACCAAGGGTAAGTCATGCTTGACCAACCTCATAGCCTTTTATGAGAATGTAACAAGGTGGATGGATGATGGCAGAGCGGTGGATGTGGTCTACCTTGACTTCAGTAAAGCCTTTGACACAGTCTCCCACAGCATCCTCACAGCTAAGTTGAGGAGGTGTGGTCTAGACAATAGAGCAGTGAGGTGGGTTGCAAACTGGCTTAAGGAGAGAAGCCAGAGAGTGGCAGTCAATGGTGCGGAGTCCAGTTGGAAGCCAGTGTCTAGTGGAGTGCCTCAGGGGTCAGTACTGGGGCCAATATTATTGAATATAATCATTAACGATTTAGACGAGGGAATTGAGTGTATTATCAGCAAGTTTGCTGACGACACTAAGCTGGGAGGAGTGGCTGACACACCAGAAGGCTGTGCTGCCATCCAGCGGGACCTGGACAGGCTGGAGAGTTGGGCGGGGGATAACCTGATGAAATTTAACAAGGGAAAGTGTAGAGTCCTGCATCTGGGCAGGAACAACCCCAGGTTCCAGTATAGGTTGGGAAATTACATATTAGAGAGCAGTGTAGGGGAAAGGGACCTGTGGGTCCTGGTGGACAACAGAATGACCATGAGCCAGCACTGTGCCCTTGTGGCCAGGAAGGCCAATGGCATCCTCGGGTGTATTACAAGGGTGGTGGTTAGTAGATCGAGAGAGGTCTTCCTTCCCCTCTACTCCACCCTGGTGAGACCCCATCTAGAATATTGTGTCCAGTTCTGGGCCCCTCAGTTCAAGAAGGACAGGGAGCAGCTGGAGAGGGTCCAGCATAGGGCAACAAAGATGATTAAGGGAGTGGAGCACCTCCCTTATGAAGAAAGGCTGAGGAAGCTGTGTCTCTTTAGTTTGGAGAAGATGAGACTGAGGGATGACCTTATTAATGTTTATAAATATATAAAGGGTGAGTGCCATGAGGATGGAGCCAGGCTCTTCTTGGTGGCAAACAATGATAGGGGTAATGGGATCAAGCTGGAACACAAGAGGTTCCACTTAAATATGAGAAAAAACTTCTTCTCAGTGGGGGTGACAGAGCACTGGAACAGGCTGCCCAGGGGGGTTGTGAGTCTCCTACTCTGGAGACATTCAAAACCCGCCTGGACATGTTCCTGTGCAACCTCACCTAGGCATTCCTGCTCGAGCAGGGGGATTGGACTAGATGATCTTTTGAGGTCCCTTCCAATCCCAAACATACTGTGATACTGTGATGTCTCTAAGAACCTCATCTAAACGCCTTTTAAACACCTCCAGGGATAGTGACTGTCCTTTGTTTCCCTCATGAAGTAGAGGCTCATAAGACATGAGTAAGAGTGCATGTCAGGAGTGGAGAAAGGGAGGATCAATGATGTCAGGGTTTAGTGTCCTTTGGTCTTGGGAGAGTGTCATGAAGGCACCACGAAGTCAGTTTTAGGCACACAATAAGTTCCAAAACAGTCTTTATTCTAGCTGGAAAAGTGCAGCCAATAAAGTGACTAGAAACAGGGTTTATACAATTAGCTAGCACTCCAACAACATAAAATACGGGTTCGGATATCAGTTGAAGAGAGTATTGGGGTATAACAAAATAAGAATAATGAGGAACCACGGTGTGCATGAACACACTCACAAGAAACAAAACCAGAGCCCTCTGACTCCAGGGTACTCACAAGAAATAATCACTCACCTGGGTTAGGCAAGGACTCATGCTTACTGATTAGGCAAGGACTCATGCTTGCCTGGTTAGGCAAGGATTCATTCAAGGATATATCCAATAAATTGCCTCTCACCCAAATGAGGAGGTGAGGCTCTCTCAATCCTGGGAAGCCTCCTTAGATGGCATCTCAGTCTAAGGAGAGGGCTCCAGTTCACAGACCCGCTGCTCTGAGAAGACCACTCCAAAGGGGGCCTTTGGCAGGAACCCTGTTTTATAGTCTGGTGAGATCTGGCTCTGAGCATTACAACATGGTCCAGAAGCTTTGCAGCTGCTCTGGACACCTCCTCTGCTAACGACCCTGTCAATTGACTCAGGGTCCCATTAAGGACCCGGTCAATTGACCGAGGGTCCCATCCCTCCTGCCCCACCAGCTGGTAGCAGTGAAATCACCCTGCCCCAGGGTAGGGGAGGGTGTGACTGTCAACACCTTGGTACCCCCCTAGGTGTGTACATGGGGACAGGCACAGTGGGGCACAAAAGGTGCTAAAAGAACCATCAGCTGCCCCATTGAAGGCTCCAGATCTCAGGGGGATGTGCAGCTGCCACACAGAGGGGTCAAGGAAGGTTTGGTCTGGTTGATGCAGATATTCAAGAGTCAGAGTAAGGTGAGTGTTGAGTAGCTCTGGTGCCTTTGTGCCTCTTCTGTGGTTTTTTGGGAAGGTCAAGGTCCCCCTGTTAGCAATGGAGCTTTGCCTGCTTGGAACCCTCAGAGGTGAACTCCATGTGCCTTGTGATGGGACCATGGTGTCATAAAAGCGAGCTCACATGATATGGGAGGCACAAGTTTATGTGAGAGGATGTGGAATGCCTTTTATTTTGAGTTTCCTTCAAGGCCATTAAGAAGGCAGTAATCAGCAGCAAAGTGCAAATAGTTGAGGTCCATGGGCATCAGGCATGGTGTATCCTTGCTGTTAGTCTTCTTCCTTACTGGTTGTTTTGTCTCCAGTAGACTTTTAGAGGTATTTTTACTTGTGCTTGCAAAAACATAATGGAGCATAATAAAGATAAGCCCACTTGAGGAGTGCCCCACTAGCAGGTTAACAGGAGAAGTGGTGTGATGGTTTACCCTGTAAGCAGAGCTGCCAGATGTGTGCCTGTGGGCATGTGATTCAGAAAAAGTTTGCCCACTGTGGCTCCATGCTCTTTCACTGACATATGGGAGGTGGTTGGCCATCTTCAAGGATGTACTTCGTAGCCAGATCTTGAGACAGTCATTTGCATGATGTCCATGGACCCTAGTTCTCTGCAATCCTAATTTACTAGCTTGGGTGATGATTCACAGAAATAATGTGATGAGGTGAGGCCTTGATGCTGCATAGCTGGTTTGTCCTATAGGTGGCTTTTGCTCAGTCCCTGTGAGTCCATGCACTGAGCAACCATGAGGCTGTATTGCCTGAAGGTTTGTTGGCATCTACTTTTGTTGAGAGCAGCTATAGAAATCATGGCTTGTGCTTCAGAGACAACTGGAGCAATAAATATTTCCATTTTACTCCTTCTGGGGGTGCTATGGAGAGCTTGAAGAGTCATCTACAGAGTGTCCATCTGTGAAGGTATTCCAGGCTGCAGTTTTTACTGTGTACTTCCTGTGATGGTGAAAGTTTGGGTTTTTTTTGACTTGGAGTTTTTAACCCTTCCTTCTCCCTGTTCATTTTGCAGCACTGGAGATAAGTGGCGGTCACGGAGGAAGATGATAACTCCCACATTCCACTTCTCAATCTTAACTGACTTTCTAGAGGTTATGAATGAACAAGGATGTATTTTATTGGAGAAACTTGAAAAGCATGTTGACAAGGAACCATTTAATGTCTTTCTGGACATCACTCTGTGTGCCCTTGATATAATCTGTGGTAAGTCCTCTTCAGTTATTGTGGTGGGGCTGTGAATGATGCTGAGGCTCATGAGTACAGCTGTGCCACATTGTATGAGGAGATGGTTGGAGAGGAATGTCCCTGTATGTTGTGTGAATGCATTTCCTTCCTCCCAAAGCCATTCTTCTAGCATGTCTTGTGTGTGTCTGAGGAGGTGAGGTTGTCAGAAGACAGGGCAGAGGTAGCAGTCTGAAGTGAGGTTGTGTTGAGGAGTGGGGTTTCTGGGCATGGAAATGTAAAGCAAGCTCATCCCCTGAAAGGGGATGTGTAAGTTCACCTGTTGATGGGATGGTGTGGTGACAGTTGGAAGTTGGCAACAGTAGTAACTTATTGTGTACATGGACTCTGCATTTCACTTTGCACTCATGAACTGTTGATGATTTCCTCCTACTAGAAACAGCAATGGGCAAGAATGTGGGTGCTCAGGAGAATAAGGATTCTGAGTATGTTCGCGCTATCTACAGGTAAATGGACATTTTCCTTGACTGCTTTGTAGCTGGGCTGGAATTGATGGTGATTGATGTTAGGAGTTCATCTGCTGTGAGCCAGGAGGGAGGGCTGGGAGGTCACAGGTGGAGGCAGAAATTCAAGAAAACAGGAAAAACTCCTGCAGATTTTGATGCATTTTCTGGTTTGAATATATGCAATGGGAGCCTGAGTCTTTGAAGAGGTGTTGGTTGCCATTCAGTTAACTCATTGGTACAGGAGGTTAAAAAAAAGGGACTGCAACATTTCCTATCAACATGACTGGCAGGATTGGGAGGGTGCTGGTTTAGACAGCATGTTAAAGCTGAGGCAATGCTGCTCTGCAGTTTACAGCAGTGTTTACACCATTCAAATCGTATGTGACTGTCCAGTGGATTAGGAAAAGCATGGTCTATATTCCTACCACACTGGTGTGTCAGCCTAGATCAGATGTAGCTTGTGGGATCTCAGCCATAGCCTTCGATGGAGCTTGTTGAGACAGGTGTGTTACAAAAAAAGGAGTGGAGATAAAGGGTTTCAAACTGTACTGCAAGTGGGCCCTAAGTTGGCCTAAGTGTAATAATGTCTCTTTCAAGAGTATTCCATCTAAATGAGAATATGGTCTCTTCTCAGAGATCAGTGCTTAGAGATATAAATCATGGTGATGCTGGGACACATGACAGAAATTTTGAGGTAGTTTAAAACTGGGAAATAAACAGCCTTCCCTTCAGATGAATGGGTTTAAACTCATACAATATGAGGGAGGTAGAACTTTTTATTTGGTTCTTTGAGAGTGATCTGTAAATTTTTTTTTTTTTTTTGGTCAAGAATGTTACATGATGTAATTGTTATGCCCCTAGGATGAGCGATCTAATCCAAGAACGACAGAAGAGCCCTTGGCTTTGGCCTGATCTTGTATACATTCTGTTCAAAGAAGGGAGAGAGCATGAGAGGAACCTCAAAATCCTTCACAATTTTACTGATACGGTATAGATTATTTTTTAAATTTATTTTTTAGTGGCACATGTTAGTTATTGGTGCAAAGTCTTGCACTCAGTAGAGAGCTTCCAAATGGGGGTGAGGTTGAGCCCCCTTGATATGCATATATTAAGAGGAGAACTATCTCTCTGTTGTCATGCCAAGGAGTTCCCTGAAAAGAAGACAACAGCTGACTTCTTCTGTCAGGATCTCTGTTGTATTTCAGCAAGAAAATATACTACTCCGAGGCAGTAACAGAACTTAGAGGACCTTGACAACTGAAACAAACAACAGAAAATCATTGAACTCTTGTTCTGCCCGAGTTGCTACATATCTGAATCACCTGCAACAGCTCACTACCAAGTTTGTAGCAGTAAGCACAGGGCTCTGCTTAGCAATGCCACTTGGACCAGCCCTCAGAAATGGCAGACTTCATTCGTTTTCCCCTATTCAGAGCATAACTGAGGAGATGAGCAAACACATGCAAGTCCTCACATAAGCAGTAAGACACTGACACAAAAACCATTAAACGTATGTCACTGACTTCGCATAAAATGCAGTGTTGTCTCACCATGTTAGTCTGTGCGATTAACACCCATTTCTCTCACCAAATAGTTCCAACACTATTCTTGCCAGTGGTTGCCCTTTCAAATCTACTCTTAGGATGCTGCCAGAGAGGCTACTATTCCTGAAACTGATGTATGTACACCATGATGTCATTGTATCAATGCCCACAACAAAGGAAATAACCTCTGAGCTTTCACTACATATAATGAGCCAAACCGACTCTGTATTGTTTAGGTAGTTCATGGTTTGCTTCCTTTTATTGGGAATTTCAGCAGTGAAGTATGAGAAAGGCTCATAAAGGGACCTAAGGTAATGCTCTCTTCCCATGCTGGGCTGATGCACTGAATATAAGAAGCCAAATCTTAGAAGATGACAAAGGAACAGTAAATAACAATATCACCTAGTGACAGAAAACACTGAGACAAAAAGTGGTTCAATAGGTGTCTTTATATGTTCAGTGAGGGGAACTGTATGTGTGTATATAACTGTATTTTTCCCCCATTCAGTGCTTCCTCTGAACAGAATTTTATACTTTATAGCCTTTTAAACTATTCTGTTGTTACTGAGAGCAAAACTACTTTATTGTGGGGTTCTGTTTTGCTGTTACAACAATGGTGGTGACCACAAGAAATTTCTGTCTGTCACTGGGGCTGTGATTTGACCTAAAAAAGGGAAGTTCAACCATTGTTCTCATACTGAAGAATATCTGTGAAGCTTTAGTGTAGTGGTTCCAGCTGTGCTATATGTAGTCCTGATATAGGGCTGTGGGGTGCCCTTGTTTCTCTTCAGTCCCCTGGGTTCCGCAGAGGTTCGAGGTGTGATCGTTTCCTTAGTTATTGGATAGGGTAGAGAATATCTTCTTGGTGATCAGTCTCTTCAAATTGTGGTGATGTTTTTTGATTTGCTGTTGCTGTTGTTGGCATGCACAGTTGGCTTGTTCCAGATAATCTGGATATGTTTACACTTCCTGATCAACAAATAGTTTGCATAGTTTGACTATCTATATTCTTGATCGCACAAAGGGTATTCATGGTTCATTTTATTGCTTGAGACAAGAGGGATTGTTCATATTTCACCTACTAACACAAAAAATCATTAAAGTTCATGAGCTAATGCTGACAGCTATGCTAACTAGTGCTTGTAGACTGCTACAGATGGATGTTGTTTCAATAAGATGGGACAAACCTGTTTAATGTAGACCATGCACGTGTGCTGTGTGCATCACATCTTGTGTAATGCTTCTAATCTCAGGTCATTGCAGAAAAAGCTGCAGAACTTGAAAACACCAAGAAAATGAGATGTGATAATGATACCAGCTGTGAAGAAAGTGGATCCAAAAAGAGAAAAGCTTTCCTTGATATGCTGCTGAGTGCAACAGATGATGAAGGGAACAAATTGAGCTACAGGGACATTCGTGAAGAAGTGGATACTTTCATGTTTGAGGTACCCCAAGAACCTGTTAGGTGTGTGTGTTTGTTTTCCCAGAACCTGAGATTCATCATTTACAGGTAGTGACTCTTCCTTGTCTTAGTTCAGGAGTCTGCTTTTAGTATGAAGTTGTTTTAGCTCTGGAAGCCTAAGAAGAAATATCTGTAGGATGGAAACTACTGAAGGATAGAATCATTTGATCTAGAATTGTGTGCCCTGTCAAAATGTTGGGCAGTACATGTGTCAGGCCCTGCCTATGTGAACAGGCTCTACTCATGAAAGCAGGTGAGTAATAAGAGCTTTATGGTTGATGTGGGCCATGGGCTCTCAGCTCCTGTTGCAAATCTCGTTAATGCTAAAGGGGGCTCTAAACCCTCTACTGACTGGAGGACCGGGCCCAAAGTGGTGTGGTGAACGGAGCCAAATCCATTTGGCAGCCAGTCACTAGTGGTGTTCCCCAGGGCTCAGTATTGGAGCCACTTCTGTTTAATCTGTTTATCAATGATCTGGATGAGAGGATTGAGTGCACCCTTAGTGAGTTTGCAGATGACACCAAATTGGGTGGGAGTGTTGACCTGCTGGAGGGTAGGAAGGCCATACAGAGGTATCTGGAGTGGCTGGATCATTGAGCTGAGGCCAGTTGTATGAGGTTCAACAAGGCCAAGTGCCAGGTCCTGCACTTGGGTCATAACAACCCCAGGCTCGGGGAAGAGTGGCTGGAAAGCTGTCTGGGAGAGAGGGATCTGGAGGTGTTGATTGACAGCTGGCTGAATATGAGCCAGCAGTGTGCTCAGGTAGCCAAAAAGACCAACAGCATTCTGGCTCGTATCAGAAATAATGTGGCCAGCAGGACTAGAGAAGTGATTGTGCCACTGTACTTGGCACTGGTGAGGTTCCGTCTTGAATACTGTGTTCAGCTTTGGGCACTTCATCATAAGAAAGATATTGAGGTGCTGGAGAAAGTGCAGAGGAGGATGACAAAGCTGGTGAGGGGCCTGGAGCACAAGTCTTATGAAGAGTGGCTTAGGGATCTGGGGTTGTTTAACCTTGAGAAAAGGAGGCTGAGGGGAGACCTTATTGCTCTCTATGACTACTTGAAAGGAGGTTGTAGCATGGAGGGTATTGGTCTCTTCTCCCAAGTAGCAAGTGACAGGACAAGAGGAAATGGCCTCAAGTTGCACCGCGGGAGGTTTAGATTGGATATTAGGAAAAAATTCCTCACGAAAAGGGTTATCAGGCATTGGAACAGGCTGCCCAGGGAAGTGGTGAATGTGTTTAAAAGGCGTTTAGACAAGGTTCTTAGGGACATGGTTTAGTGCTAGAGTTAGGTAAGGTTATGGTTGGACTCGGTGATCCTGAGGGTCTCTTCCAACTGAAATGATCTATGATTCTATGATTCTAAACCATTTCAGTGTTCTGCCTTTCATTTTGCCAGCTCTCCTTGTGGTTTGTCCCTTGCCACATTAGCTGTAACCTCTTGTTTCTGTTGTCAACTCTGCCTTGGTGTACTGTCGTCTTATGTTTGGTTTCCTCTCCAATGAAGGAGCTAAACAAGACTTTCACAAGTTTTCCACACAATTCTACCTCAGAAGAGCTTAATTCAGAGTCCTGTTACTGTTGTTATAACCTAGAGAAACTCTTCCCATCACACCATGCCTGTACTACTCCATAGCTGGATTTGGAAGAGATGCAGCATCCCGAACTTCACAACAAGTACACCTTTTTAGTACCAAAATCCTTTAATCGTCAGATTTTCCGTTTTCTTTTCCCACCTTTTTTTTTCTCCCTCGCCTTCTCCCTTGTTCCTTCTTCCTCTTTTTCTCCCTTCTCCCTCTCCCTTTCCCTCTCTCGCCACTGTACTATGCCTCATCAGAACTTTTCTGGATAGTTTTGTAAAGGTTACAGATTGTGTCCATTGTATCTCTCGTGTGGTAGTCGTTGGCATCCCAGATGTTAAGTTGTTGACAGTAACCAAAAAGATGAATATTCAACTGTTACATTATATAGATACTGATACTTCATGCAGCTTCTGGGAGGCAGAGAGGAAGGGATGATTGTGTGGGTTATTTCAGCAATTTCCATCTTGGTCACTTTTCAGGCATCTGACAGAATCATGTGTCATCTTATATCCTGGTAATCAGTGTGTTGGGTAGAGTTCACTGTTGATTTTTGTTTTTCTTGTGGTCATGGGACTAATAAGTCTCACTTTCCATACCACGTGCACACCTAAGGACTGAGTGTTTCAAAAAGATGGACCCAATTTGAAATCACTACTGCTTTGAAATCAGGTCCATCCTTTTGGAACAGCCTGTATTTACAAAGCCTACTTGTGCACAGGAATAGGGTTGAAGTTAATGTCTTTGTAAATCTGGACCTCTAGGGCCATGATACAACAGCAGCTGCTATGAACTGGGCCCTATACTTACTTGGACACAATCCTGAAGCCCAGAAGAAGGTTCACAGAGAACTGGATGAGGTATTTGGTACGTTTCCATTCCCTCCTTCATTGGGGTTGTGGTGGTGGCTACATTTGTGAGTAGGGATGTGGTACATTATAAACCTACATGTAGAAGAGGAGGTAGGAACATGCCTTATGGCCCTTTTGGAGCTTTCAAGAGCTAGGTACTTCCAGGTACTGGAAGGTCTGTAGGAGAGTATAGCCAACCTTATTTCTTTGGGGCAAGGCATACCTGTTCAATGTATATGTAGCACTTTCTCCTGTGTGGTCTTAATGCATGATGAGAGTTTCTGGAGGGAGCTGGGATGAATTTGTTTAACCAAAAATGGGGAGTTTTGGTCTTGCTAATCCCCCTATTTGGTTTTGGACAGGAGGCAACACTGAACGTCCTGTTACAATGGATGATTTGAAGAATCTTCGATACCTTGAGTGTGTTCTGAAAGAAGCCCTTCGGATCTTCCCTTCAGTCCCACTGTTTGCCCGGACCTTGAGAGAGGATTGCTGTATTAGTAAGCAGTGTCCTGTGTTTGGCACTTCCTATGCTGCTAACATCTCCTCGGTGGGGGTGTTTCCCAAGTAAAGGACAGTCTTGTTCTGTTTTTCGCTGTGCTGTTGTGTATAGGAAGTCACTTATTTGCTGTTATTTTGACCTGTCTTCTCCCGTTCCCTTTTCTTTTTAGGAGGATATCAGGTACCAAAAGGCACAAATGTTGTTGTCGTAACTTATGCCCTGCATAGAGATCCTGAGATCTTCCCAGACCCGGAGGAATTCAAACCTGAGCGATTCTTCCCTGAAAATTGCAAGGGAAGGCATCCGTATGCTTACGTGCCCTTCTCTGCCGGTCCCAGGAACTGCATTGGTACGTAGCTGAAGAGGAAGCCCTTGTAGTGTGACAGTGTTGCTCCTGGTGTGGTAATTGTGGCAGCAGCGAGCATAACAGAAATTTAAGTCTTGATGTGCCTGCCAGTTGTGTCCTGTCCTCCAAGCTCCCAAATTCTGGACACTGTCTCCCCTGCAAGCCTGGTGCTTCAGCTGCCACATTTTATTTCTTCCCAAGGGTTTTCTTTCTTCCCAGGGTCCAATGTCTGTCATACTGCTGTTTCCTTCTCACTGCCTGTGCAGCCTGGGAGCATGTTAATGGGCTCCCGTGCTAGGACAAGATTGTTTCCAAATTTCTGATCCGCAGTGTCAACAAGACAGCGAGAAAAGGCAAATGTCCTGTGCTTGTTTTACTCTGGAAACATCTCATCTCTCCGTCTCATGATCTCAGCTAGGTGTCCCAAACATACAGTCTGCAACTGATGTATTCTTTCCCTCTTTCTGACATAATTTTTGCTCTGGTGTTTTCACTGTAGTCCCAGAACTTGTTAACTCTTCAGGGGCTGCTGAGACATTTGGCATTTATCTTTGCTCAAAGTAGAGGCATTGTTGTTTATATTGTAGAACACATAAAAAGACTGTTCCCTGCGCTGATCTTAGGTGCAGATGTTGAAAATTCAGCAATTATGCCATTTACAAGAACAGAAAATACAACTTCTGGGTTTTTCATTTTGTTTGTTTTCTTTTGGGGGTTGGTTTTTTGTTTGGTTTTAATTTGTTTCATGGGGAATAGGTGCCCTTCCCATAAAAACAGCAGAGTGGGTCTTTCCGTGTTCCAAATTGGAATCTGATTTAATGTTATATGTCTAGCTAGTTCCTGAGTGTACAGGAACATGTGCAGGAGAGTTGGCTCATCAATATCATTGCAGGAATGCATCACTGTGCACGTGTGTGCAAACATCCATCTGTGCATATTATATAGAGGGGAGAAAAGAAGAAGTTTTGAGCACTGGATTTTGTGTTCTATTCCCATTTTTCATTTAGTTTGAGTGAAATGTGTGGATTGTAACAGTTGGTTTGGTTTCCCTCGTATATCTCTGTTCTTCCCTTTCCTCCTTCACCTTCCTCTGAGATGTAAATTGAACTTTACACTCTGTGCTAGCAAATCATCAGTGTGTGTGATGCCTAGTGTTCATTGAAGGAACGTCTACCTGTAGTTCTCTTGCAGTTGTACCTCCTTTGCCTTCTCTCTGCATATAGGGAAGAGTGGGATTCATCTCCTCACAGTCCCTGTGCTGCACCTTCTCCTGCTCTGGTCTGTCAACCATTCCCTCCTGCCTAGTCCACCCAAGAGACATGAAAAGGCTGTGTTTTGTATTGGTTCTGTGTGAAGTGTTGACTGTTTCCTCTTTGCTGTTTGAGTTCTGTGTGCTATGGGAAGGAGGACATGCTGTGGATTGTCCCAGAAAGGCCGGAGTTGTCATGCTGAGAGAAGTGCTGGTTCCAGTGGTGTCCCCCTGACCTTGATTTTGGCCTAAAGACTGTTCTGTTCTCAAGGCAGATGGACAGACCTTGCTGTCTTGTGTGTGATAGGGCTATCACTGTGAGCATGCAAATGCAGCAACTGATGATGCAGCCTGACAGTAACATTTTTTTTTTTCTGCCCTGTAACTCCTAGGTCAGCGCTTTGCACAAATGGAGGAGAAAGCTCTTCTAGCCCTTATCCTGCGGCGCTTTTGGGTGGACTCATGTCAAAAACCAGAAGACCTTGGTATAACTGGAGAACTGATTCTTCGTCCGAATAATGGCATCTGGATTAAGCTGAAGCGAAGGCCAAACACTCGATCAGTATGAAAGGAAATTCAAGATTTTATTTTTCAGAAAACTTCCAAGCTATTTAGGCTGTGGTGTGTTTTTAAATCAGATATTTTGATGACAGCACAGTGATTTGTTGCAACTAAAGTAATTACTGATTGTTTCATCAAAGAAGATGCTGTAACAATCCTAAATTGCTCTACTTTTCTAGTGCATATGAACTTCGTGTTAATCTCTGAAGTGCAAGTTTTCAAACATCAAATTTTAGTGCCATGGATTAAACTATTCTATTGCAACAGTGCAAACAAAAAAAAAAAATGGGAGGAACAACAGTAATGCCTGTGATGGAGTGATCTGGTTATATACCATAGCATTTGGGAGGTAAATTACAGTCTCAAATCTTTGTATGGGTTTTAGGTTTCTTTGGTTCTGAAAGGTACAAGTGATCAGTTCTTCCACTTGGCACAGTTTGATTTTGTAATTTTTTTCTGTTTTGCTGATGACTACATCTATGAAGACAAAGCAAAAATCTCTAATTTCACTTCCTTTGTAAGAATGTACAGTAGTTCTTAAGTAGTGAGTGCTCTGAATTATTAGCAAAGTGTACCATAAGCATTAATCTGTATAATTTTACCATGAACTAGATTGTGTGCAAATTACACACAGGATTTCATAATGGATTTCATTATTAAAAGTTTTGAGAATAAATTTCTACTGTACTTCAATATGGAATGAAATTATATCTGTAAAAATTACATGCCTAGGTGCAGGTAGATTACTGATGGGTACTTATTTACCATCAGTTCCTCTGGAGTGATCAGTTGACCAGATTTTATTGTGTTAGTCAAAGCTGAAACAATGAGCCAGTCTGCTCTTTCCTTACAGGGTCCTGAAGGCAATGTAGGTAATTTCTTGCTAATTGCTGTTAAAGAAGAATTAAAGTGAAAGTTTCTGACTGTATCTTCAGAACAGGTCAAAATCTTTAACAAGCCACAAAGCTGGAGAACGAATGCTTCATGGCTTTTGGAAGCACAGAAGAAAAGCCGGTGCTAGACCAAGCTGAGGTCCTCTAACTGGTCTGCCCTGTGCTTTGGCACATCTTTCAGCTGGTGTGTGTTACCCCAGTGTGACCCCTGGCATTGTACAAAGAAGGGTGCACACCAGTAACCACACCCCTGTCTTTACCTGCTGGAGCAGCAGTTGCTCTTTCCACCATGGTGGAGGGTGGGGCTTTTAGGTGTGTATCACCTTTAGGTTGTTCTGAGGCTGTGGGTACCTACAGAGGGGAATTGGATGAGAAACTGAAAGTCAGAGCTGGTACAGCTAATACGGACTGGTTCACCTGTAATGATTAATGTGTTGCACAGTAAGAGAGGAGTAATCTGTCTTTATTGGTTTTGTTGACCTTTACAGATTATTTTATGTTGTTGTTTTCCTTTTGCCCGATTAACAACTTAGTGGCTTAATACCCGAGATCCTGCTGTGCTTCGTAGAACATCAGAAAAAAGAGAAAAGAATTCCTGTGTTTTCCTTGAACTTGCAAAATTCTTTGCATGTTGATAAATCTAGCTTTTACCATTTTCTGAGGATCTTCTTTTTAAAAAAAAAAAAAAAAAAAAAAAGATTTAACTGCTTAGTTTACATGAATGAAATCATAGACCTTGACAGTTATTTGAAGTTCCTACATTTCTTTTGCTGTTAAGAAAACAAAAGTAATGTAACAATAATATGGCTACATTCTTCAGCCTTCATTTTCAAAGACAAGTTTCATTGCTAGATAATAACAAGAATTGAAGTTTACAGGGGTGATTATAAACATTAATTTCTTTATAATGAGCCTACCTTCCTACATTAGTAGACATAAAACAAAGGGAATGTCTTCCAAAGAGACTCTAAGTTAAGGAATTGTTTAACACTTTTGAGTACTTGGTAATGTGAACTCTGCAGGTATACAGGTTTTGGACCCAGAATCTTTTCTCAGGGCATTCGGTATGTAGTTGAAACCTGGAGACATACCTCATGTGTTTTGTTAAGGTATGTCCTTAAACTGAGGACTTTCAAAACAAATGAAAACTAATATTAATGATTTTTCTTCTGTGGGATCTGTGTTGTGGGAATGGTTTTAAAAACTGACCAAACTATAAAAATTCTCTCCATAAGGAGATAATTTTTGTGACATCTGTCTACAAGGACTAATACTTTTGCTTGTGCTTTGTTTTTGTACCATGGACTTCTCATTTAATAGGATCTCAAATTGTGGTTTCTTTGTCATCTCTGATGGGAATGAGAAAAATAATTGAGACAACAACTGGATAAAACTGTAATAAGAAACTCATTATTAAAAGTGCATTACCTCAAATACTGGCACAAGGTTACCAAAGTGGAAAACCCCTGTTTAGTGATGCACATAGTATCTTTGCCAAGTAAGCTTTGATGTAATCCTGTAGTCTTTGTGTTCAGAGCTGTTCCGAAAAGGCGGTCACCTTTGTCTTTTGTTGCAAAAACTGGTTCTGAAGCAATCTGAGGCCACTAAGGAAATAAATATTTAGGAAATCAATACTGAAAGAACAGGAACTTTCTGCCTGTAGAGCAGATGTTAGATACCTTGTATTGTGTAGAGTGTGTGCTTTTATTAACCTGAGTCAAGTGGTGTGTGTAGTCAGTCAGTTGTAGTCCACAACAACCCTTTAGGGTTTTTTGTTTGTTTTGTTTATTTTTTGTTTTTAACTCTGTAGGACTTAGGAATGGTTTCCTGATAAAGTAATGGGACAGTAAAATACTGTTTAATAAAAACTACATGTGCATAGTAACTGTTTGTGATTTTTGTCCTAATGGGTAGGTATCTGCTGATAGTATGAAGGTGGTGGCTGAACAATAAACCCAAATATTACTTCTGAATAATGGTTCATATAGGGTAATACCAATTATGCTAGTTGTGGGGTGGAGCTGGATCTGTGAAATATGACCATCTTGCTGTGAGAAGTTGATATCCTTTTATCATATAAAGATCTCTTTTGTATGGTGACAGAAAGGACACAATTTTCTACTGGGATGACAGAAATAGAGCGTGTGAATGTTTATGGATCATGCTTTACAGCTGTTATGAAGAAAACGGACAACAAACCCTCTGTGTGATCTCTTGGGTGGTGCTGCTTGAAAGTGCATCCAGGACTGCCTCAGGAGAACTAGAAGTTTCCAACCACCTTGATAACAAACTGCTTTTTGGGCTCAGAAAGCTGCATGTTTGGGACACATGCAGGAGGTGTACTAGTGGTGCTTACTAGACATCTGCCTGGCTTCCTGAATGTAATATTCATACTGCAAAGGACAAACAGTCATGTAGAGATGTTAGAACACTTCTGCCTACAGATCCTCTTGCCATGTGTGATGCAACCTGCCATTTCACTGATACTCCTCTTCAGCAGGTGAAAGACTCAAAGAGCCTTTGGTGAATCCTACCATATTTAAAAGATGATCTTCATAGTTTGCAGGGATTAAAAACTAAATGAACTCACTTTCTAAAAAAACCCACAACCCCCAAACAAACAAACAAAAAACCAACCCCAAAACCCCAACAAACCCAAACCAAACAAAAACAAACCCAACCAACCACAAACAAACAAAAACCCAAACAAAAACCCAAACAAAACAAAAAAATCTGAGGTTCTTTGGAAAATGGGAGTTCTCCGCTCAGTCTTTAGCTCAACAAATGGGCTTTTCTGATCCAAGGAGTGTAGCTTGTGGAGATGGGAAGTGTTCGTTGAAAAAGCAAATTATTTTGAGCAAAGAGAGGCAGTCAGCAAAAAATGGTATGGCCAAATCTCCAGACCTCACTCCAGGCTAGTAATTCAGGGACACACATAACTTGGTAAAGAGTTACGGTTTCACCATTTACAGGGCCTGGTCAAGACACTGGAACCCTTCAGTACATTGAAATTCTCTGTCTTCTCTAACGTCTAACAATAACAAGCATCAGGTGTTTTAGCTGCAAGAAGCAAGACCTTGGGCAATGATGTGATTCTCCATTTATAACAAAAATCACATCTATTGATAAGAAATAAAAATCGAAGAAGCCCTCTTACATAATAAACTCAGTAGTGATTTGTTGTTTAATATTTGTGACTATCTTATTTTTTTTCCTAGATCCTCAATTTTGTCTGCATTGATTTCTTATTTAACATCTGATGTGCGGTTATTTCTGGGCTGTATTTCTAGGAAGGCTACTGTCGACATGTAATTGCAGGATATTGAACTCCGATACTGCTTGTATTTTGCTACAGTATGCAACCCAGCACTTTCCACAAATCAGCAAATGAGTTATGCTAGCCATTTTTTGGCGACTATTTTAGGTGGAATCAAGTCAAACACGAGAAGACTTTTGCCTAGTGAGAGAGTGGACTTTTCACTCGAGTAATGTCATCTGAACTCAGATGAAAAGGCTCCAGATTGTTCACTGGAAGAAGGGAAGATCAAGATTTGATTTTCAGAACTTGTTTTAGCCACATTTCGTATTTCACTCTGTCATCTATCAAATGAAAACCATGCAGAATTGAAGATACACAAGAGAATAATTCAGATTTTTTTTTTTCTTTTTTTCCTACTGGAACATTCAGAGTCAGGTTCATAATTTTGTTATAGCATCTTCATTCAAATGGAAGGAGGTCAACAAAGCCATATTGAAATGAGAACCTATGTTGTTCCTGTCTTACTGCTACCTTCCTTTTCTCCTTCCCTCTGAGATATTCTTCCTTTTGTTTCTATGTCATGACTGGTGGGTGTCTCATCACAAAGAGTAAATCCTCTGCCATGTTGAGCCTGCTTTTTGAATACAATTGCCATAAGAAATGTGGGATTTTGTTTTGTCAGGCAGAATTAGACCTAAATTAGACTAAAGTAAGTGAATGACTAAAGTCATTCATTTCCGAGGGTGAAACAATTCAGTAATTCCTGACACCATTGCAGATGAATGAGATTTCGCATAAATCACAGTAGAAGTCAACAGAAAGTAGGATCAAACTACTAGACAATCACACCTCTAAGGAGAAAGAACTTGCTGATGGCTTAGGCTGAATAGGTTTTATATTTTTCTAAATATCAAGTCAAAATGAAACTGTCAAAACAGAAGCAAAAACGCACTTTTTTTTCCAGATGATTCATCTAAATTTTGTACTTGAATCATCAAAAAATGTTTCCATTTTATCAAAATGTTTTGATGAGCTCTTTTTTTAACCCTTCCATGTGGATTACTAGATCTTAACTATAATATCCTGATTTAGTTGCCAGAATATTATTGATAACTGAATGAATAAGAGGAAATTCAGACAACAGCAACCTTATGTGTGGAGCCTTTTTGAACATAAGGAGTGTTAGATGGTTTTGATGTTCTATGCACTTTGAATTTCTAGCTCTTCTAATTTAAATAATGTAATCTCCTTGGATTTCAGTGACACTCAGTAAACTGATACTAGCTGAGAATGTCTCAGCATAGTGTATAATTTATCCTCCAATAAATAGGTCCTATAATGTAATAAGAAATTATTTATTCAAGAACATAGAGTTCATAACACATTATTTTCACTGTAGAGGAGTACAACTCTGATTTGAGCAACAGTGCAGTGGTGTAAACTTTTAAATTATAAATTTTTAATTGAATACTAGTGCAGGTCAAGCAGCGCAAAAACTTGTGAGTTCAGTTTGTTTTGTGTATAAATTTTCAGATAGATGGTAGGTGTTGTGATTGCTTTCAGGATTATGAAAATTCTATAATTTAAAGGTAATAATTTTTCCAGATGTGTGGAAGATTATCGTTATTTTAGAGATGAGAAAAGAGAGACTAAGTGACATACCTGTGGTTGTAGAGAAAGGCTTCAGTGGTGTTGGCTGGAGCTGGCATGGTATACTTTCCCAGAGCTGTACTCCCATGATACTCCATTGCTGATCGAAAATCTCATCTTCTGAGCTGAAGGTCAGAGCTGCACGGGCATCTTAGTCTCAAAACACTTCATGTTACAGGGATGAACTATCATTGTATTTTGCAATAAAGCCTTCTTGTGCTCTCCCTTGTCACTGTTGCACACTTAAAACAAAAGAGAGCACATAAAAATGGAAGCTGTGAAACTGAGAACATTTTAGTCCCCTTCTACAAGCATGTCAGGGTAAAGCACATTGATACACAGGAGACTATGAAGACCTTCTTTGAGACAGTTCGTCCTCTGTACGAAAGCACTGGAAACCTTGCTGGCCCATAAGTCATGGAGAAGTCATTTCAATCATCAGGATGCTTGAAAGGGTCACAGTTGGGTGAAATCTTTTGATCTAGATATTTTTTGAGTACAGCATATTTATCAGTTTTTTCAGCATATTCAGTCTAAAGGAAAAGAGGAAAAAGAGTGAGAAGGAGGGAAGAGTTGTCCCTTTGGCAACTTCACTATGAAACAAAATACCTTTTTAACATTTGGAAGAATATTTTGTTTGCAATTGATTTTGCTTTGGTTATTCATGTTAAAAAGAGTTGTAGAAATAAAAACAAGTGATTCAGATCAGCTATAAACTAAGTTGGACTTATTGTTGTTGCAAGATTTTATATCGGTGAGCAGGTTTTTGTTTTGCTTTGTTTTTAATGGCTTCCAGCAAACTAAAGATGGTCTTAATTTAATCTAAGAATGAAACAGGATTGTAGAAAGGACCACAGTGAAACTACTTGGAAGATGAAGACAAGATAATTTCTGCGGAGTATTGAAAAGGAGGAATAAGAATTTGAACTGATGCTAAAGAAAACAGAGCACAGAATACATAGTTGAAGAGTAAATCTGTCTCTATCTGCCAAGGGAATGCCTCAAGAAAATGGTGTAATAGTAAAAAACCATAGGTGGTGATTCTGTCCTCAGTTACAGTAGTTTCATCATGGTGTCATTTGCTTGGGTCTGAGTCACTAGCCTTACTGACTGTGTGGATTTCCCCCTGCCACAGCTCAGAATTTACTCTTGAGATGAATCTCATTCCCGGTTTATACAGGTTCTTCTGTTAGTACCAAATACTCTGGCTGTTCTGAACCAGGGATTCACCTTTTATTTTAAAATATCATCAAGATGCAGATGCTCAGCTGCTGTAAAACCCAGGCATTAATTTCAGTAAAGTCTGAATGATGTAGGCTCTGAAAATGTGACCTAAGGTCAGTAACAACATTGACAGAAAGAGTACCTGTTCAAAGTAAATATTAACATAAGTTAGCATTGCAGGCGCAGTAATATTTAACACAAACTGTTGACTTTTTTTTTTTTTTTTTTTTTAGCAGAGCGTAGACCTTATCCATTTATCCAGATCTGCTGTATGTTCAGGTATGTGATCATTTCATAACAAGCCAGTGTAAGTTGATCTATTTATGGATTGTGTTGGTGGCTAATTTAATTGCTTCTTTCACAGCTTAAGTCATAGCATGTGGGGAAAAAAAAAAGATTTAAATTCATATAACATATACCGAAAGTAGTAAGTGCAAGTCATTTGTTTGCTCCCTTGATAGTATTATCCACTTAGCTACCAGGACAGTCAGGATTAATAATAACATTTTGATGGAATATTGTTCCCAGTCTAAGCAAGAATAAATATTCTACTGTAAAACAAAGCACAAATTCTCTGAGTGGTTGTAAGCTTTGTTGCTTCTTGCAACCGTAAGTAAAGGACAAACCTTTGTTGCTCTCATATGCTACTTTATATATACCATAACTGCGTATCACAGCTGTAATTTGTAATTCTCAATGCCATTTTGAATTAATGGTGTAACAGTACAAGTCTAAATTGGTGATGTACCTTGCGATACTTTACAAAACTAATTATACACCTTTAATAAACATATCCTAAAGAATGATTTTGCGTTTTTTTTTTAGGATGATTTGGATTTATCAGACTTTTTATTTCATTTTCTTACTTGCTTCCGTTTACAGTGGTAAGTGAATATATAATTTCTAAGATAGGCACACAGAGTAACACAACTCTTCTAGTAGGGGAGATGGTTAGTAACTGCAGTCTGTTCCCGAGAGAGTTGTCTTCATTCCTGCTGGGTTGCTCTCGGTTAAGTTTGGGTAACTCACATAACTCACATGGGGCTTTACTGACATGGTCCTGCCACCCTTCTATGCTGTCACCTCCCACAGCGCACACGGGACAATGCTACGGGCAGTTTTATCTGTCGGACCGAGGCTGCATCCAACTTGTATCTGGCATATTGCTGTGATGCTCAGTGTACTACACCCAACAGCAAGGTTAGCAGCTATAGCAGCAGCTTAGGAAGAGTCAATTGGGGTTCCAGGAGGTTGAGTG
Source organism: Patagioenas fasciata (assembly GCF_037038585.1). Lineage (NCBI taxonomy): Eukaryota > Metazoa > Chordata > Aves > Columbiformes > Columbidae > Patagioenas > Patagioenas fasciata. Next base: position 34,259,869 of record NC_092523.1, on the reverse strand, counting down.
GAGCCCTGTGCTTCTCAGCTGGCTGTGCTCTAACCTGGTTCCCACCCCCGAATAAATTCTAGGTCTCTAAAGTTTGCAGTAATGGGTGCTGAGGTGAGCTGGCGCCTCTTCCTGGCTGCAGAGGAGCCGCAGCCCTTTCCCAGACACTGTCCTTGGAGCCAGCATTAAAGTCTTCTCTAAACTACAGAGCTGGAGTCTAAAATGTAGTAAGTTCCTACTAGGACAGGTTAGTGGGGTCTTCAATGTCAACAGGGCATTCTGCCAAACAAGGAGCATCTGGTTATGAGAAAACATGTCTATTAATAAATCAGTGTTTTAATTCAGCCACAGTGCAGGAGCCACTCAGCCCAGCAGCTTCACTGGGGCACAACAACTGAGCTTCAGAGCCAACATCCTTTTCCATTTTTTTTTAAAGAAACAAACCTCACTGACCTTTGGTCCTATTCACACATTGCCTTTGCATGAAATTATGGATTTAAAAATTGTCTGTGTGACACCTTCATGCTTGAAAGACTATTGTAATAAGTGTGAATAACTCCAGAACCACTTGTTTTATTGTAAATTATTTTTTAGAATTCTCTTGATATGCTGGAAAATTAGTGATTGTGTATTTTTTTCAATGTCAATCTGTGTTAATGATTTACCTTGTTCAGTTAACAAAAGTCAAACTACAAAAATTGCACTGCATTTCCCTGAAGTTCCCTGTTCTGATAAGTTACAACTAAGACCTAACACAGGTTTATCGTCAGTAATGCATCAACTGTTTTCTCAGAACACAATTAGGTAACTCAGATTTTAGAAAAATCCGTTTGACAGAGGTAGTATTATTTAAGGACTTATTTTTACATGGATTGAAATCTCAGCAAAACTAAAATCTTGAAACATTTCTGAGACCTAGGAAACATTTTTATTAAAATGTTCAGAACTCAGAGTTTCATAGTTTTACAGCATAATTTTTTTTTTTGTGTCTTATTTGTACAGTAGAAGGTAAATAAGATCCAAAATGACTGATACAGCATATAATTGCAATATTTTTTTCTTTTGACTTTAGAATTCATGTACAGTGTTCTAATAGAAAATAAAATGCTTTTCGATTAATGACAAATCTGTGTGAAGAACCCCTACTGAGAATAATAAATACTGATTTTTAGAGAAAGATATTGAAAGCATATATACCAGAAAATGTGGATGTTTATAAGGTACAAATTTAGTGTTAACAAGTAATTAACCTTTAAAAGATATTAGCATATCTTGCACATACGTCACATATATCTAATAATTTATATTTTTTTTGGGGGGGGGAGGGGGGGATTGTGTGTGTAAATTATCTATCTTACCCCTGTGTAGAAAACAGAGTTACCTAAGTATAGTTGATAATCACATTAACAAATTGAAATTGACTTATAACCTTTTAAAACTATAAAATTCAATATGATATTTCCATTTGTTTTCATTTTAAACAGCTTTTGATACAGTATGATAGCTCTGTTATAACAGATTAACCAGCTACATAAGATGTTTTCAGTTCGATTTCCTCCCATTCTATAAAAATACAGTATTTTATCTTTATCTTTTAGCTAAGAAAGAGCACTTTTGTACAGGAATAAAAATCAGCACATTTGCCGATTTGCTACACATTTAGAGAGCAAAATACAAGGGGAGAGCAAGTTCCTCTGCAAAGCTACCCCTCTTGTGTGTTTTAACAAAGAGATCTTACAGGCTTCTTCATTTTGAAAGATGGAAACAGATTCATGCTGCTTGGGTATCTTCATTGCAGTGTGAGTGGGTTTAATTACAGAGTTCAAGATGGGATTGGTGATGAATGCTTGCAGATGTGAGGCCACAGTTGAGCTCATTTTTATTCTGGATGGCTCCTGAGACACTACTCCTGTGACAGTATTTTCTTCATTGTAAAGCAGAGGCGGTTCAAGGTGGAGTGTGGAGAGCAGAGGTTTTATAAAATGCTGGGAGCAACTGAAGCTGTGCACTGTGGCACCGTCTGTGACTCTGGCCTCTGAGCATCCCTAAACAAAATAGGACTGTCTTCCTGTACAACTAACTCTATTTGGTCTCTGGACGTCCTTCTGGTTTTCCTCTTAATGGTGCCCTGTACTGGTCTCTTTCAGAAGATGCTTTTGCAGCTCCTGAGATCAGCATGAGAAGGTCCCTTCCCTCTCTGCTGTGCAGATCTGCCTTGTGGCCCATTCTGCTGCTCGAGCTTCTCTCTCAGCTCAAACTGCCTTTCTCCAGCGTTGGGGACAAGGCAGGGAATGGGGGACACACCGTAGAGAGTTTTATTTCTACTGGAGAGCAAAGGCAAGACTCTTAGAGGAACTGTGCTACTCACCTCCCTCACCCTCTTCTCTTGCCCAAGGACTCTCTAAAAAGCAAGATTAATGACAAAGAGAAGCAGTGGTTTCACCCTGTCCTGGTGAACTGTGTGCATCTCTAATAATTTATGCATTTTATTATTCCATATCAGAATGTGTGACTCAGACCTATGAAAACACATACTTCCAGGGAGGTGACCTCACCACGGTTTTTACACCAAGTGCCAATTACTGCCAAGTAGTGTGTACTTACCATCCCACCTGTCTGCTCTTCACCTATTTGCCTGCGACATGGACTAAAGATCCTGCAAAAAGGTAAAATGTTCGTGTTCATGTGGCTTTTGCTTATCTCCTGGGGTAATTTTAGGAACTCAGTAATGTTTTGACAGAACACAGGCACACCGGGGAGACTTCAGGGTTGTAGTGGAAAACAATGTCATCTATCTTTAAAACTGGTTTTCCAAAAGAGTGTTTACTTAAATTTGAAAGATTAAATTTGGAAATGCCCAGTCTTTCATGGTCAAATACCCACCCTTCCAAGAGAACAGAACTGACTGTGCACTCCTTCCTCCATACCACGTATTTATTGCTGAGGGACAATGTGAGCAATTTCACATCTCCAATGGTCCCCTCTACTGCACTCCTCAACCCTCTCTTTAGCATATTTTTCTCACAATTAAGGACATCAGCAGCATGAGAGGATGAGGCTGTCCTCCCTCTCTATGTCCAGTACATTTCTGTCCTCTAGACCCTGGGCTGTGCTTCTCACTTTAATGAGACCTTTTGGAGCTCCTACAAACACCGTATATTCTCATCTGTCACCAAATATGCCATTGCCAACAAAGCAGATGGAGCTCTACCATGTCTTTCTCCAAATTGCACTTGTTGTCTAAATTTTAATGGTCAGGGATATTGGGCAGCCTGCATTTCACCTGAGAAACCGTTAGGAAGGACTGTGCTGTAAAAGCTGTAAACTGCTACATTTTAAAACACAGGTTTTCCTGCTACTTAAAAGACAGTGATACAGAAATGCTGCCAAAAGTGGATATGGAAGGAGCTATCTCTGGACATTCCTTAAAACAGTGTAACATCCAAATTAGTGGTAAGATACGGTTATTGACATGTATGAATTTTATGCTCTATATCATGTAGCAGATGTTAGAAAATTAGCATTTCAAAACCAGGAATACAATTAGGGAAGCAGCCAAGCAGTGATTGGTATATTCTTTGCCAGATTTCTTTCATACAGTGTGCAAAATCTTCCACTTCAGCTCCAACTATCCACGACCAAGGCTCCCTAGAGAAGGTAACGTGGAAATTATGCTCCTGCAGTCACTATTTCATTTGCTAAGGGCAAACAGGAGCACATGCTTTAACTGATAGCTGCAGTTCTAAAGGTTCGTTTGCTACTACAATTCCCCTCCGGCAAGCTGTTCACAAGGCGTGTGTCACCCTGCTTTGTAACTTTTATAGAGTAGATACCCATCAAAACAGAAGTGCATATTCACAGTGATGTTGCTCCATCTTTTAGTATATGCGTGCTATGCACAGAGTCTTAGTGTCAACATGCCATACCTGGGAGTTATCAGCAGGCATATTTCAAGTCTATTAAATGTGTTGTTTTAAATATGTTTTAAACTTGTATCATCATAATGATTTCATTGAGAGTATAACAGCTCTAAGCATACCATGGCACTGCAGAAAAACAACATAAGGAAGAATGTATTTATTCACTTCCTGACCTCGAGGCAAACTAGTGTCTTGTGTATTTCAGGTTAATTCTGTAGTTTTATTGGTATGGCACCTCAATAAGCCAGTGTTAAATGGATATTTACACAAGTTCTCCATTTCAGCTATTGACAAACAGTTGTGCTTGCTTTTGCTTGCCACTTGCCTTTCAGCGCAGTCAGGACTTCCAGAAGACCTTCCCTGCCAACATCCTGTCACGTTTGTATTTCTGAGTAGCTTTGGCCCAGCAAAATAGATTTCAGTGGGATGTAATTCTTTATGCTATATAGACTAATTAATATAACTGGAGTTACTCTAGAATCAAACTAATATCACTAAAATGAAAATCTACCCATATATGCTTAAAGCCCCTAGCAAGGATTGGCTGACTCATGTTCTGTGAAGAGACCCCACTGATCATGAGGCAAAACCTGCACTGTGTGTGTGGGGAAAAGCTATTTCAAACCCCACAGTCCCAATTCTCCCTCTGTGGAGTGTAAATGGATTCTTCTGACTCAAAGGGGAGAAGGCTGTTTCTTATGAGGACAGAATTTACCTTTTAAACTGCTCTATTAGTTTGGAAATGGGAAAGAATGTTTCAGAATTAATCCTGACTTCTGGATTTGATTAATGTCATCAAGGTCTCAGCTGTAGCTATTAGAGCTCCACTCTCATGGAGGCAGCAGCACTCCCAAAGTCTGCTAGATTTTTCCTCTGCTGTGCAGCCCTATATTGTACCTACACTTCTCATTTTGTTACTAGAATTATATGTGAAGTACGATGTAACTGAAGTGAGCATGGGATGTGGCATCTGGATTATGAGGGCTGTGTCATATAAGCTGCTATCTTTTGGACACTTTGGGGTGCAGGGTGTGGAAAAGAATAAAAGCACAATTTCAGAACTTGGTCTCTTTTTTTTTCGCAGCTTGCAGTCCAGATGTCCACATAGGACTGGATATGGAAGGGAAAATTTATGATGATACTGTGGCTGACAGCTATCAACAATGTCAAAAAAGATGTACCAATGACAATCGTTGTCATTTTTTTACATATGCCTCAGAAACATTTCACAATGCAAGCTTTCGGTAAATACAGGTTTGATCCCTCTCATTGGACAGTGCTGTGCTTTAGTAGAGTAAATCTCAGAGCAGCCTAGGGTGTGAGAATTTATTCAAGGAAATAATTTTTCCTTGACTTGTCATCCTTGCAATGTTTATTCAAAGTCACAGATAGGAAAATGTCTGTGGTAAATTAGCTTCCATTTGCTCATCAATGAGAAAACCAAACTTGATTATCATAGCACTGAAAAAAATTTAAATCCTCTGGAGATATTGAAATGCAAATTATATTGGTAGGTGTGCAGCATTATTGCTTTGTTAAATCTTGCTTTGCTTATTGCTCTGAAAACAGCATCATCAGAGCAGCCAGGGAAATTCTTTCATTTTTATCAGGCCTATTTTTGAGCTGCTAATCTACTCAATTTTACAAGTTAAGCATTGTTCAGCTAGCTTTGTTACTTATTTGGAGATTGCTCTCGCCCATGGCCAGAACATGCACCATGGTAGGAATTATGGGGTCAGGTGGATGGCATAGACCAAGAAAGATGGTCTTTTGTCTTACTACTTTCTTTATTCTTTGTCACTCAGTAAAAAATGCCTCTTGAAACAAGCCAGTGTAGGAACTCCAACCAGCATAAAGATGCTTGATGAGGTTGTGTCTGGATTCTCTTTGAAGACATGCCAGCTTTCTGAAATGGGTAACTATTTAAAATCTCTGATTCAGTTTGGTTTTAAGGGCTGTGGATGATGAGGTGCAGTCTATCTCTGACATGTAGAAATGTTTCATTATGTAATATAATTTTAATATAAACTTATTTTACCAATATAGTTAGTACTCTCAGGCAAAAAGGAGATTCAGATCTTTTAAAATTTTCTGGTTTTACATTCTTCTTACAAAAACAGTTACCTGTTTTGAAGATCATAAGATTAGCTTAATGAAATTGCATGTTATCACTGTACTGTGAATACAAAAATGAAAGATAAAATCCCATCAAAATCAAAGATCAGGAAGAATATAAAGCTTTCTAAATTCTGTTTGTATAGTGTCTATACATTTAGAAACTTTTAATGAAGACCTGTTGCTTTCTAATAAAACTGGCTAAGATGAAGGGATGTATTCTGTGTCTTGTGGGTGATTTGTGTTGAAAGCAGTGTCTGTACTTGCTCCTGTCATCATTGCTCAGGCAAAACTCGGGAGTGCAGTGTGTCTTATTCTCAACTGAAACATCTTTAAATTTTTTTTTCTTTTTTTTTTTTTTTCAGTCTACCTCCACCTTGACTTATTGTGTGGTATTTTCCCTTCTTAATGATGGTGATGTTCTTCTGCTTCCACATACCCTTATTTTAGCTCACAACTGGTGCTCCTGTAGAAATCACATTTTGTAGAGGCTCTGCATCTTTTTTTCTGTATTGATATGTTTTCTTCAGCCTCTGCTAGTGCTACTGTAGGAATAATCTTCAGAAACCATTAAAAAAGTAGTTCTGTTCAGATCTTAAAAATGAAGCCACTTAAAAATCAAGTGTGAAGAATTTTATGAGGAAGAAAAACGAAGAAAAAATTTTGTAAAGAGAAGAAAACAATTTAGCTGTTCCTTCACTATCTGAATGGGAGAGAATGGAGGGAAGATATTTTTTTCCAAACTCTAGCATTAAGATACACTAGAAAGACACATATTCATGGTTGTGATAGTTATGACATGGCAGCTACGATCATAATTTCAAAAATAGATGTTTCCCTTCAAAGCTTTTGGAATCACAGCAAACCTCTATGAACATCAAAAAGCTAAATTGTTCAGTCAGATTCTAAGACCACTGTAATAATAAATATTGTGGGATTTCTCTACTTCCTATTCTGCCATCCCCTCTTCCCTCTGCTCAGTAATGCTAATGTTGTTGATCATCTAACTGCAGTTTGTCTTCATGAAGAAGAGAGGAAAAAAAACCAACCCACATAGTTCTTCAGCCTTTGTTGTGTCCTTTGCCATTAGCTTTCCTGCTCCTCTGAGCAGAACCTGAGCTGCTTTCTTAATGCTAATTGAATAGTACTGCGTATTTTTCTTTCAAGAGTTTGCTCTTTCTTATTTGGCCTTTCATTTTGTGCCTTTGCCTTTCTGATTTTGTCCTTATGCTATTACACATCCACAGTAATTTGTCTGTATTTCTGCCCTTTGCAAAGTAACTTCCTTGAGGCCATTGACTATTGAATGAATGACCACTGAACATGATCATCGAGGTCATGGGTTAGCTTCCCTGGAGTTCCAGATCCACATTTGTGCTTTAAATATAATTTTCCTTAGAAACTATCAATTGTCCTGAACTCTATTTCCCCTTAACATGTCATCTTACCTACTAATTGTCAGAATTAATTGACCCTTATTTCTTAGTCTCCTGTGTTCCCCTCACTGCTCCCCCCCATTCTTATTGTGTAATTTCTGTTCGGTATTATTGTCATCAACTGTATCAAATTAACAGGAGCCACATGAAGTTCTACTTCTCTTAGTGCTTTTCCCTTTCTGTAGTAAGGCGTTCCCAGTATGTTTCCATAAATCATTGAGTAGTGTTGACTTGGCTGTTGTACTTTCTCAACAGCTGAAGTTCTCTGCTGCCACTACATCTTATGTTCTGGATCATTTCCCTGTTTTTACTGTCTTTACAGCTTGATAGTTTCAATAAACATCCTCCATATGGTACTTCCTTTTTTCCTCCTTTTTATTGTTGCACTGGGATTTTAACTAGGTCTTCAAGTATATCTTTGGAGATTGGAACTCATTCTTCTCTTTCTAAACATGTTGGCACTTCCTGTAACTCTTATATCTGTAGTCTGGTTGTGTGAATTATCCTGCTGAGCCTCTGTTATGTTATTTTGATCATGTCAGAGGGCAGACTGTACATTACTCCTGCTTATCCTGCCTACTTTGTAAATAGCATTTAATAAAGTGTTAAGAGGATTATCTCATTATTTTTCTTCTAGTCTTCCCATGATCCTCTTAGACATACTGATTACCTTAATTATTTTAGCCTTTGCCTAGATTACCATGATTTATTCCTAACTGTGGATTTGTACATTGATCTCCACTGTTCCTAATTGAAAGACTTTCCTATTAGATTAGCAAATCTGTATTCTAACATGTAATTTCTCTTTTTCTCTATATGAACCTTATCTGTTCTCACTAGTCCTCTCCATGAGTTTGCACACTCAAAAATGTTGTTGAAGAAATAGTTTTTGGTTAAAATGTGGTTTTATCTTTCCAGCTTATCAGTAACAAAAGAAGGAAAATGTGAATAGGGATAGAAACCTATAATATGTAAACCTTACTATTCTAATGACATTTTTTATATTCTCTTCTTGTTTTATACAGATTGTCAAATGGACATTTTTGAAGATCAAGAATTTTCAGGAATTAATATTACAAGTTTTTTCACTCCTGATATCTCTGTCTGCCAAACTATTTGTACATATTTTCCGAAGTGCTTGTTCTTCACATTCTTTACCAGGGAATGGCAAATAGAATCCCAAAGGTGAATATGACAACTAACTTTAATTCTCTAAGTAGATTTTTTTTTTTTTTTTAAAACACACAGTATTTTTTAACAACTATTTTCTTATACTTATGAAAATTTTTGTTAAAAGGATATTCTCAGTGAAGCACAGCTTTTAATGTTCTATATTCATAAGTTTATAATTCCCTGTGGGCATTTCTTCTGTTCTCCAGTGTGATCAGGGGTTTTGTTTCACAGAAAAGAGTTATACACATCAAAGAGACAGCAAGTTTCCAGATTGGTTTAATGACTTAAAGCTGAATTTTATGAAATTATCAAAAGAGTCATCCGGTTTCCTAGCAGTATTAAGTTATTTACTTGAAAAGATCTTCAATAAAGTTACCAGGTTAAAAAATGTTTCTATTGATCTTTCACACTTATTAGTGAGAATGGTTAAAAATTTATATTCCATATGGAACTTAAGAACAAAGTTTCAAAGAATTTCAGGGAGAAACAAAGCTGAGAGGGCATGTGTCATCTAAAGTCACCCTTTGTACATATATATACATACTATACCACCTTTAGTAATACAGTCATATGACATTTCACAAAATTACAGAAGTTTAGTGTGAACTCGTGAACTCAGTGAATGCATTTTCATATGAAATACGTTTACAGATAGAAACTTGAAAGAAAAAACATATTTAAGAAAGAACCTTCTCTTTCCACTACCCAAACAATCAATTTTAGGATGTCAGAACAACTTCAGTAATTGTAAAAAATTGTTCATTTTAGAAATCTATGCCTTCTCAAGACATCCACAAGTGGGATACCAGAGGCACTTACATCACGAGAAAATGCTGTATCAGGCTTTGGTCTCCTAAATTGCAGAAGATCCTTTCCTGGTAAACAATAAATTACAATTAAAACAGTAACTTTGAATTAATCAAATTGATAGAATTCTTGATGCTTGGAATGCGCTCATTCTTACAGCCTGCAATTCTCGCACTTACATGCATATGAATTTTCTGGGAGATGAACTGAATGTCACTTATACTAAAGGACACAGAGCCTGTCAGCAGGTTTGCACAGAGGTGATCCGCTGCCAGTTTTTTACCTACTTTTCCCTCCAAGATTCATGCAATGAGGAAGGGTGAGATATCTTTTTTAAATGTTCAAAGATTGCCAAAATAATCATTCTGCAGGCTTGATGGGAGGATGATATATATTATCATAATAATCTTTGCATTAATTCATTGGCAGGAAGTGTGAGTGTCACCTAAGAATGTCCTCGAATGGATCTCCAGTGAAAATAGTACATGGGCCAGGAAGGATCTCTGGATACTCACTAAGATTATGTAAAAAAAAAGCCAGCACTGGTGAGTAAAACTTCTTTTGTGTAAAAGAGACAGGGTTTAACTGATTTCAGGCCAGGTTTTCACATTGTAAACACCAAGAGTAGCACTGTGAACTTGGTTTGAACAGATTTTATGATCATAAATCTTAATGGGATTAGAATGTATCATGTATCATGTATCACCTTCTTTGCAATAGATTGGTCCCTATTCAGGGATCAGCAGTGGTCTCCATCTTCGTTTTTCACCGGTGAGTGTAAATTATCTTTAAGCACAGGTTTGAATTGTTTCTGTAGTGTGTATGCAGCATTCTGCAAGAACTATTAGGATCGTTGGAGGGACAGACTCTGCCCCTGGTGAGTGGCCATGGCAGGTCAGCTTGCACGTCAAGTTGTCTCGTCGGAGACATGTCTGCGGGGGCTCCATCATCAGCAACCAGTGGATTCTTACAGCTGCTCACTGCGTCATGAGGTGAGGCCTAGATGTAAATGTACAAATAGAACCAAAAATTTCGTCTGAAGTGTGAGATAAGTTGAGACCCACCTTTCAGAAAAATAAAAATGAGAACTAGAATAAAATAAACTGATCTAATGTAACCAAAAGGTGAACTTCTAAGGTAGAAAATTCATATTCTTAACATAACTAGAAGTCCATACTTTGTCCCTTTGTAACATAGTATTGTGCTACTGATGTGGAATTATTTTAATGCATCTAGAAGATTAAATTCTAAAGCAGACACCAGATACCTACAGAAACTTAGATATTCTCATGCGATATTAGCTTTTTCTTACAGTAACATCATTTCATTTATCAAGGAAAATCTGTTGTTAGGTTATTATATTTTATAAACTTTGAATTACTTATCTCAGAGATTTCTGCATGGCACTTAGGAAGGTGATGCTATCTGATAGCTTCAGCAGCAGATAGCTCAGCTAGTTAACTTATTTGATCTCTGTGGGAGTCCTATTAGGCTGCTTCTCATACCTGAGCTACCTATCTCTGCCTTATATGAAAAATCCACATCGCAGTTGTCCTGGTTTTCCTTCAACAGTTTTTTTTTTTTTGTTTAGGTTTTTTTTTTTTTTTTTTTTTAATTCTCTCTGTCGGTCAATTAATTCCCTATTTTTAATGCAGATTTCAGTTGTAAGAATAAAAATTAAAGTGAGCAATATCCAAGCCATTGTTAATTCATATTGATGCATACAGTCTGTAGTGTTAATCAAATTACCATCAGATTTGGGTCATTAAATTACCTGTCCACCTGTAAACCAGGTTATCCTGTCATTTAGAGAGTGGAAAGCATAAGACTATAATGCAGTCTGGCAGGAAAAGGACAGGTAACAGATAAAGTGCTTCAAAGAAAATGTGTTGACCTAGCAACGTGGTCCAAAATCAGACATTTTTACTTATGCAGTGTATTATGTTACGCATTATTGTTTTCACGTGCAATAGTATTGCCAATATTTTGCCTCTAGTGGCAAGCATTATAAAAACAGTCAAACTCTCTAAAAAAACCCTATATAAAAAGTATCATTCTCTACCTTCTATCCAGTGTAGAAGTTACCAATATAATAAAAGACAAAGGGAGAAGATATGCCCTCAAAATAAATAAAAAAATAGAATATGTTAACTGGAAATTATTAAGCCTAACTGGCATTTATGAATTCTTATATAAAATCTTAAAAATATACATATATTTTTAAGAGAATTTTGCATCTTTTTTTATTGCATATACCAAAATTTCTAGGTTGCCATAACAGTAGAATGCCACAATGAAATGTCCCTTAAACTTACTGAAAGTTGAAATCATAAAGATTAACTGGAACATTTAATATGTATCTATGATATTACACTTTCTAATCTATATTTACATGGCCAGTGTCATTTTCCTAAAAAACAAATGTCACAATATACTTGAATTTCTATTCCCAACCCTTTTTTATTGTGAGAAAATCTGCTGTGTTGGAATGAATGGAAAGAATCTCATTTACTACTTCAGGGCTTCAGTGTTTGCATTAGACCCCTGAAAAAAAAAAAAAAAATATATATATATATATATTTAAATAGGAGAATAGAAAATTTTAAAAGGCAGCGAAAGAGGATGAAGAAGGATCAGGACAATGAGAGTCTGAGCATAGAGAGAAAACTGATGTGGGGATGAATACATGAATAGAGAGAGGAACAGAAAGAAGCAGAAGTGGAGAGAATGGACAAAATGAAATGTTTTTTAGTTCTGAAAGTGTGAAAATAAAAAATGGAAAGAATGACCTCAATGCTCTTCACTGTACACTCAGGACTAATGGAAGATGCTGACATCTGCATACAAACTCTAAATCAGAGCAAATATTTTGCCATAGAATGACTGTTTGTCTTTTTTCCTCAGTCTTGCGAATCCCAACATTTGGCATGTTTATGCTGGTATTTTAAAACAATCAGAAATAAATGAGGATACGCCCTTCTTCAAAGTGGAAGAGATTATTGTTCACCCTCAGTATAAATATGCCCAGACTGGATATGACATTGCTTTAATGAAACTTGATAAGCCCATGAATTTCACTGGTAGGTAATGTATTTCAGAGGAATTCTGAATATGTGCAGGATGACACAGGGCTGGTATTGGTATGGCAGTACAGGACACCTGGGCTGGCTTCCTTTGACATGCAGTTACTGGGGCTTGAGGAGAATCTCATTCTGTTTGCTTTGAAAAGAAAATGGGTGGCTTTTATTCATGCAACTGGAATGATATATTGTGTAAGGGACAAAGCATAACACAGAGACTGTCATCAAGGGTCATGTAGGTACCCACAAAACCTTAATGTTGCAGTTGTTTCTGCCAGTCAAACTAATATTTTTAATCATATTTTAGATCTTCAACTGCCTATTTGCCTGCCATCAAAAGAAGATGCTAACATACTTTATACTGACTGTTGGGTAATTGGATGGGGTTACAGGAAAGAAAAAGGTACAGATAAATATTTAAACAATGATGAGAAGCTGTGAAGCTGTAGATTACCTATTCCAGATCTTATTAATGTTCTTTAGTACAAATGTGTAGTCTGATCTTTTACAAATGTTGATCACTTTTGGGAGTTCTTAAGTTAGTCCAGTGACTTAATGCAGCTCAGGTACCATGACAGAGTAAAGAGAGAGACGGAGTGTCTTAACTGAGGAAATTTAAGGATATCAGATACAGCAAGACCTTTTGATTTCAGCTTATAATATGTGTGCAAGGAAAATACTTCATTATTACTTTTTCATTTTTACTAAGAAACATTGAGTTGCAGGTTAAATAAAGTACCAAAAATTTCTAAGGCAAAGAAGAAGTTGCCAAAAAAAGGTCTGAGCTCATGATCTGAACAGAAGTTGCCAAAAAAGGCCTGAGCTGATGATCTGAATGTGTGACTCTTGATGTCAGTTATTCCGGTAGTAATTGCATAACTTGTTTGGTTTCATTAGTCATTTTCCTGCATTATACTGATGAACATTTGATTACAGTTAGGCCAGGTTTTGTTTTGCTGTGGGGTTTTTTAAGAAAATTCTACTATGCGCTTGGCTACGATTATTTTTATTCAGCCAACAATGTAATATAATTGTTAATTATAATCTTCTTCTATTAAGACATCTTAAAACATATATGAAATATATATAGAATTACCACTAAATAACTCTGTGCTCCAACACAAAAATTGAAACAGATCCTAACAAATATTAATGAATTGTTTGAATCAGCACTTTGAAATATATAAGAATGTAACCTTAAATATATGCTATACAATACTCAAATACATTTCCTTAGATTCCAGCTCAATAAGCGGACAAAAAATAGTGTATATCTGGACGCACACTCCTCTCTGTGCTCCCAGCTGAAAAAAAGCCAACAGACTTATCACTGAACTCTGTGGGGTTTTGAATAACACATGCCTTTTTTTTTTTTTTTTTTTTTAATGTGATTATGTTCATACGACTTCAGAAATTAGACATTGAAGAATGTTGCTTTTACGATTCTGAAGGCTGATTATAAACAGTGCCAATGACCTTTGTGTTTTGATAGTAGATGGTATTTGAACTCCTTTGATTTTATATGAAAATAGGCCAAGTAGCTGTCAATTAGCTGGGTCTGGTTTTACATTTATTTATGTATAATATATACATATATATATATTTTATGTATATTTAAAAACCTTACTTAAACAATGTACTTTACTTTATACACCTTTCTATTTGAAGGCAGATATTGTATAGGCTAATTTTTGCTGTTAATTTTGAAGAAAAGCCTGCTTCTCAATTACTCGTATTTACTCTCTGTAATCGACTAGGGTGTGGAGCAGCACAGATTTGGTGGTTGAGATGTTCCAATTCTATCAAAACACATTATTAAGAAATAATTGTTAATAATACAAAGCAATGGTCTCAGCAGGAAGACAGGTTCCAAATGCCAATGTCCTGAAAGCTGTACTCATACAAGGATTCATTGCAAATCACAGGGGAATTTTGGAACTTGCCCAGGCATGAGACAAAAAGTGTCACTATAAAAACGTTCAAATTAGCAGGCAAACTACATGGTTTACTAATACAAAAAAAAGGAAGAACACTGTAATGAACATCTAAAAGCAGAGGCCTCCAACTTTGTGATTTTACTGTATGTGGATTTCTAGAGTTTTAGCTTTTATTTTGCCAGGACCAAATGTCTCTCTGTTCATACCATCTGTTACACAGGCCGTGTAGAGGACATTCTTCAGAAGGCTACGGTGCCCCTCATGTCAAGAGAGGAATGCCAGGCAAGGTACCGGAAGCGCAGAATAGGTGACAAAGTGATCTGTGCTGGCTATGATGAAGGTGGAAGGGATGCTTGTAAGGTAATGAAATGAAGTAGTATGTCATCATATATTCCAACCATTTGTTCTAACATATAATTGAATACAGTAAGTAATTTTAATTGCCATTAGAAAAATATGATTACCAATAGAGCTGTTGATTAGCTTGTTGCTTTTGCATGTCAGAAGCACTAAAAATCAAAGTATATGCAAAATATTTCTTATGTGACATTGAAATCATTAGGGATAGATTCCAACGATAAGAAACTCTGAGTGTGTGAAATATATATGTATATATATGTCTATCTCATCCATTTAGGGAATAAAACAGTACTCCTTTGGAGCATCAGAAATCCAAAGAGAGCAAGCATAGCATCTTAAAGCATTTCTCCAACAGGAGCAGATTTCCTATGTGATGTTTTTATTTCTTGACGTGAAATACAGTACATGAAAGCTTATTTTAAAGCATCCACTGTGTACAAACCAGAAGGGAAGGTGCTAGCAATGCCATTAAAATGCGTGGGGAAAGGAAGGCTAAAAACAAGCTGAGCAGATTGGTTTGTTCCTTATTAGAACTGAAAATGTCGCAACAACATGAGTTCAGTGATCCAAATTCTCTGTTCAACCGTAAACTCATGCACTTCCATTAACTTAAATATTCTGAGTTAATTTACGCAAGAAGAAAATAGTCTGATCAGTATGATTAAATTTCTACCAAATACAATATTCTCACTTCAAGCATTTAACAGTTAACATTTTTATATTAAAATGTTACTGTTATTATGATCAGAATTGAGTAATTAGGAATAAAAATACCCAGAGGTGGGAAGTTTTCATCTATGCCAATTATGCTTTCTTTATCTGATACAGTGTACCAGAACATGGAGATGCTGTTCTATAAAAATAACACGCTTGTTATTGTCTCACCAACTCAGAACAGCTACACTATAGAACCCTATGTTCAGAAAGATAAGTTAGGAATAGGAAAAGAAAACAGAGAGGTGTTTTATCCTGACGAGGACAGAATCACTCAAACAAGATAAGCCATATAGACAACTGAGGTTTGTGTACTAAAACCAAGGTCATAAGAGAAAATGCTGGCATTTTTCCTATTTTTCTCGCCACCACATGTAGTCTTCACTGGATTTTAAATCAGTGTATGTAGATAAATTAACAAAACAAAACAAACAACCAAACTAAAACATAATAGTTTTGAACCTTAATGCAAAGTGGAATTTTTTTGCAATGACTGGAAAGTATTTAGAAGTCGATTTACTAGAAAAACAGAAAACCTGCTTCAGTATCCTGTTAATTAGCCTTAGGCGAAAGTAATTGAAATCTAGGCAGTTATGCTGATGTTAACATTGCGTGATGCTGCTTTTAATCAAGATTTTCTTTGAGAGAGAAATACTGACATGAGCTGTTCCTTGCGTGCTCTGTCTTTTTCTGTTGTGACACAGGGGGATTCAGGAGGGCCTCTCTCCTGCAAGCATGAGGAGGTTTGGTACCTGGTGGGCATCACCAGCTGGGGCGAAGGGTGTGCTCGCCCCAGGCAGCCGGGTGTCTACACAAAAGTTGCCGAGTATTCAGACTGGATTATAGAAAAAACTACGTAGCATGAGACTTACCTAATGATTCAAAGCGATGTCATGAAATAATAACCCTAGGAACAATGTGATAAAGTGCATTAGCATTTTTAAATGGTGTTTCTTGTTAGCTTGGAATGTAAAAGGTGATTAAGAAAGCAGAAAAGCAGGAATGAATGAACTTTACCATTACTAAATAAAAAACAGTAATAAAAATGAAGTCTGTGGTCACTGATTCGGCAGAAAAAAAGAATATGTCTGAACCATTGATTTCTTCTGTCCTTGCTAGCATAAAATAAGAGTGATGAGGTTACAGGGCATGTATGGAGGTGGGAGCTGCTCCTGACTTCTGAAGTTTGGACACAGCAATGGAGATTTCACTCCCTTGTCCAATTGGCTTGAAATGGGCCGACCAGTTACAAACTTACTAAGGAGCTTGGGTAAGGGAAACTGAGGCAGAGAGAAAAAAAAGTGACAGCCAGCACTAGCAGAGAAAACAAAAACAGAGGCCTTGGCAAAGTTCTGAGGTAACAGTTTTGCAAGTATGGTACCAGTGCTGTCTTTCACTTACATTATTCTAATTTCTGTGGATCTACTTCCCTTGAAACAGAATATCCAGAAAGTCAATTGAAGAATAATCCCCTTTAGAGACATCATATGTCATTGGTCTTCAGCACAATATAGTTTTATTAACTAGATCTCTGGCCTCTCTTCATTAAAGATTTCTCATTTTCTTTTTTCTCCTTCTTTCCTTTTATGCTTTCTCCTTATTTTGTGTCAGGAGGCAAATACGTTTTTTGGCCAAAATTAACACATATGTTTATAAGAAACAGCAGTAAAAAATTTATTATTTTCCCGTAGTAAGAGGAAGCATTTCACACTGAATCAGAAAGGAAGGCACAGGACTTAACATTTGTCTTTGCCAGACTTCATAAGCTTGTTTCCTAATCATCAACATTAATTACTGAAAAGATGTTCTAGAGTGCTACTCATAATTGCCGCACACCCACACTGTATATCTTGTGGAGGCAAACAGCAGGAGTAGCTTCACAAATAAATGAGGTCGTGAAGATCAGAAATTAAACACATCAAATTAATGGAAGAAAACTGAAAATAATTTTTGTATTTAATTTTTTGATGCCTTATTTGCAGCTAACACTCAGGAAAAATGTAAATCCACAACCACAAGTTTACAAAGTGTTGTATCTGTGCCTGAGTGTCCAAAGAGCTCCTGGGGTCAGGGTGTTTCTCATGGTATGCGGTGCTGACTGCAGTTAATGAATCTGAAAGTCCAAAGCCGTATTCAAGGGCTGAGGGGTTTTGTTTTGTTTGTTTGTTTCTTAAAGAACCAAAATCTCAAGCAATGCTGAAAACAGTCCAAATATAACAGGAGGGAAGAGGAAATGGTGCTGCTGCAGTCACATCTTGGGAAAGAAGGCTGCTGCCTGCCCTCCCACCTGCAGTGGGCTCTGGGGCACAGGGCATTGCATTGCAGGTGGTGCACAGAATTGAAGGTCTCCAGCTTTGGGAATCCCCATGGAGGTTGCAGATGTTCAGAGAGCCAACAGGCAAAGTCTGGCATGTGGTTGAGGGAACTGGATCAAGGGGGAGAGGGAAGGCATATCACTGTACTGGGACTTTTTATCAACACTGCAGAAGCAGAATAGGAGATAAAGGTGGAGGCTGATGTCCCTTTCATGCTTGCTTTGATCCACAACTGGTTTAAAATATCAGCAAACCTCATCAGCAAACCTGCCATCAAAAACCTAGAGACTTAAATAAGAGACTGAGAAGAGTAGCAAAAAACAGCAGGGAAAAAAAAAAAAAAAGATTACTGGCATTCAAATGTGGTTCTGTCCCCATGGGGCAGGAATGAAGACAGCTGGAAAAGAGCTGCTGAAGAAACAAAGGAATTACTTCAATACGAAAACAGAGACTGAAACTCTCTGAAGAATCGTCAAGAGACCATTTGAAATACTCATCTGCCAATACTGAAACTGTGTATTTGCTAAGGAGCACATGCAATGTTGAAGTGGTAACCGTAATGCTTCCTCATAATAGTGTTGTCATCAGCTTCTTTTTCAAATGGACACAAAATGTATGGCTATGCTTTATTTTTTGTTTTGTTCTTTGCTATGAGACTCTCTGGGTTGTGTCTATTGGTGTAATGAAGAGGAATGACAGCTCAGTAGACCTCTGAAGCTTCATGTTTTGTTTCTGGTGACAGCAATATGCCTAAGGAAACTTAGTCGTTCCTGTGGAAAGCATAAGGGATTTTGGTGACTGCAAACATTTTTCATCAGCAGGTGTTGACTAGATAAAAGAACTTATTTCAATGTATTTTCACCTGGAGCAGATATTTTTCAGTGAAGTTTTGCACTGGTTGTCTATTCATCGATAACAAATTCCTGATAGCTAAAAAGTGAGTAAGAGGGATAGATATTATGTGGAGAACGCAGGAGTTTCGGGTAGCTATACAAAGTCCTGATGATTTCGTTTAAGAACAACTACATGAGGGACATCTGACCTTCTGTGAAATGTATCAGCATAATATGTAATTCATTGAGACTTTTAGACTCACAGATAGAAACGCATTGGTGTTCTCAAGTGCTATGTTGCTTAGGCTTTCTGGTGTCAATATGTAGCTTGCACTAAATGAGAGGCAGTTTATGACCTTTATTTATTCTCCTTTCACCTCTATCTCCCAAACTAACAACCACAAAACTTATCTCAATCTCATTAAATAAAAGCCTGGACTTTAAATCTGCCTCTATTTATGTTTGTACAGAGCATAATCACCGGTGCTTTAGTTGTTTTTTTGATTAATGGCAAGTGTCTTTGGCAGTGTCTTATATTCAGCTCTTTAGTTACACTGAAAATCAATAAAGCTCCTAATTTTACTTATACTGGATGAACAGAAATCTTGCAAGGGGCAAACACCGCTGTCGATATTTTGAATGGCAACATTAGGCTGCCCTGAGTTTTCATACAGATTAAGGTCCCTGATCCCAGAAATTTACAGTGCTGTTTAGGCAGAGATGAAACACTTTATGTGTGCTGTGATAGTCTGAAGAACAATTAGTTTGTCATAAAGTAAGGCATACTGTGCTGCTGTTCAAGTGGACTCTTCAACTTCTAATAGTCTTCTCTGTAGTCATTCTAATAGAATCACAAACCAAACAAAACCAGCTTCCCATTAAACCACTTTTGCATTGCATTTTCTATCACTGCTGATGCTTTGCCTAATGTCTGAGACTGAAGTATGTCTTCTTGAAAGTGACCTGAGCTGGAAATCAGATGACACAAGGCCTCTTATTTCTTCTGCCTGGGAGAATTAAAAATTCTTAGAGTGAAAATGTGAAGAGATCACCAAGTATGCCCATTTCCTCTGCTTGTCATGAAGAGGGGAAGTGAATAAATTGGATAAGCTTTCAGTATACGTTTTATCTGTTCTGTGAAAAATTATTATTCTGCTGTGATCAAAAATGCATCTCAGATGCTGAAAAATATGAAACTGGATGGAATAAAAATAATTGATGGTTGTAGTCTTCGCAGCAGGAGAACTCGGTTAAAATGTGGATTCTTGTTCTCTGTCTGATTTCCAGTATCTATGGAGGATTATTTGGAAAGCTATTGGTAGCTCATTTTGTTTATGAGATATCTGCACTATAATATATTATAAAATGCATTTCCACTTCAAATAAAGGGTAACATTAATTTGCCTCTTTGAACAATAATAACTGTTATGAAATTGTACATATTTATAGTCCAACATTTCCTGGAATAGTAAATTAATTGTTTTTTCCTGTGGTCTTTGTGTTGTAAATCATGTTATAGATATTTATAGATGTATTAGAGTTACTATGGAGTGTTGTTGTTACAATAATTTTTTTTTTTTCCTGGGTCATTCAATGGAGGTGTAAAACAGTTGTTTTGCATCTCAATGTTTGTTTGTTTTGATAAGGTCCTAGAAAAGAGATCTGGAGACAGTCTTCAGAGATAAGTGCACTAGTTTTTCCTTGTCACTGAATAAAATAAGCTTTGCTGCAGTTATGTTTCAGGACTTCTTGTGCTATGTGTCATGCAAATGTGCAAATGGAGAGAGGGGAAGGTGGTGTTTTGTGTTTTTGTTTTGTTTTGTTTTGTTTTGTTTTTGTGTGTGTGTGTTTGTTTGGTGTTTGTTTGTTTGCTATGTGGTTTGTTTGTAAAGACCAGGAAAGATGGATGATGACACTGAAGGAATACGCCTATATGCACAGGGTATGCAAGAAGACATTAAAAAGAGCTGATAAGAACTAAAGCTGAAGTTATTGAGAGAGGAGTTGGAACAAATAAAACAAGAATTAGTGCAAGTTAAAGGAAGTCCTGCCCAAATAGTAGGTACTCACCCGGGCATCTGAAACTGAAAACATGATGGAGCACATAGACATCCCTTCCAGGTCTGTGTAACCATACCCCAAGACCTGAAGGTTAATGACGTATAGTGCAGAAATGGACTTATTGGCTCTTTATATGTTAGGAAGTTGTAGACTTGTCTGAAGTGCAGTGTTGCCCTAACATGACTGTGCTGTGCTCAGACCTGAGCTTCTTACCACACACCTCTGCCATGATTTACTTCTCTGCATGGATGGAGCAGTCCAAATTGTCAACCTCATTTTTGCCCCCAAAGGTCATGTACAGTGATGTGAAGAATGCTATGATTTTAATCATAGGAAATCTGGATAAATCACTATCCTGGGGTACTAATGGGTAATGTAGTTTCCCTGAGGTTTATTGCATTATATGTCCATAGTACAGTATTACTTTTTCAGTCATTTCTGTTGGCTGAGTGCTGCTGATGGAAAAGTGCTACTTATGGAAACACCATCTATAGTGCTACTGAATCCTCTGTGTTTCTGTGCTGTGAGTGATTCTCACGCATGGCTTACCATTTGAGAGCTCTAAGGATAAGCATTTTGGTTTTGAACTTGTGCCCAACACATTGAGTTGGGAACAAGATGTACTCAACAGATCACCCAGTATGACTGGGGAAAGAGAGAGGAGCAGTCACATCTCATGAGGGATTGGGGCAGGTGTAGGAGGGGAAAGGCACAGGTATGTCAGCTTTAGAGCTGATTGTCTCTTCTGGGCTTCCTGTATTTCACTGTTTTGACAGATGAATTGGTGCCATAAACTTAACTGAATGCGTTAATTCTCTGAACTCTTTTGTTGGAAGAACTTGTGGTGAAGAGTTAGTGAAACATTTGTATGATTCATGTTTGATGAAGCCACATAATCCAAAACTTAGGACTTCAAAGAGTTCAAAATTTAAGATGTGCAGAATGGCCTGGTAAGAGCATTAAAATAATTATAAACATGAAAAATGGAATGAAGAGGTTGTATATTTTTTACCAGTAAAGGTATTCTGCTTAGCTACAGAAAGGTTTTTATGACTCTCAGCTTCTGATTTATTTAACATTCATTACATGTTCAGATAAAATTTCAAGGAAAAAGAGAAGTGTTGTCATGTATTCTATTATAAAATAACTTTCAGTAGTTTTGTCACTAGATGGCACTTTTGCTTTAATTTGGCTTGTGTTTAGGAGCTATGGTGAGAAGGCGAACTTGTTCTGGCATATCTTGGATTAATAAATATGATCAGTAGATCTAAAAAGGATATTTTTGTTCCTGTAGCTGATAAATAAAAGTAAATAATTAAATTAGCATATTCATTTGTAGAACTCTGAGAGTTCAAAGACAATGGATATGTTTAGCTCCACTTTTCTGCATGGCACCAGGATATTAAGAGACAAGACGACAGGTAGGTTTACAAAAGCTAAGCAAATGCTATTTGTTCTCTATGGAACCTCATAGTATTTCACATTTCAATAAACAGGCATGAAAACTGTTGAAAACCACAGTCAAGGACCCGAGCACATCAGCTGACCCTGGGGGCCTTGGCTCCAGGCCAGCTGGGGCACAGCACAGTTGTTTGGCCCTGAATCAGGGAGCTGGAGGAGATAGAGTTGGAGGAAACCTCAGCTTGGGGAGCTATGTGTGCGCCTGGCCTTCACACACTACTACTACACGTTATAACCTGTCGAGGGTTAAGATTGCGGGGTGACAATCAAACCCTGGCAGATGTATTGTTAACCTCCTCCCCCCCCCACTTCCCCCTTTTGCCCCTCCCTCTCCCCCCTTCCCACTCAGGACAGGCGATCGGGAGGGAAAGAAGGACAGAGAGAAGAGAGTTGGAAAAGTTAAAGATGTTTTACTAATGCTACTAATAAGAATAGAGAAAATAATACAAAATATACAAAACCAATCTTGTAAGTCTCAGCAACTGTAGAGCCAGCACCCAAAGTCCTGGATTAGACTCTGTAGCCAACCGGAGCTGGATTCAGTCTCTCGCTAGGCCTCAGTTCACAGGGACGACCAGCAAGGTCCTCTCCTAATGTCAGCCATGAGGAAAAAAGGGAAAAGGGCAAAGGGACGAGATCCTCGTGATCTCCCACTTTTATATGAAGTATTCACGTGAATGGAATGTTATACACCATTGGTCAGTCTCTCGGTCATCAGTTTTCTCGTTGCCCCTCTCGCGAGATGTCCATCCGTGCTTATCAATAAGTTTGCATTCCATTGCTAGGTTTAAGCAAAACATGTGTTGGGTTCTCCAGGAAAATGCAGCTAACATGAAGGCTTTAGCTGACAGGCAAATTCACTAAAAAAGAAACTTGTTTTTAACAAAACCAGGACATTCCACCCCTTATAATATGACATTCACTGAATACTTAAACCTTATCAATACAATCTATCAATACAATCTAATTAATCACTACTACTATATATATATATACATATGTACATATATACACAGGAGTAATTAATCAGTGGACCATCCTTTGAAAAGTTCATTAAGTTCATTTTGTCACAACAGTCTCCCAGGGCAGGAAAAATGGTACAAGTGCATCTCATGACCACTGTTTGTGGGTTAAGGACACCAACTTTGAAGAAGGTGTCAGGCGCCACTCGAAGAAGCTAGCTCTAGTTTCATCACCATTGTCTTGATCTGAAAGACACTTATTAAACATTGTTAGTGCGGCAATTCACATCATACAGTTCAGCATTGCGTATTTTCACCTAAAATCAAATCCCCTTGAGGTACACACCGAACTTCTCCATCCTTAAGCATCACCCACCAGGTGCTGCCAGGTCCCTGGGCAAAAACAATCCCATGAATAGGTTTGCCTTTGCCTGAGGCAGGAGTAACCCAGACTGCCTTTCCTAAGATATTTTTCATGTGTACTACAGGGACTTTATCTCCTTCTACAGTCCGTAGAATTTCTGATTGGGCAGGCCCGGCTCAATTGGTTGATCCCCTAGTGTTGACCAACCAAGTGGCTTTTGCTAAATGTGAATCCCAGTTTTTAAAGGTTCCACCACCAAGTGCCTTTAGTGTAGTTTTTAACAAACCATTGTACCTTTCAATTTTCCCAGAGGCTGGTGCATGATATGGAATATGATATACCCACTCAATACCATGTTCTTTGGCCCAATTGTCTATATCACTGTTTTTGAAATGAGTACCATTGTCTGATTCAATTCTTTCTGGCGTACCGTGCCGCCAGAGGACTTGCTTCTCAAGGCCCAAGATAGTATTTCGGGCTGTAGCGTGAGGTACGGCATATGTTTCCAACCATCCAGTGGTTGCTTCCACCATTGTAAGTACATAACGCTTACCTTGACGTGTTTGTGGAAGTGTAATATAATCAATCTGCCAAGCTTCTCCATACTTATACTTTAACCATCGCCCCCCATACCATACAGGTTTTAACCGTTTTGCTTGTTTGATTTCGGCGCAAGTTTCACATTCATGAATAACCTGTGAAATAATGTCCATAGTTAAATCCACCCCTCGATCACGAGCCCATTTGTATGTTGCATCTCTACCTTGATGCCCTGAAGCATCATGGGGCCACCGAGCTAGGAAAAGTTCACCTTTATGTTGCCAGTCCAAGCCCACCTCAGCTACTTTAATCTTAGCAGCTTGATCCGCTTGTTGGTTGTTTAGATGTTCCTCGGTGGCTCGACTTTTAGGCACATGAGCATCTACATGACGAACTTTCACAGGCAGGCTCTCTAGCCGAGCAGCAATGTCTTGCCACAGTGTGGCAGCCCAAATGGGTTTACCTCTGCGCTGCCAGTTGCTTTTCTTCCATTGCTGTAGCCACCCCCACAAGGCATTTGCTACCATCCATGAGTCAGTATAGAGATAAAGTATTGGCCACTTCTCTCGTTCAGCAATGTCCAAAGCCAGCTGGATGGCTTTCACTTCTGCAAACTGACTGGATTCACCTTGCCCTTCAGTGGCTTCTGTAACTTGTCGTGTGGGACTC
Organism: Patagioenas fasciata; assembly: GCF_037038585.1. Taxonomy (NCBI): domain Eukaryota; kingdom Metazoa; phylum Chordata; class Aves; order Columbiformes; family Columbidae; genus Patagioenas; species Patagioenas fasciata. Next base: position 34,235,143 of record NC_092523.1, on the reverse strand, counting down.
CACACAGCAGCTTTCCACCTTCGATGTTTTCCTACAAGACGACAGGATCCATCTGTGAACAGTGCATACTGCTTATCAGTCTCTGAAAGCGTATTATATGGTGGTGCTTCTTCAGCATGTTTTACTTCCTCCTCATCTGGAGACATCCCAGTCTTTGCTTTCTGGCCAGTCTGTAATAACTTCTAATATCCCTGGACGGTTGGGACTTCCAATTCGAGCTCGTTGCGTGATCAGTGCAATCCATTTACTCCATGTAACTTCGGTTGCATGATGTGGAGAGGGAACCGTCCCTTTGAACATCCAGCTCAGCACCGGCAGTCGAGGTGCCAGGAGGAGCTGTGCTTCAGTGCCGATCACTTCTGAAGCAGCTCGAACTCCTTCATATGCTGCTAGTATCTCCTTTTCAGTTGGAGTATAGTTGGCCTCAGATCCTTTGTATCCTCGACTCCAAAAACCTAAGGGTTGACCTCGGGTTTCTCCTGGTGCTTTCTGCCAGAGGCTCCAGGTAAGTCCATTATCTCCGGCTGCGGTGTAGAGCACATTTTTAACATCTAGTCCAGTTCGGACGGGTCCAAGGACCACCGCATGAGTTATCTCACGCGTAATTTGTTCAAAGGCTTCTCGTTGTTCAGGGCCCCACTCAAATTGGTTCTTTTTACGAGTCACTCGATAGAGAGGGCTCACAATGTGGCTGTAGTCAGGAATATGCATTCTCCAAAAACCTACAACGCCCAAGAAAGTCTGTGTCTCCTTTTTATTAGTAGGTGGAGACATTCCTGCAATTTTGTTGATCACATCCATTGGGATCTGACGACGGCCATCTTGCCATTTTATTCCTAAAAACTGGATCTCTCGTGCAGGTCCCTTGACCTTGCTTCGTTTTATGGCAAAACCAGCATCCAAAAGAATGTGAATTATTCTCTCACCTTTCTCGAAGACTTCTTTTGCTGTGTCGCCCCATACGATGATGTCATCAATATATTGCAAGTGCTCTGGAGCTTCACCTTGCTCCAGCGTGGTCTGGATCAGTCCACAGATGGTAGGACTGTGTTTCCACCCCTGGGGCAAGCAATTCCATGTATACTGGATGCCCCTCCAGGTGAAAGCAAACTGCGGCCTGCACTCTGCTGCTACAGGAATAGAGAAAAATGCATTAGCAATGTCAATTGTAGCATACCACTTGGCTGCCTTTGACTCCAGTTCAAATTGCAGTTCTAGCATGTCAGGCACAGCAGCACTGAGTGGTGGTGTAACTTCATTCAGGCCACGATAGTCTACAGTTAGTCTCCACTCGTCACTAGACTTACGCACTGGCCAGATTGGGCTGTTAAAAGGTGAGCGAGTCTTACTGATCACACCCTGGCTTTCCAATTGACGGATCAGCTTCTGGATAGGAATCAAAGAGTCTCGATTGGTGCGATATTGCCGGCGATGCACCGTCGTGGTAGCAATTGGCACCTGCTGATCATCAACCATCAGCAGTCCTACAACAGAAGGGTCATCTGAAAGACCAGGCAAATCAGACAGCTGTTCAATTTTCTCAGTGTCCACAGCTGCTATACCAAATGCCCACCTATACCCTTTTGGGTCCTTAAAATACCCTCTCCTGAGGTAGTCTATACCAAGGATGCACGGAGCATCTGGACCAGTCACAATGGGATGCTTTTGCCAGTTTTTTCCAGTTAGGCTCATTTCAGCCTCTACAACAGTCAGCTCCTGGGATCCCCCAGTCACTCCAACAATACTGATGGATTGCGTTCCTTTATAATTAGAAGGAATTATTGTGCACTGAGCACCAGTGTCCACTAAAGCTTTGTACTCCTGGGGTTGTGTTGTACCAGGCCATAGTATTTGTACAGTCCAATAGACTCTGTTATCCCTTTCCTCCACCTGGTTGGAGGCAGGGCACCTCTAATTCCTGTTTTGCACAGTCTCTGGGTGTGAATTAGAGGTTCCTTCAAGAGCATCAGAATCTCTTCTGCTCCTTTTATAAACTGGAGCAGCCACCTTCCTAGGAGTTTTTCCTTTTATCTCACGTACTCGTTCCTGAAGTTCTGAGGTAGGCCTTCCATGCCACTTATTCATGTTTTCTCCCTGCTCATGTAGGAAGAACCACAGTGAACCTCTTTTTGTGGGCTGTCTCTGCCCTCTCTCTCGAGATTGGAAACGCCTTCTCCTAACAGCTGAAACATAGGTTTGTGCAGGTCGTGAACGGTACGAGTCTTCTCTGAGCTCTTTGATTTCTTGCAACAGCTTTTCAAACCGGTCATCAGATTTTTCACACAGTTTCTCCACAGCAGAGACACAAGCCCGTAGAGAACCAGCAAGGCTGTCCTCAAATTACCGGAGCTGCTCAATCACTTCATTAATTTCTTGTGCACCTCTAGCCGACCAGACCATTCCTGCCAATGACTTAGCATATGCAGGTGGTGCACTTTGTACAAATCTGCGCCACATAGATTTTGTACAATTGATTCTATCTGGGTCTGTCCCCTCTTGGCTGTTTGGTCCTAGATAGATGATCTCTCGCACAGCTAATTCTCTCAGGAACTGGATACCTCTCTCCATAGTATTCCATTTCCCTAACGTGGATATACAATCTTCCTTGTAGGGAAATCTGACTTTCATAGCTGCCAGGAGTCGGGTCCAGAGAGTAGCAGCATTAGACTCTCTTGAAATTGCCCTATCAATGCTGGAATCTTTTGACAGAGATCCCAGCTGCCTGGCTTCACCACCTTCCAATTCAATTGTTTCTGCCCCATTGTCCCAGCATCGCAGCAGCCAGGTTAAAATATTCTCGCCTTCACGACGACTAAAGTCTTTTCGCAGATCTCTCAGCTCACCTGGAGAAAAGGACCGAGTGGTGGTCACTTCATCTCCACCCTGTCCTGATGATGTCTCTTGGGTTGATGTTGGCCCTGTGCCATCACCTGCTGCACGGGTAGTCTTTCTAGTGACTTTCTTACAACCAGCAACTGATGCTGATATGGGTTCACCATCATTTGATTCATTTCCAGAGTCTGAATGACTGTCACAGTGATTGCTGTGGTTACAGCAGCAACAGTGCCCAGTGTGTGAAGACGGGGGGGCTGCCTTGTTAGCCTTTGAGGCTGGGGAAGTAACGTTATCTGCAGCGACCTTGGCAGAGGAGCTCTGCAGAGGAGCTGTAGCTTCAGCCTGTGAAGCCGCGGTTGAGGGGGCAGTGGCTGCAGCAGCAGCTTTGGCTGTTTTGCCTTTTCTCGAGCGGCTAGGAGTGGTTTTTGCTAAAGCTTCCGAAGACGCACCGCAAATCTCAGGACTAAAAAGAGACGCAAACCTCCTATTGAACCTCATTTCTCTTAACAGTAACACAAACTGACACACATTCAGCAAACCAGATAACACCATCACAGTTCTATCAAAGCTCCAAGGATATTCAAAGTTCTCTAAAACATTTGCAAACTGTCCTAGCGAAAACACAAAAGTATTGTTAGTCAGCCTTTCTAAAGATTCGCTTGACCAATTAGCAAATATAGAGCCATTCTGCTCTTTAATCTCTCCTGGAGGTTTTTCAAGGTAAAGCAGAAGCGAGTAGAAATTCATTAGCGGCTGCAGTATAATGAAATAAACCAGTGCCATACCACACAGAATCATCATGACCGCTGTCCAGTTTCTTGTTGTTATATAATGAATACTTCGATTCAGAAAGAAACACCAACACAGATATAGGATCAGCGAGCACAATGTAGAAAATAACTGATACAACTTTTGCCATAACATCTTTAAATCAATGTAATTCACTTTGCCTTAATACCGCTAAATAATATCCGAAGCAAACAGACGCGCGAGTATCACAACTCTATGAGTTGGCACCGTGCCAAGAAAATTGAAAGGTACGTCAGAGCAGTAGAAAAGCCAAAAATCTCCAAATTTACCCCTTTCTCTGGCCCCACGTTGGGCGCCAATTATCTGTCGAGGGTTAAGATTGCGGGGTGACAATTAAACCCTGGCAGATGTATTGTTAACCTCCTCTCCCCCCCACTTCCCCCTTTTGCCCCTCCCTCTCCCCCCTTCCCACTCAGGACAGGCAATTGGGAGGGAAAGAAGGACAGAGAGAAGAGAGTTGGAAAAGTTAAAGATGTTTTACTAATGCTACTAATAAGAATAGAGAAAATAATACAAAATATACAAAACCAATCTTGTAAGTCTCAGCAACTGCAGAGCCAGCACCCAAAGTCCTGGATTAGACTCTGTAGCCAACCGGAGCTGGATTCAGTCTCTCGCTAGGCCTCAGTTCACAGGGACGACCAGCAAGGTCCTCTCCTAATGTCAGCCATGAGGAAAAAAGGGAAAAGGGCAAAGGGACGAGATCCTCGTGATCTCCCACTTTTATATGAAGTATTCACATGAATGGAATGTTATACACCGTTGGTCAGTCTCTCGGTCATCAGTTTTCTCGTTGCCCCTCTCGCGAGATGTCCATCCGTGCTTATCAATAAGTTTGCATTCCATTGCTAGGTTTAAGCAAAACATGTGTTGGGTTCTCCAGGAAAATGCAGCTAACATGAAGGCTTTAGCTGACAGGCAAATTCACTAAAAAAGAAACTTGTTTTTAACAAAACCAGGACATAACCTTAGAGCAAATGGAGGCTGTACTTTAATAATGTATGACTGGTTCTTACCACCAAAAATATATCTAGCTGTTAAGAATCCCATTGTCAGATTTTCATGGCTGGAAAAATCTATAGGGAGATTTTCTGAAACAGATAAATTGTTCAGGATTGGGCAGAGATTAAAATCTGAATTGTCAGTCTCCAGTATTTGCTCTGGACACAATTGAAGGGGAATCATGCAGAACAATATCCCAGGTACTACAGGTCTCGAGAAACAGAAGGGTAAATAATATCTTGCTGTTCTACTACAACTCTATCATGTCAGTGTGGTCATTGACCTTAGTAAAACTTGCACCAGTAAGGCAGGAGGAGAGAGAAGTTCTCTATGTGCATCAGTGAACAAAAGAGGTATTTGTGGATTGAAGAGCAACTAATGGTCTTAAGTTACAGCAAGAAGAATGCTGAGAAGAGCTGTCTTGGATAAAGAGAGTGAAGTAGTGGATAGAGGGCAGTTGAGGATATTGTGGAACTTCCATCACTGGGAGCATTTAGGGTGAGGTTACACCACAGTGTAACTGGCCTTGCCTTGCACCGAGGAGGTGGACTGGACAATTTTCCTTCCAGCTGCTGCCTGTAATCACTAATAGAAATACAGAATAATTTTCTTTTTTCTTGCACTATCATCAGAAGAATATTTGTTTGCTTTTCTTACCCATTCTTTAGCTGGTTCAGTCCTTTCATTCTCCTGCAAACAACAAAATTTTTTATTGTAGACCTATTTTCCTGCCCTGAAATTTTGTTTGTTTAGAAAGTTCATTTAAAATCATGTTAAATATATATTAAAGTAAAGTATATATTAAAGTAAAGTATATATTAAAGTAAAAGGAATAAAGAAAAATGGGGAAATAATGTAGGCCTAAACATGACCCATATAAAGACATGAGTTGTGCTAGCCCAGTAAATGTGATTTTTGTCATTACCAGGGGGAAGCACCAGGCTCTGCACCGACTTAGCTGTCAAGGGACCATGCACTTGTCTGTGCCTCAGCCTGAGCTTGGCTGTAACTTGGTTTAACAGTTGTGCAGTGGCCAGTGACTGCTGCTTGACCTGGTATAGCTTGAACAATGGGAAACTGTATGTGGTAAATTCCAGAGCCCCAGCAAAGCAACCTGCAACAAACAACAGCCCCCTGGGGGTAACAGGGTTTGGAGGTCATCTTTCAAACTTCCACTGGCAAGCAATGAGAGAGAGGTGGACTGTGATAAAAAGTGTAAAAAGATAATTTCAAGTTGATCTTTGGGATCCCTGCTATTACCATCATAGTCCTCCCAGTGAAGGACTGAGGATGCTGGTGGTTGCTGTGTACACAACAGCCCTGCACCCCACCCTCCCCACCTGGCCATAAGCCTCCCAAGGAAGCCTGAAATCATTTACCTTGGGACACATGGGACATGGGAAGGGGCAGCACACATCAGAGACAAGGGGTACACACTAGGAAAAGTTTTCTTTCTATAGCAATTTTTCCTGTATCATTAATGAAGCTTTTCTGTGTTAATTGGACAACACAGATTATTAAGTTATTAAAACATTAGCTATACCGGCAATCCATTTTGAATGTGCATGTGTGGTGCATTCCCTTTTGCCCACAAGAAGACTTTTTCAGTGTGACACAAAATAAATGGAGATCTACCTTGGGTTATGGAAGCACAGAAGGAAAACTAGAAATCTCTCTCAAGGCAGCACCAGAATTTAAGTTTGGAATATTGTTGTCCATTGAGTGAAAAACAAGAAAATCACATTTTTTGTAACTTCTTCTGTTGTTTCTGAATTTTTAAATTACTCTGCATAATACAATGGAAATTCACCTAAGTTAGCCTCCAGGTGCTATGTAATGAAAAGGAACATTGGCAAATAAATAACTCATAGCATCCTCATAAATGCTCTTGATATTGACATATGAAGATTTTGTACACAGTTAGTATTGATTATTTTTAAAGTTTCTACAGAATGTCATGTATTTGATATGCCTCTTAAAGCTGCAGCTGCTAGAATCATAGGACTGGGTAGGAAGGTCACCTTTATTAATTAAAAGTACATTTCTGTCTCTTGTGGTTACAGGGAAAAAAGCTGAAAAACATCAGCTATGGCCATTCTAGAGGCTTATAAGCCACCATTAGTATTTGTAATCAGTTTTTCTGAACAAAAATCCTCCTCGTATTAAAGCTTTTGTCATTATTTTCAGAGATCTCACTCACAGCTGTCACGTTTGTGGCACTGACAATACTACGTAAACCGTCAGACAAGAGTAAGAGTAAACCTCCTGAACTAAAAATGTAGGCCAAATGTTCCACCAGAGCTTAAATTCAGCAAAATCTGACCTGAACTTCTTGCATTCCCTTTTGTCTACAGCCACTAACATTGGTTCCTCAAGGGTCAGTGTGCACAGCTGAAATACTCCAGACCTGAGAGCAGCCTTGGTAGACAGGTCACAGATGATTCACCAGGACTTGGTGTTACTTTTCCATTCCAGAAGCAAACTCTCTGTATCAACACTATTCAGACTTACAGTCATAGATAAAATTGCCCTGTAGAAGCACACTTGGAAAAGAGATGGGTGGGGTAATCTTGCAGTTAAAACTGGGATTTGAAAGAGATGATTATTTACAGCGTGTCACTTATTCTTTCTTTGTTTGAAGACTATAACTTCTGATGCCTCCCTATACGTCTTTAATCTGGCCTGGCTAGGGGAAGTCTCCAAAGTAAATAATAATACTGTTTTATCATTAGGAAAGTATAGCAAAATTTTCAGCTTCTGTTTCTGTGCTTTGATTGATGGAGAGACTCCCAATTGCAATGTTCCAGGGGTGCACTTACAATGCTCTGATGAGCATCTACAACATTTTAGGGCAGACAAGATTATAGAGAGATAACTCATGTTTCCTAAATGCATTATCTGAATCACAAGGGATACCCACAGCAAAATGACTCATGCCTGCCTGGTAAGTGAGACATTTATTTTTCAATGAATTGCTTTCAGAACCTTATTATAACACTTGCAGTTTCATATGGCATCAAGCAACCTAATTTTTGGTGTATGTTTTGATGCAGTGCAAAAGGTTGCTTTATAACACATCTAACACAGAATGTTTGATTTATTCCACCGAAAATCTAGATTTTACGCTATGAACTTAATTGGAAAGGATTTAGTATGCCAATAAGAATATAACTTCTCCGTAGTACTAAGTGTTGCAGGATAACCAGTCATTATGAATGGGCTAAGCTTAACTGCCTGACTTGACCTCATATGGGGGACATTCCCCATAGCTGAAGAAATCTGTATCTGGACCTGACTTGTGTACCCCGTGAGGTAGAGTAGAGCTCATTTCACTAACTCTTATCACTTTTATTATTGTTTTGTTCATCTCTAGTTACAGCATTGCAAAATGCTTTACGACTAGCTGGATGGGCAGTGAAGGGCTTTTGATGAGGTAAAAATGATGTTTGAAATAGAGTTGCAGTTATATTTCCTTAACACAGATTGCGGGAACAAAAGAAACAAGTAAATTTTCTAGATCATCATAAAATAGATGATTCTATAGTGAAATAAATTATTTGTATGTAGATGAGAGGGAAGTGATGAATGTAGAGGATAAATGAACAACTTTTTCATGTGCACGTGTTGGTTTCTTTTTCAGAAAAATAATTATTGCTTTTTTTTTTCTTAATAAGAATCTGCAGTAAACTATCAATACTAAAATCAGATGCTGACACTTTACTGAAGTATAACGCTGAGATGGATAGTGGATTTGTGTTTCAGATGCTATGATTAGTTTTGTAAATAACAGGTCTTGTTTTGTTCAATGTTGCTTGTGCAATCTTCTTTGTAATGTACAGTCAACAGACATTTTTGACTGACTGCGATCATTCTTTTCCATTTAATTAATGTTTAGCGTATGAGACATTCCTCATGAATTTAAGTCTTTTCTAAGCATAATAGAGACAGCAAAAGGGGTTATGGCATTTTTTAGTATGAATGCATAGCCCAGACAGCTTTATAACAGCTATGGACCAATTTTGCTTTGAGAGACTACCTATTAGATTTCTAAGCACACGAGAAGCATGATGAAAAAAAATCTGTAAGTAAAGACTAAGTACCCATATGGATGTTAGACAAATTATTGTACCTGATAACTCTTCCAGATAGGGCATTGTAAGAGGTTTTGCTGTTGTGTTATGCAGTTATGCTACTAAGGCAGAGAGTAAACAAACATAAAACAAAGTGAACTTTTGGATGTCCTTTATTTTTTGACTGCAAACATTTCTAATGAAGATTATGACATTTTCATGAAGTATATTAGGAAAGTGTTCATTTGGTAATGAAGTTGGTTTTCTTAATATTTGAACTCTGTTTTAAGAAGATTCAATTTTTTCAGGGCACTGGACAAATCAAACCATTGAAAAAAACATAATATTTTTTGACTAAATTATTTTTGACAATTTTGATGGCATTTAATCATCTCTCATGATTAAATGCAGTTTTACATGTACTAATATTCTCAGTAAAAATAAACAGGAATTAATTAATTAATTCGTTCTTGCTGGTGGATTATCTCAGCTTGCTTGAGAACAACTCTCAACAGAGGCATGGATGGCGTAGATGCTATTGACAGCTGACTTCTGGCAAAAGGAAAAACAAAAACCACACTTGGGTGATGGGTGTGGAAAGTCAGATTCTTAATGTGTCTGTCAGGTGTCATCTTTCACTACATAGTTTTAATCTGGTAAATAGGATTCTTAAGCTATCGTGGTGTCTGATAAACTCCTCCTTCACTCTATATCACATGCAGATGTAAGATCGCAAGCCTAGATAACCACATTAAATAGCCTTTCAATCTTCTGTGTTTTTATTTATCACCACATTTTCTCCTGGTACCAGCACCTTCATCTCAAAGATCATTTTTTGTGTTACCAGAAATGTTCTTTTCACCAAAAAGCCTAAGTTGCTTTCTCCCCACCGTATGAGTTTACAGAGACAGTAAACAGCATAGCAAAAATCTTTGTGTGAAATTATTAAATAAGTATCTGCTGGAAGAATTATTTGTTAAGGATGAAATGGAAGGTCAGTGGCACCTGACATCAGGGAAGGTGTTAGAATAAACTGGAGGGCGTGTTGGTGCTAAGCTGTACATGTACAAAGATTGGCCTTTGCAGTGCAATTTTTAAGTGTAGAAAAGATTAAAATTCATGGCTCAAAGGAAGATTGATGAAAGACCTTACACACACACACAAAAAATATACTGATGAGAAAAAAGAATGGGGATAGCCTGGGAGAGCTAAATATACTTTGGCGGTTGAAGCATGCAAACGTATAATAAGGCAAGCAAGACGAGAAAACGAAGTACTGCTGACTTTTGGGCTTTTAACTATTCCATAAGCATGAGAAAAGGCAATACTTTAAAAAGAGAGGAGACACAAAGACCTGATTCTCTCCATCAGCACTATAAGGTAATATATATAAATATATAATACAGAGAGAAAATGGAAGAGAGGTGATACAAATTATACTTTGCTCATGGATGTTCAAAGTTCAAGGAAGCACAATCAGGAGCACTGGCATTTGCGATTACTCTTGCACTTTTCTGAAGTATACACATGCCAACTTGAACCACTCCAGCTATATTTTAGACAGGGCAATATTTGCATTCTCTTCATCTACCTTTTACTTGCAGTTTCTTCTGAAGAATTTGGCTTTTATTTCCTGTCTGAAAACCAGCCTTGAGATATTTCAAGAATGAAATGGCTGTCGTGGTCTCTTGACCCTGAGGGTCAGAACATTTCAGACATGTTTGACATGATCAATACACATTCAGCAAAAAATTCCAGCCAGAGTGAACTCAGAGATAAAGGCTTATGATTTATGACTCAGCTGATGCTGAGTTGAACACCTTGGGACTCATTACAAGGAAAGGTAAATTCTGGCCCTATTCAAGTTGGTGAGTAGTTTACCTCTCTCTTTAGCAAGGCCAGAGCTTCTCTCTGCAGGATATTATCCTGTATCATCTCTATGCTGTACCTTCAGAGCTGCAAAGTAGTGTCAACAAAATGACTTGTAAAAGCTCTGCTGTATCACAGGAGAGAGCTGTGGGCTGTGTTCCTGTAAGTGATCCCTGAGCCAGGTTTGTGTGTGCTGCCATGTCCAGGTGGTGTCATGGCCTGTCCAACATACTGCAAAGGCCCCGTGGGGTCCAGAAGCAATTTAGTGCTCTTCCAGAGTAACTTAGCTCTGCTGAATAGCAAGGCTAATTTAGTCTGGATCCAGAATAGTCTTAAAGCAAAAGAGCTCTTGCTCTTTTTGTTTTGTTTTGGTGCTTGTTCAGGACTTGAGTACTTATACACGATGCTAAATTGCATTATATGGGAATGCTTACAATACAGAACCTTCCCCACTGCCTACATAAGTAACCAGGAGGTGTTCTTGGTGTCTCTCCACTGTGTTTTCCTCAGTGGTGTCATCTGTTGTCTTTTTCAACACAAGAACTTTCATCATTATTCAGCAGAGCTTCTGTCTTTCATCTGACCTTGTCTGTGTTGGCTGAGGATATTGGATGTTCATTTAGCTGAATGAGCATTTGTTAGCTGTTACAGTACATTTCAATGCAAGAAACATTTTGAAGCATTCCGAAAGGCATGGATTAAATCTGTTGCTGGGTGATATAGCATATGTCCTCAGATACACGTTTTTAATATCTTCTGGTTTTGATAGCCTAACTTGTCTTTGAAAAATAAGAAATTTATATCAATGGCCAAGTACCTGGCTACAGAGGAGCTAGCTCTGTTTCACCAGGATACATTAATAATATCCTAAAATAAGCTTTAAAAGTCTGTGCTAGAGTAAACACTTCACTATATATGGTATAACTTTTATCAAATGGGCATTAACTCGAAGTCTCCACATCTTCCCAAGGTATTTTATATATCTGACCTAGGACAGCCATTTTCTCTGAAAACCTAACTTTAGAGATTTTCCTTTGTGCATGAGATGACTGTTAAAAAGTTTTCTGAGGTTTAATGCATCTTTGAAAGTAATGATGCATATGTCAAGACTAACTCATCCTCAAAAGCATGAAGAAACATTGCATAAGAGAAGCAGAGTCTTTGGACTTGAGACTAGGACCAGGTCTTGAGTAGATGGGAGGGGAATGGTTGTTCCTCAGGTTTCACTCTGATAAAGATTGAACCTGGACTGTACTTCCTAAATGTGGGAAGTGCTTTTGGGTCCCTTGGATCTGATGTAGTATTTACTTCATAGGCTTAGCATTTACCTACTCTTATGCCAAAAGAAGTTTATGTGCGTGCTGGTTTGATTGAAAACAAATCAATTTTCTTCATGCAGTTAGAAGCCTTTTTTTTTTTTTTTTTTTTTTTTTTGTAGCTAGCACAGTCATTTGAATTTAATACGAGAACAGGAAGAAAACACCGCAGGACCGAGTTAATGTTTGTAATTGCTCTGGTCTGAGACCCAATGACGGTTCTGAGCTTTGCCCACAGGTTTGAATTGGCTGGTAAAAAGGGGGCATAGATGGGTCAGAGCTTGACTGACATCCAGACTGATCAATGAGAGTATTCCATCCCATTAGTGTCAGGCTTCATATTTAAGGAGAGTCAGAATCTTCTGGTTTTCTTCTCTCTCTTAGTTGGAGCTGGGGTGGAGGCGTGTTCAGGGGAGTTCTGTGTGGGACTTTCTTTAGTTTGGCCTTTCACCATCCTGCTGTTTTGTAGAGGCCTCTGGGCCTTTGTGCCTTTTTTCTTTCCTCTCTCTCTGAGGTTGACTATTGGGGACCAGGTCCTGCTTCCTGGGACTGGCTGCTCAGTGTGGATGGCGTTCATGAAGAATTGCATTAAGTAACTTTTTTTTTTTTTAAATATTATATTTCTATTATATATATTTATTTTTACTAGTATTGTATTAGATTTTGTTATTTTATCATACTGTGTTTATCTCAGTCCAAGTTTCTCCCTTCCCTTTTGATTCTCTCCCCTATTTGGGGGGTGAAGGAGTGAGTGAGTGAGTGGCTATCATGGTTGTATTGCTAGCTCGAGTTAAACTACAACAGTGTGCTAAAGAGAAAGAAAGAAAGAAACAAAAAACACACGACTTATGATAATTTTATGAGATTTAGCAGTACTGAAATCAGTTTTAGAACATGAGATTGTGAAACATGGATGCTTTTAAGGGTTTTTTGGTGAATTTGTTTCACTAAGCATGCTTAAAGATAATAAGAAAATTCAGAAATGATAGTATTAGAAAGGAATCCTGGAGATTTATTTGGTTACAAGACTATGTGAGTTATCAGGTGGTTATTTTTTAAACTTCTCTGCAACAGTGACAGTCTGAAAAAACTCAACACACAGGTGTTCTCATTCTGTATTCTTTAAAACTATATTTTTACTACCATTTGTAACACAGCTGTAATATCTTGTTTAAAATTTTTTGTTGTTTATGTTTTTTTGTCTACTTTTTTTTTTTAATAGATGGCTTGAAAATAACAGTTTCAGTAAAAAAGAACTGAAGTATAAATTGTTGGTCTCTAAACTACTTGAATCAGGGGACCTTTCTTAAACACATGAATATGAGACTGAATTTTAAATACCTACAAATTTCGGATGGCTTATTTATGCCTGTTTACTTTTTGAGAGTTTTTCAAAGGCTTTTTGAAGCTTTTGGGGACCCTTATTACTTTTCACAGCAAATGATTGTACATACTTGAGAAAATATAGCAACAGACCTGTTATGTCAGATGTGATGTTACAAATCGTAACTTCAAGTATGCTACATCTTAACAGATATCTAGTTTTCTCAGTGAAAGTACTTCTCCCCCTCTTTTTTATCAGAGTCACACACTTAACATCACTTATCCTCATCTCTGTCTCATTTATCCCCCCCATCCTCTCCAGAAACCAACCAGTTCTGTCTGCACATTTCAGCTTTGGAAATTACTTCATCATTTTAAACAAAACTTGTGCTTTTTGTCAAAAAAAGTCCCCATCTTTTCTCAGTCTTCCAAAGAGAGTTTTATTTTTTAAGAAAGCTCAGTTGCTGTAGCTCTAAAAAAAAAAAAAAAAAAAAATTAAATCCTTTTGACTGCCTTCTGTCCCAGAAGAATGTAGAGACAATCGCATGAACATTGGGGGGAGGAGGGGGGGAGGGAAAATTGGCACCTCTCTCTCCTGATTTTCCTTCCTTCTCTGCACAATCTTGTGGCTTGCAGTGTATTTGACATCCTGGTGACATTTGGACAGGAATACAGGAGCCAGAAGTGTCAGCACTGAGTTACCTTCCCTTCTCGAGCATCAACATGATAATAAGAGATATGAATGTTAAAACAAAAGCTATTAGATGGCAGTACAGGAAATTAAAGTCAATCCAAAAGATGTATTCGGTCTGCTTCATTATCTTTACACAAATCTGCATGTACCTGTCATGGTTTAAATCCAGCTGAGATAAAGACAGTTTAATAAGTAAAGCAAAAGCCACACGTGCAAGCAAAGTAAAACTCTCTCCTAGCCAAAAACAGTACAGTACCAAAAAATACATAAAATCTGAACCTAGAGCTTTTCGGACCAAGCAATGGATTGTATGTATATACTGGCTGTTGCTGTCACATGGACAAAAAGCAAGTATAAGAAGTACTGAAAAAGGCGTTCTACATGGATATGGGGTTTTGGTTTTGTGTTTGCTCATGTGAGTGTTTGTTTTTGTAAATGAAGTCAAAGGACTTGCATCTGTCAACCATGACTTAAGCAGCCTGCTTGCTTTCTTTTTTTTTTTTTTTCCCAAAGCCTTTCTCATTACATGAGATGGGAACCCAGATGGCAATTATTAGTGTGATAATGATAATTCAGTGCTCACTATTTAGGTATGTTTCCCTTACAAATTCCCAGGAATTACAGACTGTGCGATCAGTTGATTTATATCTTCCCCAGCTACACAGCAGAAAAAGCTATCCTTTCACTAATGAATATCTTAATTACAATTGAGCATGTTTACTTAGAAAGGAGTAGTTGTATTAATCCAGCTATCTATTTACATATACATAGAGGAAAACACAGACTTTCTTTTTTACTATCGCTCCCTCAGTTCCCAGGTTTCTTTTGTTGGTAGTGGAGGAAACAGACAGTTAAAAATTTAAAATATCAGAATTGTTTATTCCTTTCTTAATCAAATCTGAATTGGCAATTATAGGAATCAAATATATGAAGAACTGCCTTTTTCAGTCTGTTTCAATTTCTTTGATGTTTCTGGAGCCTGTTTTAGCTCGAAAGCACTGAATTTCCTGAAGAGGTTCTTGGGGACATAGGAAGTCCTTGACTATTAGAACCTAGGGCAGAAAATTTAAGCTTGGATAAGCACAGTTTTCAAGGCTACCACTTAAAGTGCTGTTCTTTTTTGTAGTCTTATAGAATAGCAGATTAGGGAAGGCTGAAAATAAGTCAAACAATCCCTTCATTTCTTAGCACAAGAGAAAAATAACACCAAAATACTGAGGTTGGTTTTCAAACCAAATACTATTGATTTCTTAATTTTAAACTTTGTTAGTTTGCACATTTTTTTTTTTTTTAATATTCATTCTTATATGATTAGCTAGTAACTGTAAATGCTAGGCAGTACTTGTGCATTGTTTTTATGGAAGCAGTTCTCACAGCGGGACTTGGCCTTTCAGAGGAACACTAAATACTAAGACACCTCTGATTTAGGCTCTGAGAACTGCCAATAGTATAGCACAATTGTGGTGGGATGCATCTTGTGCACTTCTTAATAGATAGCTATCTAGACGAAATTAAGATTACAACTTCTATAAATGATCCTGACAAGCCAAGCACCGATTCTGCAGTCTCGAATTCAGTTGGATTTTATTTCTCTGGCTGGAACTTAGTGTCTCAGTTAAGTGGTACTGATCTAAACCCCTTAATCAATTCACCTTTGTTGCCCTGATCAAGAAATAGCTTCTTGAAAGTATGACAGGCATAGGAAAGACATATATTTTTTTGCAATTGTTCACTGAGAAACAAAACTTCCCTATTGTTTAGCACAATAAAAATGTCACTGGAGTGTTTGTGAAAGAGGTCGATGTGTTGCAAAGACTGTTATCAATTAATTGAAATTCTGAGCACCAGTAAAATTCTTTACAGAATATTTTTCTCTTTCATTTAACACTGCACTGAGGAGTTCAGAACATGAGACTTTGCATGTACAAGAATACTGCCCATTACATCCATACACGGGGATGGATGTAACCTATTTCCCCTTTATTAGTGTCTTAATAAGCAAAAACAGACTCTCTGTCCTGATTGAAGCTGAGGAACCTTCAGCTAGGATTAGGTTTAACAGAAAGTCTAGGCCCATGAGCCAAGACTCACATTGGCATGAGGAACTTGTATCAAAAGCTCCTCATTGCAGCTGGTCATTACAAAGCTAAGAGTATGAAGGAGAAGAGATGAGAAGTTTCTCTCCCTAGCCCAGTTGGGAGGCAGAAAGAATTTTTTGGCTGCTGCCTATCTCTTGTTTATGCATCGTACACAATGACAAGATAATGACAAGCACCTGGAATACTGTGTCAAGTGCTGGGGCCTCCCAGCACAAGAAAGGCATGGACCTGCTTGAGTGGGTCCAGAGAGCCTCAAAGATGATCAGGGAGCTGGAGCACCTCTCCTATGAGGACAGGCTGAGAGAATTAATGTTGTTTAGCCTAGAGAAGAGAAGGCTCTGAAGAGACCTTACAGCAGGTTTCAAAGGACTACAGGAAAGATGGGGAGAGAGTCTTTATCAAGGAGTGTAACAACAGGATGATGATGTGGGGAATGACCTATTAGAAAGCAGTGTAGGGAAAAGGGACCTGGGGGTTCTGGTGGACAGCAGGATGGCCATGAGCCAGCACTGTGCCCTTGTTGCCAAGAAGGCCAATGGCGTCCTGGGGTGTATCAGAAGCGGAGTGGTGAGTAGGTCAAGAGAGGTTCTCCTTCCCCTCTACTCTGCTCTGGTGAGATGGCATCTGGAATATTGTGTCCAGTTCTGGGCCCCTCAGTTCAAGAAGGACAGGGAACTGCTGGAGAGGGTCCAGTGCAGAGCCACAAAGATGATTAAGGGAGTGGAGCATTTCCCTTATGAGGAAAGGGGAAGGTCTCTTTAGCTTGGAGAAGAGGAGACTGAGGGGTGACCTCACTAATGTTTATAAATATGTAAAGGGTGAGTGTCATGAGGATGGAGCCAGGCTCTTCTTGGTGACAACCAATGATAAGACAAGGGGCAATGGGTATAAACTGCAACACAGGAGGTTCCACTTAAATCTGAGAAGAAACTTCTTCACAGTGAGGGTGACAGAACACTGGAACAGGCTACCCAGGGAGGTTGTGGAGTCTCCTTCTCTGGAGACACTCAAAACCCACCTGGATGCCTGCCTGTGCAACCTCATCTAGATGTTCCTGCTCTGGCAGGAGGATTGGACTAGATGATCATTCGAGGTCCCTTCCAACCCCTAACATTCTGTGATTCTGTAGCAGTTTTAAACTGAAAGAGGGTAGATTTAGATTAGATATTAGGAAGAAATTCTTTACTGTAAGACACTGGAACAGGCTGCCTGGAGAAACTGTGTATGCCCCATCCCTGGAAGTGCTCAAGGCCAGGCTGGACAGGGCATTGAGCAACCTGGTCTAACATAAGGTATCCCTGGACACAGTAGGGGAGTTGGATCTTTTTAAGGTCCCTTCCAACCCAAACCATTCTATGACTCTATGAAAAGAAACAATATTTGTAAGATGATCAGATAGATGTTTTTGGATGAACAGATGTACCTGAGAACTCTGGACAGACTGCCAGATAAGTAAGCCCGTTGTCAAATCTGATACAGAGAGACCAAATACCAGGCTAAGTAGGTCAAAGTGTCCTGGTTATAACCAAATTGGAGGAAGAACTTGGGATCAGGAGAGAATGGGGTGGATTAGTAGAAAATGTCATGGGCATAAAACATGGTTTTCCTTCTAGCTCATGCTTTTTAGGTAGAAATTTTTACTCCGAGGCTTCCCTTTAAAAAATTCTGGTAAACATCTGTGAAAGTCCTGTTCTGAGGCTCTGATTTGAAGTCTTGTTCTGGTTGCACAGTCCCATCTCTGTGATGGAGGCTGTGTTGTGAGTGGTGCCAAAGGATAGTGCTGAGATGAAAACAAGAAAACAGAGGCGGAGGGAAAAAAAAAGAGTGTCTGAGTGGGTTCAGGCTTGTGTAATTGGGAACTGAGATCTGAGAGGTCAGAGGCGGTGCAATTATTGTCTGAAGATTGTTCTTCTGGTATCTGGCTGTTACTTTGGTTGCTTCACTGGTCTGAAACTCTCTGCTATTTATAGTAGCTAGCCACTGTGTAAAACAGATGTATTTATTATCCTGGGAATCACTCAGGAATCATCGACGTGCATGTTTCTCATGAAATGTGGGGGTTATGTCAGGACTTTGGAACTGAGGAGAGAAATATATTCTTTTTATGTTTGGAAAGTTAATAATGCATTGTAGTGACAACATAACTCCTTTGTGTAAAGCTGTATTAATAATTGGTTTTATCCCTTGGCAGATGAACCAAACTTTAAAGATTACTTGGGTCATATTTCAGTGCAAATTCATCAAGTTTATTTGGAAAATCAAATATGTTTCATTTTCTTGCTATCATTTTTAACCAGATATGGAGAAAAGCCAGTTGGATCCAAAGGAATAAGTCACTTAGGAAAGCTGCCGAGCTTTCACAGAACAGGGAATAGCACAGACCTGACCTTCTTGGAAGGGCTCCCGTATCACTTAGCATCATCAGACTAGGGCTGTCTCTGGCACCTCTGGCGTATGTTACATGACATAAATAAGAACATTGTGGGGAAGAGTTAAAAAACCTGTGTAAGTCTCTTGACTGTGGCGTGGCCTGTTATGTTTTTTATGTTCTTATCTCTGAGTTTGAATAGATAATAACACTGCACTCACATCTTGTGACATAATTATCCCCAATTGACTTTTGTGCAGGCATCCTATTCTAGTGAATGAAGCTTAGAGAGATATTGAATGTAAGTAGGGGAGGAGCTTAGAAGAAGAGTTTTTCTTTCTTACGGCATTTTTGGCTTATGCTGTTCCTGCTCACTTTTTAATTCAGTTTTAATATAGTTTTAAGCATTTCTACAAGCATTTAAGCCCCTAAATCTGTGAAATTTGTAGTTTCTTCTACTGAAACCAAGGAAAACTTCCCACCCTACTGTTTCCCGGCCCCAATTTTTTCCTGAAGTGAGAGAAGTACAGTGTTATTTTTCACAAGCATGTAATGGTTATAGATGCATTCAGCTTAAACAGTGTAATCTTCTTCAAATCTATTGTATGACTGATTTCAGTTCCCTGGTAATCATGCATTCAGTGTTATATCAAGTTTTGTGATTTGTGAAGTATTTGGTTAATATTTGGACAAAAAGAATGCATTGAATTTTGTAATAAGAATTTTCACTTGCTTTATGGAAAAAAATCTAATGTCCTGTTAATCCTGGAAATGCTGTTTCAGTTCATAGTCTGGTGAAACAGCCTAAGACCTATTTCATACTTCACAGGCAAAGCTGAAGTGTTAAGACCAGAGGAGCTACCATCTTATTCAATTTGGCTCAGCATGTCTCAACTGCTGTACCAGGGATGTGAAGTGGCTGCCACTTGCACTGTTCGTGTTGAGACTGAGAAAGTAACACATTCTCTCAAGCAACTGCAGTAGTTCAGATAATAATTCTCAATTTTTGAGAATCAGCCTGGAAAGGCTTTTAATACTAGTTTTACGGTTGAGATTTTTTTTTGTGGAGGATGGGTGAATGTAAAAATCCTGTATTGACTCATTTTTTTGGATTTTAGATGGAGTTCCCAATTCTGTGTCATATTGTATCTTTTATTTTTTCTTGCAACAGAGCATGAGAGAAGGAGAAAGTGAAACTCAGAACTTTTGCTTTAGCAGCCTTGAGGAACCATGGCCTGGAGATTTTAGAAAAAGCAGATTCTAAGACTATCAGTTGCTCAGTGCAGCAAATGTAAAATTGTCTGTACTAATCTCACACTTTTTAGTCCAGTTGCTGTCAGGACTGACCACACAGTTGAGTTTCAAATGGAATGTAGCTTAGACCATTTTAAACAGCATAGCTTCAGCACAAAGATCTCTGAACTTTTCGTTGTTGTATTAAATGCTCCTTCTCATGTCCTCTCCAAGGCTCTGGATTTTGAAAATTGCAAAACTGCATATTGGGTGTGTCTGGACTGCTGGTCACTGACTGGAAATAATATTATGAAAAAAGTAGTAAAGGAAGTATCTGTGTTCACAGTTTTAAGTATTAGGAAGTATAATACTTAAGCTGTGAAGTTCATTGGTTTACAGATACCAAACTGTTGATATTTACAGAATTTCCTCTGTGACAAAGAAGAAGACAGTCATACTAGAGGTGAAATCCTACCTTCTCCTGGAGCCAGAATTTGACTCAGGACATTACTTGGTGAAAAAGAGTTCACTGTTGTGTCTCACTCTCTCTAACACCAGGTCAAGTGACCCTCTGACTTCCAGTTGTGTAGAGACAAGCGAGGATCAAAGGAAATGGAAGCATTTGCAATAAAGATAGACAGGCTCTAGCAGATAAAGCTGACACAAAGCCACGATCAAGTGAAACCTTAAGCCTGAGGCTTTGAAATTCTAGTTGTATCTGACTATTTTTAAGCTTTGCATGGTCTAAAACCAGCTTTAGTTGACTTCACTGGAAAAAAAAAAGCTTCTTGGCTTGATCCCTGGTGGCCAGAGTGCTACTTGCTGGATAGTAGGGAAGAAAGCAAAGGTGACATTTTTCTGTGAAGATCAAAGCATATTCAGTATATAATCCAACTTTGATAAAAGATGGCAGAAGGCATAACTTTCTAGCCAGGACTTTTTCTGTCTCTGCTTTGCAGAGAAAAGTAATGGAAAATTTTACATTACTACCTCTTTTCCCTATGTGAAAATTGTCCGAAACCTCCTCCATGAAGAAGCATCATGCTGCTTTCTCAGTTATAAGCACAGTGCACGAAGGATTTAACAAGAGAAATTTAGCTCTTGAGGTCATTTCTGGTATGAGTGCTCTAAAATTCATAAAATGCCAGGGAAGACTTTGTCTGAGTGCTAATTTGAACCATTGATAGATTAAATAACCAAAATATATGTAACCCTTCAGACAGTAAGTGTTGACTTGAACGATTAAAAAACCTAAAGCATCTGTAATTAAAATTTAATAATTCATAAGCTACAATGTAAAATGAAAAGTTGTTTCATTTTGTAATTTTCTATTACATTTATTTTGATAAGAAATCACAGTTCCCAAAACAGTAAATCACAGACAGTACTGATACGTGCACTTTCAATTCATCTCAAGTAATTAAGAATATTTATTCAAGATTAGGACAGTGAGGAATCAATTTAAGTAAAGCACTCTATTGAATAACAGTGTGCTTAAGGCTAATCAGTTGTCTAAACATTTGCTGAATACAGACCAAAGGACGTATGGAGGTATTTGATGCTGATCTTCAATGTAGAATCTAAGGAAGTAACCTTTACTGCAGGAAGAAAAAAGGGGCTATTTTTGCACTCCCTCCTCTTCCACAGCATCTTAATTTTATTCTGTCCAAGTCACTTTGCAGTGGAGGCTGCACCCTGCAGGTTTTCTGGAATTGTGATACTCACGCTCTGCATCCTGATTAAAAAGTGGCAGAGCCACCCGAAGTTTAAATCAGGGCAGAACCTGATCAGTGAAATTTATCCTGAAAGAGAGAAGACAAAGCAAAAGCGAAAGGACTGGGAAGACGAAGAGACTAATATAAAAAGAGTGAAGGGAGACAGATGGGGGGTGGGGTGAGTTTTGTAAGTGGTTATTTGGAAATAGAAAGGTACTTTGCAAAAGATTCCAAGAGAAAATACTTCTTCAAACTTCTTTAAATATCTGTTGAGATTTTGTTTGTTTGTTTGTTTGTTTGTTTTTTACAGATAAAACTCACTACAATTTGCAGTCAGTGCTTGAATGGACATAACCTATGAGGATTTTTTTGAAGGTGGATAACAGATACTAATGCTAGAGATGTTTTTCCTGTTATATTTTCTGGGGAATTAGAAATTACTGTAAGGATTTAGACATTACATATATACAATTCCATAGCTCTGACCACAAAAGGAAAATTTCATTCTGTGAGCAGTGTAATATTTTTATGCAGTAAGATACAGATAATACAAAGAAGAGATTAATAATCTTTAATCATGTTGAATGAATAAATGAAGTTATGTCTTGCAAGGCAAAGAATGACTATAGAGTACATCCACTGTATTTCCGAGTGGATGGAGACAATTCAGTCCTTGATAGCACTGTGTTGTTTATTTTCTCTTTGTTTTTGCATTAAATGCTGAAGGCAACTGAATATTAAATAGCTTTGCAACGAAAAAAAAGGACTAATTTCTTACGAGAAAAGTGAGAGGAACTACATTTTAGTGTATTATGCTGGGTAAATACTCAGTAAAACAGAGTTGCAATCACAGAGTGAGACCTTTGTGTGGAAGTGCAATGAAAGTCAACATCATAATGTTGGGAGATGCGGTTGATTATTCCATTTCCCTTCTGGAACGTTGGACTGGGTTATCCTAGAGAGACTGAAACAAAGCCAATTGCAGAATGGCTCATTGAAGAGTCACTTAGATTTCAAGTAAATGTCATATTTGGATCAGTTCAGAGGTTTGCAAAATAAGCAAAACCTTGACAAACAGGAGATTACAAAGTGTCCAATGGTGCCAATGGAGCCAACAAAATTCCTCACACAAACCCTCCATTTTGAGTTGGAAATATCCAATACAAAATGGAGCTTTTCAATAGTTCTGTTTCCTCAGGTGAAAATTATGGAGAGCAGCATATATATATATCCATGTAAGAGCTCTGTGTGAGTGTTAATCAGCCAGTTTTCTTGCACATGATTAGCATAGGTCTTAATTGCCACATATTTTCCAGTATGACAAGGTGGTTTGCTTCATTGTGTATCTATCTGAAAAAGTTGTTAGGCAGGCAATTCTGTCATTAGAGCCTTTTGAGTGCTTTTGGAGGAGATATTGTACATTGTGGGAATTACTGCAGTTGTAACCCAAAATTCTGAATATTCTTAATGGATACAGTTTTAAGGCATGCACCATTTACTTGCTTACTATGACTTTTAAAGAAAAAAGTATTAATTGACTTTGAGCAATAAGCAAATCCTTATTGCTTCCTAAGTATTTGTAAAACTTCATGTAACATGTTTTGAGGCATGCCTACATGCAGGTATATGTAAATAAATATAGGTATTGTTTGGATTTTTATGCATGTTTTTATGTAATGCTTTGTATTATTTTATCTAGGAGATTTATATATTATTAACTACATGGAGTGTTCAATTTCTCCTCTCAAGCAGATCAAAGGAGGATTCATTTAGGTACAAGTGGCCCCGTGAGAGCAAGGAGATGAGGTATACTATCTCTTCCAGGCTGTAGCACAGAGAACAGAATTAACATGGGCAGAAAAACATGATTTTTCACTTTTTTCATTGATGTATTAGGTAAAAAAGTAATGCATAGCTGTAGTTTTCTAATTTAGATCTGAATTGTTACAAAGGCATGGATTGTACAAAGAAGATAAATCAGGTGACTCTAGTCTTTTTATTCTCATTAAAAAATCTCAGAAAAGATTAATTAAATAAAAAAGTGACAATTTAAATAATTACACAAATTAATTACACAAGTTGATTACACTTTGGAATTCTTTTAATCAACTGAGCTAAAAGGAAGTTAACATAAAGCAAAGAGATAAGTTTGCTTAAGAGTCAAGTATTTTACATGGGATGTCTCCATTTGAGACACTGTCTCGAGCAAAGAGCAGGATCTGGATTTTTAGCTGAAGGAAACAGAAACCCAATAGTGAAAATGTATTCCTTTTCAAAACAACTTGGTTGGAGCATGCCCTGAAGAGTAATGGCTCGTATTAGTTAACAGTATTTGTTTTTAGCAGATTGCCATGGTTTAACACCAGCCAGCAACTAAGACCATGTAGCCACTCACTCACTTCCCCAAAAAAGGGATGGGGGAGGGAATGGGGAAAAAACCCCACCCAACCTCATGGGTTGAGATAAGAACAGTTTAAGAAGACAGCAACGAAAGAGAAAACAATAATAACAACAATAATCACGATGATTACGATGATAATAATGTTGATGATGATGCTGATGATAATAATAGAATATACAAAACAAATAATGCACAATGGAATTGCTCACTGTCTGTGGAACCAATAACTCGTTTGTTCCTGAGCAGTGGTATTTGCTCCCCAGTCAACTCCAATTTATATACTGAGCATGACGTCATATGACAAGGAATACACATTTGGCCAGCTTCAGCCAGATGTCCTGGCTTTGCTGCCTCCCAGCTTCTTGTGCACCTGGTAGAGCATGGGACGCCAAAAAAGTACTTGACTACCTGACAATAACCAAAACATCAGTATAGTATCAATATTCTTCTCACACTAAATCCAAAACACAGCTACTAGAAAGAAAATAACTCCATCCCAGTTGAAACCGGAACACAGATTTTTAAAAAATTATTATTAATTTTTTAAAAATTTTCTAGCCACACCAAACCATCTGACATATCCAAGTCTAACAGCGGACCTTACACCAAAGTGTGGCCAAGTTAAGTTTCGTGCTTTCAAAATCTAGTTTATGGAATACAAGAAAAATATTTTTTTTCTCTTAAAGGGAAAATGTGTAACAGACAGTAACTGCTCAGAGCTCTCAACACAGGGAAATTGGCCCAGCCATCAGAAATGTGAGTCACAGACCATTTGGATGTTTCACTGTACTATCATACCATTTGCTACAGCAATCAACTTTTATGTTCAAATGCCACTATGAAACAGCTACATGTTTTGAGAAATTGCTAATGTTGGATGTATTTTGGTCTCGGTTTGCTGACAAAAATACAGGAGAGTGAGAATGACAGCTGAATAGGCGATTGTTACAGCCAAAATAACTTACTTGCAAATTTCTTTGGGCTTTTGCTCTGTAGGAAAACAGAAGCAATTTCAAATACATTAATAGCAACAGAGATTAAAAATGAGCATTACCAAGACTCTAATCTGTGAATTCAAAGCACGAGTAGGTTTACTTGGAAATTCTGCCCCTGGATGGTACAAATAAAAAGAAACACTGAAATAATTGCTAGAATATTTCGTTTGTAATACAGACACATTTAGAAACTTGTAAAATGTATAGCAAATAGAGTTTTGGAGAGAGCTCTTGGACCTAAGATATACATCTATATATTTTCTGTTAAGAATTATAGGGACACCCATCTGCCAACTGCCACAGCCTTTGCTCTTAGTAGGCAGAGAGTTTGCCAGAACAACATATGATTTTTATTTTTTGTTCTGAACATACTTACAAGATACATATTAATAATTTATGGATAGCAAAATCCAATATGACTTACGGATATGTTGCATTCTGTTTTCTGACTTCTATCTCTGATACTTTTCCTCTCAGAATGAAAATGTTATGTTCACAACAATGTACTTTATGCTTTAATGTTCCAGACATGGAGCTGAAATTGTAGCTGTCTCCTCCTCGTCCTCCTCACCTCCTCTTCCCCTCCCATCCTCCATTTTCCTCTCTTCCTCATCTTCCTGGAAATAAAAATGAGACAGAAACCCTGGTCGGAATGGTTATATTATACCACCATGCATCTTGCTGCCAGAGTCAGACGTCAAACCCACAGCAAATTGTGGGATTTTTTTTGTTAACTTAATTCATTTTTTGAATAGGCTCTGTGATTGGTATTTATCTGCACTTCTCATTCTTGTTCATGTTTGAACTTGCCCTTATCCAAACCATTTGCTCATGCAGGCATGCATGTGTTCCTCTGCGACAGCCTCATCAGTTATTAGAAAAGTATGGGCCAGTTACCATTTTACCATTGCTATTATACATTCTTTTAATCCCTATCCAGGTGCTTTAATGTGCTTGATGGAGTTATTTTTTAATAGAAACTGAAACATACCATCTGGTAGAGGTGTGGAGAAGGTTGTCCAGAACCCTTCAGCAGTTTGAGATATGAATAAATTATTTTCTTTCAGTCATCTGCCAGGTATGGATTTTCACAGCACTCCGAATTTCAGCACTCATAGGCAGAAAGCTATAGTTGACGATTGTAATTTCATCTAAGATTAGAGTATAGTTTTATAATGATAATGTAAAATAAAATTGAAAATTCCTGTAGACCACTACAAATAGCTTTTTAAATGGAAAACATATTGGAAGTAGTTTTCATTCAGAACTGAACAAATAAAACAAGAGAACTCTAATACAGTAGCCAAGAGCTTAAACTGATGATACATTTGATACATGTCAATGATGCAATGTTGCCTTACAAGTGAATCTAAGGGAGTTGACCTAAAAAGTCAGTTATCTCTAGTGCTGAAAAGTACTTCAATTATCTTCATAGGGACTCAAACCAAATTCTGTTTTTTTGTTTTTTTGTTTTTTTTTTTTTTTAATCAAAGAAAAAGCATAATTATTTCTGATATGCTGATGAGCTTTCATTAAGTTTAAAATACTTGCACAGTATGCAACTTCTGCTGTTCTTTTCTCCAAAAGAGCAAGCACCACATGTTTGTTTTTTTTTTTTTCTTTTGCACATTGCTAGTAATGCGAGTCACTCTTGAGGAAAAAAACTTAACTATAATGGCATACCATCCACAGACTCTGAATGAGGGAAGTGTAATGAATAATTAAACATGAGGGCTTACTACTATGGAGGAAAATTAAGCAAACCAAATGTCAAAAATGATCCTCTTATTTTTGCAGATTTCTAATTAATAAATGAAAGCTGTAAATCAAATATTTCTCCAGCACAGAGAGCCCTTTGCAGTTCTTGCCAGACAGGAGAAAAATAGAAGTCAAGATTTCAATTTTGTTTGAAGTCTATGTACCTCTGGGCAATGTGATGTACCCCTATTTGTCTTGAGGCTGATCTATATGCTGACAACCTGAGGAACATGAAAGTCTTTGTCACCAGAGGTCTCTAAAATCCAAAGACTAGGTGATGAGTTTGTTACTGGTGTAGCAGAGACACACACATAGAACAAACAGAACCATATACCTTCTGTTTCAGAAGAAAACATGGCTTATGTTGATGCTTAAGAAAACTGCCCAGTGAAATCGCTGCAAGTCTGGGTGTAAGGAGATTTCGTGGAGGGGTTAGACAAAACACTTTTTGTACCTCATAGCTGAGGACACCTAGAACACAGCTCCAGGAGTGGCATCCTCCACTGTAAATTGCAGACAATTATTCTGCTTTATTTAGAATAAATATTTTTATTAAAAATTAATATAAAATGAATTCAAATGCTACTATGTGACATTTCTGCATTAATTTAATTGCAGAAAAGATAATATATGATAAAATTTCCACTGTCATTCAATATATCCTCTTTACTATTGCACAAAGGTTAACCAAGCATTTTAATTACAATGGCTCTATTACTTTTTCTTTTCTCTGAATTTCAGTTATTATGGTTGAATATCTTCTACTCAGTGACAAGTATTTTTGTGTTAAGACACCTTAAATTGTTTTCTGAAGATAATATTTGGCATTTTATTACACTGCAACATCTAGTTTGACTCTTCAGACCTCATTCACAAATGGCAACACTGTCTCTACCGTCCCAGAAATATTTTATACTTGAAAGTACACAGATTTTTTTATTTTGACCATCTGTCTGCACCAGCTTACTCAAATCAATGTAGCCAAGGTTGTCTTACATTTCTTCTTCGAGGCTGTCAAATTTATTTTCAGCCTTACCAAGTTCAGCTTTTTCTCTGTGCTATGGGGACATTTAGTGTAGGTGTGCTTCTGTTGGCATTTCTTTTTACCTCCTCCTTTTGATATATTGCTTTTTGTGCCATTTATTGCTCTGTGACCCTTCTCAGTTTATTTTACAACACAGACTATTTTATTTCTCTTCTTCACCGTGTCTCTTACCACCTCTAACGCAACCTTAAAAACCCTTACAACAAAGGATATAGCCATGGTATTTGGTTTGCTGTCCTTGTGTCATATGAACTGAACTCAGAAATATGAATGGAGTGTCTTGAAAAGAAAATGATGTATTTCTGGCTTACAAGGTGGGAAACGTTCTGTAACATCTTTAAATGCTTATTTAATCTCTGATTATGCCTATATTTTGAACAACAACAACAAAAAATCACTAAGAAAATAAAATCCTGTTCTGCTAAGCATTATAGCTAGGATACCTAAAAACTCTCAAGGTAACCCTTAAGGAAACAAGGTAGTTGCAGCTGTTCAAGCCATGTGACAAGTAACTGGTCAGAGACTATTTAGTTTACTCCTTGCTTTGGGGACCTTTTTATGCACATCTTCCAGGACACTATTTCACCCTGAAAGTTTCAAATTGTGCATTTGACACAAAAGTGCTTACCACTTGGTAGAGCTTACTAACACCCTTGTGACAGATTTCAATAGCAGTTTTGTCCCTGTTGACACAGAGTGAATTGTGCATAATGCTACATCTTCCTTTTTTCACTTTGTTTTCATGAAAGAGTTTTCTGAAACGTCACAACTAACCTCAGAAATATGGTTTTACACTGAAGTATATTTTCCTCTTCCAGGGAGCTTTTGTGTCTACCTCAACAGACCAATCAACAGGTGTTTCAGCTGCTACCTCCACGGTTTGCACTGCCAGCAAGGTCAGGTACCACTTACTGCTGATGTTATTCCTATGTGAGACCATGAAATGGAGACAGGATGCCAGCCAATGAGTTTTAGGGTTCTGAAGGCTCAGTCTGGGCCCTGACTGCACCAACGGGCTCTCCCCCTCTTTCATCCCTCAGGAAGCGTCACTTGTCAGCTCTATGCCCTAGGGGAATAACACGATTTCCTACAGCTTTGGTAGACTGCCCAAGGCAGGGATGAAAAGCAGAGATGCGCTGAGAGGGATGCAAGGCAAGAGGGCTGCACTCTTCTTAAATGAAAGCAAAAGTCGTGCAATGGGTTGATCGGGTGAATAGGCTGCAAATCCCTGCAGAGCAGGAGAGTGAAGGCAGACAGGAAAAGGACAGTGTAGTAGTTGCACACCTGGTGATGAGATCTGGAGCTTAGAATATTGATAGATTTTATTTTCCATATTCTTTCATATTCTTTCATATTCTTTCCCCCCTTCAATTTCATTCTGCAGTTCTGGAAGATCTGCCAGTACTTCCCCAACCATTGCCTTAAAATTCCTCTAGTGAGAGTCTGTTGAATGTATGGGCTTCCACAAACCTGTCCCTGTGGGTTTGCCTTGAGATGGAAGGATTTCACCCTGTTCTCTCAGCCCTTACTTGTCCTGCATCTGTGGAATTTCCCCAGAGACTATGGCAGTCGTTTTGAAGTTGTACAAAGTTGGCAACTGACCTCTCTTTCTAAACCAAGGCAATCATTATTTCACAGGAGATAAGAATGCTTGTACAGATCCACATGTTCACAATGTTATGTCACTCCCATATTTCTACTTCTACAAGGCTCAGAACTTTGTTATTGTTTTGAGCTCTTTATTTCCAGGAATGCAAGCCAAAATTGTACAAGAGCTGATTGTTACTGTATGTGACATGTTTTTATACCTGGAAAAATGTGCTTAGTGGATGTTTTTTTAAACTTCTGAGGAGCCCTTCGATATCCAGAACACAGTCCTACTTCTTAGTTACTCTCAGCTACATGAGGTGGCAACAAGCATTATTAAATTGGAACATCAGTGTTTTTCTTCTTGCTGGCAAAGGCTTAACATGCTGATGTAAATGAGCCAAGCTGGTTTATTCGTAGAAGGGGAAAAGTGATAAATTAAACATCTTCCATTTCTGAAAGGACGAAGTACTTCTCATATTGCTCTATGGGAAAAGCAGTTCACTGGTGTTCACTGGATGACCTTCAGTTTAAAAAAAAACATATTTCACATGGTTGAGAATCAGGTGCAGGAAAAATAATTTAAGCATGTTCCAAGACTGCTTTCTCAATCTGTTTATTTTTTTTTTTTTAATAAAATTCATGACATTTTTAAACTGACTGCATTTCAGGTGTGTTCTGACAATATTTATTAGTGAAAAAAAATAACAAAACAGATAGGGATGGTACTATTTGTCAGTATTTTTGCAATATAAAGAGACAGCTTGATCAGCTTCAAATTTTCAATGTTTAGGGTTTTTTAAATTAGTGTCATAACAGAATTTCCTGGCTAATAAGCAAAACTAAGTCCTGTATTAGAAGCTGAGTTCTATCGTTACTATAGATTTTTTAAAATCTGGGTACAGAGTGAGGCACAACGGAAACTGATTATTAGAGTGATTAGCTCTGTCTCCTATACCCTGAAATCAAACATCTGTGAGACTATGATATCTTTAATGTTGGACCAAATTAAATATAGTCGTTTGGTGATGCTTCTGTTCCTCAGGCTAACTCCTGCTCATATTGTCTCTGCTTTCATTGTCTGAAGGCTGGATTGTTGCTATATGTGTTAAATTAAAAATGCAGTGGTACATTTGTAAAGTAAATTAAGATGGTCAGGATAATGAAACTACTGTTCTACATAATATTCTACATCCATGACTTCAACTGAATGATACTGCTGATTTTTTACCTTAGAAGGGGACCTCATGTGTGAGATGTAATCTCACAACATAGGGTGATACAGTGTAATCTGGAGTTTAGATGTGAGAAACACAGTCTTATTACTATCAAAAACTTGAAAGAAACCATTTTGCGTCATGACCAAACTTCACTTTTTTGTTTGAAATTTCTTTTAGCGCAGAGGTATGTTCAGAATGCTTTAATGGTTGAAAGATGTAATAGTGAGATTAGCAGGTCTCACTAATTGCTTTTCTTCTCTCCAAAATATGGATTACATCGATTAATAGTCCTTCAAGGGACATCATAAGTAAACGGTTTGTCTCTTGAAGTCCTCCTAGCTCAGCCCTGTCACAATTTAACTTGCATGAATGCTTTGCATTGTGAACCGATCACTTGGTTTCCTAGTACTGTGACAAACGCTTACTGAAACATCCAATTAGTTAGCACTGGAAATTTGCAATAATAAATTTGTGGAACTGAATGATTCATTGTCAGGTGATTACTAGAACACCTGAACATAAAATGTCTGTCATTTGAAAAGCTGAATAGTAGTCAAAACCTAGAATTTTTCCAGGTAAATTAATAGTTTATATTCCAATACTGTGCTCAGAATGTTGACATTATTAATGTGTTACACACACACACACAGTGCTATTACCTGTGGCCTTAGTAGCTGTATATGTTACACTGGTAACATAGCAACATAAGTGAACATGAATGACTTTGAAGTCTAAAACAGATTTCTAAATAATTGGAGGGAGCCAGGTCTGAAGGAAATACATTTTTTGTACACCAACAAGAACAGAATTTTGGGCTTCCAGGAACTATTTCAGGAAAAATAGAACATATTTTCTCCATGTAAATCCCCCTAAGCTGATTTTTTAGTTGAAATTACAATTTTTTGTTACAATTATTTTCCTCATTCATCACCTACCCCTCTTCTTTCTAGGATGAAAGTGCATCACCACAAGGTAAATTTTTCTGATTGCTTTCTAAAGAAACAGTATGGAAAATCATTGAAACACAACGGCAAAGCTATATTTTGAGCAGTTTTATCCATGTTTTTTTACTTCCTAATAGTAAAACTGCAGTATCAAGATGGTGGAAGAGAACCACATCAGAGGGGAATAGTCCATGGATGTCTGGCTTTCCAAAGCCTTAGATAACTTAAGTCAGTTTTAGGTACTGGTGATAACACAGCAAGGCAGAATAAGTTGCTACCTACAGAACATAAATTCGTATCTCTACAATACTGTGCACTTGAACTTTGTAGTGTAATTTACAAACGATGTGTGACTTGGGCATGGACATATATTCGTGAGCTGTTTGTTATTTTAAAGACTTAAGACTAGAGTTGGGAAATCATCTCTATTTAGGACCATGCAAATTAAATTTTGCAAATTTGATATTACTCAAGCATGTGCTCAAAGCTAATGCATTCGCAAGTTCTGACCAGAATAGAGATGAATTTAAGAATACAGGGATGTCACTTAATGAGCCATGGGCAGAGACAAGAGAACTGAAGTGTCGGTCCTCTGCTCTTCTGTACAACTTTTCTCATTGATGTCATTAATACTTTATACCACAAACTCACATGTCCTGTTCATGTGAGGCTGTTTAAATAAGGAAGATTAGAAGACTAGAAATAGCATGCAAAAGCTGAAGGAATGGTAAAATAACTATGCTAGCCCATTGCTTATGCAAATTTTTATTGTTTAGTATTTTAGTGATTTAATTTCTGTACATGTAGACCACAGTGGCTTCCTTTTGTTCCTCATGAGATCACTGTTCTTTATTAAACTTGAGCAAGCTTCCATCTGTGT
This sequence comes from Patagioenas fasciata, assembly GCF_037038585.1. Lineage (NCBI taxonomy): Eukaryota > Metazoa > Chordata > Aves > Columbiformes > Columbidae > Patagioenas > Patagioenas fasciata. Next base: position 34,202,979 of record NC_092523.1, on the reverse strand, counting down.
GAAATTACACATTCAAGTAGGTGTGAATTCCAAAGGAAATGACTTACTTTTACTGCAGTCGCCTTTTGACACAATGTTCTCATTTAATTCTCTTCACTCTCTATTTTAATTCTTGGTGCTGAGTAGGGTTATACATGTGGTAGAGACAATATGTGAAACTTCTTATTTGGGTAGCTGCAAAAATTACCTATATAACTACCTCCAATTTTTACTTTACTAGAAAAAGAGTGTGTATGACTACAAAGCCCTGCTGGCCACATCTAGAACCCCCTTGTCATGATGTGTATCCAGCTGAAAGGACTTTTCATACAAATATTATTTCACTATTAATGTTCCCAATTCTTTACATTTTTTGTTTCACACTTATAAGCATATTGGCTCTGAGCTATCATAGAAACTCCTCAGCTTCTCCCCCTACATTAGATTTGTGGTTACTATGGCCTCCTGTGACTGTGGCCGTAGTAGCCAGAGAAATTAAAGACAAGTAGTTTGTGGTATACAGACACATTCTCATTGTGTGCCCCATTTTTAGAAATTAATGCTGATAATCAAGCTTTAGAGTCTTTGCTCAGCTCTCTCCCCTGACTTCAACCAGTGTGCCATGTTTTCTCAATGTGTACAAGACATTACAGCTCTGTTGAGTGGGGAAATATTGACCTTTGTGGGGGCAGACTCTAGAGCCAGAAATATGCCAGCGCCACAATGAATTCAAGGAGAGCTGCTTTTTCATCCACTCCTAAGAAGAAGGAAAAATTAGTTTCTGAGCTTTGCAAAACACTGCAAAAGCTTGCACTGCTCAGCCATGTTTCCTTTAAAGTTCTCTGTTGTTTAAGCCATTGCCATTGGCAGTGCCAGAAAGGCAAGAAATCAGTTTTTTCATCATAACAGAGTGTAGCCCAAATTGTTTAGAAGACCTTATAGCCCATGCTGGCAAGTAAAAGCTAATGAGTTATTCTCTGGGAGAGGATCCATTACATGTGCAGACCTCACAAGATGAGGTGAAGCCATCTGGCTCTTAGAGAAATATTCATGTTTAAACTGATACTCAGAAACCTTTTTCTCACACCAAAGAGCATCAGTCAGGGGCTTTGAATACTCCATTTTTAGAAAAGTAAGCAAGCAATACAACATAGCTGCATAACACCAGGGGCATAATCCGTTACAACATTACTCTCATATCCTCCTGTATTGTATCGTGATTGACAAGGAACAGAGATAACAAAGTCAGAGCAATACAGACTTTGTTTTTTTTCCTCTCAGTACCCTTCAAGCCATGACTTCTGTCACTTTTTGAAATTAACACGACTCCTGCCTATACATGTTTCAGATTCACAAAATGGTGCATGCATAGGGAGTAAAAGCAACAGCTTTTTAGGCTGAAGGTTGTAAAGGTATAGGATGGTGCAAACAGTTATTTCACTGAAGTTCATCTTAAATGTCTGAAAACCAGACCTTCTGCTATGTACTTGTCCTGCTAGGAGTCTAAACAGTCACCTGGTTTTAAAAAAGGCAAGATTTGTGTAGCTTTATCAACATGTCTTACCTCAGCTGAGTGCTACAGCCTAGCTGCTACAGAAGAGCTTTCCTAGCAGTGCCACAGTCTGACAGAATTTCAGCCCTACTAGACTTGATAGTACAGCTACAGGCCAAGGAGTATTTAGCTGCTTTTTGGCAGCTACATGTCTGTCCCTTAGACAAATCTAGAATCTGGGTATGGCTGATCTCAGGGACTTCCAGCACAACCTTTATGCAAAGCTATTCCATTTTAGCTACATGAGGACAAAACAGTCCCCATCAAATCACATCAGTCCAGCCTGTCAAATCTGCTGTACCATGTGTATGCAGAGATCTCAAGAAAACCAACTCACATGTAGGTTCTTGATTGGGATTTTTTCACAAATAAGATGAAACTGAAAAGAGTTTTCAGCAGAGTTTCAGAATTAAAGATTGTATTACTACAGGTTTCTGCTCATTTGAGTAATCTCTGTTCTATTCAGAGACAAGGGCTGAACAGCTGTACATAGCTGAGTTTTACCAATTGTCATAGCAGTATTCAACTAAAGGATGGAAAAGAAGTGGGAAATTTCTGCAAGGTAATAGCCAGCAGCTCTGAGCAGCAGTTACAGCATCAATGAAAATGAATAGTAGTGTCATGAATGGTAAGTTCATTAAATGGTTATATAGGACTTCAAAGAAGTGACTTCAGTTCATCCTTTCTATGTGACCTTGTGCAAGGTATTCTCATTGTTGCACAGATGACAAAGTCAGATTTACCTGCCTACCTCTTTCCATTCAATGAGCAGGGAGTTGCTTTCCAAACAAGCTGTCCAATTAGGGCAGGTAAAGCTTTATGGGAAGTGAATTCCTTCTTTCAATCAGTTTGGTGGTTTCTAGGTTTATCTCTTGATGTACAGAGTGATGCATCCTGTAGTCTCAATGCTCTGAATGTCTCCCTCTCATCTCTTCTGACCTCTTTAGAGAGACATGCTGCATCTGAATTGTACCTAGATTTTCTTTTAGTAAAATAAAGAATGATCAGCATCCCAGGGCCTTCCCTGGGAGTATGAAGGTCATGAAGAAGGGGTTCTTCCTCCTGGCTATATGGTCTGCCTGAAGTTGTTTTTATACATCTTTACACAGTCTGTATCTTTCTCATTGCTTCCCAGTTGAAGTTTGAAAGATATCCCCCAGCTCTGTTACCCCAGGGGGCTGCTGTTTGCTGCACACTGATTCCCTGGGGCTCTTTGGCCTTTGTCACATACCATTTCCCATTGCTTAAGCTAAAACATGTCAGGCAGCAGTCAGTGACCACTGCAAAGGTCAGTGCAAAGTTGATAGTTCCTCCTGGTAATGGCAAAAAATCATATTTACAGGGCTACATGGTCCTGATGTAGAGCTAGGATTCCTGAGGTGTCAGCTCTGATCAGAAGCTAGAAAATGTTCTTGGCCATTGTAGGTTACCCATAGCCTCTCCGCTATCTTTGCCTCTATTGGATAGCTCTGTTATAATGATAAGTAGCAAAGACATAAGAAAACCAAGTGGACATCTCTTGAGTTATTTGCTGTAAGTTAAAAGACTTATATTTTTTAAAATTGCATTTAACTGATCTTTGCTAACAATTCATAAGAGTGTATCTACCAAAATCTGCTGTAACTAGCTGCAATTTATTTAATAGATACATTGGATCATTTCTGATATACTGAATATTAAACATCAAGTACTATTTCAGCAGAAAGCAGGCTTATCTTGCCAAATAATACTCTACCAAGGAAGATATGACAATTTAAGATGATATGGGTCCACTGAGTATCACTATAATAATGTGTGTCCATAACTGGATTACCCTGAATTAGTAAGATCGCTAGGAACTGAGTTATATCACTGCAATTCTTAATGTATGATTTCTGTAAATGTTTGCATTTTTAAATGCCCTTGTGGATATCAAAGACTTTCAAATGGCAAAATTCATCTAAAATTTGACTGCAAGATTACTTGCTCTTTCCTTTTAGCTTGACATTCAATGACATAAGGGAACTGTCCTTATCATTACTAAATTTACTTTTTTTTCAAGCTATATTACATCTCCAATTTTCATTTATTTATGAAAAGAAGTGAAGGGAAGTCTGCGTAATGCTAGTGTTGTAAGGCAGAGCTCCTAGCTTGTGCCCAGGCAATCCACTGACTCACAGCCATGACAGCTGAAGCAGAAGGTCAGGTCCGATACTGCAAGGCATTAGAATCAGAATTTATGAATATTGTGATCTGTGTATGTATCTCATTGAAAGCCGGGATCTTAGCCTTTGCATTTGCTACCCTCAACCTTAGAGATCTCAAATGTCTAGGCATCATTTGAACTCATTTCCCTGCAGTAACTTCATTTTCACACTATGTCTTAGCGTATGTGTGACTCTTAGTCACATGCCAAAGCCCTCACACCTTACACTGTTGCAGTTCAGTCAGAAGTGAAAATGAATTCTTTCATACTTAGAAGGAACAAATGATGTAATCAGCTTCAAGATAAAGAAAAGCTTTTGGCTATGTTTTATGTTATTAATATAAATGGAAAATGAAATTGAACCTAAAATAGACAGTACAGCCCTTCAGACATCTTGCTGTACTCTACCACTGAAACGCTTACTGATAATAACATTTGGTTAGGAAAACAGTATCGGGTTTGACGTACTACTTACCGTGTTAGAAGAAGCTCCCTGGAACATATCCAGAGAAACAGGATATTGCCAATCTCTTTTAATTCCATTTAGAAACAGAAAATTGTCTGGTGTTTCAGGAGCCAGAGAAGCATCAATACAGATGCCACTACAGAATAAGCTGTCACTGATTACCACTACCTTTAATCTATCTTATTAATGAAATCATTAGTTATTTTGACGTCATATAAGACAGAACTATGGCAACCTTTATTATTTGACATTGATCAGGACTGTGTTAATGTCTGAGAAATCAATGAGTAATGAGATGATCTAAAAATTCTCAGTAGTGCTAAGAACACTGAGGTATGTCAAATTCTTAGTAGGCACATCTACTATTTGGGGGAAAAAAAAACAAAAGAAGAAAAAAGAAAAGCAAATATAAAAGGAAATAAAATACACAGAGAAGTTTAGAAGATGTCATTTCCCACTGTAGTATATGTTCTTTGCTATAAATGTTCATGTATTTCAAATGCTATTCTATGAACTTGTAGTAAACCGAAATACAGTACGACTCATGAATCCCTCAGTCTAAGGAATAAGCAGTCCCTGTTGGAGCGAGTTAGTAAAGGAGCTGGTATCTGAGGAACTGAAGTGGAGAATGAGCAAAAGAGCAGAAAAGATAGTAATGTGTATCCAGACCGTTTGCATATCTTTACTACTAGCCATTTTTATGAGAAAATGCTTCATAGCAGATGATGACTGTGTACAATGACCTTTAAAGATATACCGGTCTTGCAGTGGCTTGAATTTCTGTGTGCCATTGAGATATTTTCTCTTGGAAGCCATGATTGGAATGACACAGAAAGGTGCAAACTCTATCTAGAAAGAGACGTAAAATAGATGACCATAGAGGTTGTAACACAAGAAAAAATGGCAATACACAAGGAAGAAAAGAATTTTAATCTGTTGTTCATTTATAGTATGCTTTATTCAATCCTTATAAGCATGTGAGAGTTATCTTCAAGTGATCCGTATTTGAAACATGCATAATTCCTTTAAAATGAGCAGGAATGGACATCCCAGGGAGATGAAAAAGAGAACAAAACTAAACGAAAGGTTTTCCTAAAAATTCCTGGGATGTCTGTGGGAACAATGGAAGTAGTGTGTTAATATTGCAGTGACAGTGAATGTGGCAAAAGAAGAGGAGGCATACCATTGAATATATCATGAAGGATTACTGTGGGGTTTTTAATGAAGAAAAACAGCTTTGGAAGCATAAATAGCTTTTTCTGAATTTTTTAGGCCATAATCCTGTGATAAGAGATGCCAGTGTCAGAAGGACTGAAAGATTTAATCTACAGGATTTAAAGCATTATCAGTTAAGTTTTATAAACTTTACACTGGCTTTTAGCAATACACTGAAGTGCAGTGTATGAGAGTTGCTGGAGGTACTCAAAAGGTTGTTTTCTTGTTTACCCCAGTTTTAAGAGCATTGCAGAAATTTATAACCTTTGTGATGACAGGTTGCTCACAGTCCATCTCCACCATCTGGTTTATATCTGGGGAGGCTGCTTTGTAGACTTCCACTTCTCCTGGACATTTTAAGGAGAAATGCAATAAAAAGACAATTGGAAGAAGTCACTGACCCTTGAATTATTCTGAATTATTCTGAACTCAGGAACCAGAACTCTTCCCTTGCATTGATGAGTGTAATTTCCTGAGCTTTCTGTCTTCTCCATTGCTTACGTACATGAATTACTTTATCTTCTTCTGGAGAAAAAAAAAGTGAATTAGCAAGAAGCTTTCCTAAAACTTTGATATAAATTAAAACTGGCAGGCATATTTACTGCATGGAATGCTCTGCATTTCCATTTTCTGGGAAAAAAAAAAAAAAAGCCCTTTCTTTGATGTGTTTAACCTGTTTTGGCAAAAAACCCAAATGAACAAACAAACAAAAACCGAGTACTCTCTTACTACAAGAGTAAAATTACAGTCTCAATCTCAGAATTATAATTTTTTAATACAAAAATAGTCTTTTTTTTTTTTCATTTTGATTCTTTATGGGCAGAAGAGCAAACTGACCCACACAAATGTGGAAGTGTGTTAATATTCTTTATATGTTACTCTTTTGAATGCCAAATGAAAAAGCTTTAGTCTTCAGAACACTTCAAATTACTTTAGGTAATTGCTTTTTTTGCTCTAAGCAAGCATCAGAATATTAACAAATTAGTAGGCTTTTTCATGTATTTTCCCATCAAACCATCAATTTAATTAATTTTCACATTTCACTGACAGGTACCTCTGGAAAGTAAAATGGCACAAATTTATGATTACTTGTTCATGTGATACTATTAACAAAGCTGTTCTGTTTCATGAATTCCTTACTATTATATATCACTCAAATAAGGTGGAAGTAGGCAAATTTTACCTTGTTTGACAGGTTACTCTTTCTTGTATGTGTTTTCGTTCATAATGTAAGTAGAAGTCTAAGGGGTATGAACTCTGGAAGACCAAATATGACTGACATTTTCATATCCTAAATGTGAGTTACAATTATACCTGTTCATTTCAATGCAGGTTCCTAACAGAGAATTAGGTATCTCTTGTTGCAGAGTTAAATACAACTTCAAGCTTATCTAGGACATAATAGTGAAGGCTACCACCAGCACACAAAGTCATACCTGCACTGAGGAGCCAGAGGAAGCTGGATGTGTTTCCAGTTACATAATTCTCACTGTGCCATTGGCTACTGAAATTTGTATTTCTGCACCACACAGGCCCAAGCAAACCTTTGATATTGCATAATCAAAGTAAAAGGTGGTAGCATTGTACTTTGCCCAGCAACTCATCACATGGTGAACCTGAGATTAACCCTTCTTACTCTGCAGAGGACTTTCTCCAACGCTATCAGCAGTAACTGAGGAGTGAATGTGTTGGCTTATCAATGCCCTGCCTGTTCCATAAGCAGTGAAGAAGACAGGCTCAGAGGTAACACCTGTGCCTTGCCCCATTCCTCGCTCAGGCTGGCCATGCTGTGAAGAAAGCAAAAGCTTGCTTGCACCTCTCATTCTCTGACAGGGAGGTGCCTGGTCTTGCCCGGAAGCAGGTCAAATAAAACACTTCAGATGCATGTCACAGACAAGGCTGAAAAAAAAGACTGAAGAGTCAATATTGCTATAATTATTCCAGTAATAGTGCTAGTGTTGGAGGTAGACATGGATGTTGAAAGTTCAATTATGACAGTGACGACGGTGATAACAAAAGCAATGCAACAGCAGGCACGCACTTGTCTTTTTCCTTCCTTTAAACCGACCCATCTAAAGAAAGAAATAGCAATGTTTTTAGGGAGAAGAAAAGCATTTTGATTTTAATCATGCATCTCCTTGCCTCTTTCCCCTTCCTTAAAATACACGACTGGGCAGAAGATGCTGTTAAAACTGTAGGGGCTCCGTCCTCTTTGGTAATGCTTCCTGTATAGCAAGTTCCACAGAAATCAATGGCATGGGGAAAGACAGAAAACTTTATTAGTCAACGCAATTGTATCTTTTGTTTTTAAGGAGTTTACTGTGCTCAATCAGTTCACTGCCTTGATTTGGGTGAGACAGACACACAGAATGAGGCGGCCTTTGGCTGTTAGTTTGTTGGGTTTGTTTCTGTCTAGCTCACGTAGGGAGTTTTCTTTTAAGCACCTTCTCCAGCTGCCCTCTTTTCTGTTTTAGACTGAGCTGTGGGATCATGAAATGGTTATTCCTTAGAGGGCAAATGAGCCTTTGGGAGAGGAATACTTGAAGTTGAAAAGCTCAAAGGAAGAATAAGAAAATACGTGAATGCTTGCAATATTCATCTTACAGAACTACTCAGAATGAGAATCTGTGTCAAAACATACCATAATCAGCTTCAGCAGTTTACCTGTTTCTGCCTTATGTTGAACATAAAGAGCAAGAGCACTGTTTTCGATAGAACTGGTTTTTATGGTAGAAAGTCTTTACTAAGGAATTGTAGCAACAAGTTTTATACTCAAGATGGAGGCTAAGTTATCTTTTTTTTTTTTTTTTTTTTAGGAAACGGAAATGTGTTTTAAAAGTTGATAGAACATTTTCCCCATTAGATTTTTTTTTTTTTTAGGCTGAAGAACTGCTTTTTATGTACATGAAAGTGGTAACAGTCTCATCATTTGTTATAAAGAACAGCTGAAAAGCAAGGCCCTGGAAACTGCAGAGAAGGAGCAATGTAGCAACCCGTCTGGGGCAGCACGTGCTCATTGCACATGCAGCTGGTGGAAAAATGTAAGTGAGATTGATTATTTTTAAGTAGTTTGACATGAAAGTTTGATGAGAGACACTTGTGACTGCTTGATTAAATATCTTAGCTCTTTGCAGGAAAGAGTTCAATGTGATTTATTGCCTTGGATGATGAAGGCTATAGCTGTTGTAATTACGGGCCTCCAGATCTCTGTCTATTTGGATTTTGCTAAGTCGGATGTCTCCAGCAGATCTCTAACGTAACTTTGTGGTCTGCGGTTAAAACACAGAGTGTTCATAGAACCCTGTGACCCTGTAGATAATTCTTTTTGGGATGTCTGCAAGTTTTCATGAGCACAACCAACTTTTGAGAAGCAGATGTTTCTAACTGAAATTTGAGTTGCACATAGTTTGAGTTGCTTTTTGGATTTTCTTTCTCCATCAAAGGAAACTTACAGGTAAACAGCAATTCAGAATACTACAAGATCAAGATAGGTTTTTCATTTCTTAAGTTTATTAATTGTATGAATATTTATTTCCATTTTGGAACACAAATCTTCATTAACTTTCAGGATTTTTGTGCAAGTGGACTGATTTTTCTGGTTCTGTTTTTTTAATGTTAAATTCAATAAGGAATCCTGTATCATAGTTTTTAAGGGGTATCTGAGAAATAGTGTGCAACATAGGTAGGAGTATGATAGGCCAATTTTAATTCCTGACATTTAAAAAACTGATAAAATAGTTGAAATAATGCATTTCTACCCGAGATTTTTGTCTAAGTTGCCTGTGCCTTTTGTGTAACAGAGAAATCTAATTTTAAAACCACTCGGTAAGAAGAGTGGGAGGAAAAATATGTCATTCTTATTCTGTTTAAAATTATCTTTATTTTCAATAACAGAAATGATAAAATGGCAGAAATGTCTGGAAAAATAATTATACACAGTAATTTTTAAAGAAAAATTGATGAAAATAAGGTGAAAAACTGTAAATCTATTGTTAAAGACTCCCTCCATGAGTCATAAGTGATAGAAACACAAGCCTGTTATAGTAAGAGAAAATAATCAAGTAAGGTTTGTCATCCAGTGACTGAGTAGATCAATGTAACTGTGATTAATTCACTAAAATCAAGCAGAAGTAGTAACTGTTTAAGTGATACAATTAATCAGCATTAATCATATGATAACTTGAAATTGGTTGTAAGACCAGCACCTTTGACAAATTGTCATTTGTGTCAAATAGTAACATCTCCCTAGCATTGTAGTACTTTAACTAGTGTTATACTTTTTTACTGTGAAAACAAATGTCCAGAAAATTATATTTTAAGACCAGTGTTTTTTTTTTACAACATGCATTCTACTGCAGGCACTCTGCTGCACCTCTTTTTATGGATGTTACAGCTAGCCCTGGGCTATGGTAAGTAAAAGATAACACAGAAACTTTCAAAGCTGAACTTCAGACACTGGCAAGACCTGGTATTAGATCTGCTCAGTCTCTCCTCTGTCTGTTCCTCTTTTTCTGAGCCTTAATATGCAGTCCTGATACACAACTTTGTTCTTCTTATCTTCTTCTCAACCTGAAATCTGTAATATAAAATTCCAGAAATGGACATCTGATTCCGAAGTTCCATACTTTCAAAAAGGGTGTTAGAATTCTGGAAATTCTGGAGTTCAGTGGTTTAGTGTGGCATAAGCATGTTGTGAACTCCAAAACTATGTGTGAAGAGGGTGATGAGGTATGGCAGAGGACGATAGATCCTATGGATCCTACCCTGAGCTGTATCTTAGATGTGAAGACTCCTGTCTCCCTGGAGGAGGTAAGCAGTGGCTCAGTTTTGCAGAACTACCTGCACAAGGCTGTGTAGACAGAAAGTGGTCTCAGGAGTGGTTCAACCACGCCTTTTATTTAGGGTGTGCAGAGGAAGGATCAGCCTAATGTGGGATTAAATGATGATGTTGTTCATGTAGCATGAGTGAGCAACAAGTGACTGACAGAATTATTTTGAGAATGTTGATTAAAAAGGACTTTTCTATGAAGAAAAAACAAGCATGTACCTTGAATGAAATATCTGGTTGTACTAAAGGAAAATGAAAAGCACTTGCTGTAATTAACAGAGAGTAGTTGCTTGTTGATGTTCTTTTTTGTAACATGGGCAGGTTTGATCCATCAGCAGATGAATAGAGACTCTTAAAGAGGTTCTTGCTGTGAAAAGATGAGATTCTGGTATTTGTTGTCTGTCTTTCCATGTATTCAATGGTATTTTGAGGTTCGCAAAGAACATTGCATGGTAAAGGAAAAATATAGCTGTGAACATTCACTGTCTTTTCTTGACCTGGTTTTACATTGGTTAAGAGAGAGTTAGGACTTAGACTGCATCTGGAGCAGGCCAGAAGGAGTTCACTTTGGTAGTAAAACTTGCAGCAGTAGTTGATTCCAGTAGCTTTCTATAAATAATCTTGTGTTACATGCTATACAGGTTGACTGTCACACGTTTGTAAGGAGAATACCTTTTGCTCTCTTAAATGAGTGGAATCTACGGAGAGGGACACTCATCACTTATCAGAGTTCCTGTAGAGAAAGCAGACAGGAAGACATGTTCTTAAATTCCTAATCAGTTAAAAAAAATGAATCCTGTAATGAATCAAAATTTCTTGAAAGGGAATCAGTCAAGATCTTCAGGTACAGATTTTAGTTGGGGTCAGATCTGAGTGATTATGCAGGGGGACAAGAGGAAATTACATGATTATGCAAGGGGACAAGAGGAAATAGTTTCCAAATGTACTTTTTAGCTTGATTTAGTTATTTGATTCTCCTTATCGCAGAAGCATTGCTCTGAAAGCAGACTGAGAATGTCATAGGGAAGGAAGAAGAAGGGGCAAAGCCTACAGATTTTGTCCTGTTCATCTGAGCCTGTTGTATTTAGCCATTGCTCCTTGTATGTCAAATAAAGAGTACTTCTAAAAATAAGGAATAATGACCAGGAGCTTTACCGGTCAGCTGTTTCTGAGTCACGGGGCTTCCCATGGTTTTCTTAGCATAATATAGCTTATGCAAAGCATAAGACCACAGGGCTAAATATAGAACATAGCTATTAGCCTTGCTGTGTTTGCAACTTTTCTGGGGCTTTCCTTGCATGCTGTGTGCTAGACAAGCTTTGGGGCATATTCTGTAGGGGAATACCTTTTCCCTTTGATTTCTTGCACAGGGAAATACAACCACTTGGATGCTACAGCAGTAGTGAAATGGGTCTGCTGCCAATCCATGCTGCGCAATGGAAGGGAATTTTCTCTCTCTAAGACTGCCTGAATGCCCACTGAAGATTCTCAGGCTCTATGTTGAAGAGGTTTTTAACTTAAAGATACAGACCAAGAGGGCAAAGTAAGATCTGATAATGTATTTTTTTCCCTAAGTTCATTCAATACCCCTCCTGTCCCCCCCTCCTTCCAGGCCCCCTGCCCAAGAACAAACACTTCCTTCACAGCCTTCTCTGTGCCCTAATGGTCTTTCTGCATCTCTAAGACACAAGCATTTCCAGATGGCAGAAGGGGTTCAAAAGCAAAGGTGTGGGTAAACTATAATTTATGCAGAAATCTCTAAATAATCTCTACAGAGAACTAAATTAAGACTTTCACAGACATAAAATTTTACAGTACAAAAAAATAAAAAGAGTTCTGAACATGTCATGCTGTGGATCAAAAATCTTCTGGTGTTGTTGGTTGGAAAAAAAAAGGAGGAGAAATATACATAAAAACCTACTACCTTAAAGAGTTAATTTCGTCAGTAGTATTTGTACTTATGACTTGTCTTGAGTAGTTTTATTGTAGGTGCTGCCCTGAATAGTTTCATTGTCCATATCCCCAACAAGAGAGGGGTGCGACTTTTCATCAAGGCTGATTGCTGACCCCTGATGACATTTGTGACTGTTATCTGCAGTCTGCGTAAACCAGGAAGTTCCCTGTAACATTTAAGGTACTGAAATGAGCATCTCTTTTTAGAATACTATTCCTGGCTCCAAAAGAATGGTTGTTTTTCTTCTTTTAAATAGAACTCACGTTATTAATCTAATCCATCTCTTTTTTTTTTTTTTTTTTTTTTTTTTTTTTCCCCTCAGGCTACTACACCTGCTTTCTTGCTGGCTGTAGAACTGCAGAAGGCTGAATTCTGCCTGTGCTTTCTTTGTACACTGTCACTGGTTTCCATAGGAAGGGATCTGATCCACCCTTCAGAGCAATGGAAGCCTAGAGGAGATTGTATAGCACTCTGTCCAGCCGTGTCCTGAAAATCTCTAGCAATGGGAAATGCAGCATGTCCCTGGGGATGTTGTTCCAGTTTGTTCTCACTGGGAAAAATTGCTTTCTTATAATAAGATGAAACCTCTCCAGATGCAACTTGCACCTATTGCCCTTTATCCTCTCTATGTGGCTCTGTCCTCTTTGTAACTACCCTTTAAGTATTGGAATATTGTGATGATACTCTGCCCTGGTGAGACCACATCTGTAATATTGTGTCCAGTTCCGGGCCCCTCAGTTCAAGAAGGACAGGGAACTGCTGGAGAGAGTCCAGGGCAGGGCAACAAAGATGATTAAGGGAGTGGAGCATCTCCCTTATGAGGAAAGGCTGAGGGAGCTGGGTCTCTTTAGCTTGGAGAAGAGGAGACTGAGGGGTGACCTTATTAATGTTTACAAATATGTAAAGGGTGAGTGTTACGTGGATGGAGCCATGCTCTTCTCTGTGACAACCAACCATAGGTCAAGGGGTAATGGGTTCAAACTGAAACACAAGAGGTTCCACTTAAATTTGAGAAGAAACTTCTCAGTAAGGGTAACAGAACGCTGGAACAGGCTGCCCAGGGTGGTTATGGAGTCTCCTACTCTGGAGACATTCAAAACCTGCCTGGATGCCTTCCCACGTAACCTTATCTAGGTGTTCCTGCTCCGGTGGGTGGATTGGACTAGATGATCTTTTGAGGTCCCTTCCAATCCCTAACATTCTATGATTCTGTGAGATCCCCCTTAAGCATTCTCTTCTCCAAAGAGAAAAGACCTAACTCTTTCAGTCTTTCCTCATAAGACAGTTTCTCCAGCCCTTTATCTTAATGGCTCTTCTTTAGACCTTCTTTAGTCCATCTGTGCCTTTTTTCATTGTGCAGACCAAAACTGTACACAGTATTCCAAGTATGGTCTGACAAGTGCTGAATAGCGTGGGATGATCACATCTCTATCTCTGCTATTAATGTCCCTGTGGATGCAGCTCAGGATCTGATTTGCCTTCATCTTGGCTGTGGTGCACTGCTGATCCATGTTGTGTATTGTCCACTAGTAGCCCCAGGTCCCTTTCAGCAATGCAGCTCGCCTTCAGCAATGCAGCTCCCCTGTCACACAGATCTGAGCCTGCACTGGACTCTTTGATTATTTTGTCCAGGATGCGGGACCCTGCACTTTTCTTCATTAAAATTCATACTGTTCTTGCTAGGCCACTCCTCCAGCCTGTCTAGGTCTCACTAAGTGATGTACATTTTACATCTTGCAAAAATCTACTGACGTTTCTCTGAGCATGCTCTTCTGTTTGCTTGGGAGAAGACAAGCTTCCTTCACCACCTGAAAATTCACAGGAAAAGAGTTTTGTGATTTTTAAGTTTTAAACACCAATGGGAAACATTTATTGGATTGCTGCAGAATGAATTTAGATACATTTTCTGGTCACTAGATGGAGGTAGGCAACTGTAATGAGGACAGCTTTCCTTGTGTTTTTTAGTATGAAAACAAAGAGATTATTCTGTGCTGATTTGGACAGCAAGGGAGTGGTTTTTAGCATTAGAAATACTATTCTGGGACCAGGTTTCATGAGGATAGGATGACAGTCACACTTGCCTATCCACAGCTTTCTATCAAAGCAAATTTTTTCATTGGAATCTGTTTTAATTGTAAAATACAGTTTGGATATAATTTAATCTGATGTACATTTTATCATCAGTAATCCACTTCTGAATTTAGAAAAGCATGAACATTACTCAGAGCATGCACATATGTCTGTTTTGTGTGTACAGAAATTACTACATGACCTAAGAGAAACTTAAAAACATTAATTTAATGTCCACTATACCCTGGAATCAAATACATAACGTATTATGTACCCCCTTGTGCTGACAATTAGAAAATGCAAAGCTGTATGTTTTACACTGTGTTTGTGTATCCCTTGTGTGCTGCATCTACATCACCATTCAAGAAATAAAATTTTCAGACATTATTCAATCATAGTCACAGTTGTGGGATCTTTTCAATAAGATCCCACTTCATCTTTACAACCTAAGTTGCTGCTTCTTGTTGCTTAATTTCTAAAAGAGGATTAATTTCCAGAGACAGTTTGCAAACACTTGGAGGTGGAACAATTCTGTTCAGCCTCGAAGTTCTCAGTGCAAACATGTGGAGCTCTGATAATGAAGGAAGCCTGGGTATTTTGTTAACTGTCAGAGAAAGGAGAGCTACAGTGCTGCATTCTGAGTTTCCTGGAAGATACTAGATTTTACTTTTCTGATTTTGTGGATGAAACTGATTTATAGGCCACTCTTCTTTAGCTGAAATGATCAGTTAGTAAACATTCTGACCGTTCAGAAACAGTGGTGAATGCACCCAGGTAATCTAGGTATGTATGATTACCATATGCTCAATATAAACAGAGTTAAGCAGAGCTGTGCATTGGCTGCATGATTATCTAGAATGGGCTTTGCAGTACTGATCAGCAGTGCTTTTAAATACAATATTGGCATCTTCCTGTTGCGCCACTGGCTCCCACCTGGGAAGGTGCCCCAACTAAAGACTTAAATTTGGCTGGCACTGCTAGAGCTGGTGGCAAGACTTTAAGGGAAAGGTGTTGGCAGATGGGAGAGGTGAGGAGATGGTGGCAGATATAAAGGACTACTGTACCACACATCGTGAAACCACACATCACCCTAGCTAGGTAGCTTGTCTCTGCTCTCTGTGTGTATGTGTGTCTGTAATAATGGACGCTTTGGACAAGGTTACAACAGTAGGACTAAGATATAGATATAATTCCTCTTGAACATGATCTCAATATTCAGTTTTCAACTTAAGCTTAAATACCAGCCTTTCATTCTCTATTATTAAAAAAATCAATCAGCTGAGCAGATCAAAACCCTTTCTGATCTGTTGTTCTTGGGAAAATAACCTCTAGACACACCCTATGAACAGGTTCCAAACTTTTTCACTGTTCAGCAGTTTTGGGCTGAGGCCGGTGTGTGTGAAAGCCATGGCTTTGGGTTTGATATAGTCCCTTCAAGGGGCAGGTTGGGAGCAGTTATCCTCCTGTGCTGCCGTTGCACTTCTCATGATCAGCTGAAATCTATGGCACTGAGTTTTGCTGTCACTTTTCTTTTCAGGATGTTCGGTTTCTTATTGTTCAGGGTTTCTTCAAAGTTCAAATCGTCAGACAACTTCTATTTTAAATATGCTGTTACAGTGTTTTGAAACTGAGAATTGACTTCGTCTAGTTAAAATAATTTATTGCAATCTTTAGCACCTTCTGCAACTGTTGCTAGGGTTTGATTAACTGCTGTCATGTCTCCTTTCTTATATTCTTGAAATCTGTGACAAAATATTTGAAAGCCTTCTGCTACTCTATCATTCAAATATCTAACATAAATACTGAGTAGAGTCAAACTAGGATAAACCTTAAGACTCTCTTTGAAAAGCTTAACCCTCTCTGACAGTAAATTGTGTTTAACTGGTCCTGCAAATTTCTTTTTGTGCGGTTGTGCACTTACCCTATGATGCTTTTTATTCACTGTCTTTTCTAAGTTATTTAGGAAACAGTAAACTGTAATTATATAAAAACATACTTTACACCAGCACGTATTGCATGCACTCCTTTGTTCTTACCCAACAGGCCACTCAATTTGCCTGAAGATTCAGGTTTTATTCAAAGTGTTAGGTTAAAGACTGAAAAATTAACAAATATTTGCATGAAAGTCTGTCACATGTAATTTTTTAAAATGAATGTTGATTTTCCTCTGTTCTATCACAAATGAAGCATATCTTTAAAAAGGCAGAATGTGTCACTCTTCTTTTTCTGGTGTCTGTAATTCTGATTTCCCCCCCCCTGTCCTTTTTTGCTTTTCTGTCCTCTGGTTCGTTACATGAAGCACGTCTGGTATGAAGGCAGAACAGAGAAAAAGTTGAGGAAAGAGAAGAAATTTTTAAAATGGAAAAAAATAGTCTTATTTTCTATCAAAACAGTATGTGAAGAAAAAAAAAATCAGTGAAAATCTTCCACTTGAAAACGTTTTAAATTAAACATTTCTCTTTTTAGTTATTCTTTCTGCCTTACTGGGCCATTACTGCTTTACTGGAACATTTCTCTCTTGCCAATACCCAGCACTTTCCATCCAGATTAACTCAACCCTAACCTCTTCTCCTGCTGCTTTTCTTTTTATCTCAGTAGTTATTCGCAGCCATCCCTGGCTGACAGATTGCCTACCTGTTAGGGTTTCAGTTTCACCTATGCTTCTCAAATCATCAAAGGACTCTGTGCCCTGTTCAGACCATTTTGTAAATTTTGTGTACAGTGTCTATATTCTATGTCAGATTTAGAATATTTGAGAATATTTTGTAATCATTATTCTGGTTTGCTCTTTCTTAAATGTTACAGAAGTTCTGATAAATAGGGATGTGAAGACACTCTGAAGTGATGCATTAAATGTCAGTACCTACATTTTTTTTCTCCTAATTGTCTGATGCTTTTACCAAATGGCCATATTCTGCCCTCATACTGCCAGCTGTGCTGTTGACCTTATTATTGTTCCATAGACTTTAGTTATGCTTTTTGTATTTTCTGTAAAATTCTACTTAGTGTTTATCTTCTGATATTTATGTGTGGGTATTTCTGATCCTTTGAGGGCACATGTGTTTCCTTCAGGGCCCAATTAACATTTTCCCTTGAACTATAGGTTAGTCTATGAATATTGCCATATCTAGATTTTCATATACCAGTTCATTTTCTTTTTTTATTAACATACGCAAAAGCATTAGAGACCGGTTTGGTCTTTAAAATAGAAAGTATTATACTCTAAATTCAAAATGCAAACTTATTTAATGAAAGTACACTTTATGTACCTAGAGCAGTGTCTCTCTCTAGACATTAGAGCTCAGATCTCTTGATCTAAAATTCCTGTTTTTTCTACTGAAACAGTGGATGAGCTAAGGCAGATGTTTTATTTTTTGTGCCCTAGTTCCTCTATGTGTAAAATCTGGGAAAACCAGCTGCTGTTTGCATTTTAATCCAAGATCTGCAGAAAATATTCTAAAGTAAATTTTTACTGTAGGAAAACAATTTTATTGTACTTGGTTATTGTGAGTTCTTGCCTTCCATGATAAACATTTTCACTCATCATGAGGCTATGTATCAATAGGACCTAGGAAATTGTGCAGTTATGGGGTGTATTTTTTTGTCAGTGAAATGTGAATCACAGAACATACACCTTGTAAAACCTTTGAGAACACTTTACAGATGGTTACGAGGAGGACCAGGCCTCAAGGATAAAATAGATACAATTAGAAAGACAATATAATTTAAAATATTAATAAAGGAATAGAGGTAAACAAAGAGTATGCAATAGATAAGCAGCAGTGTTTACAACCAGTGCATTTGAGACCCATCTCAGATCTCCACCATTTTCATCCTTGGCAACCAACTGTCAAATAATCCACCGCTTCCATTGAGAAATGTCCGATCTCAATTTATTAGCATGCAGATAAGAGACCCCCACACTCATTTGTACATGTTGTTTCATCTCCTTGTTTATTTATAAATCTTTGAAGTACGTGCAGTAAGAAAAATATATTTGTACATGGGAAAGAAAATTGAATATTTATACAGGATGGTACCTGCATTTCAAAAGAAAAATCTGAAGCATCTATGTGTTAAAGCATAGGCTTCATAAATAAACGTACAGAGCATATTATCAGCTCATATTGAGGCGAGTGGGAAGATCTTGAGAAAGTAATTACTTTGCCATATCCTATGGAGTATTATCTGATTTACCAGCATTAATAATTCTCCTTATGAGTCATTTTATACTTATGACCTCTCAGCTATTCATATCATACAAAAACTCTGGATAAAAAGGAAAAGGAGAAGATTACTATTCTGGTTCAATAAAACAAATGCCAGCTAAACAACATTTGTCTCAACACCGTGATCAATACTATAATCAATATTAGCTCATTTCTTTCTTTGATCTTAAAAAAATAATACATGTAATAGCATTAATAATAAAACCTCAAAGTGAATAATGTCAGTCTCTCTCACATTATTTTTAGTTTTTCAATGAGAAAATGTGCTCCAGTTAATTTTAAGTTGTAGTTTTGTGAAGGATACTTTTTTTCATCTGTTCTGTCTGAGTCTGTGTGCAGGCACATGTACCTGTGTAGGCCACGAGGTGATGGGAAATGCATCTCTTGGCTCCGGGGATTAGGCCTTTCTCCCAAGTCTTGTTGTTGTCAGTGTTTTGAAAAGAAAAAAAAGGGACAGCCGATGCATTTTCAGATCGAGTCAGGCTGTCGTCTCCTGCGATTCTTGTGCTTTGCAGAACTGGACATTGAGATTTAGCATCAAGCATAAATTTCTGAAGCTTCCTTCTTATCACAAATGATTCACACAGTGACACAGTGGAATACAAATTAGATTTCCCTTTGAATTATTTAAATCTGTCTTGGAACAATGTTTTTTAGCTTCACTTTCAGAGGCAGCCTCTTGAATGGTAACCTTTACGAGTTTATAATGCCTCAACTTTGTGTAATTTTTAGTTAGAGTAATTTAAGACTTTTCCCATAACACATGGATATGTGATCATGAATTAACAAAAGCATTTTGAGGCAGTTTTTTTAGTCAGCTATGCAATAACTAAGATATCAGAAGATCATCCATAAGCCAAACCACTGTATTTTCAGAAAACTTTTACTATTTGCTTTTTTTCTCCTATTTCTAGACAGATACAGTGATGGGTTACTCTCTTTTTTGGCTTTTTGTCATATTTCTGTTGACTTGAAGTCTAAGTATAAAAGACGATCGCCGTCCCAAAGTCTATAAAACAAGAAAGAGAACGATTTGACAGTGCAAATTCATGCATTTAGGAATTAACAGCAATAAATTTTTATTTAGTTTGGGGACTAAAAATATTAGAAGTGTCAGTAGAAGATTTAACTGTATTAAACAATCCCAGGATGAACGTAAGTCATGAGGATAATGAAACTCTATTAAGGCAAATATAAACCTAGATACACGAGATAAGGTATTTCTAGTAGGAAGAAGAGCTGACCACGTTTTTCACCAGCATTCTGCAAGTACCAGGACTGCAGGGACCCAGGCTGCTATCATATTCTCCTTACCTACCAACCAATAGTAACTGCAACACTCCACTGATGATTTGCCCTACTACTTTACCACCACACCAACTCAGTATTATATTTGTCATGATTATTCCTTGTTTAGGCAACCATAATGTGATGAGTATAGTGATGACCAGACAGCACATGGATGTGTCTACATGTCCAGCATGCAACTGAATCACAATGCCTTTTTGTATTCATTTAACAATTCCTTACGCATTGCATTTTGTATTGTGTTGCATGACAAACGCTCTGAAAACCACTCTTTGAAAATATTTTTTGCTTGGTCAGTCCTTTCTCTGTGCATTAAATATACATGCAAGCTATAGTTATTAAGAAGACTGTGTTCAGTTCATGTTATGAATTCTTTAAGAAAATATCTGATACTTCTCAATCTGCATGTTTCTGCATTGAGTACACAGGGGTCCTCCCCAGACTTTATTAGTCCTTTTATGGACTAGACATCCAACTCACTATTCTGTTATTTAGCTAGTTATTAGTCACACTCTCGCATACCACATCACTTCTGATGGACAAGTGAAAGGCTTGGGCTTTCCATTTTTCATACTGGTATGGTAATACTATAGCCTGTAATAGCAATTACCAGAGACACGTACAGGGTAGCAGTACTGCTTTGTATAGCCCTGGTCACCCATTTACATGACCTTTATTTGGAACAATGTGGGGCAAAGCTAGTTTCTAAGACCATAAAGAACATAATATGTTTACTCCATAAAAACAGACCTAAAAAAACCTTCACTTTTTTATTATTCAAAACAAATTGGGAAAGGGCCAATAAACTGTGTACTTGCTTACACAGTGTACAAACACAGTGTGTGCATTTTTAAAAACTCCATGGCTGGATATAAACAGGGGCAGAAAATTGAATACTCTGGGAATGTTTGATTATGACCTAATTTCACTGTAGAAAATCAATTTCTTGGTTAAGTAATGTTTGCTAGCATGACCAATAAAACTCATTAAAGAAGAAAGATTGAAATTTCTTATCTTTGCAAAGCTGTACTAAGATAAGAAAAAAATCAGCAGCTATCTCAAAATAAACTTGGCAATATTTAGAGTATATTTTATTTTCTAAAAGTGAAAAAAGGAAGGGGGGGACATCTTGGAAAGACAGATGCCATCACTCTGAACTTCCCTCCTTTCTAGTTCCCATAGCATCATATGGTATGGAATATCCCTTTGGCCAACAGGGATCAGCTGTCCTGGCTGTGTCCCCTCCTAACCTTTTGTGTATTCCCCACGTTCTCGTTGGCAGGCCAGCATGGGAGGCTTAAAAGTCCTTGGCTGCTTAGCAACAAATAAACCATCGGTGTGTTATCAACATTATTCTCATCCTAAATCCAAAGCACTGCACCGTACCAGCTACTGGAAAGAAAACTGAGTCTGTCCCAGCTGAAACCAGGATGATTGCTCACTGTAGAGCAGGCTCCAAGCCAATGCCTGTGCATCTAATTCCTGGCAATGGAACTGGGGTTGCAAGAATTTAATGTGCAACTGCCTCCGTCCTGGACCAGATGAAAAGCTAAAGAGGGAGACAGGATCTACAGCAAGAGCTTTCAGGATAAACCTCAGCTTGAAAGCTAAGGCCCTGTATCCTCATATTTCTCTTCAAACAGTGGAAGGAATGCAACTTGGGTTGATTTATAGGATGTGGTACAGGCAGACATGCCAGATAGTTGGAATCTATCTGAGGCCTGGTGGTCTGTTATCAGAACGAATTCTGCTTAATCTTCCACTTACTTTCTACAACCCAGCTGAAACTGGCCAGATGACTGATCTCTGATTGCCTTAAAATGCTTGAATGTTGGCTGCAGCAGTCCAGGAGCAGATACCTCGCTCTTTCAGCCATCCCTGCTTTGGAAGTGGGAACCTTCAGAAAAGGCCTAGGACCAGAAATTAAAGGCAGCATCTGCTTTAGTTGTTCTGTGTAAATGGGTCTTCATCCTCAAGTCAACACTGACATTCAGTTTTCCTTGGCAGCATGATGTTGAAGATGTGTAGGGTGCTGAGGTGTTTCCTTTTCAATGTGCAAATTACAGATCTCTCTCTCTACCTTCCTTTCTCTTCACACAGTTTTAATCTAAAAACTACTAAAATCCCAGGCATGAAATATTTTAGGAATTTTTTTAGAATAGTTTTAACTAGATACGTAGGTAGTTTTGCCTTTAATCCTTGTCCCACAACCTTTGCAACTTACTTGTTTATTTTCTATAATGTAAATATCTAGTCACTTATGACAAGAAGGTGAATCCAATATCAGAATTTTGGTTTGCTTGTTCTTTTAACTTAGGCTTAGCTGTCCTGTATGTCTTTCCTCCTGGTGAACAGGTTTATGCAAGCTGTCATTCCTTAAACTCTTCTGAATGTCCCTAAAACGTTTGCATTAAGAAACAGTCGTAGAACCTCTCTATGCTGTAATCACAACCTTAAACTTTTCTGGGAATTTTCCACCTTGTGTAGGGCTGCAGGAGCTCATGGACACCCTCCACAAGTGGTGGACTCCCAGGAGGCAAGAGGGATGAGAGTACATTGAAGTACATTGAACCTGTTCTGCAAACAGAAACACTGCTCCTTGGTTGGACTCAAGTGCTGATACTAAACCAGGATCTAGAGTCTCCTGTCTGAAAAGTCTTTTCTTCTCTGTGGACTTTCTCCAAATTTCATTCACATTTTCACATAATCCTCTTCCACCAAATAATCTTTCTCTCGCCTTCATTTTCCTTTGCTCTGTCACCTTCCCTTCAGCAGCCCTTGTCTTATTAGCTATTAAATTGCTCACACAGACCCATGAATTTAAATACCAATCTTTTGCATGAACAGCTAGGTTCTCCCTAGAACTAATTCAAAGCTAAGTGACCATTATGCTTTTCAGTTTGTTCCTGTGTTACATCCTTGAACCTCAGAGTTCCCCAGGTTACTGAGCTCTGATATCACCATCAGAGGCTGTAATACTTTCTAGGCCTCTGCTCTTCAGACAACTGATTAATTGAACCAAGCAGTTTCTGAATTCTCCTGGGCACAGGAATTGGTGGTTGTTCCTGATAATTGTATGAATGGGGGAAGCTCATTTTGAACCTTGTGTGATCCTCGTAACAGCTGGGCACAATGTAACTCTTAATTTCTTTTCCCTGATGTACTGCAGTTAATCAGAATGTGTGACTCTGATTGGAACCATGGCTTTTACATTTCAGCATGCCCAGGTAACAACTTTGAAATGTTGAAATGTCAGTGGAACTCTTAACTGCCAGGTATGGACTTCTTTTTTTTTCACCCTCACCCTCTTCTCTTTCTCATTTACATACACCATAGTGAATGCCAATCCTTTTTAAAAAAAGTGTGGCATAATTCCATAATGTAGTTTATTACACAGGTAGCTCTGTTTCTTTCCAGGATTTTAATCTTTGAATTTACAACCTTAGACTTCTTAATATTCATGTGCAATGCAACCACAGTTTTTATATGGTGATTATGTTAGCATGATGCTAAGATTATATTCATAAGGAATAAGATCAAGAAAACTAAGACCTGACTTGGCATATGAACTGCTTTTCAATCCTATTACAGATATGCATTAAGATTCAATCTTTTATTGCTCAGTGTAATATTGTTAAGGAGACATAAGACAAGCAACACATTCAAATATCTTTTGGAACACTGTTCAATTTACTAACAATTTAATCCTGATATGAGTGCAGCAGGTTAAGAATAATTTTCAGGACGCTGAATACAAAATGAAGAACGGGTCTCTGGCTTCTCATTTGTACTGTAAGTAAAGTCTAGGTGAGGATTAGAAACGAGCTAAGCTGTAACACATTATCCAGGTTCTTACATTGTGTTTTGAAGTAATCTGTGTGCTGCTGCTCATTTTCTTGTATTGGGCCCACGTATATATAGCATATAATTTGTGCTACCCGCTGCAAGTGCGAAATAATTCTGCTTTCCATCAAAACTTTTATCAAGTCGATGTCTTAAGCTGAAAAGGCAAAGAGATCTTTTATGCTTTGTCCCTTTTCCCAAAAATATCTGTATTTAGATGATCTGTATTTGCTTTTTCAATTATATTCAAATAGTATAGTAATTTTCAGTGGAAAAATTCATAGGGGAAGGATATCTCAAATCTGGTCATTAAATAAGAGAACTTTAAAACGTTTCTGTATTTTTAGTGATATTCCATTTATACAAAGATCAAATCTATCACTTCTTTGATCCTCTTCTAAACATCTGCTGTGGTGGAAGATTGAATGGGGAATTTAGCTGTTTGGTATTTTTAGTGGTGCCTATGTCATTCTTCTAACACCAGGTCTGTTTTGGTTGAAAAATACTTGATTCAAAAATCTTTTGAGGACCTTGGTGTCTCCTGCAGGTGATTAATGAGTAGACCTAGCTTGCATTTCTGGAGGTTTATATTTTAGATCTTTCACTTCTCAAAATGTGAAATTACTTGATTACACATCGAGAATCCACAAAAACTTGTCTTCCTTCCAGTTGTATTTTTCCTCATCTGAAGGAAACAAAACCTTTCTTTCCATTGGACCTTTTAATGATACATCATGTAGGCTGGTCAAGAAAGTGAGCACAGTGAATCATGGGAGAGAAGAACAAGTGACCTGAATTACAGCATTCATTAAACCATTCAGTATTCAGATAAGGCTATGCTGTGGTTCACATGCTTCTGCTCAAGTAATATTTGATTTTAGATGAAATCTTGATGATTTTTTATGCAAAACTGACTAGTGGGATTCAGTCTGGCAAAGTCCCCGGTGTTTTATTGTTCCCTTGCAGGCTGATATCTTAACATAGATTTTGTAGGAAAACATTCCCAACTTGCCACAGTTAACTTTATGAAAGAATAGTAAAGTTAACAGATCAACGATTTTATCAGTTTCCTTTATAAAGCCAAGATTGTGGAGAATTTCTATACAATGGAAAGTTCATATTTCTTTTTTAATTAATCCAAAGGGAGTGCATTGGTATGATATTGGAATTCATTAACGCAGTGTTGGATGACTTGATATTCACTACATATTAATATTGCAAAAAAAGAAAATGTAACTCCAAGGCTGGTCTAAGAAAATAAGGTCAAATAAACAGCTAGAAAGTTTAGCTGACCTACAGCGTAGGATAAAGATACTTTGTAATTTTCAAAGGAAATATAGCCAGGGTAAAGATGGGAGAGTTTTCAAGTGACAGAAAAATATACATCATATAAATACGAGTTACATTTCACAGCAATGACTTACAGTAGGTCTTTAAAATGCTTACTTTTTTATTTGAAAAGTATGATGATTATACTAGGCTCTTTCAAGCAAATGTACTGAAAGCCATATTTATGTCATTCCTGCTAAGTCTTTGAGTGCACCGCTGCTTACTGGTTAAGTATGTCTGATGCTTGGAGCCTGCCTATTTGCACAGGCATGCAGGTGTAATGTAGGTGAGACAAATACAAACTTCAGGCAATAGCTAAACAAATCTGCTTCAGCCCTAATTTCACTGGTGAATATGGTACTCACCGAGTCTGAAGAACATGTGTAATATCTGATATTTTAGCTTGTTGTTGGAAGAATGAAATCCAAAACATATTGTTAGCTACCAGAACGATTGGCATGCTAAAGAGGAGCTGGACTAAGCTGGTATGGAATCTGAGGATGAGAGAGACAGTAAAAGAATTAATGTGTTTGTCCTGCATAACTGGTGTTGGGTGTCTCTGGTGTCAGACACATTGTAGCAAGGTCTCTCCCTTCATGGAAAAAATTTCTTTCAGAGTGCACACACAGCAGCAGAAAACATGCTTTCCTTTAAAGGCTTTGTTCTTAGCACACTCCCTCAAAATGTGTGAGATCTAGGCTCAGTTTTCTCTGCCTGAGAAGGCTCAAACCACTGCCTCTCTCTGCAGAACATCTGATGTTATTTGAAACTGGAGCAACTTCAGTAACTTACTGCCCCCCCTGCTGAAGCAGACACACAGGACAAAGTTTTCACTGGGCTCAGAAGAGAGTCAGAGTAAGCCAAGTTTAAAGCAGTAGGGAAGCCTGAAAGCTCATGCCTACTTCACAGACTGTTATTGTATTTTATTCAATGATATTTCATTTTAAGTTCACAGTTAATAGACACTGGAGATAAAGCTCTGCATACCACAGGCAGGGCTGACACTGCCTGTTTCCTTTCCCCGTTTTCCCCGTGTCTTACCTTGCAAATAAGAACATCTGAAATTTCCCATTTTATGGCCCTGTTGAACAAACTTGTAATTCTATCAGACTTCAACTGCAGAATTGAGTTTATTCACACAGTCAGCGTTTTGTGCTGGGGATAGACATTTACCTCTTCCTGTGCAAACACTGCAAAAGCTGGCTTTCAAATTACTGTGATTTGCACGTGGTCTGCAGTGGGTTTAGTAACTGGTATCTCTGAACAGCCATTCCTTAGCGTCCATACTGGTTCCTCACCATCCTGAGTGCCTCTTGAACATCAGACATGGGCTTCGAAGAGTGACTGAACATGCTTCAGTCCAAGGGCTGTGCTGCAGTGGGACCACACAGTAGGACTGGGGCCCAGAGAGAGAAAATATCTGACTGCAGTTCAGAGGAGACAAAAGCTACACTGGTGTGAAGATCAGTGGGAGAGACATGGACAAGAATTTGGCAGCAGAATACATGGAGAGAAAGAAGAGAAATCACTCCTGTGGTCTATGGTTGCCTGTGTAGAGAACAATATGTTATGGCTGTGTACATGAGAGCATAGGGAAACACTAACCCAAAATGTTCCTGAGTATAGCTAAGCATTAGGAACAGCATTGAAGGGGAAGCTGGGACTGGCGGGAGAAATGTGTCACAGGTGGGCACTGGTAACATTTTGCTTTAGTTTGATGTAGAAAACAAAGTCGTAGGCCTAGGGCAACTGAGGCTAGACGAAAGGAGATGAGCCATGCAGAGAAAGGAAATAAGAAAGATACACCAGAAATACATGAAAGAATTGGAACTGGGAAATTCCCTCTTATGCTTTCATCCATATTCTTCAGGAAAGAGTGAGGGAGGCCAAGAGAGATTTGAAATACTTATTTCCCTTTTCCCTTGGTGTCATGGCTAGAAGCTGCCAACTGTTTATTTCTACCTCCTTTTCTCTTTCCTTCTCTCATCTCCCAGCAGAGTAAGTCATGGAGCAGCTTCTTTTAGCTTTTCTATATTTGGTGATGCCTGTAAGGAGTTGCTATTTTCCTGCTTGAACAGGGCCTTACATTTTTTGTAAGCCCAATACCATTGTACACAGCAAATCTGACTCCAGGGATGCTGGGGTTATGCCTATATGTAATAAAGTATGATACTCTTAAATAAAACCCCTTTTAGGGGTAAAATATCACTTCTTTTCATATTTATATCATGTATCTGTTTCCTCATTAGTAATTTCCTCCTCATCTTCAGCCAAATTATCTGAATTTTTCTGCCCCAGGCAAAGGTCTCATCAAAGCGGTCTCTCTCATCTGCAGTTTTAAAAATTAATTGTGGAAAAGACAATGGAGAGGACCAAGTGGCACATATCTAGCAGGAGACAAGCAAGAGGCTCATAACAAAACTGACCAACATGGACTTCTCAAAGAGCAGCGAGACCTAGGCTAGCCAATATTGCTCGGCATCACAGGCATCTGGTCTTATTCAGCTGATTTTTCCCCACGCATAGACCTGTAAAACACCTACATGGGAAAGAAGAACCTAGGTTTGCCTTTCTGCTGCAAAGATCATCCCACATTACAGTTTTTGAGCTTTACTTATGTTTCATAAACTGACAACATTTTGTAAAACTCAACAAGCCATTTACTGACAACGATTTATTGCCAAAGCTGATTAATTTGCACGTGAAAATTTGTTTTCACAATTCCCAAAACTTTATCTAAAGTCAACGTTTTGGAAAAATATTCCTGTCATTCAGTTATTTTTAATGTAGATATCATAACAAGCAAATTTTACAAGTGTGAACTGTAACATGTCTACATTACACCATGGTTTTGATACAGTAATTGCCCCTCTACAAAAATTCAGTAAGTGGACTCGTTATCTTTGTGCTATATTATTGCTCAGTAGTCAAAACACTATGAACTGCACTTATATATATGCCTTTATATTTTCCAAATGTCTTTGCATCAGACCTTCTTTAATTATGTAGGTAGTGTTTGAAGTTGCTCCTAACCTCTGGGACTTCAGTCAACAGCTTGCTTCTAGTTAAGGAGGACCAAAAAAAAAAAAAAAAAGAAAGGGAAAATATTCTAGTTCTAATTTTTCTTTTCTAACCCTAGAGATTTTTTCTTGCTGAACTGCATAACAAATCCCGTGCTACTACAACAAAGAGATGGAAACTTACTTCTGTCTCTTTCTATAAATACGACATAGGCATATATATATATACATATATATAGTTTTTTTTTTCACTCAGCCTCACTCCCTATCATGATATAGACAAGAGTAATGTCAGTGCTTCGGATTCCTACTTTGATGTGCAATACAGGATTACGTTGAGCAGACTTCAAGGCATATCGGTCATTCTTGAAATAGTTTACCAGGGAACTACTCAGTATTCTGATTTTGTACGATTTTTTTTTTGCACTGGTTCTCTATCTGTCTAACTGCACATATCAAGAATTGAATTTTGAAAGCAAGACTTCGTGATTTTTTTTTTTAATCAGTGTTGCAAAACCTCTACTACTACCCCATAAGATGACATTTGTCTTAAGTAACCTTAAAAATGAAGAGCTGGTTTCACACCTTAACAGATAGCTGATAGAACAAGATGAGATGAACTTTACTTTGGAGGTGCCTGTCTTCTCTTACAGCTGCAGAGGGAGTCCTAACAACTATGTTAGCTTTGTGCAAACCAGAACTTTTTGACAGATAAGTTTGGTGAACAAACTCATGTTTCTTCTGTTACACATCATTCACTTTTTCTTTTGTAGTTTTAATAAAAATAGACTCTTTTTCCTGAGTTGATCCAGTTAATCTGAGCCCTGACAAGCTACTGCAAATGTCCTTTAAATTCTGAATGTGAACCAGTCATTGCTCATACTGTGTTTTCTACTTTCCTGCCCTTATTTTATTTAGGTTAGTTTTTCTCTTCGTGAAACGAATACAGGTACCTTTTTGATAAACCAGTCCCTAATATTAATTCTATAGGAAATGATATCCAAATAGTAAACTCTTAATATTTCTCATTGGAGAATCACACACAAAAAAACCAAGATATTTTTTCCCAAGTCACCATTTGGTATTTCTGTGCTTTTCAGCTCTTCAAATAAGCTGGTAGTTACACCTGCTAAAAGTCTTACTTTGTGTCTTCTTTTTGTCTGACCAAATAGTGTTTTATAGGAACTTGTAGTTAGGCACATTTAGCAGCTGTATTTTTTTAGTGACAAATGATATTTTCATTCGACTCCACTGCTAAGAGATACTTCTAGGATGCACACGTAATAATTTAAGGAGTTCATAGCTGTTCAGGCAATCTACTTATTCCTGTGCTATAATTTAATTTTATTCTTCTTTTATTAGGCTTCTGTTGTATGATGGTAATTGGAAGTAAATAAATATGAAAAGTATTTTAGAATAGGAGAATTTTGTAATCAATATCCTCCTTTACAATATTTAAAACTACTCATTTTATACTTAGTTTGTTTTTTAACTGAAGCAGAAGTCAATATGCACCAAGCTTTGCACGGTAAGTTATTTTGTCTTGGAAAAGTTGTACCTTGGAAAAAATATAAAATAAAAACCTTAAAATTTGTTGCTTCTGAACTGTAGTCTTCTTGCTGGTTCACAGAATCATCTCAGGCCTGGTTTGGTCTTTATTTAGGATCTCTATAGCTGTTCAAAATCATTTAAAGGATGTTTCATTATCCTTATTGGTTTGGTATTTTTTAAACTTGTAATTAAATTAGTTCATTATTGTAGTCATTGCTATTCATGTTTTTGCTTGTTAACTTTGAAACTGCTATATTTAGATCAAAGCAGAGTGAAGACTTAGGAACCTTATACATAGAGAAGTGAAAATTTGATGATCAAAATTCCTGCAATTCCTATAAAATAATCAAGAAAGTTTAATATTTCCCCTGAAAAAAAAAAACACCACAATACCTGGATAGAAAATGATAGATAGATAGTACATAGCTATTATAGCTGTTTTAAAATAATTATTCCTAGATGCATGTGAAGAGAAGGCACTGAATCACTCTGATTTCTGTGAGAGTGTGGAAATACTGTGTCATACAAAGTGATGGCTTCCTAAGAATTTTTAGTACTGCTCCTTATGTTTGAGGAGATCAATGATCATTAATTACATGACCAGAAGTTTTTTTTAAAGGAACAGAGTTTTTCGCGAAGTCTGGAGACATCACCCGAGGTCTAGGTACATGACTTTTTAACCTTGCACTTGACAATACTGCTATATTTACTATTACCTCCATTCTTTATTTTATTCCTTTCCTTTGAATAAAAGCTGAACCAAAGGCAAATGAATTAGGTGAATATTACACATTCTGTTTTGCTGTCAGAAGATTGAATTCAGTGGGATTAACAGAACTATAAAAATAACCCCATAAAATATGGGCTCAATCCTGTGTTTAGTATGCTGAGTTGGAGCTTAGGAATGAAAATATTTCAGAACCGTAGATGTTACCTAACAAGAAAAGTTTGAGGTAATTCAGTGTTTTTCAGCTGACTTTTAGACAAAATTAGAAGCCTGTGTTTTACAGAAACATTTTCTGTAAGAAGACTTTCCCTAAAAAAACTGTTTTAAGTATTTCATAGACACCCTGTTGCCCCATACCTGTTTTAGGTTCTGTACATTTCAGGAACTTACTGTAGTGTTTGTAAGGATTTTGGTTTAAGGTCCTATATCAGAGACTTCATGACAATCTAGGAAGAACACAACCAAGGTGAGCTTTTCTTTATGTATGACTATTTTTCAGTCTTGCAACAGGATCTTCCTATATTGTTACATCAAATTAATTGATATTATTGATGCTTAAGAATGACTTCACTGCTCTGCTGTCAGTATTGCCCTGACATGAACAGAGATATTCTCTGTCCTCTTGTATCTAAGCCACTCTCTTCAGCAGATGCAGATAAGTGTCTGAAATGCAGAAATTGTTTCTATTTTCATCAGTATTTAAGTTAGGAACTGACCTTCCTGATTCTCTGCTCTGACCATCCTCACAGCAAGAATAATAAAATCTCATCCAGTAACACGTTACTCAGATCCATCCCGAGCCTTTATAATAGTTAGCAAATGTCCAGATATTCAGGCAAGTAACAAAGCCTCTCTGGGCTACAATTAAAATCACATCCCTTAATTTTCATCCAGCTGTAAGAGGTATAAACCATCGTTTCAGGAGCGCATGTACAGTGTGCAGTGAAGGTATATTCATGTATATTCTAGAACTGACATATTGAGTAAAATATAGATAACTCAAATTTAAGAACTTAAACGTGCTGATTTTTTGGGAAAAAAAAATCCTGAAGGTAGTGATACAATTAAATAAAATTAAAGTTAGCATATAGGGCACGTGACTGACCTATAAAATGTTTATACTAAGCAATGCTACAAAATGTTTCCCTAAAACTAAGTTAAACCTCACCGGACAATCTAGACATCAGAGTTGCTGGCCAATGTAAATGTAGCAAAAAACCCCAAAATCATCGCTTTAGATGTAACTAATAAAGGAATGCTTTATTTTATCTAATTCCTTTGATTTTGATGTATAATTTGTCCAAGTGTGAAAAATGCAATTTAGTTAAATGTATTAACTTCAGGATCACACAAACTTTGGTTGTGCTGCCTTCCAGTTATGTCACGTTCTCTCCCCTCTGATTGCTGCAATACGAACCCAAGAGTATCCTGCAGAAAATGAAAGACTCCATTGTCTCTAGAAGTTGGTGCCCATACCTGAAATGAGAGCATAATTTACCTGATAGTAACTTCTAAATAGCCATGGATATGTAAGTTAAGTACTTGTTATCTAGAGTACATGTGAAATAAAAAATACAGATGTAAATGATAATGTATTTTGTTACCAATTCTTGGTCTTTATTTTTTATCCCTTTAAATATTTGCTTAGTTCTTAGGCACAGAAAGGAAGTCTGATGCCTAATTTAATCAAGACTACCTTGCAATAGTTAAGTCGCCGAATGTGACAGAGGTAAATATACTTTTCCTTAATGTAGCTGTCAAGAGGACTACTTCGGCACTTGAATTTCAGCTAATATAAGTTGCATGTCCTGTTCTGTTTCATCCCCAAAACAGCCAAGAAAATTGACACTCCAAGTGCACAGTATGATAAATTGTATGGGTTAGACAGTAGAGACAACAAAGACTCTGAAAACTTCAGTAAGGAAATGATAATGCACTGCAAAGTTCAGAATTAATTGAATAGGGTGGGAGGAAGTGGGGTAACAGTTCTTAGCTAAATTCAAAAGAAACATTTTCTTGTGGGAATTGAATATTTTTTTATAAACTTCTGAAAACCTTCTTTAGGTAATTTATTCTGCTAGTCAAATTTGTGAATTCATCAGGTCAGATACTACTGACACGCTCACAAATCATTTTATTAATTAAGTTATCTTAAAACGAGAGAAGCAGATCTCTTGTTTCTGTAAAGATATGATGTTTCAAGCTACTTGAAAAGAGACTTTTGACATAACGCAAATTTGTGAAACACATGATCACTTGATAAACTTGCAAAGTTTAAAACTACTCGAGCAATTATTACAATCTTTTGTTGTTATGGCTGAATCACAATTTCAAAGATTTTATAATTATTCATGAGAATAGAAGCGCAGAAATAATAAGCTGATTAATCTTTATTGTTTTGGAGAAAGAGAAATGTAAAATGACTATGTAATCTGTTCAGGTTTTCTTTTTCCTTGCTTCTGCTCTAATGAAATGGCAGTCAATAGCATTTTGCCATCTGAGGAATGAAACAGCAATGCAACCAGCATTCAATTGAAATGATTTCAGAATGTGTCTGAAGGGGAATGATTGATATAATTGATATAATTTTTTTAAGAAAAGTATACTATTTATCTTGGAAGATTCCAAGATGATTTAAGCAATAGCCTAAATACTCCTGTCAGAGCCTGAAGGATTTTCTGTATGTGTAACTGGTGCACACACTGCCCAGCAATAGCCAAAATGCTGGTGTGTTATCAACACCGTTTTAGTCACAAATCTACACCACAACACTACATAAGGTAGCATGAAGAAAACTAAGTCCATCTGAGCCAGGCCCAGTATGGGATATATTTGTACTAACATTACTGTGAGGTGAGAACTTCAGTTTACTTTTGATCTTTAATGCTATGAAAGAAAAAGACTTCTGGAAGTAAGAAGACATGGCTTTGGGAACTTCAGCATTTGGGTTGTGTTTGTTCCTTGCTTTGCGTCAGTCTCATATGAATGGTCACGAGAAATTAAATTACTTATTTAAATGTGAAAGTATGATTTTGAATTTCAGTTCTCGGTTCTGTGCTTGAAAATGAGTCAAATTTTGGACAGATTATTATTATAGAAAGGATGAAAATGCTGGGAGAAGAGTCCCACATGACTATACTGCAGAGCGTCTGTGCGGGTCCTCACCTGTGTTCATATAGTGTCAACCAGCTGGTTTGAATGGTTTGCCATAGGCTGGCTAACGTTATCCTGGAGAGAATCCAGAGTGTGTGTCTGCTTTATTCACTATCTGTCTTGTCAGATCAGAAACTTCCAATGAGGACATTGTTGTGAACAAGAGGCTGGAGGTCCTAAACCATCACAGCTGCTTCTGTGATCATCATCTGAAAATATTGTTGTGCATACCAGCTTTACAACTGGTTAATGCAAAATAGAAATTAAAGTGCAAATACACTGTAAAACAGAATGGTGCATTGTCAGGAAAGAGAGGAGACTCAATTTCAGATATGTTAGACAGTTCACGGCAAAAACCTGGCCTGTCTGATATCACTGTTCCAGAAACAGACGTGAAACCAGGAAATGCAATACACTAAAGCTGATTGGAAAATAAATTATTTCAAGTTGATACATGGTGACTTGGAAAAGAAACCTTAAATACATAGAAATAATTATCAGTGGTATTGTGGTGAGAATTTGTTGATTTTTTGTACACCCCCTACCATTCCATATACATTTCTGTAAAGGTTTTGGTTCTTCCAACATGACAATGACCATAACAAATAAATACTATAGTGTTTCTATAATAATGTGGCTGGTAGATTATTAAGTGCAACTTTTGATGATATTATATAACTCATCTACATCAATTATACAGGCAGTGTTTGCAATGCAAAGTAAAAAAATTCTGTAATTGCTTTTAGAACATTCAAATATTCTCTTTAATTATTATTTTTCACCAGCAAGGCACATAAAAAGACACTGCACTGAATGTCACATGAGTAGTTTGCACTGACTCTGGAGCATAGAGTAAAGGTACTGATAACTAGAGAACTTTTTTCTTAAAGCTGTTGCTCATGAGATTAAAATAACTGAAAGGTTAATATAAAAAATAATGTCTTATGTTGTTCAGACTATGATTATCTTTTCTTTCATTTTTGAGTTGCATGAAAGACTAGCATAAGGCTTAGGAGTTCAAGGTATTTATTAAACTTAGAAAGAGAAGAGACTTTTTAGGAAACAGGTTTTTCTGTTTCTTAGCAAAGAAGCCATAAATAGTTTGCTTACTGCCCAACTGCCCAACAAGTCTCTCAGAAATGACCCAAATACTTTTCTTCAAAATGTAATAAAAAGTGGTTTTTGTTTTTGTTTTTGTTTTTTTTTTTGTATAGAAACATCCCTGGGGGCTGCAGAAGCCTTCTGAACAAATCCTAGGGGTTTACCTCTCTGAGAATTTTGTACCTATTAATGGCCAAACAAAGGCTCATTGTCTCCATTTCCTTTCACTCCTCTGCCTCTGCACTGTCCTATTTAAAGTCCCATCTCCCCAGCGTGTGCCCTCCAGCAGCTGAACCGCAGAGAGATTATGGAAGCCCTTGTGCTTCCTGGCAAAGCAGTCATCCTCAGGCATTTTGTAGAGCCAAGAGATCTTTATTCCCAGCGAGCACTGTCAATAATGGATTTTTTGCTGCTGTGGGGTTCACTCAATAGAGAGTTTCTTTCAGGTTTGGGGAGTTTTTTTTCTCAATTTGCTATTTGTTGATTCAAACCAGACTATTCTGCATTTCAGTTGCTGCTCGAAGGAGAGTTTTGTGTATTTTTATCCTCAGCAGAATCCAACCTTTGTAAGACAAAGAGATTGCTGTGATACTTCATAGTTATTGCTGTTTGGTTGACTAGATATTGGAATGTTTGTTTAATTAACATACTTGTCATACACTAGATCATATATTTATGTTACAACAAAGAACTGAATTTATCAGCATGAGTGTGATCTACTGTTTAACACTGTTGCTGAATTTCAGGTAAGTTGCTGTGCAAAGTTTAACTTCTACAGTAAGAAATTAGGCTTCGATACTTACACTGGCACTTGTACGCAGCCTGTTTCCTTATATTCTCTTGTTTCCTTGCACTCCCTTCATATACTTTCTCATTTCTTTGATTAACTAAAATTATAATGCACACAATGTAAGTTAGGAATTGAAATTTAAATTGTGAATCTTTCCTTCTTCTAACATTTTCCCTTACCCCCACATCATTTTCTAGCACAAAACTTTTAATATATATTTTTTCATATTAGTCCCCTTTTAGCACTGAGAATTGTTTTCTTCCCTGAGAAAAAATCCTGTCCTTATTCATGACCCTTGAAGGCTCTGTGCATCACATATCTGTCATTGCTTTATTTTGTGTGCAGGAATGGAGGTAGCTGGAAACTACAGAGAAACCTGTGCTGAACACAGCTCCATGGTGACTGCAAAATCAGCATGTGAGCTGTGGCTTCAGTGGTGGGTTTACAAAAAATTCTTATGAGACTTCTTCCAACTTTTTCACATTTTTGCTGATGTTTTCATGGTAGAAATTTTGAAATACCCAGTCACGGCTTAATTTTCCACATCCACTACATTTATAGGAGGGAAAATAACTTTTGAACAACAGTGAACTATATCATATACTGTTTTCATCTGCTTTGCTAGTGCAGATGTGGGTTTTCAGAGCAAATATTGAGATTTTTCACCATTACTGCAAACAGAAGTGTCTTAAAAACTTTTTTTTTTTTTAACTGAAGCACAAAGTCTTTCACTTTTAAATGACTGAGTATCTGTTCATTTTCAATCAATAATACCTGCCTTGCTCTTATGATACTTACACCTTAGATATGAAAGTCTGTTAAGGCACATAGAGTCAAGAGTACAAGAAGTCTTAACTTATGTAAACTGAAAACGGTGCATCTCTGCAGAGAAGTGCAAGGAAGGCTTATTTCATGCGGTGCAGCTACACTTGCAAGCGAAAATATTCCTCCTGGAGATGAGTATAAATACCAACACATGCTGTGTGACTACTGAATAACTTGAAAAATCCTTTTACTTCAGATGCAGCGCCTTAGCTGAAGTCAATGGGATTGCACTGATGTGTGACTGAAGAACTTGCATATGACACCCCTTGTCCCATTCACACTATTCACTATTCTGCAGAGATCTGAGTCTCTTTTGACCTAAACAGTCATTGATTTTCTGTGAAAATGTAAAAGGAAAACTTGGTAATGTTTTTTCTTGCTTCCCATCTGCCCCACTCCCCTTGATGATGAAAGAGTGCCTGAGGAACAGAGTTTGAAGGGCTGGAAAAAGGAAAAAGAGTCTGATTTGTCCCAGGCTGGACTTCTCTTGATTCAGGTGTTCTGGAGCGTGTTATAGGAGGTGAAATCACTGAGGAAAACTTGGCTGACATCCTTAGATGTGATGTCCTTAATACCTTGCAACCTTTAGCTTAAAACATTAGATTTACACTTCTAAAAAGTAATTAATTTGATAAATAAACTGTACTACTAGTTGCCCAAACTGTAATGTTATTCACCATTCTATTTGGGGATCTCTGTAAAAAGATGGAAAAGAGATTTTTACACCAAAATCCCTTTTAAATGTAAATTGTTTAATAGGACACTGCCGTAATTTCATTTAAAGGCAAAGTTCTGATATACAGTGGAGGATTTGGATTCAAGCCATACTGCTGTATGTTGACTAACTGCCTCAGGAGGCAGACTTGTGACAAATTTGGGAGTGGTCTGATCCCCCCTCTCTGGGCTCCCTTGCATTTACTACCAGTTGTTTAAGAATGTGCATAGGAAAGTATTACTGCTTTTATCAGCAAACCCATGGAGGAATAACCAGTAGAAGAGGTTTTAGGGGTAAAATGCTAAGACTTTCAACTCCATGATCCCAAAAGGTGAGGATTCAACTCCACGATGGGAAGAAGTCAGGCCTCTGACAATTCCCCCAGTCTATGAGCAAGTAGGAGGAATGTTGCTCAATATCCCATGTACTGCATGGCTGTGGGTAACTTGTGCTGCATCTCTAGGACAGCCCTTCTTGCCTGCTCCTCCTCCTCCATTTGATGTTTTAGGAAGTACTGTTCTTGTCTTCTCACCTCTATTCCACAAACAACTGAAATGAATGGACCTAATATAGAAGGTATTTCAGTACACGACTTCAGATTCTGATGGCTTAGCACGATGTCATCCCTGAGATAAACAGACCAGCTTTTCTGCTATTGTGCATGTCAGTTCATTCAGGATTCTGAGATGGATTTTCTGAAGTGTTTTTCTTTCTTGTGTGGCAATTGTGAGATGAACGACTTGTATGGAATACCTAAACATTTCTGAGAGTGAAAGCCAGCTCCCGCTAGTCTTTCCATGTGCATCTAATATTCTCTTTCTTTTCTATAAGCTGTTAATACGAGTAGTAGAAGATTGACACAGACACAGAGCTGTGCTGAAAGTAAAATAATAATGATAATAATGATAAAAACATAAGGAGGCAAATATTTTTGAAGCACAATCTCTGAATAAACAGCTATATTCTTACAGCTGTATCTTTGTTTTCATTAATTACAGTGTAAATTGATCTGCCTTTTTCACTTCTTGGGTCAAAAAATGCTTACTTCATACATAGAACTATAGGACTTCTACGAACAGAGGTGCAGCCGTACAAATATGGACATGTGGATGGATGATGGCAGGGCAGTGGATGTGGTCTACCTTGACTTCAGTAAAGCCTTTGACACAGTCCCTCACAGCATCCTCACAGCTAAATTGAGGAGGTGTGGTCTAGACAATAGAGTAGTGAGGTGGGTTGCAAACTGGCTTAAAGAGAGAAGCCAGAGAGTGGTGGTCAATGGTGCGGAGTCCAGTTGGAGGCCAGTATCTAGTGGAGTGCCTCAGGGGTCAGTACTGGGGCCAATATTATTCAATATATTCATTAACGATTTAGACGAGGGAATTGAGTGTACTATCAGCAAGTTTGCTGATGACACTAAGCTGGGAGGAGTGGCTGACACGCCAGAAGGCTGTGCTGCCATCCAGCGGGACCTGGACAGGCTGGAGAGTTGGGCGGGGGATAACCTGATGGAATTTAACAAGGGAAAGTGTAGAGTCCTGCATCTGGGCAGGAACAACCCCAGGTTCCAGTATAGGTTGGGGAATGACCTATTAGAGAGCAGTGTAGGGGAAAGGGACCTGGGGGGTCCTGGTGGACAACAGGATGACCATGAGCCAACACTGTGCCCTTGTGGCCAGGAAGGCCAATGGCATCCTGGGGTGTATTACAAGGGGGGTGGTTAGTAGATCGAGAGAGGTCCTCCTTCCCCTCTATTCCGCCCTGGTGAGACCCCATCTGGAATACTGCGTCCAGTTCTGGGCCCCTCAGTTCAAGAAGGACAGGGAACTGCTGGAGAGGGTCCAGCGTAGGGCAACAAAGATGATTAAGGGAGTGGAGCACCTCCCTTATGAAGAAAGGCTGAGGGAGCTGGGTCTCTTTAGTTTGGAGAAGAGGAGACTGAGGGGTGACCTTATTAATGTTTACAAATATATAAAGGGTGAGTGCCACGAGGATGGAGCCAGGCTCTTCTCAGTGGCAAACAATGATAGGACAAGGGGCAATGGGATCAAGCTGGAACACAAGAGGTTCCACTTAAATTTGAGAAAGAACTTCTTCTCAGTGAGGGTAACAGAGCACTGGAACAGGCTACCCAGGGAGGCTGTGGAGTCTCCTTCCCTGGAGACATTCAAAACCCGCCTGGACACATTCCTGTGCACACCTCACCTAGGCGTTCCTGCTCCAGCAGGGGGATTGGACTAGATGATCTTTTGAGGTCCCTTCCAATCCCAAACATACTGTGATACTGTGGTGTGTGTTCTGTCTTCTGTAAAAAAGAGGCTTTTGCTATATCAGAAGCTCTGTGGTATAAAAGTTCTACGTACAATCAAATCACAACACACTTCACCACAGGAAAGAAGTGAGAAGTGACATCATTTAGCTGCTCTCATTCACTAATTGCTATTCTAAGTGGTTTTAATTTCTGTTTTCTTGAGTGAAATATTGCCTACAATAATACTACACAGTTTAAACTTCAAAGATATTATAATGACTTTGAACAAGAAGGTCTCATTTAAAAACTGTATTTTAATCTAAATAGTCTTCTCTTGCCTTGGCACGTATGCTTCAGTTTAATGGGTGTGAATTTTAACATGGCACAAAGGATTTTATATAAAAATAGGTCCCTAATGGCTAAAAGTTTGCTGCCTTGTTTGATTATCTTGTGTTTTCTGACAGAATTAATAATTACTATAAAGATTTTACCAGGTCTTTTAGTACATTTAGCATGAGACAAGTAACCTTCCCTTTAGAGATCAGCTGGTCTGCGTATTCTGTTTCTGATAGTCAAGCAAGTGTTCCTTACTGGAACTAAGAGACTTAATGAAAAGTTAATGAATATTGGAATATTCCTGTGAAAAGTTCTGGTCCTGAGAAACTGGCAGTTTCTAAGAGAAGGTCATGATATTGAAAACTGGTCTGTAAATGCTCTTCAATGATACCTTTAGACATAGTCCCCACGCTCATTTTACAGCTGGTCCATGATTTTTTTTTTCTTAAATACATCTGAAATTTTGGTAGCTTTTTATTATTACATTTAATTTGAACAGAAGAGTTATGTGAGTACTTCTGGTCTACATTGAAGGCATATGGAGCGTCAGGTGTTTTGAGACTACAGGAATTTGTTCTGTTGTTTAGATGGAGGAGAAGCAAGATTGTACTGTTTTCCCAAAGTCAGAGAAAAGAAGGAACAAACAAAAAGTCCCCATCATTTGTTGTGATCCATTTTTTTTAAATATCATTCTTATTCAGGTCTGTCCACCAGTTTTTCCTCTCTGTTCTACCTGCTGTGTTTCTTCCTTGTGTTTCTTTTCTATATACTATTAGCTGCCTCACCCTTTTCTTTTTTCATGAGCCACTGGTTGTGGTACAGCTGACAAAGGCATTGAACTCCAGTAAATGAGAAAGCTTCAGGAATAACAGCTTAAAAACAGTTTTTTGAACTGTTTTCATCACTTGGCGTAGCAGTGAGAGACCTCTTTCCATGGTGTGTGGCCCATATATCCATCAGTAGGGAAGAAAAACGATGTCTTTTTCATGGATCAGTAGGTCATCTTCCCAATATGCTAACCTGGGATCCCCAAGAGGCAGCTGAATTGAATTTTGTATTTTGTCTG
Organism: Patagioenas fasciata; assembly: GCF_037038585.1. NCBI lineage: Eukaryota > Metazoa > Chordata > Aves > Columbiformes > Columbidae > Patagioenas > Patagioenas fasciata. The sequence continues at coordinate 34,162,486 of NC_092523.1, read as the reverse complement.
TGTTTCTTTCATAGATAAGGTGTCTTATACTCTCTACAGACAAGATTATGTGGTAATAATTAGATTTTTAAGCATTTAATTCCAACTTTTGAAGGAGCAGCAGATGGCACAAATGTAGGATATGTGAGGAGGGACAACAGAGAGCAGTCTCCCAGTGGAGTGCAGGTGTCATAAGGAGGATGGAAGCTTGAGGCAGTAGGCATGCACATCTAGAAATGTCAAGGACAGGATATTATCTAGCTTTATTTTATTTTGCTCAGTGAAATTGTTTTTTCTTACAGTCTCTAAATATAGCCAAATTTATTTCTGTAGAAATAATAACTGAGCCAAGAAGAGAGATTTGGGAAAGAATTTGGCTTGGTGCTCTGCACTGTCAGATGAAAGTTGATCCTTCTCCTGGTCTTCTCTTCCGTACTCCACACACACCTCACCACCACATCATTATCATCACTTTTTTATACCAGCATATTTACCTCACAACAAGAATATTTGCTGCTTGCAGAATTCTTCTGTCACCAAGCTCAGCCACATCATACACTCCTGAGGTGAGGCAGATGCTTTACTTCTAGTGTACAGCTTGATAACCTCGTTTCTGTGGATGCTTTGCTCTGTTCATCTCTCCAGAAGTGTTGATTAAAAGGAAAATATTCCTTCTCGTGCTGATAAACTGTAAAATAACTTCCATTCTTTTTTGTACTTTTGTTATGTTGCTTTATGAAATAATCAGGCTTCGGTTCCTTCAGTCTTGGATTAGTGAGAAACAGCAATAAGCCCTTTTGTGTTTAAAAAAGATGGTCAATTTATGCTGGGTTTCTCACAACGCACTATTTGACATTTGTGTTCACTCTTTTCTTTTCCCCTCTTCTAGAAATCATGTTGAGAGTACCGTTTTGAAAAATAAATAGTTCTAGGAGGCTGTGGGCTGGAGTCACTGAACTCAGTGTGGTTTGTAGCTCCTGCAGACATTCATTCAGATGGACGTGGTAGATTCAAAAGTGCCCCACTCCTAAATGACTTGCTTCCTTATTGCTTATCTCAAATATTTATATCACACATAAATTGATTAGAAATACAAACCTTGAAGGTGAGGAAAAATATGATAATGGTGCCTTGACCACGTAGAAAAACCTTAATAATTCCTTATAGTTAAAAAAAATATATTATTTTCAAAACAGATGTTCCTACACCCGTTCAAGTTGCTGGATGCAGATGTGAGTTATGGAAGCCCAGCAGATCAGACTCAGGATGGTTTGAATTTACTGAATCACTCAGCTGCTGAGGTATTCAGTTATAGCCTTAGCTTAAGCACTAGCATTCTCTTTTCCAGACAGCAAGCTGGTCTGCACAGCTGCAGTGCCTCTTTGTGCAGATATTAACAGACCGTCTGTGGTCTGGGCTTCTGTAAATCCAAGTACTCCAGTCAAAGCAAAAGGTGAGAGAAATCAACTGAGTTAGCTGGTCTGATTGCAATTTTCTCTGGGTGACTTCAAAGGTTGCTGGTATTGCACAGGAGAGAGTCGCAGATTTGTAAAGATGAAGAACACCATCAGAATGGCCATTTGTACTACTCATCTGCAAATGAGTAAATGTTAGAAAGAAGGTGAATAATATTTTCTCCTGATTTATTTTAGATCTCAAGTGGAGTGAATGAAGCTTAATTTGAAACAAATAAAAACAAATCATTCTTACCTGATGGAGACAGGCTGTTATTTCAGCATAATAAAGAGAGTTTAAGTGCAGTGATATGCAGCACTTGATCTAGAGGAAGTACTAATACATGCAGGAGCTTTTCTGTATGCAGAGGCAGTACTGTTTTTAGCTTCATGCTTAGACACAGTGGATATATACAGCATATTCAGATATGCTTAAAAGGAAAGTGGTAGAGAGTTGAAGCTCTGCTTTCAGTTATCCATGTGAAAAAAGGTGGAATTTGTCCTTCATGGATGATAAAGAAGCTGCTTCTCTTATTTGTTGCTTGCAGTCTACATCACTGTCTGTACAATTTCTTGAAATGAACTATATGTATTATTAGCTATGTGAATCTATTCATAGGAGAAGGGGTATTTTTGAAGGGCTTTTTGCTATTTCCTGCCCCCCGCCGCCCCCCCAGCCCCAGTAAATCTTTTAATCTGGTGTTTGAGATTCTTTCCTGATAGCACTGGATTCTTGGTAAGACTTTTAAATGATACATTTATATGGTTCACTTGGGAAAAAAATGCTCAGTTCCAATTGTCATCCCCTCTTCGGTACGACAGGCTGCTGTTCAGGGAGTGGAGTTACACATCTGCATCTAGATGTACGTTGAAAAAAATTGCGTACTTCAATTTACATCTCAGAAACACCAATAATGGTATGCCAGAAATGGGGAAGAATAAGAAAATAGTTCACACAGTAAAGTGAGTCTCCTCTTTGTGTAGATACATTAAATTAATGAGGGTTGCATCTCACTTGATTAATTTATACTTGTGTGAATGGGAAGCAAGTCTCTATTTAGAATTTTTTCTACTTTAAGCCTGTAGTTTTTCTGACATAAGTGAAACAGTACAATATTCAATTAAGATATGTCAATTAAAAACTGTCTAACAGGTAATAGCTGGCCAGAACAAAATTTAAAAAATAAATATTAAAAAAGAACAATTCCAGAGACATTAGAAAAAAACAGTAGTACTGAAAGAGAAAAAAATAAGCCAATCGTAAGTCTGAACCTTAAGTAGATATAAACTGGAATATGCCCTTAAGAATTTTGGAACAGGTGAGACAGACTGACTGGCATGTTTTGGTTATTTACAGATGCTCATCATGGTCTGTTAATGTCCATAGAAGATCTGACATTGGCTTTCCTGGGGCCAGGATTTCAGCTCAGATATATTTGTTGGGAACTGGAGATCATAAATTAGAAGTAAGAACATCTTAGAAATACCTCCATTTGGAAGGACAGGTTTTTATGTAAGTTTTCCAGCCTGGCAACTAAGTCAAAACAGCAAGATTGAAATGGGTGTCCCTCATCAACCTCTTCTTTGGTAAGACATTCTATGAAATCCATTGTATAAGAAGAGGTAAAAATTAAAAGGTCTCCTTCTGAGAAATTTATGTAGGCACCTCTTTTTACATAGAGCATCTGACTGATGCTAATAATTGAGATCTGTGGATTTATCCATGATACTTCAATAATACAAAAATTTGTAGACATTGTACTTACTAGCCAATCATAGGAAAAAAATACTCTAACACTGTTCCTGCCATGCAGCTTATATGTTCTCTTTAGCTTTGGGTTCAGTGAGAACAACCATATCTGTTTTTACATAATTTCCTTAACAGATCTCAAAATGCTTTAAAAAATACACTGATAATATTTTTCACATGGAAAGGCTGAGGCAGAGTCAAGTGAAATGATTTCCGAAGTGCACTCAGCTGTCAAATAAGAGTTGGAAATTTAGGCTTTGTGTACAGCATCTGAACCTTACAATTATCCCCAGCTTTTTCTAAAAAACTTTTTTTTGGTCAGTTTCTTTTTTGGCTTTGTATGCGTGTGTTTGGTGTTGTTTTGTTTGTTTATTTTGGTGGTCAATATATTCTGGCACATCATAAATGTTGACAGATTCTTAACTTTGTAGGTTCTTTGAGAATATGAATTTCTCTACTTATTTTACAGAGAGGATCAGATCTTGAAAAGCACTTAGGTGCTTAATTCCCAGAAAATCGACTAAAAGATTTAATCAAGCTTCCACAATAAGGCTATGCCTAAGCCAGCCATTGAATCGAGCTCTCCTGCACCCAGCACAGTGCCCTGGGGACACATGGAGATGCAACATGATGTGACATGTTATATCTTCACTATACAATGCTATGAAAGGGAGAATCAGAAGCATTTCTTAGTTCGTGCTTGACTGGAATTCATGCAGCTGACATTTATTATTGGTAATTCACAGCAACATACATTCACAATTAAAAAGCCATTTTGTGAATTGTAAACAAAGACTTTTCAGCCTGTACTTTTGGATTCCTTAGGTCTGAACTGTCATTCCAGTTCCTGCATAACTGTAGATCATGAGAATAATACAATAATTTTGACCTTTACATGACCTACAGTGAGGTGTTAACGATTAGTGTAATATCATTGTTTATTTTTTACTGAATAATTACGTAAAAATCTCCTTCCAAATCCCTTGAGGCTTCAGATGTCAGCCTTCTGATTTTAGGCCCCAGATTCTACAGCTAAGGGGAAACAATTAATTAATAGTCCTTTAAGAAAAAACAGGTTTGCTGGCCCCCTTTTTTTTTCTTCCTAAGTCTCAGGGGCTTAGATTTCAATTTAAATATTTTGCAAAATTGTAATCCCTCACTCTACTGTGAGAGCTGAATTTGGCATCAAACTTCATAAACTTTCATAAGAATTCCTTAAACAAACTTAAGGCAATTATTTTTTATTAACGGGCCATCTCCACATAATCTTTCTGAGGCAGCTCAGAGTGCGCTGGAGAATGACAACTGTTAAATAAAATGCTGAAAGTCTCACACTTTCTGCTTCATAGAGTTTTCAGACAATAAAGACAGCAAACTAAAGCCTGTTACACTAAGACACACTCTTTATTTCAGATCAAGATGCTTCTTCATTTGAAGATATAAATACAGCATTGAAAACCCAAACTTCAAATTAAAGACAGTATTATTTAACATAACACACATGCCATTTGAAGTGATCTATCATGAAAATATCATAATGCAATCACCAGCTGTAACGAGACACCCATGAGGTTGGACAAACAAGGCAACCAGATGGTGCTCACAGATCTGCATATTCAATCAACATTTTTCATATTATACCATAAACTTTATTCTCTGGTGCAAAGAGCCACACAATTGAATCTTGACCAGCTAATGTGTTCGCATGCAGTCAGGAGCTACTGTTGGATCTCATATGCACTCTCATTAAACAAACTCAGAATATCATACACTGACTCAAATGTAAAGTACAAGAGATGAACCATCATTTACAAAAGGGAAGGAAAGAGTAAATATTTCTTTTTCATTACATTAACTGTGGGAAATCAACAGGCACTACTAAACAGTGGCCTAAAATCTCTGCTGTACCCAACTGCAATATGGTCTGTGAACGTGAAGGGTTTATTGGCACAAATATTCAAGGGGCTGCTTTCCTACACCAGCTCAGGGGCTTGCAAATTTAAAAGCAGTCAGTGTTTAGTATTCTCTCTCGCTCTTATCATGTGTTTACCATCTTTATATCACTGTTCCTTCTGTGATAATGACACTTGGAAACACTGCACAATGTCACCAGCTGTGTCACTTTTAGTCAGAAATCACATTTTTGTTTGATTAACACAATATAATTCATCTAGATATACTGAGTAATTATAGTCTGCATATGGAAAATACCAAAATGTTTCATTTTAAAACTCTTTATCACTACTTTTCTGCAGATATTTAATGTCGAACTTGTTCCTCACTCTAAAAGGCAGGGTACTGGTGGATAGGGCCTCAGAGGAACCCTGTTTAGGATAATCTAAGGCTAAACTGCCTCCTTATTATAGCTATTTCTGAACAGCAAACAAGGGGCTGCTTCTTTCTTTCATCCTTGCACAAGAGGTATGAAAGCCAATCAGACTTTTAGCCGCTGCTTCTTTCCATAAAGGAATAAAAAAAAAAAAACAGACAGGAATTTGCAAATGTGTAGGTATGCATATGTCACGGAGGCACCCTGAAGTTAGTTTTAGGTGGACAACAATGTCCAAAACAAACTTTTATTCTGATCAAAAAGGTGCAGCAAATGAACCGGTAAAGGACGGGGTTTTAGCACTCCAGTAACGTAAATAGGGGTTTGAGTATCAGTTGAGGAAATTATTGGGGTGCAGCAAATAATAACAATGGAGGTCCACAGTGTGCATACACGTGGCTCACCAAAAACAATGTCAGAGCTGTCCCTGACTTCAGGAAACAAATACACTTGCCTGAATCCGTCAAGGAAATATTAAAGAAAATACACATGCTTATATTTAAGCGCGGAATCACTCACGCACATGTGGAGATGAGGCAGTCCCATTTTTCTTTCAGGAGGTTACCTTAGATGGCGTCTCAGTCCCGGGAGGGCTCTCGGCGGCAGCATTTGCCCCGCACTCCGAGAGGACGCGCCAAGCACATGCCTCGGTGGGGTCCCGTTTACATAGCCGAGTCAGATATGACTGTGGGCATTCCAGAAGCTTCTCTGCACCCCGACTCTGGCTGTGGGGTGCCCTGAAACTTCTCGGCGCCCCCCTCCCTCCCCCCTGTGGTTGTGGGTGCCCAGAAACTTCTCGGCTCCTTGGTGCCTCTGCGCCCCCTCCTCCTCTCTCTTAACGACCCTGGCCAACGAACTCCGGGGTCATACAAAAGATGATTTCAAGCCCACTGCAGGAATGACGGGGGAGGGGTGGGGGTGGGGGGGAATGTGTTGAGAGAGAGGGGGATGTGCTTGCACCTTTCATATCCAAGGAAGGGGAGGAGGGGGGGGGGTAAGGGAGAAGAGGGGGGATGTGCAACTGCCACAGCATATGTAAATGCTAACTTCAGATGGTCCACTACTGAAGTGAAACTCCTGACTGATTCATTCATCTTTAAAGATAACATTTGGGTATAAGTACCAAAGAGGTTTGAAGTTGAGTTTAAAGTATCCAAAGTCTGCAGTTTTTGGTTTTGTACTAAATGTAAGTACAAGTGTACTTTCGGAGTGTACAAGTCAGACCAACTGCATGAACTGCTTGTACAGGCTGCCAACAACTGTTTTGTCATGCTTAAAGTACAATTACAATCCAAACTTGAGCTATTATACTATATAATACTGAAAGAAGAAATGCACAGGAGTCACTAAGCAAATAAGCATGTGATTGAGAGTGATCCATTCCATCAGTGCTTCTAAAAAGCTTTGGATAAGACTATTTACCAACAACTTTTAGAGACTTTAAAACTGCCAAGAAATAACAGGATTGGATTTCTCTCAATTACATCAATTTTTCTCAATTTCTAACCAATTGGTAAGAAACAAAGACACGGACTGAATGGTCAGTTTTCACAATGGAGAGATTTTACCAGTGAAATGCCACAAGGATCTCAGCTGAAGTCTGTATCATGCACTAAACTTGATATCGTAAATTACATAATTTCAAGTAAGGTTCCAAAATTTCTGGATAATAGCAAATTGCTCAGGATAGTTGCAAAACAGTCTCGAAAAGCTCGACAAAGTGAATGAGAAATTTCAGTTAAAATTTTAAAATGGCAAATACTCTGAAGGTTGGGTGGAAGAAGTAAACAATCAGAAACAAGATCTTGGAGTCTGTGGATATCTATCTGAGGACATCAATTTGGTGTGTAGCAGCAGTCCAAAAAGCTCATGGGAATCATCTGGAAAGAACAGAATGCAAACCAGAAGATATTATTATGATGCTGTGAATTCATAATGCTTTCATAACTTGAATGGTGAATGAATTTTTGGCATCTTTTCAAACAAACAAACAAATAAATAAAACCAAAAACAAACAAACAAACAAAAAAACCAGAACAACCAAACTAAACCAAAAACAAACAAACAAAATCAAAAAACAAAAAAACAAAGCCAAAACCAATGAACCAAACATACATACAAAGAATTTTAAGGATGATCAGAAACATAGAAAATGTTCCACATCAGGTAAACTGGACTGAGTAAGACAATCTTCAAAGGGGATGAATGTAGAAGTGTGATTCAGGTTTATATAGTTTTGTACCATGTGAAGAAAACCAGTAGAAAGTTATTAATGTGTTGTTGTTTGCAGTATAGAAGATTGGAGTTGGCAGAGCAGAAGGTTTAGAAGGGAAAGTAGCACTTTTTCACACAATGCAGAAATGAATGTCTTCTGTTAAGTGATTTCCCAATTTATAGAGGTCAAAATTATAAAAGAGTGAATAAATAGGTGTGTCAGCAGGGAAGATGGATCAAAAAGTACCCAAAATGTGATTGCCATAACTTAGGCGGAAGGGAGAAAATATAGAAGTCAAGAATTCCAATACGCCTCTTGTTTCTATTACTGTTTTCCTAAAACTCTGGTACTGCTTGCTTTCAGAGGTAGGACACAAGTTTAGGGAACTCAGAATAATGCTTTTTACATAGATGAGTCATTCATGTAAAATTAAACTCCACACTAAAAAATATGTAAATACATCTATGGTTTAAATGAACACTTTTCTTTTACTTAAAAGTAAACATATTGTCATTGCAGGGTTAGGAGGTGTGTTTTAACACACCTTCCACTGCCCAGGGAGCAGGTTTTTAGTGGGGGACAGGTATGATTTAATGTTTGGAAATCCATAAAGTTTTGGGCTTTGTTTGTTGCTTGTTTGTTTATTTGTTTTTTTTTAAACTCACTTATTAATACAATGTTAAGGAATTAACACCTAACTAGCTTGCCACTTAAATAGCTTTCTTCTTTCATTGGCTTAGCCAAAATTTTATGCTGGATTTTGTGACTGAAATGACTTGTGTGTAGAGTTACATTTTCTCAGTAAACTATCTGTGCTGTGGGCACCAGTTCCCAAATCAGTGTACCCAGAAGTATTTCCTTCATCTTTAGGAAGCCAATTTTCAAAACTGGCCCACAGTAGTCCTACAATACTTGACCCTGTATTCTTCCATCTCCAGAATGATTGATGTGAAATGAAATTTCAGAAAAAGCTTCATATTTTTTGGTATGCTCTCAGATTAGATTAAGATTCCAGAAGCTCAAACTGAATCGTTTTTACACTGAACAGTTTTTAAATTGTTTTTAATTTTAAACTTAATGTATATGTGTGTATATATATATATGTATATATGTATATATATATGTATATATGTATTATTTTTTTTAATCTGTGCTTGACTTCTAAAATTTATTTGTTGGATTATTGTAAAACAAATGCAGACAGGGAATAGTCATCTCTCATATAAAAAACTGAAACTCTTCATTGCTCCTGGGATTTCAGCCTATTTTATCATGTCACGGTAAGGTAGTTTTGTAGAATATCAGGCCAGACTAGCCACCAGGATTGGTGACAAACTCTCCCATGACCCTGGGTAAATGACTAGTGCACCTGTCTTCTTAAATCTATCACATATCTACTCTACATGAACACATGTCATTCATTTACACATATTATCTTTCCTGTTCCCCTTTGCATTTTATAATTACAATTTCACTGGCCAAGAGGAAGAGGGGGAGGGCTCCATCACTCTTAATCCTAAGAAAACATCCCATGGATGGCAAGTCTTGTTCTCTAACTCAGTTCCATGAATATGTCAGTCAAATCACAAGTTATTGGAGGTTTTGAACATGGTGACCTTTTGGATTTAAGTGTATTAACTAGGAACCCTTTGTACATACAGACAAACTCTTACTGGAATTCCACTAATAAGTGAGTGTTAACTTAGGATTAAGTCACAGTTCTTAGGGGATAAATTGCAGGTTTGTAGGCTACTGTGGAAGGGCTCTTTGTAAGCAGTCCTGGAGAGTTCATGTCTGGAAATAGGTTAGTTCAATTTCTTATCTAGTCTGTACCTATGATGTGCTATCATGACTGTATTGTCAAATGAATGTGTATTCCAGGTTAGATGGAGGGGAAATCTTCTGATAAAAGAGAGAGGAAATAAACCCTGTCAATCCCTTACTGTACTTGCAGCTAAGAAATATATATGTGTGGGGGCATTCTTTTTGATTTAAATCAGTTTAAAAGGACTTCTATAAGCAAAAAATTTGAATTAGGTTATTTTCAAAAAATTGTATGAATGCAGATATGCAAGTACTATGCAGAGAATTAAGCTAGCTCTGAATGCCTGCATGATTCTTATCACAGCATCTATAAATTATTTAAAAGGCAGCTGGCAATTCGAAGGACTATTGATGAACCACAGCATGGTGGGAGGGAATAAAAAGGAATATAAAGAACAAATTACACAAAGATAATTTCATTTGAATGTGAGTTATTTAAAATATTCTTATTTACAAACTTTTTTTTTATTTTTGTCTTCTTTTCTCCATTGGAAATGTATACCATATGAAAGCACAGAAACTTCTTGCTGCCAAAATCCATCTTTTTGACATCTTTTATGCTGCTTAGCTGAAGAATTAGAGGGAATAAAGGTTTCTTTGCAAGTACTGCATAGCAGAGTATGGTATATTTTCAAATTTTTAGTCTTCCTGATGTGATTTGATGATATAATTACAAAGCTAAACTGTTGACATAAGGCTGCAAAGTAAATTAACTGGAGTCTGACTGTTATTCCTGAAACTAAAAATAATTAAAGAAAAAAATAAGGAGCTGTTATGTGCAGTTAAGACAGTATAATCACAGTAGGGGAGAATTTAAACTTGACAAGTCTATCTTATGAAAATCAATTTAAAATTCTTAACATTATTTAATTTCTGTGATCTATGTGTAACAACACTACCAAAATCCAAATAATATGATGCAACACACTAATGGAGTTTTCAGGTGATCTTTGTAGCATTCAGGATTTGAAATAATCATAAGACTACCTTACTTCAAAGAATGCTTTATAAGAAAATTTATTTCAGGATATGATAATCTTACATGTTTATAAATAATGAGGATGTCAGCGGGAGGGGAATATACTTTGTCCAGCCATTACAATACACCTGCTAAACCTGTGGTAAGAGTGATACATGTGTTCTATTGGACTGTATTTCATAATAATAAACCTTTGGGTGCTTCTGATTTCCTGCACTGATTTATGATGTCTCATCAGACAATAGAGCAATTCCTTAAATTTTCATTATGCTTTTGTTTTCCTATATTAAAACAAACAAACAAACAAACAAACAAACAAACAAAAAAACCCACCAAAACCAGAGATGTGCAAGAAAGCACCTAAAATAATCCATGCTCTGCGGGAAACACTCAGTAGAATAGAAATTTTGTATATGTAATATGTAAGTTCATGGTCATTTAAGATGTTTCACAAACTATCAGTGAGACATATGAAGTAGAAGGCTTGCCTGAGCAAAGCAAAGGGTTTGAGAAAACATAGTTGTCACTGCAAGACAGCTGCAAACTGAGATTTGAATATTCAAGATTTCTATCAACCTTCTGTTTAGTCTATTACTGAGAATGTACAGTACTGTCTAAACTCGACACATGAGTAATTCTGGTCCTGACTGAAGGTAGAATATCACCAATGTAGTCACTGTGTTATGGTAGAACAGCAAGTGGAGACTAAAAAGTCTATTTCAAATAATACCGCAAGAAACACTGGAAGGAACTTGATTGTCTCTTCTAAACCCATAGAGACTTTAAGTGGTATTGGCATTTTATTTATGGAGAGAACAATTAGATATCAGCTACAAAAATAAAAATATTTTCCAAAGTGGTAGGTCTCACATAAATGTACTAGTATCAAAACCTAAGGTTTTCTGACTTCTCCAGGTTTTGTTGTTGTCTCAATTTCAGAAGGGAAATAAGACAAACAACTTCATTAAGATTATGTCTGACAGCTATTTTGTTTTAGTTGCTCCATGATCATGATAGATCCCAGAGAAGAAAAAACTTGTCCTTTTACCATTATTTTGCATACCTTATGACCTTAGCAGAGGCCATTTACTAGATTACAGTCTCTTGCAGGCAAATAGGTCAGGTGGAAAGTCACTATAAGACGGTGCTTCAGGAGCGCTACCGTTTACCGTATTCCAGAAATCAGTCAACTGGGCCGCATTATACATTGCAATCACTGACATTTTAAGGTCTGAATCTGGACCTGATTTCAAGACTTAAACCACATATAGTGAAACAGATCTAACACCCGTAACTAAGGAATATAGTTTTCTAGTTTAGGAATATTTAACAAATTGGTTTTTTGTTTTTGTTTTTGTTTTTTTTTTTTTCCTAGCTCTTTTATTATTTCTGTTCAGTTTCTGAAGAGTTAAACTGAGTTTTCCTCCAGATTCATCTGAATCCAATCTTTCCACTTGTCTGACTCTTGCTAATTTTTTTAACAATGATATATTATTTGAGTGTGCTTTTTTCTATTTTTTATAGCAGAAAATAGGTATTTCTTAAATTTATCCAATGCTGCAGTTAGTTTAACATCCCTTGCACAAGCCTATCTCACTGGAGATACAAGTGCTACCAACTACACTCCTGGTACTGCCATCAAGGTCTTACAGTGACAATCAGCTGAAGTCTTGACTACTGCTTCTATTATAAAATAGAAGTGTGGGAGAAACTGCAGTATCGAATTTTAAATTTGAGAGTTATTATGGATTTAGAATAAACCATACCAGCAGAAGCTGGAATATGGCCATTTCAGTTTTTTTCTTACAGACTGTCAACAAAAAATGAAATGGAGCATTAAACCAGTAATGCAGGGCATTAAAATTCCACTGGTATAAAAAAATTTAAAATACTGGTTTTAATATTAGAAGCTTCCACTGATACTTACATTGTAAAAGGAAAAGTCTTTCATCTGTCTAGTGGTTCTTAGATTATTGAGGGAAAGACATCTGCCTCAGCTGATATTAGATTCTTTCAGAACTGAGAATCTGTATACTGTAATTAGTTTTCAATCCTCTGTTTACAAGCAGAGCAAATTTGTTTAAACAAGTCCTACAAGATTTCTCATATTAAGCTCTTTTTACATCTGTGAAGGATTAATGATCTGCTAAAATACAGACTGAAGTAAACAAAGTAGAACTGGTATAAAACTAATATGGAAGAGAATCACACCCCCTACAAACAGTGCACCAAAACTGATTCGGTGTTTAGAGGTGGCATGAATTTGTATATTCTCTTTCAAAATGACATTTCAACATTTAATTTATTCACGTTATGTCTAAATGTATAGCCAAGACTGCAGAAGTTCTAGAAGGGTTTGTGCTATCTTTGTTCTGATCACATAGTTCCTTTGAGGAAAAGGCCTACTTAGGAATTGTGCAATGGCACAAAAAGAGTATTTTTAACAGTTTAGAAATAGATCAAATGCTGCACTCCATGCAACCGACTGTTCTTACTCTCCAAGTGACTAAATGTCCACCCACACCTCTCTTGGAAATTCTAAAGAAGGTGTCATTGTTAATTCACAAAGAATTCATGTTTTGAGTTGTAGGCTGTACTGACAATTTGACAGCACCCACAATACCAGACCTTACTTTTACGCCTAAAGCCACTTGGAAGTTTCCAAATGAAGTGCTGTTGTCAAGGTATGTACTTCAACACTTGTCTTTTATATTTGTGCCATTACTACAACTATTTTTATAAAATACCTGTCACTTGTTGACCAGCAGGCTCTCCCTGTCTCTCTCTCTCTTTTTTCCTTCCCAGCCCTGCAACAAGCAAGCATAGCAAACATCTTGATCTTCCTGCCATCACTGAGATATAAAGAGAATTGCTAACTCTGAATGCATAAATAACAAGCAGTCTTCATTTGGCAACTTTACCATTGCTGTCTAATTGCAATGAGAATGCAGACCCAAATTTACACTTAAGATTTAACAGATTATATTTAGGGCATGAATTGTGGGCTTTAATGAGATGAGATAATGGATGGCAATCAGTTTAGGAGAGGACTAAAATGGCTTTAAGAGCTTTTGCAAACTAGAAACTTAGAACTATCCTATGTGAAGCTACTCGCAGTTGTTTTACTGCAACTGTGCTTAAAAGCACATTTGCTGCCATTAAGGCCCTGCTGTTAACCTTTGATATCTTTTCTGACATGGTCCTTCATCTCATTTGCCTTCTCAGGTAAGAAATTACAAGGGCAATTTCGAGGCTGCTTAGTGTCCAGCAGATCCTAAGTGTGGGGACTACCCAGGCAAGTCTTATACTTTCAGCATTTTATTCTAGCTGTTCAACGCATCTAACACAGGTTGAGGTTCTCACAGACCATTTCTAGTTTGGGTGTGACATTATCACACCATGTTGATACATACTCCTGTGTTCTGCTTTCTGGAATAACGCCTTTATTCTTCACTTCAGATAAAATGTTTAACTGGAAACCTCTCTATGCCTGCAGAATTACCCAATTTGTGTTCCCCCAGAGCCCTGCAAAGCAAAGGTGGTATGGTAAAATGAGATCATTTCCTCTTTTTTATGCATCCATATATAAATGACATCTGTCATCTACTATTTGAACTGCTCTATCATTAGTAACTTCAACAGACATGCCTACATAGTCACTTGTTAACATTTTGGTAACTCACAGTTTGCAGGGAGTAAGCCTTATATCCATACTATTGTGTCTTCTTGAGAGGCCATATGTATTCATACAGTTTTGTATAATGAAAAGCATGAAGCCAGTACTGACCTTTTTCCCAGCTGCCTGTGGTCTTGTGACATGTCTTTTTCTGACTGTGGAGGAATGGTCAGTGTCACATACTCTAGCATGGCAAAGGCAGTTCTGAAACAACTGCTGTGGGTACAGATATAAAACAAAGGACTAGAGGGTGAAAGTGAAATATTACTAGCATTTCCACTGACCACAATGGCATCTGTACAACTGGTTTTATTTTACATATATATGTGTGTATACATATATATAATATATGCGCATAACTGGTACTTTGAAAGAATGTATAGTCACACAACTAATAAAAGCACTTTCAACATTATAAAATACTTAAAATTGAGTGCTGATTTTTTTTTTTTTTTCTGCCAGGTATGTACTTTAATGCACATGTACAGACTGTGGCTGTGTAGGAATTTACATTTAGTAAACTGACCTGTAGCTGATCGGGGGATGAGAACCTGATGCACATAAGGTTTTACACAAGTTTACTAGCAAATGTATTAACCTGGTGTGTCAATAGCTCAGCTGTTTTCCTTTTCTCATGGGATGAGTGTAAAGGGCAACCCTTTAGCATGCCCTTCAAAAGAAGCAGAACAGATTCTGTAAAACACCAGAGAGTTGCATGCAGGGGACCCTTTGTGTAATCCTTGTGATCTCCACAAATACTGGCTACAACAGGAGATTACTAATTACTTATTACTTCTTAAACTTTGGATCCTATGTCCTGAATTTCTTTTTCAGTCACCTGTGAAAATCAAAATTTCTGTTCACTATGCATTTACTCAATGTGTATTAAGTTACACCTTGTCTTTTACAGTGTTCAGCAGGCGAACTATTCAGGGACAGTTCTTGAGCAAAATATGCTCCTTACTGTTGTACGGATCAGATCTTTCAAAAAAAGTACCTCTGCAAAATAGTTGTACACATGTACAAAGTTCCTTTCTCCTGTCCCAGTGCATCTCACAGCCAACTAGAAGAAAACAAAAAATAAGAATATAGACTATAGCCTATAACCCTAATACCTGAAGGGCAAAATATCACATGTTGCAGGACATAAATAGCTGACTAAATAATGGGAAATAGCTTAAATGTAAATATTTCTTATAGAAGATGAAACAGAGATATGTGGGTTTTGATATTACATGTACCTTTCACGAGGCTTAGTGTTGTGTCTACAATATTAGATATTTCAGCATGACTGATCTAACCACTAATGTATTTGTTTACAGTGAGCTATGCTGAAATATTCATGGACAGAGATAAAGTAGTAAAGGTTTAATTAATGTCTCAGTCTGCTAGATACACAGAATAGCAAGAAGTGCAGTAATCTCTTGTTATGGAATTTGCAGTTATTGCCATCCTTAGGAATAATTGAACTATACAGGCTGACAGAGTGTCTTTATGGCTGGCTTGGGCATTGCAGTGTTTATGGGCCAATGAGAGTATGGTGCTGATTAACATTGCAAATATTACTCTCTCCATGTAAAGAGAGAGTAGGACCAGAAGTAGGACCAGAAGAAAGGATTATTTGGTGATGGAGCATAAAAGTATTTTTTGGAAACTGTGGGTTCATTTCCTGGCTCTGTTTTAAGTTTTATCAAAAGTAAACCATCCAATCTCTCCATTTTGTCCGTTTTCCAGGCAAAGAAGTGAGTAGTAGAAGTTTCTCTCCCATCTTGCAATGACATGTGACACAGGTCTCAGAATCACAAAGTCCTCTGTGAACACAGCTGGGGTTGTTTTTTGTTCTAATAATGCCTGATTTTGCCTTATTATACCTATGTGCCATGTATTTCATAGCATGATCCCTATATCCACAGGGGCCTTGCAGGAGCAGTATAGTGCAAATAGAGATGGCTCCTGGAGAGGAACTGGAGCTGGACAATGTTTTGTAGGAATGCCATGGGTTGTGCATACATTGTACCACCATAAACTGTATTCTCTCTGGCACTAATTTCTTGATAAGTATTGTTTTCTGAATTATTCGTGCATTTTTTGTCCTCTCCTTCTGCATTTCAAGTGTTTTTCTAACACTTTCTATATTAATTTCTTTTGCAGTGTAGACTATAATGTGAAGGATTATGATAATCGGTAAAAAGGAAAAAAATCTGAAGCACATCTTGGGTTGGACTCGATGATCTCCAGAGGTCCCTTCCAATCCCTACCATTCTGTGATTCTGTGATTTTAGTCAGTTAGAAAACCATAAATACAGTGGTGTAGTCATCTCTTTAGCCCATATATCAAAGGATGGGCACCTCTAGATGAGGTGAACATATGCATGTCTTCAGCTGATAGTGCCTGCTGCACAATGGGGTTTAGTACACCAGTAACAGCTGCCCATGTCTCCTCCAGCAGTGGCGTGCAGTTAACTTTTAAAGGGCAGAATTCAGCACACTAAATAAAAAGCAGCAGACAGAAGGGCGAAGTAAAAAAAAAAAAAAAAAGTGCTGCAGGCTGTGGTTGTGTGGTTTTCTCTCTTCTTTTTTTTTTTTTTTTTTAAACATTTCATTAAAGAGGCAGACTTGTGTGCCTTCTAAGCATTTAAGATGTAGTGGAGTGTTTACATTAGAAAGGACAAGTCTTCATTAGAGCCAATAACATTTGATATAGCAGACCAATGCCTCCACACAACAGGCTTGACTGGAACAGAGAATACAGTTCAGAAAGAAATTGCAAGGGCGAAGTAAGGATCAAAGAGAAAAAGCTGAAGGACATAACTAAACACAGGCTGTTCTAATACTGCCTGATAGCACTGGTTTGCATGTCTAAAGGCCAATCAAAGCACTGATCTGATTAAATGCTAAAATCTTCAGCGTATGAAAATCTTTGAGCTGCTGTAATTTTCATCCAGCATAACCCCTCACCCAAAGGCTAGCTGAATCCAGGTAAGAACTACAAGCAGAGTTTGACTAGATGTTGCCAAAGTCCTGGAGTTAAGAAATTCCTGGCACTCCTGTAGGAAATCTATTTCCCACCACTCCCCCGTGCTTTCAGTGAGCATCTATAGTACATCCCTGCAGCTGTCAACTGTGAGAGAGGTACAAAACGCCTCCCCAGCACGACTGGAGCTGATGTTTTTCTAGTGGATCCGGCTATAAAAAGAAGTATTCAGTGATAAATGCTTGGACCTCACTAAAATTGCCTGGTAATCTTGCAAATAATCAAACCAGATAGATTCGGTGCAAAGTGCCTATCGTTGGGGAGTTCTGTGTGTTTGCAGAATCTAAATGAAATATTTCAGGCTCTAACAAGCTTGCTCGTCCTCTTGGAAGTGCTTGTTACATGATTGCCACACTTCACAGCACTTCCTGAGCAATCACAGGTCAGATTACATTCAGGTTTGGAAGCAACAAGTTTACTCCGTTTCCTCACTAAAACTGCTGAATTTTTAATGCCATGGGTGTCTTGAGGGGTTCTCTGGAGATACTGGACAAACTGGGATTGCAAATGGGAACTGGAAAAAAAGGCTCCTGGTTCCTTTTTTTTCTGTATGTAGTGCAGACAAAGAATGTACCTGGACCTGTTATTTTCAGACAAATTTGAATGAATCAGCCTGTGTGGGAATTTTTTCTACATTTGTGCAGAACAGCTGAATATAAATTC